>NC_136913.1:119171597-119774811 GCF_949752795.1 Hyperoodon ampullatus | reverse complement strand
ATTTGTATATCTTCATTAGCAAAATGTCTATTTAAGTCCTTTATCTGATTTTCAGTTGGGTTGTTTGTATTTTTGTTGTTGAGTTGTAAGAGTTCTTTCTGTATTCTGGATACTACACTTTTATTAAACATATGATTTGCAAGGATCTTTCTTTGGTGTGCCTTTTCGCTTTCTTCATGGTATTTTTTTTGCAGAAGAAAACATTTTAACATTTGATATAGTCCAATTTACTCTTTCTTTGTTGCTTGTGCTTTTTGTGTCATATCTAGGAAACCATTGCTTAACCAAATTCTATATGTTTTTGATCCCCATAACTGACCAAAAAAGTTGAAACCCATTCATTCAACAGAAATATTCATGGCCACCTACTATGTGCCAGGCTCTACTGTAAATACTGGGGAGAGTGATGAACAAGATGGTGGAGACAGAGATTGCTAGCTTATCGCCAACATTTAAGTTCTCCTCTTCTACTAGGTAGACTACATTTCTCATTTTCTCTTGTAGTTAGATGTGGCTATGTGAGTTTTTCCCAATGAAATGTGAGCAGGAGTAATGCATACCCCTTTTGAGCCTGGCCCATAAATATACCCATGTGCCCTCCTATATGCTCTTTTCTGCTTCTGCAATTGGAATGGAGATGTCCTGGCAGAAATGACAGAAACCGCTCTTTTGCCACTTATCTCAGTAGGGTTGTGACGAGGATTAACTATGTATATGGATATTTAGCATAATTCCTACATAGAGTTAGTAGTCAATAAATGTTAGTTTCTGTAATTATTATTACAGTCTTTGGATGCTACAGTAGTCACTGAGGATGGGAAACATGTTAGAAACCCCTCATAATTCAGCAGATAGTACAATGAAGTCTGCTCTTTTGTGACCAGTGTGTCAGACCTCCTGATGCTAGCAGTCTTTTCTCTTTCTACACAGTTTCTCTGTGATGAACCAAGATAATTCTAAGCCACCTTAAATAATATTTAAAGGACCATAATTTGGGAAATACTAATCTAGTGAAACGTAGTTTAACTGAAAACAATATAAGTGTGGTTATAATGGTTATGAGAATTCTAAACTGTGCTAAACACCTTGCATTTACACAACATTATTCTATAAAAGAGCCCTACCACTGCCTCTTCCCCTGCTTACCTATATCTGATAAGAAAGCTCAGGTACTCTCTCTTCTGTGGGCCAGGAGGAAGTTCAGACTGTGCAAAACCTGACCTGTGTGTGGGAACACTCCAGCGTCATCCCCTCACCACCATAAAAGCCAAGCCAATCTCCTTCTTCTGCTCTCTTAAGCCATTCTTGAACCTGCTTGAGAGCCTTCCCTGCTCTCCCCAGAAAGCCTCCTTATGTAGTAAAGTTTTTCATACTCTCTAGGTGTATGTGTTATCAGTCTCGACATCCAAACCGAATTTGGGTTGAAGGATCCATCCTGTCTCTGTGATGTGATTACAACAACTGGTCCTGTGAGCAGGACATCAAGGTGCTATTCCTTACCACCAGGGGTCTTTCTTCTCTTGCTTTGGCTTTCTAACTGGCTCTGCTGTATGCTGGTGAACAGGCACTTGGGCTACTGCCTGCTGGCTAGCTTGTGCTTTGAACTTGCTTCTTTGTGCTGCATTTGTTAGTCCTACTGAGTGTCTGCTAAAGCTTTGACCAACATAAGTCAGTTTAGCCACTTGGCCTATAGTGAAAGGATTATTGGATTGGGACCTTCCTTAAAGCAGTCCTGAATCCTGTGTCTCAACCTGGACCTATTTGTGATTCTCAGGTTGAATCACGTGTTTCAATTCCAAAATAAGGTGTGACTGACACTAACCTCAAAGAAATGACTCTTACCTTGTGAACACTGGTTGTGTCTCAACCACATGTTGGCCCCCTTTCTATATAGAGCTCAGGAGAAAGACTGACAGTCTGTTCAATATACAGGTCCATTGGATGGTCACTCATGTGGAGGAAGAGCCGTTAACTATGTGGGATGCTGAGGTCATACTTCTAAAAGTAAATGACTCACAGTACCTTACAAAATGCTTCTGCTGCTGCCCCTGTGCCTCTGTCATAAATAAAAATGATCCTGATCCTCAGACCTCTAGAGAAAAACATCTGTGTCACCTCTGTGACAAAGCCAAGAGATTAGTTCAACCATTGCCATGGGGAAGTCCATAACACTGATGGTACTGACTTGATTTGAGGTTCTCTGGAAGAAGAAACTTATAAAAACTTTGACCTATAAGAGCAATAACATCTGCAGATCTAATGTAAAAGACAAAACACAAAACCCCAAACTGTCAAAGTCTTCAAAAACAAGAAGTCTAAAAAACTGTCACAGCCAAGAGGAGCCTAAGAAGTTATAACATGGAATGACTAAATTTAATGTAGAATCTTGGTTGGGATCCTGGGACAGAAAAAGAACATTAGGTAAAAAATAAGGCAATCTGGGGCTTCCACGGTGGCACAGTGGTTGAGAATCTGCCTGCTAATGCAGGGGACACAGGTTCGAGCCCTGATCTGGGAAGATCCCACATGCCGCAGAGCAACTAGGCCCGTGAGCCACAGCCACTGAGCCTGCGCGTCTGGAGCCTGTGCTCCGCAACAAGAGAGGCCGCGACAGTGAGAGGCCCGCGCACCACGATGAAGAGTGGCCCCTGCTTGCCACAACTAGGGAAAGCCCACGCACAGAAACGAAGACCCAACACAGCCAAAAATAAAAATAAATTAATTAAAAGAAGGCTCAACATTTAAAAAAAAACAGGAAATCTGATGAAGTACAGACTTTAGTTAATAATACTGTTTCAGTGTTGGTTCACTAAGTTGAACAATTGTACCATACTAATGTACAATGTTAATAAGGGAAATTTGTTGTGGAGTGTATGAATATGATCTTCACAATTAGTCTGTAAATCTAAAACTGTTCTAAAATAAAAAGTTTTAAAAAACCACACAATACTCGGTGATGAGATCTGGGAGACAACAGAATTAAACACTGAATGGGGGTGGCCATGTGGAATGGTTTGGAGGGAACACCTTCTCCCTAACGTGTGCACCACAAGGATTGAACCAGAGAAGATGAGGAAGAGTGGAAGGTCAGTTTGGGAAGGCTCTTTACTGGGTGTTGAGGAAGCACTCCCTTTCTCTAACCAGAGCGCCTACACTCCTCTGCACCCCTCCCCTCCCCCCATGTATCTTCAAGGGTGGTGCTTTGTGATGTCACAGCCACCCCAGCGCTACCATTGGCTGACCAATCAAAGCTGATGGGTGTGGCTCTTCATTGTCCTGGCAGGGTATATATAGAGAGGCCAGGGGCCTTGGAGTAGGGCACATTGTTGCTACTGACATGGCAGAGGAAACTACAATCCCACAGGAGCCTAGCTGTGATGCAGGGGCAAACACCGAAAGGTCAGAGCAACAAACCCCAGGTGTCCACCGCAGAAGGGAGAGGATGAATTCTCCACTCCAGGGCTATAAGATGGAGAAGGTCAGATTACCCGACTCACGGGCCTCCTCTTCATCCCCCACCCAAGACTTACCCAGCCCTTCCCTGGCACAAACCCCTTCTCAATCCACACCCATTCTCTCAAAGTTCTCCTTCCCATCCTCTTTCCCCAAATCAATATCTTTCTGTATCACTTTGTTTTCCGACCAGATTCGGAAGGTGGTCGAGTTAACAAAATCAGTCCGTCGTCAGAATTCGGGAAGAGGTCCTACACAGAAGAAGTCAAAGATGCTAGTGTTCTACTACCGGCGGAGTACAACAATGACTAAAGAGCCAGAGGAGGATGAAAACGTCCCAGAGGGCTCTTCCAGCAGTTCATAAAGTGCTGCCCTGGGTCTATCAGGTGACTGAGACCTTGCTGTCTCTGTTGCCTCTCCAGGGAAAGCACTGGAGAAATGGTCACCTGTGTAGAGACCAAGTAAAAAAGCCCTCAGCTATTGGTGTACAAGCTGTTGTAAAAAGATGTGTGTGTATCTCTGTCTGTTCTTCGGTGATGGGGAGTGAAGGAAGGAAGGAAGGGGCAGGCGTGTGAGAAGGGAGGGAGGTAGTATCCTGCCAGTGTGGGGCCCAGACCAGCCAGTCCATAGTTAGCCAGACACCGGGAATAAGGACTGGGTGAGGACTGAGCTCTGAAGACAGACTTCTTCCTGAACACTTTATCCTGCTGGTGAGGAGGAAAAGGACTTGGTGTTTCTGTGTGTGTTTGGGAGGTCCCAGATGGGGAGAGGGGTGATGTATGGGTGGTGGCAGTGTGTGTCATCATCTGATTCCACTTTTGATGTTTGACAATTGACAGTTTTGAAGCCTCATTAATTCCCCTTCCCCTTCTGGCCCACGTCTGGCCCACACTTTATGTTCATCCACTCCCAGCCAGGGCGTAGGTGAACATAAAATAGAAACAGATATGCCTAACCTGAACCATCCGAATTATTTCCGTGCCTAACTTTTCCATAGCCAAGACATCCATTACCCTAAAATATCCTCTAGTGCACGTGGAGAACCTGACCCAATAAGTAATAAAGTTAAGTCTCTGGCCCTTATAATCAGCTTGAAAACTATGGGACCCTATGGACCTTTCCCCCTAGTTAAAATAATACCTTTCACCTCAGTGTTTAAGAAAAGGTTCAATCTAAATGAAAGCACGTTTTCCATAGATTGAAACCCATTATATAAGACCTATTTAGAGAAGGTGTGGTTATCCCCACTTCTGCTGCATTTAACAGCCAAGTTTTACTTGTTCTTAAACCCGGGAAAACAGGACCGGTGCCTCAGTGTGAATTCGTACCCTTGGCGTCATGGCCCCACCCACTAGGGCTCCATATATATTATTGAAATGACTGATTCCACCCAATAATAATAAGTAACTGGTAAATACTTTGTCGTTATAGCAAAGTATTTGGCTAGCATGTTCTATTCAGTGCCTATTTCAACAACCTCTCAGCTGCAGTTAACCTTCACCTTTAAAGGGACACAATACACCTTCACCTGGGTACTCAATGGGCTCAGTCTCCATGCCTGCCATCTCACATAGTCTTCACAGGCAATATTTTAACCAGCTCTAACTTTTTTCGGGTACACAGTTATGACATCACATTAATGACATCCTCCTTTGAGGAGATGCACATGAGACACATAGTACAGGGCCCCACCACTTCAGTTAAGTTCCTGAAAATTATTTAGTAAGTTGAGGGCTGCTCCAGTCCTGACAGTGTCAAGAAACAGCTTTTAGTCTTCTTAGGACCCACGTTGTTAAAACAAGCCCAACATGTTTTCGACATTTTTAGATTCTGGAGGCAACATTCCTCATTTACAAAGCTTTTTTGTTCTGTAACTTGCAAATAGGCCCAACTTGAATGAGACCCCGTGTAAAAAGATACTAGAATCTGCCTGAATTGCCATAGAACAGGCTTTCCTGTTACGGCCCCCCGAGATTCCTTCACTGTGGGAGCTTTAGCAACCTTCTCTCATATATCTTGGAGTCCCTCTACCATCAGCGATGGCCGTTAGTTGCATGGGCTTCTGATACAAGGAACTACCTTCCTTGGCCCAATGCTGTATGCCATTAGTGTAGCAATTGGTGGGTACATACTGGACTTTCCTGGAAATATAGACTATCTCAGGTCCTGAACCTGTGACCCTCAGTATACAGCTGCCCGTTAGGCCTTTGATCATGGAAACAGCACCCTGCAAGCCCAGCACAGCTAGTGAGGCCTCCTTGCTACAGGATGGAGCTGAACCTGGGCTCTCTGCATACCCTACTTTCAGGAGAGGGTAACGTCCCCTGTGCTGGGTCCCTTGCCGGATGCCACAGTGCTAGAGGAGGTCATCTCTTAGAACACTTGGATACCTGGGGAGCCCCTTAGGCTCAACACAGTGAATACCAAAGGGGGTTCATTCACTTAACCAATGGCATTGTCACTGTCACACTTAATGGAGCTTGCTTGACTCTTGCTTCTTTTCATCTCTTAATCAGAATGTTCCTGATAAAGGACAGGACACAGGATCAGCTCAGTTGGCCAAACTTTAGGCAGTTATCTTAGCACTTGGCCATGTCTTAGCCAACAATTGGCCTCATCTTCACATTTTTATAGATCTTTGGGCCACTGCCAGTGGTCTGACCATCTGTTCTGGCCAATGAAAACAATTCCTTCTCCAAGGTTGCCTCATTTGGGGTAAAGAACTCATGGAATCTCTTGCCTCACGGATACCCAAAATATAAATCAAGGTCACACATCTTCTGCACATATTAAAGCCACAATACAATGTCCCACCATAGCACTCTTTATCTTCTTTGAAGTTCTGCACATTGATAGAGAGACTAAGGCACTCATTTCACTTCTCAGAATATATAGTACTAGCTCTTGATAGTACTAGATATTCAATGGAACATTCACCTTTCTCATTGGTCTCATGCTGCAGGTGCCATAATGGCTTACATAAACAAGTCCAAATTAAATTAAATAAACCACGCAATGTTTTAGTTAGCAGACAAACACCATGGGTAAGTTGTCATTGAGACTGATCCCATTTTTTCAGTTTTATTGAGGTATAATGGATAAATAAAAATTGTATATACTTAAGGTGTAGAACTTGATGTTTCGATTATTTCTATATCTATACCTATATCTATAGAATAAAAGAATCACAACCATCTAATTACCCATCACTTCACAGTTACCAGTTTTTTCTTTTTTTTTTTTGGTCTAACTGCATTTTTGATGCATAACTCATTATGTGAGTAATAATCCTTTTCATACCTTCTTGGTATATGTGTGGCATCATTAGTCTTGACATTCAAACCAAATTTTGCGTGGGGGATGTGCATTCCACTTCTGTGAGGTGACAACAAGCTCACATATCCATAAATATATATATGTAGATATACTCATAGGCATATGAGTATGACACTTTAAAAAAGATACCAGTATTTCAGGAAACAAATATGTCCTGAGTGCCTAGTAGGTGTCAGATATTACTCTTGGTTCTGGAATTAGAGTGAAGAACATGAAATCAATAGTTCCTGTCATCAAGTAACTTCTGTTTTCATGGGCAAAGGGGTCGTTCTTGTTGTTGGTGTGGGGAACCTTCTCTAAGGAGCTGATATTTGAATCAAGATCTGAATAATGAGGTCGAGTCAGCTGTGTGAAGACTTTGAAGAAGAGCATTTTAGGTAGACTAGCAAGTAACAATGCCATGAGGCCAGAACGAGAACAGTGTGTTGAGGAAGAGCAGAAGGGTGAGTGACTGGAGTGCAGTCAGAGAGGGGCAGAGCGGAGATTGATGACCGAGACTGGAGAGGCTGGCAGAGAAGTGGTCACATAGGGACTTGCAGGGTAAGAACTTGGATTTTATCTTACGTGCAGTGGAGGGCCACTGGATGGTTTGATAAAGGAAAGTGATGTCGTCTGATGTATGTTTTAGAAAGTTCACTGGATGTTGTGAACTGTGTAGGACCAGAGGGGTGACAGGCTGTTGGGACAATACAGGTGTGATATGATGATGGCTGGGACTAGGGTTTAGCAGGGGGAATATAACTTAGTGTCTAGTTGAGCAGTTGGGAGCATAGGATTTAAAGTCCGATCTCAATTTACAGCTTCACCACCTAAAAGCTATTTGACCTTGAGTACGTTTTTTAACTCCTGTAAGACTTAGTTTCCTCATCTGTAAAAAGGGAATGATAGTAACATGTATCTATATCTTAGAGCCATTCTGGGATTAAATGAGGTAATTTATGTAAAACACCTGACATTATATTAGGCCAATAATAAGCATTTGATTAAATGGCTTCTGTTGTTATCATCTATGATGTAAATACGTACATGCATAATCCTTGCTTCTTTCTCCCCTACTCCCAAAAAGCTAGTGTGTCTTATGTTAACTGCTGCTAACCCATGAGTACTGAACCCTTGTGTTTTCCTTGAAGACACAGTATTTTGGGGCACCTTACCTCAATGGTCAAGCATTCTGGTACCTTTAGATACTTCATAATGTGTCTGTATATGGCTTATGATGAATGTATTCAGTAAGTGGCAGTAGTGTCTGATTTCTAACATTCTCTTCTTTCTACCTAATGAATCATTGCTTGAATACCTATCCCCTTTTCTCCAACCTCTTCCACAGGTCCTAAATGAACAGCAACCCATATTTCTTCCCCAACTGCAAACCTAATGTACTGAACTTAGTCAGATTGCTTTGACAGTTGCTTCCTTTCATTAAACGCAGCTTTGAGTTCTTCTTCCCTCAGAAAAACCTGCTTGCATTTTTCAAAGCAGGCTCTCATTTTATTAGTTCCTGATCAGGACTCTTCCAAAGTCTCTTGTTCCATTTGCCCATCTTCCACATTACCATCATTTGAGACTATAAGTAATAAACTGTTTACTTCCTCCTCCACATTCTTGATGAATGAAATAGGACTAGATGTTGATTCCTTCCTCTTTGAAGGGATTGCTTTCCCTTCCCCACCTAAGGCTGGTGAGTGATGAAAGCATCCTCAGTCTTTAAGGCTAAGCTCAAATGGTTCTTTCCCTCTGAAGCCTCTCTACCACCAATGCCTGCAGAGTTCATTGCCCCTATTGTCCTACAAATTCTTATATTAAAGCAATAGCCATATTGTATTAGAATTGTTCATTTATATGTTTGTCTTGTTGTAATATACAACAAGAAGGAGCATATTTCATTCATCTCTGTAATCCCAACCACTTTAACACACCTGACACAATGTCATGGTTGCTGCTCAATGTAGTTTGATGAACTGCTGGAGGACTGAGCAATCAGATCATTCTGTAGATACTGGATCATTTCCTTAACCTGCTCTATAATGTTTGCTTTAGAAAATGTTAAACTTAAAATCATGTAAAATTTTTATTTTGAAAAACTCAAAGTACAAGAAAGAAAGTTAAAAAAAAAGAACCCTAAACACTAAAAACTCAAAACACTCTCTATGATATGCACACTTTCAGCAACTATCTCTTTGTGCATGGCTTTACACATATGTAATTTACATGTGCATTTACATAAAGCAATTATATATAAATGTTGAGAATTATATATATATATATGTATATATATACATACATTCATACATATACATAAATGTTGAGAAAACCTGTACATCTATAGGATTTTTACACTTCATTAGCCACTCCTCCACTGGATGAGCAGTGTTAAAAGCCTGGTGTGAATCTTTGCATATCTTTGTCTATGTTCATAAATAAGGTAACATACATACGTATGCATAAAAACATATAGGGGCACTATTTTACTCTTTACTGCACGTAGTTTTTCTCACTTAGAAACATTTCAGAGAAATGTTTTCCACATCGTCTGGTATAGACTTAACACACTTTTTAAACTAGTTATGTAAAATGCAATGGTTTGAGTGAAAGACAACTTATTAAAACATTCCTCTATTGAGGACATTCAAGTTGATTTCAGTTTTTTGGCTACTAGAAAAAATGTTGCAATTAATCTGAATATATACGTAAAATTTATTTTGTTCATATTCACTGTTATATACCTGTGCTTTTATTTTCTATGGAAGAAGGCCCCGGAAATGGAATTGCTAAGTTAAAGTTTATGTAAATTCTTAATTTTAATAGAGGTTGCCAGATTGAATTCCAAATGGCTTTAATATACTGCATATTTCCCTTGGCAAATGTATGAGATAACATATTAACCTCCACAACACTCCAGCAATGTGTGATAACATGTTTAATGGTCTTAAAGTGATATTTCCTTGTTAATTTAATTTCAATATGCCTGATTGCTAGTAAAGTTGAGTAATTTCACTTGTTTATTGGCAAGGTGGTTTTCTGCCTCCTTGAACAGCCCTTTTTACCCTTTTTAACCACTTTCAATTAGGGTGTTTGTCTTTTCTTATTAATGTGTAGGAAATTTTTTATATGTTGGATATTGAACCCTTTATCTGTCATGTGTATTACAAATATATGTTCCTCTATTATTTGTCTTTTGGTTTTATTTACCTTTACATTTGCCATATGATTACATTTTAAGTTTTAAGCACTCAAATATGTCAGTCATTTCTCTAGAGTGTCTAGGTTTTCCAGCTTGCACAGAAAATTTTCTTGACTCCTAGATTATACATAAGTTTTCAAAAATATATATATTTTACTTCAACATTTTTATCTTTAGATCATACAGAACTTCATGTTGTGTGAGAGAGGAGTCCAAACTTATTTTATCCTTTTTAATACATATAAATAATAAATGTATGCAGTGTTACTAAGAAGAAAATAGAGTCAAAAAACCAAAAAAAGCCCACTTTATTTTGGATACAAATCCAGCTCTGAAACTTACTAGCTGCCCTGAGAAAGTCATTTAATTTATGTGAACCTCTTTCCCCATTTGTAAAAGGGAAATAATAATGTCAACATGACAGAAGTTTTATGAGAATTAATGTATGTCAAACACAGTGACTGGCATATATAGTCAGAGGTCAACAAAGATAGCTATAATGACTGTCGTTTACCTCCCAATGAAATGCTTTTGCCTTGAACACTCTTAGGAATGCTGATAGGCCCCATCGTGTCTTGCTTCATGGCTCACTTTGGTTTTGCATCCTTAATGGAGTTTTTATTATACAGTACTCCTAAGGTAAAAAAAAAAAAAAAAAAAAAAAAACATTACAGGAAGTTGGCCTCAAAGATATTATCAACCAGGTAGAGTGCTACTGAGGTGAACATGAGAGGACAGACTAAGGTGGCCTAGATCCACCTCACACAGAAATACATCCTTTCACAAAGGGAAAAGATCTGCTAGAAGCTCCTGCTTCTAGAAAAATAAGACAAGGATGTTAATAAATGTGATGACTTGGGGGAAGGTGGCAAACATATTTGAGGCTCCAAATTTCCAGAGAGGATTTGAGAGAACACTTTGCTCTATATGGCCCAGGGAAATTAACCAAAAGCTCCCTAACTTGGGTGCCCCTCATGCGCCAGATACCATCACTGACAGAACTGGAATTTATAGTCAATACTAAGTGCCCTTATAGAGCATTCTTCATTTCATAGGAAGGAGAAATAACTTTCCTAAGCAGTTAGGAAAGTTATTTATTTATTTATTTTGAACAAACACACTTTTTTTTTTTAACACCTTTACTGGAGTATAATTGCTTTACAATGGTGTGTTAGTTTCTGCTGTATAACAAAGTGAATCAGCTATACATATACATATGTCCCCATATCTCCTCCCTCTTGCGTCTCCCTCCCACCCTCCCTATCCCACCCCTTTAGGTGGTCACAAAGCACTGAGCTGATCTCCCTGTGCTATGTGGCTGCTTCCCACTAGCTATCTATTTTACATTTGGTAGTGTATATATGTCCATGCCACTCTCTCACTTCGTCCCAGCTTACCCTTCCCCCTCCCCGTGTCCTCAAGTCCACTCTCAAGTAGGTATGCATCTTTATTCCCATCTTGCCCCTAGGTTCCTCATGACCATTTTTTTTAAGGTTCTATATATATGTGTTAGCATACGGTATTTGTTTTTCTCTTTCTGACTTACTTCACTCTGTGTGACAGACTCTAGGTCCATCCACCTCACTACAAATAACTCAGTTTCGTTCCTTTTTATGGCTGAGGAATATTCCATTGTATATACGTGCCACATCTTCTTTATCCATTCATCTGTTGATGGACACTTAGGTTCCTTCCAAGTCCTGGCTATTGTAAATAGAGCTGCAATGAACATTATGGTACATGACTCTGTTTGAATTATGGTTTTCTCAGGATATATGCCCAGTAGTGGGATTGCTGGGTTGTATGGTAGTTATATTTTTAGTTTTTTAAGGAACGTCCATACTGTTCTCCTTAGTGACTGTATCAATTTACATTCCCACCAACAGTGTATGAGGGTTCCCTTTCTCCACACCCTCTCTAAGAATTTGTCCATTTCTTCCAGGTTGTCCATTTATTGTTTGTAGATTTTTTGATGATGGCCATCCTGACTGGTGTGAGATGATACCACATTGTAGTTTTGATTTGCATTTCTCTAATGATTAATGATGTTGAGCATTCTTTCATGTGTTTGTTGGCAATCTGTGTATCTTCTTTGGAAAAATGTCTATTTAGGTCTTCTGCCCATTTTTGGATTGGGTTGTTTGTTTTTTTGATATTGAGCTGCATGAGCTGCTTGTACATTTTGGAGATTAATCCTTTGTCAGTTGCTTCGTTTGCAAATATTTTCTCCCATTCTGAGGGTTGTCTTTTCGTCTTGTTTGTGGTTTCCTTTGCTGTGCAAAAGCTTTTAAGTTTCATTCGGTCCCATTTGTTTATTTTTGTTTTTGTTTCCATTTCTTTAGGAGGTGGGTCAAAAAAGATCTTACTGTGATTTATCTCAAAGAGTGTTCTTCTTATATTTCCTCTAAGAGTTTTAGTGTGTCTGGCCTTACATTAAGGTCTTTAATCCATTTTGAGTTTATCTTTGTGTATGGCATTAGGGAGTGTTCTAATTTCATTCTTTTCCATGTAGCTGTCCAGTTTTCCCAGCACCGTTTATTGAAGAGGCTGTCTTTTCTCCATTGTATACTCTAGCCTCCTTTATCAAGATAAGGTGACCATATGTACATGGGTTTATCTCTGGACATTTTTGGATGGAACGTCCTATAAATATCAATTAAGTCCATCTTGTTTCATGTATCATTTAAAGCTTGTGTTTCCTTATTTTTTTTTCATTTTGGATGATTTGTCCATTGTTAAAAGTGGGGTGTTAAAGTCACCTACTATGATTGTGTTACTGTCGATTTCCCCTTTTATGGCTGTTAGTATTTGTCTTATGTATTGAGGTGCTCCTATGTTGGGTGCATAACTATTTACAATTGTTATATCTTCTTCTTGGATCGATCCCTTGATCATTATGTAGTGTCCTTCTTTGTCTCTTGTAAGTCTTTATTTTAAAGTCTATTTTGTCTGATATGAGAATTGCTACTCCAGCTTTCTTTTGATTTTCATTTGCATGGAATATCTTTTTCCATCCCCTCACTTTCAGTCTGTATGTGTCCCTAGGTCTGAAGTGGGTCTCTTGTAGACAGCATATATATGGGTCTTGTTTTTGTATCCATTCAGCCAGTCTGTGTCTTTTGGTGGGAGCATTTAATCCATTTGCATTTAAGGTAATTATCGATATGTATGCTCCTATTACCATTTTCTTAATTGTTTTGCATTTGTTGTTGTAAGTCTTTTCCTTCTCTTGTGTTTCCTGCCTAGAGAAGTTCCTTTAGCATTTGCTGTAAATCTGGTTTGGTTCTGCTGAATTCTCTTAACTTTTGCTTGTCTGTAAAGGTTTTAATTTCTCTGTCAAATCTGAATGAGATCCTTGCTGGGTAGAGTAATCTTGGTTGCAGGTTTTTTCCTTTCATCACTTTAAATATGTCCTGCCACTCCCTTCTGGTTTGCAGAATTTCTGCTCAAAGATCAGCTGTTAACCTTATGGGGATTCCCTTCTATGTTATTTGTTGTTTTTCCCTTGCTGCTTTTAATATTTTTTCTTTGTATTTAATTTTTGATAGTTTGACTAATATCTGTCTTGGCATGTTTCTCCTTGGATTTATCCTGTATGGGACTCTCTGTGCTTCCTGGACTTCATTAACTATTCCCTTTCCCATATTAGGGAAGTTTTCAACTATAATCTCTTCAAATATTTTCTCAGTCCCTTTCTTTTTCTCTTTTTCTTTGGGAACCCCTATAATTTGAATGTTGGTACGTTTAATATTGTCCCAGAGGTCTCTGAGACTGTCCTCAATTCTTTTCATTCTTTTTTCTTTATTCTGCTCTGCAGTAGTTATTTCCACTATTTTATCTTCCAGGTCACTTATCTGTTCTTCTGCCTCATTTATTCTGCTATTGATCCCTTCTAGAGAATGTTTAATTTCATTTATTGTGTTGTTCATCATTGTTTGTTTGCTCTTTAGTTCTTCTAGGTCCTTGTTAAACTTTTCTTGTATTTTCTCCATTCTATTTCCAAGATTTTGGATCATCTTTACTATCATTATTCTGAATTCTTTTTCAGGTAGACTGCCTATTTCCTCTTCATTTGTTAGGTCTGGTGCGTTTTTACCGTGCTCCTTCATCTGCTGTGTGTTTCTCTGTCTTTTCATTTAGCTTATCTTACTGTGTTTGGGGTCTCCTTTTTGCAGGCTGCAGGTTCGTACTTCCCGTTGTTTTTGGTGTCTGCCCCCAGTGGCTAAGGTTGGTTCAGTGGGTTGTGTAGGCTTCCTGGTGGAGGGGGCTAGTGCCTGTGTTCTGATCAATGAGGCTGGATCTTTTCTTTTTGGTAGGCAGGTCCATGTCTGGTGGTGTGTTTTGGGGTGTCTGTGACCTTATTATGATTTTAGGCAGCCTCTCTGCTAATGGGTGGAGTTGTGGAGTTGTGTTCGTTTTTTGGTAGTTGTTTGGCATAAGGTATCCAGCACTGTAGCTTGCTGGTCATTTAGTGGAGCTGGGTCTTGGTGTTGAGATGGAGATCTCTGGGGTATTTTCACCGTTTGATATTACGTGGAGCTGGGAGGTCTCTGGTGGACCAATATCCTGAACTTGCCTCTCCCACGTCAGAGGAACAGCCCTGATGCTTGGCTGGAGCACCAAGAGTCTGTCATGCACATGGCTCAGAATAAAAGGGAGAAAAAAAGAAAGAAAGAAAGAAAGAAAAATATAAAATTAAGTTAAATTTTTAAAAAGTTATTAAAATAAAGAGCAAAAATTTATTATTAAAATTTTTTAAGTAATTAAAAAAAAGAGAAAGGAAGAAGAGAAAAACCAAATGAAGAAACAAATTCACCAATGACAACAAGCGCTGAAAACTATACTAAAAAAAAAAAATGGACAGACAGAACCCTAGGACAAATGGTAAAAGCAAAGCTATACAGACAAAATCACACACAGAAGCATACGCATACACACTCACAAAAAGAGAAAAAGGGAAAAAATGTATATATATCGTTGCTCCCAAGGTCCACCTCCTCTATTTGGGATGATTCTTTGTCTATTCAGGTGTTCCATCGATGCAGGGTACATCAAGTTGATTGTGGAGATTTAATCTGCTGCTCCTGAGGCTGCTGGGAGAGATTTCCCTTTCTCTTCTTTGTTCGCACAGCTCCCGGGGTTCAGCTTTGGATTTGACCCCGCCTCTGCGTGTAGGTCTCCTGATGGCGTCTCTTCTTCGCTCAGACAGGACAGGGTTAAAGGAGCCGCTGCTTTGGGGGCTCTGGCTCACTCAGGCCGGGGGGAGGGAGGGGCACGGAGGCGGGGCGAGCCAGCGGCGGCAGAGGCCGGCGTGACGTTGCACCAGCCCGAGGCGTGCAGTGCGTTCTCCCGGGGAAGTTGTCCCTGGATCACGGGACACTGGCAGTGGTGGGCTGCACAGGCTCCCGGAAGGGAGGTGTGGATAGTGACCTGTGCTTGCACACAGGCTTCTTGGTGGCGGCAGCAGCAGCCTTAGCGTCTCATGCCCGTCTCTGGGGTCTGTGCTGATAGCCGCGGCTCGCGCCCGTCTCTGGAGCTCCTTTAAGCGGCGCTCTGAATCCCCTCTCCTCGTGCACCAGGAAACAAACAGGTAAGAAAAAGTCTCTTGCCTTTTCGGCAGCTCCAGACTTTTCCGGGACTCCCTCCTGGCTAGCCGTGGCGCACTAGCCCCTTCAGGCTGTGTTCTCACTGCCAGTCCTCTCCCTGCGCTCAGACCACAGCCCGAGCCTCAGCTCTCAGCCCCCGCCCGTCCCGGCAGGTGAGCAGACAAGCCTCTTGGGTTGGTGAGTGCCGGTCGGCACCGATCCTCTGTGGCGGAATCTCTCCGCTTTGCCCTCCGCACCCCTGTTGCTGCGCTCTCCTCCGTGGCTTCGAAGCTGCCCCCCTCCGCCACCTGCAGTCACCACCAGTGAAGGGGCTTCCTAGTGTGTGGACACCTTTTATCCTTCACGGCTCCCTCCCAGACGGGAGGTACTATCTCTATTCTTTTGTCTCTGTTTTTTCTTTTTTCTTTTGCCCTACCCAAGTACATGGGGGAGTTTCTTGCCTTTTGGGAAGTCTGAGGTCTTCTGCCAGCGTTCAGTATGTGTTCTGTAGGAGTTGTTCCACATGTAGATGTATTTTTGATGTATTTATGGGGAGGAAGGTGATTGCCACGTGTTACTCCTCTGCCATCTTGAAGGTCTCCCCCATCATACCCATTTTTAAGATAAGGAAACTAAAGCTCAAAGGAATATTTTTCCAAGAACAGACACTAGGAAACAAAGTGGAGAAGGAATGTAAGTAGTTTAATTCCAGAGCCTGTGTTCTTAACCACTAAACCCAGTTACCAAAAAACAGGTACATTACTGTGAACACCAGCGCAACACAGAAATTTTACAATGTATTCATTATAATACCTGCGTCAAGTTCTATAGGGAACACTTCATTAAAAAAAACAAAACCCTCACAGCAATCTTAAAAGTTAAGTACTGTTATCATCTCCACCATACAGATAGGGAAACTGAGGCACACAATAACTTCCCCAAGGTCATCTACTTGTATGGTACAGAACTGAAACTCAAACTCCAGTTTTTCTGATTTTAAAACATCAGCCGACAAAGTGGCTCTAAAGATGAATGAAACAAGGCTCTTCCTTATTATGAATGTGTGTTCTAGTAAGTGGGGAACGGACCCTGGACATGAGTCACTGTAATGCGGAGTCCAATGTAGTAAGTTCCATATGCGTAATGCAAAAGCAGAAGGAGAAAAATGGGGAGGGGAAGAGGAGGAATGAGGAAAGAAAGAGAGGAAGGAGCAGGAGAAGGAGAAGTAATCCTGGGGAAGAGGGAGATGCCACTGCTGTTCATGAATGGCTCCATGGAAGAGGAGGCAGGAAGTGCATTTTTGAAGGAGGGATGAGACCTGAATAGGCAGTGCCTCCTCTTCTTTAGAGCCTGCTATATGTATGCCAGGCCTTGCACTAGGGACTTTCATCCATTAAAACTCGGTCTTGGGGCTTCCCTGGTGGTGCAGTGGTTGAGAATCCGCCTGCCAATGCAGGGGATATGGGTTTGAGCCCTGGTCCAGGAACATCCCTTGTGCCACGGAGCAACTAAGCCCATGCGCCACAACTCTTGAGCCTGTGCTCTAGAGCCCGAGAGCCACAACTACTGAGCCCACATGCCACAACTACTGAAGCCTGTGCACCTAGAACCCGTGCTCCACAAGAAGAGAAGCCACTGTAATGAGAAGCCCGCGCACCACAATGAAGAGTAGCCCCCGCTCGCCATAACTAGAAAAAGCTGGCGTGCAGCAACAGAGACCCAAGGCAGACAAAAATAAATAAAATAAAATAAATTTATTTAAAAAACTCAGTCTCACAAGAACAATATCATGATCCCCAGTTTGTAGATGTTGAAACAAAGGCTAGCAAGAGATGATGTAGCCAGATGTGGGTGAGTGGCATCAACAAACGCCTGGCCCATGGGCCATAAAGAGAGACATTGTTTTTACAGAGAATACACAGTAATATCGGCGGGGTCCACTGGGCCCAGATTACAGAAATTCTGGGACTCTGTTGAATTGACAATGGAGAGTTAGTCAGATTTCTTGAGAATGCAGAAAGGAGATAACAAGAGTTGTGTTTTAGGAAGATTCTCGGGCATTGGTCTGCAAGGATGAATTGAGTGGCAGGACCTAGAGTGAGTAAAGACAATGATTTCTCTACTCCAGGCACAGGCCAATAGGCATGGGCCCCAGAGGCCTGAGTCTGAAGCTGAGCGCTGTCATTGATTAGCTGTGTGATCTCAGGCAAGGCATTCTCTCTCTCCTGACCCTCAACTGTCTCAGCTGTAGATGAAGCTGATAATAGAATGTATGTGTCTCATGGTGCTGTAAGGAGTAAACAAGACAAAATATATGAAATGCTCTGCCCAGCGCCTGACCCATAGTAATCATGCCGTAAATGGGAGCCCCTATTTTTTTCATGAAAAAGAGTGAGACCAGCTTGGAGGCTGTTGTAATCCATGCACGAGGTGATAAGGACCCAGCCTGAGATGGTGGCAAGAGAGATTCGGAAAGGGGGAAGTAATGATGTTAAGTGTAAGACAGTGACTAGGTTGTTGAGGGAAAAAACATCTTTCCTTAGCCAGAATATTCTGTTGTCAAATATAAAACAGATTTGAAGATGAAAATTATCTATCATGAGCAGTGTAGTTTTTGTCAGGCTTTTGTTAGACTGCAAGACATTGACTCCAATTTTGTAATGTCTATATCTATCATTCTTTAAGCATTCAGCATGTTGATTTCATATCTCCCAAAGCCTTTCCATTTTGTAACTATTGAAATGAAAGGTTTTGAGATAAAGCAAGGGATTTGAGTATATATGAAAATGAGTTCTAAAATGGAAGATTGAGTTTCATATTTACAACCTTTTAGTCTGTGTTTCCAAAAGACTTGCAGTTTCATCATTTCCATTATGTTTTCTGAACTGGCGTGAATGTTATAGATACTAAGTATGATATTTAATTAAAAGGAGGTTGTCTGTTCATGTAGTTGCTGTCCAGGGTAATTAGTCATTTGTCTTAGGTAGCTAGAACTGAATGTTTCCACCACAAACCCATGTCAGTTATTTGGTACATAAATCAGACCCTGGAGAGAATGAACTTAGGAATTCAAAACATGGGACCTGCCTTTGATTTTAATATTCAGCCCACAGTAAAAAATCCTAGAATGCCAGCCTCCAGCCCTTTCTTAAAATGAGTTTATTAGTTGATCATTAAACATATGGTATATGCCACATAATTAATTTTAAAGTTGGTTAGAGCTTGAGTAAATGGACAATTACCCTCTCCTCTGCGAGCAGATCCATTATCATAATTGCTAATGAAACAAAATTCACATGCATACGTAAGACAAAAATAACCCCTCTCTCTCTTATGTATTTGACAGAGAAGCAAAAAGCTCAATCTGTAATATCTAGTAGGACTAATTCCTTCATTTTATTCTTTTTCTTTATCTTACGGTGGTAATCAAATTTTCTTACGAAGCTGTCCTATCTTGTTTGCATTTAATTCTCCAGCTTCCCTTATTTGAAGTCTAAAGCTTGTGTTTAACACTGGAATATATTATTAGCTAGATTTCGAATACCTAGATAAAATAGAGAGAGCATATAAATTTCATTAGGAAGTTTGAAAAACATAACTAATGTAATAGATCATTTATAATGTGTCTATACAGTCATAGGTTAAATATCTCTGAATGAAGAATAAGAGAGGTGACACATACTTTGAGATGTCACATACTTTGGTAATTCCTCTGCTGTAGACAATAGTATTGATGGATAATATACAGAAAAGATAAACAAAAAGACACAGCTGGTCTTGGATAGAAGACAAGTTATCTCCATGGATCAGATACAGAAAAGCAAAGCACAAGTGTGAGCAGGGCTGAATGTTGCTGGGCTCCTGATCTAGTAATAGGCAATGATGATCAAGTGGTTAGGTCCTTGGTGAGGCAGCTAATGTGCTCCACATATAAAAGGGGATCAGGACCAGCTCAGTGTTTAAAAGCAAGAACTGGGAGTGGGGGATAGAACACTTTACCTTGTTTCTTGAAAGGAAGCTGCGAAATGTTACCTGAGACCACATCCCTTGCAAGATATAGGCCTTAAGAAATAGGAGGACACAGATACAGCCTCATGACCTAGGTATGAGCCAAGTGGCCCATTTGTTCAGTGAAAAGATCTGCCAAGTCCACAATATGACCACTGGGTGGAAACTCCAGACTGAGTCTGTAAGACCTGGCTCTGGAATAGGGACCTGTAGGGCTGGGTGGAGATGACTGTAAAACTGCTAGATGGGAAGGGATGAGAACAGAAGCAGAGACAGGAAAAAAAGGCCCTAGACATGTTGCTTTTCAGAAGGTACTTGCACAATGCTGAGAGTAAGTACCTCCTTAAATTTTGTGCCCCAGCTGCCTTACTCTCCCCCCAGGCCCTGCTATGAATCCAGGAGTCCATACAAATATCAATATAAATAAATAAATGGAGAACTTGTGAAAGGTCTTCCTCACATAAAATGTTAATAAATGTAGGTGGAATCAGAAAATCACCATTTGGCAATAATCGTTAATAGATGCTAAAACTAGTGGGTTACATTTTGTTGAAAGATGGCATATTTACATATTTTCAAAGAACTTACTTTATAGGACACTTAGTAATAACAAAGAAGAAAACAGTAATTTTACAGAGGAGAAGCCTGGAGATACCACCGCAACCAAGTGATCAAAATTTATATCACCAGTAATGGGACATAGATATCATGTGTCTCCTGATAAGATGCACTGAGAAGGACACATCATTTGTATGACATCTCTGCCAAAGTTATAGAAATAACCTGAATTTAATCATGAGGAAAAATCAAACAAATCCAAATTGGTAGACATTCTCCAAAATACATGGCCTGTACTATTCAAAATTGTCAAGATCATGAAAGACAAAGAAATGCAGAACTGTTCTAGATTAAAGGATACCAAAGAAACGTGACAACTAAATGCAATACATAATCCTAAATTGGATCCTTTTGCTATAAAAGACATTAGTGAGACAACTGGTGACATATAATAAGATCTATAGATTGTAATACTGTATTAATGTGAATTTCCTGATATCTGATGATCATAATTGTGTAAAAGAATGACCTTGTTTTTAGAAAATACACACTAAAATATGAGGGAAAAAGAGACTTTATGTCAGCAACATTCTTTCAAACAAAGCAGTTTAGAAAAATATATAATATATACCATTAAATGTGTGTATATATATGGTAACATTTGTGGAATTTGAGTTGTGGTACATAAGAATTCTTTTATTATTTTTGCAACTTTTCTGTCAGCCTTAAATTATTTAAAAATAAAAGATCTAGTGTTATCTTGCTGAAGTGATAAAGGTAATTTTACAATCTTAACTACATTTAATTTAAAAACTAAGGCAAATTGAAAATAAATGAATTAATGTTCAACTCAAGAAAACAGAAAAAAGAAAAACAAAGTAAATTAGAAAGAAGGAAATTGTAAAGAGCAGAAATAAATTAATGTTTGGTAGAAAACAAATCAGAGAGAGGATCCACAAAATTTAAAAATTGGTTCTTTGGGGAAAAAAGGAATGAGTACAGTGAGAAAATAACAGCAATGGTCAAGAAAAGACAAATAACTTTAGGAACAAAAAAGGGAATAAGACAGTCCTGCTGGTAAATTAGAGATTTCAGTGATCGTAAGAGAAAACTACAATCAACTTTATGCCCGTAAACTTGAAAGTTTAAAAGAAATGAATATTTTCCTAGAAAATCCGTCAAAAGTGACTGAAGAAGAAAACAGATACCTCCATAAACCAATAAACATTAGTGGAAGTGAGTTAATATTCAAAAATGTTCTACCTTAAAAAACACTAGGCTCAGGCAGTTTTATAGAAGAAATTTACCAAATCTTCCAGGATCAGATAGTCCCTCTTTTACAAACTGTTGCAGAAAACAGAAAAATAGGGGAGAAATATCTACGAGATTTTGGAAGAACTGAGCAGAGTATCTTGCTCTACCTGATATCAAAACTTCCTATAAAGGTACATGGGAATTCCCTGGCAGTCTAGTGTTTAGGACTCAATGCTTTCATTGCTGAGGCCTGGGTTCAATCCCTGGTCAGGGAACTAAGATCCCACAAGCCGCTCAGTGCAGCCAAAACAAACAAACAAACCAAAACAAAACTTCCTATGAAGCTACAGTAATTAAGACACTGTGCTTGGTGCAGGGAGGGGCAAAAACACTGGAACAGAATAGAGAGCCCAGAAATATACTCAGATGAGCATGGACCCTGGATATATGTCAGGTGTGGGTTATCAAATCAGCGGGGAGATGGAAGCATCATTCAGTATATGCTTCTGGTAGAACTGGGGATAATTTGAGGGAAAATAAAATTAAACCTTTATTACATATAATGTAAAACCAAACCCAGGAGAAAATCTTCATGATCACAGGACAGGAAAAGTTTTCTTAAACAAAACGAGACAAAACAAAACAGAAAAGCACAAGTCATAAAGGAAACAACTGATAAATTTGATTCTGTAATTAAAGAAATCTGCATGGAGACACCATTTAGTATCTTGAAAACATAATGTTGAGTGAAAAAACCAAGTTGCCTCATGATATGGTATGACCTCATTTGTTAAATGTTGAAAAATACATACACTAATAGTGTACATTGTTTATGGATGTATATGTATGGTGTAAAATTATTAAAAATATGCATGGGAACTTTAATACTGTATTCCTAACTAACAAGAAGAAGAGAAAAATGGGGAATGGATTGGAAAGAGTACAATGGGGTTCTCAACTCTATCTGAAATGGGTTTTTTTTCTTAAAAATAAATGAGGTCTGAAACAAAAATGGGCTAAAATTAAGATTTGATAACACAGAATGTGGGTAAATGGGTATTTGTTAATATCATGTATTCACATCTATATGCTTAAAATACCAATACCCCATATCCAAGCAGGGTGCTATAATAGAGAAGCATCAGCCTAGATCATGGTTGAAGTCCAGGACCTACTGCTTGTTAGCTGTGTGACCCCTGCCAGATTACTTAATTTCTTAGAACATCAGTTTCTTCATTTGTAAATTGGGGATAGTTGTAGTACTTAAAGCATCGCTGTGAGAATTACATGAACCAACGCACATAAAGTGTTCTTCCCCGTGCCTGATACATAATAAATACTCAGCACTCTGGCCTTTGTGGTCATTTTCAACAAATTTGCCAAATTTTTATTTTTGGTGTTTTTTTTTTTTAGTGAGGTGTAATTGACATATAACATTATATTAGTTATAGTTGTACAACATAATGATTTGATATGTGTAGATATCAGAAATGATCATCACATTCAGTCTAGTTAACATGTCATCATACATAGTTACAAAAATTTCTTTTCTTGTGATGAGAAATTTTAAGATCTACTCTCTTAGCAGCTTCCAAATATGCAGTACAGTATTATTAACTATAGTGACCATGCTGTACATTACATCCCCATGACTTATTTTATAAATAGAAATTTGTATCTTTTGACCCTCATTCAGCCATTTCACCCATGCCCCATCTCTGGCAACCACCATCCTGTTCCCTATATTTATGAGCTCTCTTTTTTTTTTTCTTAAGATTCCATATATAAGTGAGATCATACGGTATTTGTCTTTCTCTGTCTGACTTATTTCACTTAGCAGAATACCCTCAAGGTCTATGTATGTTGTCACAAATGGTAAGGTTTCATTTTTTTTTTTTCTTTTTTTTTTGGCCACGCTGTGTGGCTTGTGGGATTTCAGTTCCCTGACCAGGGACTGAACCCAGGGCCCTCGGCAGTGAGAGCTCAGAGTCCTAATCACTGGACCACCAGGGAATTCTGAAGATTTCATTTCTTTAACGGCTGAATAATATTCCATTATATATTCCAATATTTTATACCTATATCAATACACACACACACACACACACACATATACACACACCATGTTTGTCTTTATCCATTCATCCATTGATGAACATTTAGGTTGTTTCCATGTCTTAGGTATTGTAAACAATGCTGCAGTGAACATGGGAGTGCATATATCTTTTCAATTTAGTGTTTTTGGGGTTTTGTTTGTTTGTTTGTTTTGGATAAATACCCAGGAGTAGAATTGCTGGGTCATATGGTAGTTCTATTGTTAGTTTTTTGAGGAACCTCCATTCTGTTTTCCATAGTGGCTGCACCAGTTTACATTCCCATGAACAGTGCACTGGGGTTCCCTTTTCTCCACATCCTCATCAACTCTTGTTTATTTCTTGTTCTTTTGATAGTAGCCATTCTGACAGGTGTGAGGTGGTATCTCGTTGTGGTTTTAATTTGCATTTCCCTGATAATTAGTGATGTTGAGCATCTTTGCATTTGTCTGTTGGCCATTTGTATGTAGTTTTTGGAAAAATGTCTATTAAGGTCCTCCGCCCATTTTTTAATTGGGTTGTTTGTTTTGATGTTGAGTTGTATGAGTTCTTTGTATATTTTGGATATTAACCCCTTATCAGCTTTATGATTTGCAAATATTTTCTTCCATTCAGTAGGTTGCCTTTTCATTTTGTTGATGGTTCCCTTTGCTGAGCAGAAGGTTTTAGTTTTATGTGGTCTCATTTATTTATTTTTACTTTGATTGCCTTGGCTTTTGGTGTCAAATAAAGAAAACATCATTGCTACGACCTGTGTTAAGAAGCTTACTGCTTATGTTTTCTTCTAGGAGTTTTATGGTTTCAGGTCTCACATTCAAGTCTTTAATCTATTTTCATTTAATTTTTGTGTATGGTGTAAGATAGTGGTCCAGTTTCATTCTTTTCCATGTGTCTGTGCAGTTTTCCCAGCACCTTTTATTGAAGAGACTGTCCTTTCCCCATTGTATATTCTTGCCTCCTTTGTCACAGATTAATCGACCATATAAGCATGGGTTTATTTTTAGGCTCTCTATTCTGTTCCATTGATCTTTGTGTCTGTTTTTATGCCAATACTATACTGTTTTGATTACTATAGCTTTGTAAAGTAGTTTGAAATCAGGTAGCTTGATGCCTCCAGCTTTGTGCTTCTTTCTTAAGATTGCTTTGGCTATTCAGGGTCTTTTATGGTTCCATAGAAACTTTGCGATTGTTTGTTCTACTTCTGTGAAAAATACCATTGGAATTTTGACAGGGACTGCATTGCATCTGTAGTATGGGTTGTATGGACATTTTTTAAAAATTAATTTTTATTGGAGTATAGTTGCTTTACCATGTTGCGTTAGTTTCTACTGTACAGCAAAGTGAATCAGGTGTATGTATACATATATCCCCTCTTTTTTGGATTTCCTTCCCATTTAGGTCACCACAGAGCATCGAGTAGAGCTCCCTGTGCTATATACAGTAGGTTCTCATTAGTAATCTACTTTGTACATAGTATCAATAGTGTATATATGTCAATCCCAATCTCCCAATTCCTCCCACCACCACCCCTTTCCCCTTGGTGTCCATACATTTGTTCTCTATGTCTGTTGGGTTGTATGGACATTTTGACAGTATTAATTCTATCAATCCATGAGCATGGAATATCTTTACATTTATATGTGTCTTCTTCAATTTCTTTCATTACTGTCTTATAGTTTTCAGTGTACAGGTCTTTCACCTCCTTGGTTAAATTTATTCCTAGGTATTTTATTCTTTTTGATGCAATTATAAATGGGATTGTTTTCTTAATTTCTCTTTCTGCTAATTTGTTATCAGTGTATAGATACGCAACAGATTTTGTATATAGATTTTTGTATCCTGCAAGTTTACTAAATTTGCTTATTCTAACAGTTTTTTTATGGAGTCTTTAGGGTTTTCTATATATAAAATCATGTTATCTACAAATAGTGATAGTTTGGGGCAGTCTTTTTTTGTTAATTTTTCATTTTGAAATAATTTCACACTTACAGACATAGTTACAAAGACTCCCATTTACCCTTCACCTAGATTTTACCATAATCATTCTATTATCTGGATCAAAAAAACCTTGATGAATGGGAAACCAAACCGTCATATAGCCTCTGCTGTGGTAAAACTGGACTATTTGGAAGGCAGTAAATAACCGTGGTTAAGAATGTAGGCATTGGGTCTCATTGAACGTGGTGGCAGCTTTACAGATTGCTGTTTTCTCCTCCAGCGGACCTGGGCCTGCACTCCAGCAACCATGTCTAAGGGACCTGCAGTTGGCATTGATCTTGGCACCACCTATTCTTGTGTGGGTGCCTTCTAGCACAGAAAGGTGGAAATAATTGCCAATGATCAGGGGAACCGAACTACCCCAAGCTATGTCGCCTTTACTGATACTGAACGATTGTTCGGTGATGCTGCAAAGAACCAAGTTGTAATGAATCCCACCAACACGGGTTTTGATGCCAAACGCCTCATTGGATGAAGATTTGATGATGCTGTTGTCCAGTCTGATAAGAAGCATTGGCCCTTCATGGTGGTGAATGATGCAGGCAGGCCTGAGGTTCAAGTAGAATACAAGGGAGAGACAAAACATTTCTGTCCAGAGGAGGTGTCATCCATGGTTTTGACAAAGATGAAGGAAATAGCAGAAGCCTACCTTGGGAAGACTGTTACCAATGCCATTGTCACAGTACTCGCTTACTTTAATGATTCTCAGCGTCAGGCTGCCAAAGATGCTGGAACTGTTGCTGGGCTCCATGTACTTCGAATCATCGACGAGCCAACTGCTGCTGCTATTGCCTATGGCTTAGACAAAAAGGTTGGAGCAGAAAGAAATGTGCTGATCTTTGATTTAGGTGGTGGCACTTTTGATATGTCAGTCCTCACTATTGAGGATGGAATCTCTGAGGTCAAATCTACAGCTGGAGATACCCACTTAGGTGGAGAAGACTTTGACAACCGGATGGTCAGCCATTTTATTGCAGAATTCAAGCACAAGCACAAGGACATCAGTGAGAACAAGAGGACTGTCCGTCGCCTTCATATTGCTTGTGAGCATGCTAAGCGCACTCTCTCTTCCAACACCCAGGGCAGTGTTGAGATTGATTCCCTCTGTGAAGGAATCGACTTCTATACCTCAATTACATGTGCCCTATTTGAAGAACCGAATGCTGACCTGTTCCGTGGCACACTGGACCCTGTGGAGAAAGCCCTTTGGAATGCCAAGCTAGACAAGTCTCAGATCCATGATATTGTCCTGGTGCGTGGTTCAACCCGCATCCCCAAGATTCAGAAACTTCTACAGGACTTCTTCAACAGGAAAGAACTGAATAAGAGCATCAACCCTGATGAGGCTGTTGCTTATGATACAGCTGTCCAGGCAGCCATTTTATCTGGAGACAAATCTGAAAATGTTCAGGACTTGCTGCTGTTGGATGTCACTCCTCTTTCCCTTGGAATTCAAACTACCGGTGGAGCCATGACTGTCCTCATCAGGCACAGCACCACCATTCCCACCAAGCAGATGCAGACTGTCACAACCTACTTGGACAACCAGCCCGGTATACTCATTCAGGTTTATGAAGGTGAGTGTGCCATGACCAAGGATAACAACCTGCTTGGCAAGTTTGAACTCACAGGCATACCTCCTGCCCCGTGGTGTTCCTCAGATTGAACTCACTTTTGATATTGATGCCAATGGCATCCTCAATGTCTCTGCTGTGAATAAGAGCACAGGAAAAGAGAACAAGATTACCATCACCAATGATAAGGGCTGTTTGAGCAAGGAAGACATTGAACGCACGGTTCAGGAAGCAGAGAAGTACAAAGCTGAAGATGAGAAGCAGCGGGATAAGGTGTCTTTGAAGAATTCTCTTGAATCCTATGCTTTCAACATGAAAGCTACTGTTGAGGATGAGAAACTTCAAGGCAAAATTAATGATGAGCACAAACAGAAGATTCTTGATAAGTGTAATGAAATAATCAACCGGCTTGATAAGAACCAAACTGCAGAGAAGGAAGAATTTGAACATCAGCAAAAGGAACTGGAAAACGTCTGCATCCTCATCATTGCCAAGCTGTACCAGAGCGCAGGAGGCATGGCAGGAGGAATGCCAGGAGGAATGCCCGGGGGCTTCCCTGGGGGTGGAGCTCCTCCATCTGCTGGTGCCTCCTCTGGGCCCACCATTGAAGAGGTTGATTAAGCCAGCCTAGCATAGGGTTAGCATTGTTCCACACAACATTGAAGGACCCAAATCTGTAGCAAATTCCATGGCAGTTTTAAAGTTGAACTGCTGTAGTAAACTGGGCATTCTTGATACTTGAACATGGAATGTGTGCACAGGGAAAGGAAATAACATTGCACTTTACAAGCACTGTATTATAAGTGGAAAATGCAATGTCTTAAAAAAAACTGTATTTAAAATTGGCAAAAAAAATGTAGTCATTATTTGTGACAATATGCGTGGACCTTGAGGGTATTATGCTAAGTAAAATAAGTCAGAGAAAGACAAATACCATATGATTTCATTCATATATGGAATATAAAAACCAACAAACAAAAATAAATCAACAAACCAAGCCAAACTAAACCAAACACATTAGCCTAGGTACCCAACTAACACAATCAGCTATATAGAACTGTAGTGTAATAGGTTTATAACACAAATAATACATAAAAAACAAACACAAAAAATAAAACATTTTTAATCTTACAGTACAGTACAACAGCTGGCAAACAGGGGGTAGCATAGCGTGAACAGGCAAGAAATAAAGATACTGTACTACTGTACTCTATACAATACTGTACAGTAAAGTACACAAAAGCACAACCACTTGTAGAGGATGCACACACGTGACAGTGTATGCCAGACACGTGAACTAAGTTAAGTGATTGGACATGTGACCGTGCGCTCACATCTTTGAAAGTTCGCAACTTGAAGGTTCGTATGGAGGGGACTTACTGTAGTGGTAACCAGAGGGGAAGGGGTAGTGAGGAGTGGGCCAAATGATTTAAAGGCATCAATTGTATGGTGACGGATGGAAACTACATTTATGGTGGTGAGCACACTGTAGTGTACACAGAAGTAGAAATACAATGTTGTACACATGAAACTTATATAATGTTATAAACCAATGTTATCTTAATTTTTTAAAAAAGAGAGTGCAGGCATTGTATTTCAGAAGTCCTTAATGGGATCTCAGCTTTCCCACAGACCAGCCTGTGACTTTGGGTAAGTCGCCCAACTTCTCTGAGTCTGTGAGAGAAAAAGTCAGCACCGGGCTTCCCTGGTGGTGCAGTGGTTAAGAATCTGCCTGCCAATGCAGGAGACACGGGTTCAAGCCCTGGTCCAGGAAGATCCCACGTGCCTCAGAGCAACTAAGCCCGTGTGCCACAACTACTGAGCCTGCACTCTAGAGCCCACGAGCCACAACTACTGAGACCGCATGCCACAACTACTGAAGCCCGTGTTCCTAGAGCCCATACTCTGCAACAAGAGAAGCCTCTGCCATGAGAAGCCCACACACTGCAATGAAGAGTAGCCCCCACTTGCCGCAACTAGAGAAAAACCGCGTGCAGCAACGAAGACCCAGTGCAGCCAAAAATAAATAAATAAATAAATACATAAATACATAAATACATAAATAAATTTATTTAAAAAAAGGTCAGCACGGTGTGGCGACACTGGCCCCTGATCCATCCTGAGAATCAGTAAGCAGCCCCAAGATTTCTGAGCTGGGATTATCTCTGTAGCAGTTGCTGAGATGCTTAGAGACACCTACTCTCCCTAAGGGGCAGAGAGATCTGGAGTATGGCGTTTTTCTATGTTAACCAGAGTCACATGAATGATACCCAGCTTCAGATGCCTGAGGCCGAACTTCAAATTTCCTAGATTTCTTCTTTCAGAATGCATGCACATGCATGCATGATGTGCCATGCATGTCCTTTTGATTTGTTTGTTTGATTTTTTCCGACTCATCAAACCCAGCTTCCTTTGCCACTTTATTCTCTGTCTTGTTCTCTGCTGAGGCTTTTAGACATAGATGTCCTTTCCCTCCTGGGGAGGAAGAGGCCCAGTGGCATTCCCCTTGACAAGGTTCTGACTGGAGTAGCAGTAAGCAGGCCTGGCGGAAGAGATCACCCACCCAGGGTGACCTTAAGGGAGAAATAAGAAAGTTTGGTGCCATAGAACATTGAATCCCAAAAGTGGATCTGAGGAACTTTGTCAATCTTTGAAAATATTTCTTTTTTTCCTTTCTTTCTTTCTTTCTTTCTTTCTTTCTTTCTTTCTTTCTTTCTTTCTTTCTTTCTTTCTTTCTTTCTTTCTTTCTTTCTTTCTTTGTTGTTTTGGCCATGCAGCTTGTGGGATCCTAGTTCCCTGAACAGGGATCAAACCTGTGCCCCTGCAGTGGAAGCATGGAGTCCTAACCACTGGACCACCAGGGAATTCCCGACAATGTTTCTTATATCTGTATCTAAATGAGAAAAAAATAGACAAGGGAGTGAGTTTTTCATAAAGCCAAAAAGATTCAACATAATGACCAGTTCTCTATTTCTTTGTGTGTGTGTGTGGTACGCGGGCCTCTCACTGTTGTGGCCTCTCCCGCTGTGGAGCACAGGCTCTGGACGCGCAGGCTCAGCGGCCATGGCTCACGGGCCCAGCCGCTCCGCGGCATGTGGGATCTTCCCGGACCAGGGCACGAACCCTGGTCCCTGCATCGGCAAGCGGACTCTCAACCACTGCGCTACCAGGGAAGGCCCTGTCTCTTCTTTTTTGAAATTATTGTGGTAGCTTTTTAAAATGCCTTCACTTGGCAGTCAAACTTTGTAAATCCTACGTATGTCTCCAAAATATTAATGGGAAGTGTTATTGGTCCATGAAATTCAAAAATCTGGGAACCATTGATTTGGACTACCAAAGATGACAAGATTCTTTGATATTAAGCTCCCTATCCCAATTTTACAGATAAGCCAACTGAGGGACTTAAACTCATAGCAAGTTGGTAGCAAAACCAGGATTAGAATCCCATCACCTAATATCCAGCATACGGACCCTTCCTCTCCCCTGCCCTGATGCTCCAAATGGAAAGAGGCATTGAAGAAAACCCCTGTCGACCTCACTATGTACCAAGTTTTTACCATGCACTGTTTATTTCCTGTTTCATTTTAAATTCAGGAACTGAAAGAACAGCCAAAATCCCAATGGGAAACGATGATGGCTACGTTCCCTGCCTCATAATCGTTAACCCTGTTGCAGTGGAGGCAGGCAATAAAGTGGTTACTTAAAGTTTTTGCTGACTTGTTCACTGTTGAGTCAGAAGAAGTGCCTACGCAGAGCATTTATTTCTGATTAGCTGTTAATCCAGCCAGGTTAGAAAATAAGATGGAGAACAATAAGCCTTCCCGTATCCTTTTCAGATCGTTAACTAGCAATGGCTTGCAGAAGTGGGTCAGTGCTGTTACAGAGGGGGAAACTGGAGGTTTCTCCTCTCCTTAAATCAAGAGACAATCAGCTTCTGGCCTGGGGAAGCTGGTGGGGGTGGAACTAGTTCAAAATTAGGGCACTTGGGTAGCTCATACCTAGAATTCCAACTGCAATGCCAGGATTAGAGGGACCCTAGAAAGAGTCACGGAGAGGCACTGCCCTGGGAAAATGTCTCTCTACATCTAGGTTAAAGGAGACCTGGCTTTAACCAGAAAGGCCTCCAAACATCATGTTTTATCCTAGTGTATTCATTTCTTATAGTTGCTGTAACAAATCACCACAAACTTAGCGGTTTAAAACAACCCAAACTTACTATCTTACAATTCTGGATGTCGAAAGTAAAATGAGTCTCACTGGACTAAAATCCAGGCGTCAGCAGGGCTTCTGGAGGCTCTAGGGGAGAATCCATTCTTGCCTATTCCAGCTTCTAGAGGCTGCCCGCATTCCTTGTCCCATGGCGGCAACACTTAAACTTCTGCTTCCATTGTCACACTGCCTTCTCTCCTTCTCAGTCTGACCCTTCTGCTTCCTTCTTTTGAGGATCCTGTGATTACATTGGTCCTTTCAGGATAATCCAGGATTATTTGCTCATCTCAAGATACTTAATTTAAAACACATCTGCCAATCCCTTTGGCCATACGAGATAACATTCACAGCTTCCAGGGACTGAGATGTGGACATAATGGGGGGAGCATGATTTAGTTTACCACAACTAATGAAATCATTTTTTCAAGTGAATTTGTGTGAGGAACCCCAGTACATAAATTACATCAAAGCAGAGCAGCTATAGTTAAAGTCTTACTCATTTAGCCTCTACTAGTTCCTAACCGTGATGGTCCCAGAAGCACCCAAGGGGAACCTTGCGGCTCTAGGACCAGTTTGAATACAAGGGATTTATACCTGAAGGGAGGACACCATTTGGCAACACTTCAACCACCACATTGTCGTAGTTCATTGTATTCTTCAGTGAAACCAGATGCCTCTTAATGCTTGTCACTGAGCTCTGTGGGACAAGAGACCTTGCTCATTTAGCTCAGCATCACCAGAATCTGAGGTGCTCAATGTTTGTTGAGTGAATGAGTGAATAATCAGTTAATGGTGAATGAAAAATGCTTAGGCAGCATCCGTTTCCTGTTTCCCTGCTCACAGCTATTCATGAGGCAGACTTGTGCATCAGCATTATTGGAAAAAGATCAAAATGGAACGGTGCCACCTTGCTGTCCCTCACTATATCCTGTCCCAAACCACTTGTGCACGTGTATACACACTGAATTTAAGTGCTTGTCATGAGTCTTAATAGAATGTATTGTTTCAAATCTTGATCATGGACATCTTAGTTGCACATCATGGAAGTAAACAGTGGTAGTCTAATATCTTTCTCTTCCTGTCTCCCAAAACCATTAGAAGTGGAAAAAAGAATCTTAGAGATGAAGGTGCTTTGATGCCTTAAAGGCTGTCTAGGACAGGCAACTTTACAGATGAGGAAACTAAGGCCTAAAGAAGACAAGGGATTTATCCAATATCATTTTATTTATAAGCACATTTTATAAGATCTAAACTAGAGCCCAGGCCTTCTGCTCCTGAATGCCTTCCATTGTTCCACAGTTGTGCAAAGCTCAACAGTTCTATCTAGAAGAAGTTAGCTATAGAGATGATAAAACCTGAACTTCCAAGGATGGTAAAATTATCTCTTATCTCTGTAAAACTAAGTTTGGCAAACTGGTAGATCCCAAGACAAATCTAACCCACAGACCTGCTTAATTTGTCCCATAGTTTTGTTTTTTTTTTAATTGAATTGGAATGTCTTTAAATAGAGTAGGCACACTCTAGCTCCCCCATGTCCCCAGCACTACTGTTGTCTTACATTTAGCCCATTCACTCATTTATGTTATATATGAGACCCTTGCAGACATCTGAGTTTCTTTTTCAATCTGCAAATTTGGATTTACAAATTTATTTATTTATTTATTTATTGATGTTTGAGTTTTTAACCCCTGACATAAACAATCAAAATGTACAGGAACTGTTAATGTCTGGGGTCAGAACTTCTAAGTGTCTTTAACACCATAAGTCATGTAAAATTTGACAGACCATGTATCCTGAAGACCGATGGTTTAGAAAATAATCATCATAGTTAACCCGTATTTCAGTCAGTGCATGAGAAGGGAGAGATGATACAGCAGACTGTGTCTCCTTCGCTTCCTCCAAGCCGATCATCCCTAACTTCTCACCTGACTCTCTCTCCACCTATCCCTTTGGAATCTTTACGTCTGACTCTCACTGAGATTAGCCTTAGCTGACATGTGACTGTGACTTTGGGAGTCGAACCTTATAGCATGTGAAAGAGATGATTGTAAAGCCAGTTATCACATGAGCTCTTGAGATAGATAAATGTTCGTAGTGGGGGCAGAGCAGAGCTCCAGTACCAGTGAGGAGCTGGAATGGTAATTAGAAGCTGTCGTTGGGCACATACAATGAGATTTGGCTTGGAGGCTGTATTTGGGTGGGCACAGAGAACCAAAGTCTCCATTCAGATATACCAGAGAGCAGGTTCCAGATAACAAGACTGAGACTAACCCTACCCGTGTTGGAGACTGGGCTTCTGGTATCCTACTTTGCATAGATTTTATAGGCTTTTCTTATGTAAAGCTGGGCAGAGCTCGGGCAAATAGGGGATGACAATTATCACCCGTCTGGGTGCATCATTGGCACCCAGTCAAAGCATGTTGATTGAAATGACTTATTGGAGGTAATGCCAATCTACCCAGTAGAAATAGAATTGCTTCCAAGTTGTGGACTTGCACACCTAAAAACATTGAAACAACCTCAAAACTTTAAGCACAGTGCACCACATAGAATATTTTTGGAAACTCTCCGGTTTTATTTGGAAAATTATATCTCATGTTTGGTCAGGTTTAAAGTTTCCTGGGCTTTGAAGTAATGCTGAATCCTAAACAGTGAACCTTCAAAAGCTTTGACTCTGCCACAGGGCATTGATGTGACCTATAAACAAGAAGAGAAAAGTATTTGAAAAAGAAAAAAAGTGCCAAGTTTTGACATTATAGTAGGTAGGATTCCTTCTCCATTTCAGCTATCCTTTAGGAACACAACTCTGAGCAAAGATATCTTGGGAAAAGTCATGAGCAGGAAAGCAGGGCAGAACATCTTCCTGGCTCTGCCACTGACGTCCTCTGGCTGGGGGACTATGCTGATCACCTGCTCCATGAAGATAGCATGCTACATGAGTGATGGTGAGAAAAAGGCAGTTCACACCAGAAATGTTTCCTGGGAGACTCAGACATGTAAGCTCCATGAAGACAAGAACTCTCTGTTTATGACACTCACTATTCTATCCCTGTGCCTTAGACCGTCCGCCTGGCGCACGGTTGGTGCTTATGGAGGGGTGTGGGGTGGTCCCGATTTCCATTTCATCATCTAGATTCTGAACAATAGTTGAGAAATATACAAAACAGTAAATGTGGACTTTAAAATATCACTTCGTTGCTGATGGAGGCCAGGCTAGAAAACCTAGCTTAATGAGCAAGTGAAATGTGTCTATTAAATGAATTGTGAAAATTAGGCAGGCTTACCCAACTTGAATATAAGCAGCACAGAACCAGGGCAGGCTGCCCACCCAGAGGAGCAGAGGAGAAACCTACTCCCCGGAGTACAGTTGCTCCCAAGAGAAAGGGGGACTGCACTGAGTTGAGCTTGTCCAGTAATCTACCCAAATTTACCCATCAAATTAGTGTTCATCACTTGTGGTGCTCAAAAAATACTTTATGAAGGCATACATGAATGGTACCTGTGGAAGGTAGAACGTGAACTTGAACTGCAAAAGGTCAGAAACACCACCTGAAATAATTAGTGTAGCCTAAAGACTGATCTTCGTGTTTGCCTGAAGAGACCTGGGGTAGCCAGAATGGGGTCTCGCTGTAAAGAGCACTTTGGAGCCCTCAGTAAGCTTCTGTAGCACCAGGCTTCAGACCCTCTCACAGCAAATAAGGGGAGATAAAGGCTACCTGCACTTCTGGAGAGGGTGTCATAGGAAAACATCTTCCACCCTGAGATAAGGTGAATTCAACTGGGGGTCAGGGCAAAGGGTTACTGATACAGCTTGAGTGAGAGGAATCAGCTAATATTTTCTCCCATACTAAATTGGATGAAGAAGAAGAGATTCATTAAGCCAAAGCAAGTTTCATGCTTTGTTTTGCTTTGGTTTGCTCTGTAGGACACCTGCTAATGTTACTCTCTATTTAGCCATGTTTCTCATTGAACTAATCCAAGGCAATGAAAAGAAGTGCCAAGGTCCTCTTGCTCTCAGAAGGAGATCCTCAGAAAGGGGCTACCTTGTTCCTGAAGGCGTCTGTGATTGGGAGCCACAGGCTTGAAAGGAAAAACATTGGACTCTTCTTCCCTTTTCTAAAGTACTGAGTTCAGTCACTGAAAGTGATTGGGAAGGATTGTCATCATGGGTCCACACTTTTGAGGTAATAAGACCAGCAGGTTCTGCACTGGCACTGTTTTTCCTTTCAGGTAAGTTGTGTGCAAAGAAGTCACACTATCACCATGTGCCCTGGTATATGACCCAAGGTGCTAGGCTTAACTGTGGCAATGCAGAGTTGACAATCTTGCCATCCATTAATGGTCATCACTCACATTTAATCGAATTCTGTTTTCGCTCACAGGCTCTGATGAGACCACCCTCGTTAACTTAACTCGAAATGAAATCTGAGAATTGAATCCTTCCTGGGTCTAGGGTTTATTTGCATCAAAAGCCTAATGACCTGTCCAGTTTTCTTTCTGTCACAACCATCAGTATTCTCTTGACCCTGATTAAGCTTTAGAAAGAATTAAAGGGACAGTGTTAGTTTTGATATTTATAAGTGGTCATTAATTCCACATTTATTGAGGGCCTACTTGGTGTCGGCCTCCATACTCTCTCAGCCCTTTACACTTACAGCAACCCTGCAAGGTTGATGGTATCCTCCCAATTTCCCAGATGAAGAATCATCTCATTAAAGAGATGAAATCACTTGTCCAGGTTCCACAGAGAATAGATGGCGGAGGTGGGGTTCACAGCCAGGTCTGCTGAGCTCCACAGGCACTTTCTAATAATATGCTCATCTGCTTCCAGCTGCCTTTCTAGCTCAGCTGCAGATCAGGGGGAATCAGTGCTGGTTTGTGCGATGTTTACTTTGTCTTCCCCCAGCCGAAATAGGAGGAGAAGCTGCCCCATCACGGTAGGATGGGCCCCTTAATGGTAAAGGTTGCTCACTGATTTCTTCTTCGGGGGAGAACAGAACGGTCGACTTTTTATGTTATCTGCTTCTTTCTCTGGAAACTGCCAAGTGTGAAGAAATGGAAGATCATTACACTACATTTTAAAGCGTCCTTCCGTAACTGCTGAGACTAACAAACGGCCTTGTTTGGCAGAACTTCCAGACACAGAGGGTTGTACCACGACAGAACTTTGGAGCTGTTTTAATCTAATCATCAACCAAGTTTTTAAATGGAGACTTCAAGCAGTTTCATCCAGGCCTCAGATCCACAGGGATATCCACAGATCGGAGTTCAGGTCAAGTCCAGTGGCTCTGGGAGTCCTGACTGCCCACCTCGCCCATCCCCATCTTGGAGGTCAGAAGGCAGGGCAATGGGAGCGCAGGAGTGTTGTGATTCCTCGATATCTGAGTCGAAATGTCCCCAAAGATTGTTTTCTGAGGACACTCTTCCACACATGTGCACTCAGAAAACAGGAGAGTGGGGCATCTGGGGAAAATGAGATTAGAATTATGCAGTGGATTCCAGGGTCCTGGCAGAGTGAGCCAGCACATTCCCGAGCGTGGCCTTCCATCCCAGCTGACCCGAGACAAATCATCTAATAGAGGGTGGCTCGCATATTACCCATTGGAGAGTTCCTGTAACTCTAGTACAAATTGATGTTTTTATTTTTGTAAGCAGAAACCTTGTACAGATGCACTCTCATTAAAGAAGTCTTGTGGTGAATCCTTTGGTAAACAGGAAGCGACCTTTTGTAATGCAAATAAGCTAATCTATCCACATTGTCTCTGAGTTTTGTGGTTAGGATTTTCTTAGAGAGGATATATTAGTAGTGCCCCAAATCACAATTATAGTGTTTATTTATAAGCTACTCATTTTAGAACACAGTCCACCTAGAAATTCATATCCCATTGTTTCTCTTTATTGTTAATGAGCCTTGCCAAATGCTGACTTTATTTTAGAGCCACTTCACCTTGTCACATCAAGCTTTGGAAACTTGCCGGAGATTTTCAAAACTAACAAGGACAAAAATCAAGCGGCTCATGAAATAAAAGAGAAGGCAGACATCAAGTATCAGGATAATGACACTGAGACCTTTGGTTTTGCTTTCGTTTTTGTTTTCCCTTTGAAAAAGGAAGTAAGTGGTCTGTGCATTCCAAATAGTGGCAGAAAGACCTTTTTTCAGTTCTCAAACTGGAGTTAGGGCACTGAAATCTTTTAAAAAAGAAATCGTTCGAAACCTGAAAATTTTGCCTTTTTTTTTTCTTAAACTTCTAACCTCTGATGGGTGTTGGGGCCTCTTTGTTTCTTAGTTGGCTAACTTGCCAACTAATTTATTCTGTGGTTCCCTCAGGATAGCTGAGGCAGAAAGCAGAGGCTGGAGCAGCCAGCTGAGATTGAGGGTGAAGGCCTCTGCAAAAGAAAGGACCAATTTTGAAGTGAGATTGGAAGGACAATTAGTTTGGGCTATGGCAGTGGTCACTCTAGCTGCGTAGAGATCTGTTTCATTGATCCCCAGCAACAGCAGAGTAAGAGGGACTTTATAAAAGAAGGAGATGTGTCTTTTCCTGAGCAGACGTTACAAGTGGGGTGGTGATCCCAGTAGCGTTGGTCTCTTTCTTAAAGGAGAGGGCTTTCCAGAAGTAACAAGGACACAGACCAGCAAACCTCAGGGGAAGCAGGGAGACCAGCCTGTGAGAAGCAAGCAAGACTTTTAGAAGTAGATCCTTATCTGAGTTCAAAGGTGGGGGCCCCAGAAAAGGGAATGGAGACCAAGTAGATTGTTGTGAGGGTGTGGTGTCAAATTGTAATTGGTCTTTAAAGTTATTTGTGAATTGAGCTAAAGAGTTGCTGGGAGGAACTGACTGAGAGGGGATATTCCGAAAGTTCCCGAGTAGGACCTGGAGCCCAGAACAATGGGCACAACCCCCTGAAGAAGCCTCTAGACTCCCCACGTTTGGTCTTATCTTTGTTACCCGTAACTATATGGTATTTTTGAGATGCCAAACTAGGTAGGTAATACTCGGTTACATTCCTAATAAATTCAAAAACAAGTATAGAGTAAGAGGGAACCATTTTGTCCAGATGTTAAGTAGTCACTAGTGACATCTTTTTTTTTTTAATAAATTTATTTATTTCATTTATTTATTTTTGGCTGTGTTGGGTCTTCATTGCTGCACATGAGCTTTCTCTAGTTGCAGTGAGCTGGGGCTATTCTTCATTGAGGTGTGCGGGCTTCTCATTGCGGTGGCTTCTCTTGTTGCGGAGCACGGGCTCTAGGTGCACGGGCTTCAGGAGTTGTGGCTCGCGGGCTCTAGAGTGCAGGCTCAGTAGTTGTGGCGCATGGTCTTAGTTGCTCCGTGGCATGTGGGATCTTCCCGGACCAAGGCTTGAACCCATGTCCCCTGCATTGGCAGGCGGATTCTTAACCACTGTGCCACCAGGGAAGCCCACTAGTGACATCTTTGAAACTGAACTTGATGAGAATCCTCAAAGGAGATGTTAATAGATGAATTTGTATAATATGAAATAAATCCATCCTCACTTATGCTCTGCTTTCCTGTATAAGAAAATAACAACTAATTTGGAAACAAATTGTGATCCTGCATTTGGTTTACTTAATTATGAGTTTCTGTGGTTTGAAATAACTGCTAATTTCTCAGTGACATCCACATCATCAAACTTTCTAAGATGGAACTGAAAATTTGTGTCTGCCACTACAGTAATCCAGTCTTATGCTTTCATTTTTGTGTATCCATGAAGGGGTGAGGGAAGTGATTGGGAGGTACCTAAAAAGGAGGGTATCTGGAGTACCAAAGAATAAGATGGGCTTCCTGGAGTCTAATCACATTTTGCTTTGGGTAATTTGCTCGTTCATTTATTTATGTAATTCTATGATTATAATGGCGCCAGAAACACATTTGATAGGTGAGGATTGAAAACTGCTATCATTGCTGAGCCCTTCAAAAGTAATTGTAGGAATAAATTGTAGCTAATGCCTAACTATTAGCCTTCAGTAAGAGGCAAACAACATGAAGCCAACATGAGGACCAAATTAGTGGTAAGTGGTAGTTAGAGAAATGATGCCTGGAACAGCTAGCAGTTGGGAGTTACCCAGAGGCCTGAAGGACCAGATGGACAGTACTCTGGGGGAGTCCTGCTCAGCCACTGGAGTTCTCAACATGTGGGTTGGGCCTGGGAAAGGGGCAAAGGGACACGTGAAGAATTTGAGGTTAGATTCTGCAACTTAACTGCAGTCACGTTAAAAAATACCTGTCAGGGCTTCCCTGGTGGCGCAGTGGTTGAGAGTCCGTCTGCCGATGCAGGGGATACGGGTTCGTGTCCCGGTCTGGGAAGATCCCACATGCTGCGGAGCGGCTGGGCCTGTGAGCCATGGCCGCTGAGCCTGTGCGTCCGGAGCCTGTGCTCTGCAGCGGGAGAGGCCACAGCAGTGAGAGGCCCGCGTACCGCAAAAAAAAAAAACAAAAAAAACAACAAAAAAAACCCTGTCAGCTAAAGGGGGGAGCAGGGCTGATTCTTCATCGTCCCAAATTACCTCTAGGTTGCTAAATCTAATGGACATTTTCCCATCCTCATCTTACTGGACATCTGTCCCAGAGCTACTGTTGGTCACTCCGTCCTTGAAGCACTCACTCTCCCAGCTACCATCCCTCCTGGTTCTTCTCAGCCTCCTTGGTCTGTCCTCTTCCTGACGTTGACCTGCTGGAGTTGATCACGGTTCTGTCTTCCGTCATGCTCTGTGCTCACGTTCCGTGCCCCCGTGGATGAACTCGTTCACTCCTTGGCTGCAGTTCCCGCCTCTATACTGAGCTGACGGAATTCAGATTTCTCTCTCCTGTCCTCTGAGCTCCCGATCTATATATGCAGCTGCCCACTGCCCTGCCTCCCAGGCATCTCAGTTCAACTCATCTCAAAAGGAACTCCCCATCCTTCCAAATCACTCCGCAGCGGCCCTTCCTTGCGGGTTTCCCATCCGCGTGACCAGGTCCCAGCATCCACCCAGGGCGCAAGCCTGAGAAGGAGTCACTCCTGACCTCTCCTGCTCACTCACACTCCACGTCCAACTCATCAGCAAGGCTTTTCACTTAGAGCTCTGACAGGGACTTCCCTGGAGGTCCACGTTAGGGCTCCACGCTTCCACTGCAGGGGAATCAGGTTTGTTCCCTAGTCGGGGAACTAAGATCTGGCATGCCTCGCGGTGAGGACAAAAACAAACAAACAAAAATGCAAGAAAAAAAAAACTCTGACGTCTCTCTCAGATCAACCCACTGTGCTTATTCCCTCTTCCCATTCTCCACCTCTGAGCTCCCATCACCTCTCACTAGACAGTAGCATCCAAACAGGTCTCTGCCCTCCGCTCTGGTCTGCCTTCCCACAATCCATTCTCCCCACGGCAGCCAGATCTTTCAAAAACCTAAGTCAGGTCATGTTGCTCACTGGCTTGAAATCCATTGACAGCTCCCCATTGGCCCTGAAAGCAAGTCTCCTTATTCTGGACCAAAGGCCTTGGGTGATGTGGGCCAACTGGCCTCATCACCTCATCCTGTACCGTTCTTCCTTTTGCTGATACCCCCAGACTCACTAGCAGTCTCTCAACTCCTTCACCTTGTCACGGGCTTTCCTTTCTTGGGGCCTTCCTCAGAGTTTCCTCTGCCTCTAATGGTTTCTCCCACCCACCACCCCACCTCCTACTGCCTCTGCCTACAAAACTCTGCATCCTTCAGAGCTCAGACCAAATGTTACTGCCTCTGTGATCCTCCAAGCTGGGTCAAGCCTCCAGTATCCACTCTGGTTCTTTTCTTTCCATCACCTACACACCAAGCAAGTAATTAAAACAAGAAGTATTCGTTGCAATAATGTGGTCCACTTCACTGGATTGTAAGTACCTTATGGTCAGGGATGGTGTCTGCTTTTAAATCACCAGCATCTCTCTAACACTGCGCATATGACTTGGCACAAAATTGAACTCAATCCATAGTGGTTAAATAAATATGTGAATAGCTCGAATCACCTTTTACTGTTACTTCTTGCCCAACTGAGTATTGTTTGTGATCACTGAGGGCTGAGCCAGCATCCACCTTGCATGCCACTGTAGTCTCCATGCCCCGCTCAGTGCCCAGCGAGGGAGCGAGCCTGGCTCAGGGGTGGGCATGGCCTCACTTCAGGGACTCTCGGAGCCTGTTGCCAAACGCCAGCCTGTGGCAGACATGGCTCAGTATTCTCAGCAGGAGAAGCCATAGCTGGCGAGGAAGATCCCCCTGGAGGGGACCCCTGGAACTCATCCTTCTGGGGCTCAGTTATCCCAAAGGGGCTTCCAGAGTGGGAGCACTAAAACAGGGCCTCCGTATTCCAGAGCCCCACAGAACAGAGCCCCCACTGGGCCCAGCTGTCACAGGGGCCGGTGTGAGTCAGCTTCGAGGATGCTTCCAGGCCGGCAGAGAAGGTGACTGTGACGGGGGCAAAGTGCCAGAGGGTTTGTACTGAATGCTTCGCAGGTGCCAAGCCCTGTGCTGTGGGTTTTACAGGCATTCTCTCATTCCATCCTTGAAAACCTCTGTGAAATAGGTGCTCTTTTATAGGTAAGGAAATTGAGGCATGAAGAGATGACATAATTTTGTCAGGGTCCTATAGCCAGTCAGGTGGCGGAGTCATCTTGAACTCCAGTGTAGACACTTGCTCTCCGGACATAAAATAAAATAGACTTGCACTCATGGGGCCTCGGTAGCCCCGCGTGAACAGTGAAGAGGTTGGACAAGCAAAGATTGCTGTCGAGGGCCTTTCTTAGTGTTTCCATCTGGCAGCGACAGCTTGTTTTCCAGGGACAAAGGACTGAGGCCCCTTTCCAAGCCCAGCTGTCACCTCCCGGGTCTCATTCTGTGCCATCAGCCTGTCCCTGGCATCCCCGCCGCATGCCTTCCACGACCCTCGGAGCGGGGCTGCCGGTCGTCTGCTGCCACGGCCCCGCGCTCGGAGCTCTGCCTCATCCCCACGCGAGCTGACGGAGCTCCCATCCCCCGTGTCCCAGTCGGGGTTGCAGGGAGGTCGTCCGGGTGTAGGGGAGCTGGCTCTCTGATGCTTGGATGCCCGACTTCAGGTTTTACCGTCGCCGGATACGAATTGCTGCCCTGCGTCGGGTGCGCCCTCCGTGCTGGGCTCTGTGCTGAATGCTGTCCTCATGTCACCGCATGGGATCCTTGTGGTTACCCTGTCAGGTAGATGCAACCCTTTATACACAAGCAAACCAAAGGTCAGGAAAATGACGTCGCAGAGCTCACATCTAGAAAGTGGCCACAGTGGAGTTCCAAGGCCAGTCGTCTTCTGCCTACACTGCTTTCCTGTCACTTCCTCTCCATGTGGGCTTTGGCAAGGCACCTGGCCTCCCTGAGCTTCTATTTCCTCATGTGTGAAATGAAGCTGATCAGAGCGCCCATCTCATAGGGTTGCTAAGAAGCTCAAAACACACAGTATGTAGACCTAGCGCATAGTAAGTGCTCCATCCGTTGTAGCAATTATAGTTGTGGTTGTCATTGCTCTTGTTACTATATCCTTACCCCTCTAAGCTGTCCCCACGGAGCTCTTCCAGCCATCCCTGTTACCCCACAGCCAGGGGACCAGGGTGTAAGAGCAGAGCCTCTTTGGGGCCGGGGGACATGGTGGCATTTCATCTCTCCGTAGTCACCTTCCCCTTCCCATCCCCTCTGCCCTGGGAGAGACGGCTTCTGAGTGACGGCTCTGCCCAGGTGACGAGAATAATGAGGTGATCCATGTAGTAAGGCGACTGAGCCGCTCGTGCCTAATAAAAAAGAGAAATTCCTGAGGCTAGCCGGCCAGTGCCTTTAAATAAAACTGAAATCCACTGAAAGGAGAGATGTTCACAGTTGTTTAAATCATTGCCTCCTGCACCTGTGGAGGGGAATACATGGCAGTCCCAGGTTGAAATCTAATATGCGGGCTCCTAATCTCTTAGAACTGATTACTTTAATGAATTTTAAAGGTAGAGCTTTAATTAAAACAGGTCTCTGTCGGCAGAAAGCATGCTATTTTGTGAGCTCGGTAAATATTGCCTTTTAAACTAATAAGTTCAGTTACCAGAAATACTACTGCATGTAAACAGTTGGGTTTTTTTCTTCCTGTGCTGTGGAAACATAACTAGATATTGAAGAGAGGCTGGCTGCATTTCAAAGCCTGGCACTTGGCTTGCCAAATAATGGTGACTTAAATGTGTGGGCCATCTTTCTCCTCTGGAGCACAGAGAACTTTCCAGGCATGATCTCATCCTGTCTTCAGACATTCCCCACTGAGGCTGGACTAGGGAAAACAGCGCTCGTCATTGCAGCATTGCCAGGCCTTTGCGACTCCCCCGCAAGACCTCCACTGCACGGCCACCCCACCCTCTACATTACTGAGAAGACAGAGGCCCGCCAAAGGGACGCCACAATTTATTTTCCCTTTCTCCTCACCCAGCCGGTACCACTCTCCTTTTGTTCAGAAGAATAATAAATAATATGAGTACTCATGCCGACGTTTATGTGCCAGGCATTGGGCTAAGCATGGACGTATTATTTCATTTAACCCTCAGAACAACCCTGTGAGGTAGGTACTAACATTATCCACTGAGGTTCCTCCACTGTGCTCAGAATAACAGCCAAAAGCCTTAGCAGTGGTCTGCAAGTCTCCTCTGCAGGTTGCTCTTAGCTCTCTGATCTCATTGCCTCCTCTCTCGCCTTTGTCTGCTTGGCTTTCTGAGAGTCGAGGACAGGCTAGAACAGCAGCCCGCACATTTTTTTTTAAAGACTATTTTCTTTGCATCCCTTTTTTTAAAATCATTTAATTATTTTATTTATTTTTGGCTGCATTGGGTCTTCGTTGCTGTGCGTGGGCTTTCTCTAGTTGTGGCGAGTGGGGGCTACTCTTTGTTGCAGTGCGTGGGCTTTTCATTGTGGTGACTTCTCTTGTTGTGGAGCACAGGCTCCAGGTGCACGGGCTTCAGTAGTTGTGGCTCACGGGCTCAGTAGTTGTGGCTCGCGGTCTCTAGAGCTCAGGCTCAGTAGTTGTGGCACGCGGGCTTCAGTACTTGTGGCACATGGGCTCAGTAGTTGTGGCTCGCGGGCCCTAGAGCGCAGGCTCAGTAGTTGTGGTGCACGGGCTTAGTTGCTCCGCAGCATGTGGGATCTTCCTGGACTGGGGCTCGAACCCATGTCCCCTGCATTGGCAGGCGGATTCTTAACCACTGCGCCACCAGGGAAGCCCAGGCCCCACATTTAGAAATTAGCCTGCCAATATTTTGAAAAAGAGACCCTCTCTTGGGCATCTTCTCTATGCCAAATTTCATGCCAATCAATTTTACAGCAACGATTTACCCTTCCCAGTAGCTCTGTGAGAAAGGTATCATTATTACACTCATCTTAGTGATGAGAAAACCAAGACTTAGCAGAGGCTGAGATCTTTTCCCAAGACCGCAGACTTGGTAAATGGCAGGGCCTGGGCCTCAAACCAGACTGTCTATCTCCAGAGGCTGCTCTATTTCCATTCAACCCACTGCCTCCCAAAGTCTAGAAATATGTCTGCAGACATATGTGGACTTCTGCATCCTCTCCCACTGCACGTCTCCCATTGGCCATATTTGTTGTAACTTCCCCTAATTAGCAGCATGATTTGTAGGCTGAGAGAGAGTGTGCATGGCTTGTATCACCTGTCATTCACCTCTAATTATGTGACTCAGCCATCGAGTGCTTTATTGTCAGAAAGCAGATCCTTTCTGTCAGTAGATGCTCTGTCTTCATTCAAGTAACCTCTAATCTGTGGGCTGACTATTCGCTTTGGGTTATTTGGAAGAGGTATTAGTCATGCTGTGGTCAGTTTCAGGATCCCCCCTTGTTTTCCTTTTGTCTTTTCTTATCTCCAGATTTATTGCAATGACTTAGGGGTTTGCATTCCTGATTGAATATCAAAGAATGGAGGACTTGACCTTGGAGGATGTTGCAGAGACTTCTAGCACTCACCAACATTCGTGTTCTACTCTTCTTAGGCATATAGCCCAACTATACTTCCCAGGCTCCCCTGCAGTAAGGTGTGGACATGTGACTATTCCACATAAAACATGAGTGTAAACGATGTGAACTTTGTCCAGACTTAGCCCAGAATAACTCCATGTAATCCTCAGTCCCTTTCCTGTATATCAATCAGGTTGATGGAAAGAACTCTGAGGATGAGAGGAGACTGGATCCAGGATGACAATGAGAGAGCTGCCCAACCAGGAATATTTGCACTGGATTATGACACGAGTGGCAAACAACTCTTTTTCTGTTTCGCTACTAAAGTTTGAGTTACAGAGGCCAGCTTTACTTACCTTAACTAATATAGAGGAAAACAGTAATTTCCAGATATCCAAAACCTAGATGGAAAGGAAGGAGGTATAACAGGGCAAGAGAAGCAGAATCACTGATGAGGACGAATCTGATATATGGTGAATGAATTACCTCCTTTCTCCATTTTCGTGTATCCTTTTTTTTTTCCTTCCATTTTTGAACATCTTTATTGGAGTATAATTGCTTTACAATGGTGTGTTAGTTTCTGCTGTATAACAAAGTGAATCAGCTATACATATACATATATCCCCATATCTCCTCCCTCTTGTGTCTCCCTCCCACCCTCCCTATCCCACCCCTCTAGGTGGTCACAAAGCACTGAGCTGATCTCCCTGTGCTATGTGGCTGCTTCCCACTAGCTATCTATTTTACGTTTGGTAGTGTATATATGTCCATGCCACTCTCTCACTTCGTCCCAGCTTGCCCTTCCCCCTCCCCGTGTCCTCAAGTCCATTCTCTACATCTGTGTCTTTATTCCTGTCCTGCCCCTAGGTTCTTCATAACCATTTTCTTTTTAGATTCCATATATATGTGTTAGCATACGGTATTTGTTTTTCTCTTTCTGACTTACTTCACTCTGTATGACAGAGGCTAGGTCCATCCACCTCACTACAAATAACTCAATTTCGTTTCTTTGTATGGCTGAGTAATATCTCATATCCACATATATATGTGCCACATCTTCTTTATCCATTCATCTGTCGATGGACACTTAGGTTGCTTCCATGTCCTGGCTATTGTAAATAATGCTGCAATGAACATTGTGGTACATGATTCTTTTTGAATTATGGTTTTCTCAGGGTATATGCCCAGGAGTGGAATTGGTGGGTCGTGTGGCAGTTCTATTTTTAGTTTTATTTCTCTCTTCTCCCTCCTGCAAAGGAATCAACACAACTTTGAGCAAGACCATTTCCTCCCCACAGAGAGCTGATTAAAAGCAGTAGACACCAATGGGTGAATGGCTTCTATGTATGTGCAAACCCATTGGTCAACACCACCATCTCTCCAATTGGTGGAATATGCAGGATATATTTTTGAGGAGGAATCTAATGTGTGGAGGTCACTACTGACCAGAGAGAGGTCTTCTTTTCCTGCCACCAGTCCTCATGGGTCTCTCTGGAGATCAACTTGTCCTCCCAGTCCTTTCAGCAGTGACTCTGACCCATGAGAGTCAACAAAAGCAGAATCATCCCATTGGGGGAAGGGAGTTAGGCACGTTCAATACCAGAAGCCCCAGTGGAGACAAGACTTTGGGCAGGAATGCAAAGAGTCTTCTATATTTTTAACAGGTGACATGGAGGCTTATTGTAGCTTTTATCCACTGTGGAGACCTTACTCTTAGATTTGGAGGAGGTTTTTAATAGGTTGTATGGATGGAGACATGGAGGCCTCAGGGTGGGCTGGACATGACCTGTTCATCACCTCACAGCTGGTCAGTGCCGGCATGAGTACTAGACTAAGACTGACTGCTCCAGATCCTTTCAAAGCCAACTTGGGCTTAATCATTTTATAAAAATGAGAAGTCATTTTAATGTAATAAATATTCTACAATATGGTAGGCTTGCAGGCCTATCTCTCCCCCAACTCAGGGTAAGTTATGGAAATATAACTTAGTAATCTTTGTGTATATATGTATTTGAAAATATCAGAATATTGTAAATGAAGTGTTTTTTTCTGAAATGTTAACTTGGAGATTTGCCTGAAAGCATGCAGTTTTTGCCTCTGCTGTGTTATGTAAAAAAATTGTTTCTTGATGAGTGAGCAATAGCTGTGTATCTGTTTATCATTATTCAGTCGCTAAACATTGACAGAGCACTTACTGGGGAGCTGGGTTAGGTGTTGCTTGGAGGGGTATGCGGATATGTGGGTCAAAGACATGCCTTGCTCTGGGGCACAGGCCCTTAAGTTCTCAGGACCCCTCCCCTATATTTCCCCACAGGAGCCTTCCACAAAATCAGAGCAGCTTTGACCACAAAGCAAAGTTCTGTCTTCCCTCTGTTAGTACTGCTTTGTCCAAGATCCATCTTTTCAGGTTCATGGATTCGTTCTCATAGTCTTCCCTGTTCCGTAGTCTCTTCTGCTTTATTTTTTTTAATGATATGCTTTCAGTCTTTTTTCCTATGCATATAGAGATACATGTACTTTAAACTTATATACATGGAATTATATTTCAGACATTATTTTATAACCTGCTTTTTGATCAATTGGGAAAAGTTTTCCATGACCACAAATACATACTTCATTTTTATTTTTAGTGGCTGCATAACATTTTACTGTAAAGAGGAACTATCATGTACTTAATCATATGTTGTTGAATATTCAATTATTTCCAATTTTTCACTGTAATGAACAGTATTTCTGTATTCATCCTTATATGTACACATATTTGTATGCTTATCTTATTATTTCCAAAGAATAAATTCCTAGAAACTGAATTTCTACATCAAGGGGTATATGCTTTTTCGAGGTTCTTAATCCCTATCTGTTTAGCCTTTGAGTCTACGGGCATACCACCCTGAATATGCCTGATCTCATCTGTTTAGCTTTTGATCCAGCTTCTCATAAAAATATTGCCTTCCAGATTGTTCCGTCTTGGGTGCAGAAACCTCAGACCAAGTGTTGGCCCACCAACCAAGACCTCAGGTCATACAGCCAGCTAGCTATTGTCAGAGCTGAAGCTAAAACCTGCATTTCCTGACCCAACTGACTTATAAACATTTGGATTGCCACTAAGGGTTAACAAAGGCTGCCGCCAGCCCACTCTTCCTCACCAGTAGTGATCTGGCTGCCGCCTGGAAGGAGGAAAACCTGGTCTGCAGCAGGGCTATGGCTTGTCTTGGCATTTTTACTCATGTCCAAATGGAAATCACATTACTTAAAGTACAAACATGATTTAAGGATTTTTAAAATGTGTAGTTGTCTCCATTCTAATTGCCCATTAAGGTGAGAATGCCTTTGGAATGATATGAAAAAAATGATATGCAGATAAATGTGAAGCTGAGAGGGAAGGGATAAAAGAGAAGCAGCCTGGTCTAGTAGAGAAGAACAAGAGACCATGGTTCTAACTTTCACTCTGCCACTAACTCTCTGTGTGTCCTTGAGAAGTGCTTTTGCAGAGGAGGTTGGACATTGATCTCTAGGCTTCCTGCCAGTTTTAATGATCTAGGATTAAAAATCAGTAGGTTGAAGTTTATCCCTTTTTCCAGGTTTATAGAGGAGGGGGTGTTTGAGAAGTCTAATAATAGACCCTGGGCTCAGGGCTTGAGGAGAAGCAATAGGATCTGATCACCCTTATGATAAAGCTTGAATCAGCTGGTCATGAATTTAATGTGCTTTAAAACCTCCTGAGTATGACTAACTTAATGTACCTTATGCAATCTAAGATGCCAGTCTGGTAATATGCTCTCTTACATACCATTAAGAAAATTTTTAATGCTTAAAATTAAACTATGAGACAATGCTGTTTTATGCATCAATTGTAACTTACATTCTAATCTTGGATCTTAAGATTATCTGGCCTTCACACCCACAGACCCCTCTATGTTGTACAGAAGAAGAGAGTCCAGAGAAGTAACATGAGTAGCGTAAGGTCACAGAAACAGTATGGGTCTAGAACCAAAAAGCAATTGAAAGAGAGAAGCACTTAACAGAATGGAGGAGTAAGGGTGTCCAAAAATACATTCCTCCATGAAAGCAGGGAAAACACTGGGAAATTTGTCAAAATAAGCTTTTTTATAACTTTTTCTGGAAATTAACCAAAGGCTCCAAAAATCCATGAAGCATTTTATTTAAGAAAAATAGCTGGACCTTGATAAGAATAGAGGACTTTGTAGTGTTTTAACTTTCCCTATTTACATCCTCCTCTCCCCACATCAGTGGCAGCCTTGAAAACCAGTAGCCTAGCAGCTACTAGAAGAACAACAGAGCATCAAACTATGTGAGGCAAAAACTAATAGAACTGCCAAGAGAAATAGATAAACCTACTATCATAGTTGAAAACTTCAACATCCCTCTTTCAGAAAAAGATAGATGCAACAGGCAGACAGTAAGAACAGAGTTGAACTGAACAATACCCATCAGCCAACTGGATATAAGTGATATCTATAGTCTACTTCATCTAACAACAGCAGAATACACCTTCTCAAGCCACCATGGAACAGTTTCCAAGATAGACTGCAGTTTGGACCGTAACACACAACTTAACAAATTTAAAAGACTAAATCATACAATGTCTCCTCTCAGACAAAAATGGAAAATGATAATGAAGGAGGACTATGAACAACTCTATGCCCACAGGTTTGATAAACTAGACGAAATAGACCAATTCCTTGAAAGACACAATTTGCCAAAACTCACACAGACAAGAAGAAACAGACCGTCTAAATAAGCCTATATCTATTAAAGAAATCAAATCAATAGTATCCTTCCAAAACAGAGAACATTGGACCTAGATTGGGTTCACTGGTGAATTCTACTAACCATTTAAAAAAGAAGTTATAGTAATTCTTTACAATCTCAGAGGATAGAAGCAAAGGGAATACATCTAACTCATTCTGAGGCCAGCATTACCCTAATATCAAAACCAGACCAAGACATTACAAGAAAACTATAGACCGATATCGCTCATGAACATAGATGTAAAAATCCTCAGCAAAATATTAGCAAGTTGAATCCAACAATGTATAAAAAAGATTATATACCATGACTAGTAGGATTTATCCCAGGTATGCAAGGCTGATTCAACATTTGAAAATCAATGTAATCCATCATATCAACAGACAAAAAAGAAAAAAAATCACATGATCATGTCAGTAGATGCAGAAAAAGCATTTGACAAAATCCAACACTGATTCATGATAAAAATTCTCTTAGTAAGCTGGGGTGGAACTTCTTCAACTTGATAAAGAACATTTACAAAAATCTTATAGCTCACCTTATACTCTATGTGAGAAACTTGAAGCTTTCCCATTAAGATCAGTCTAAAGGCAAGAATGTCCCCTCTCACCACTCCTTCTCAACATGGTCCTGGTAGTTCTAGCTAATGCAATAAGACAAGAAAAGGAAATAAAAGGTGTACAGACTGGGAAGGAAGAAATACAACTTTTTTGGAGATGACATTGTTTATGTAAAAAATCTGAAAGAATCAACAACAGCAACAAAAAACTGCTGGAACTAATAAGTGATTATGAATGCGAGGTTGCAGGATATAAAGTTAATACTCAAAAATCAGTCACTTTCATGTATACCAGCAGTGAACAAGTGGAATTTGAAATTAAAAACACAATACCATTTACATTAGCACCTCCAAAACTGAAATGCTTTGTTATAAATCTAACAAAATAAGTATACGATCTATATGACGAAAACTACAAAACTCTGATGAACTAGATCAAAGAAGAACCAAATAAATGGAGAGGTATTCCAGTTCATGAATAGGAAGGCTCAGTATGGTCAAGATGTCAGTTCATCCCATCTTAACCTATAAAGTCAACGCAATCCCAATAAAAATCTCAACAAGTTGTTTTATGGATTCTGACAAACTGATTCTAAAGTTTATATGCTGAGGCAAAAGACTCAGAATAGCCAACACATTATTGACGGGGAATAATAAATTTGGAGGACTGACACTACCTGAGTTCAAGACTTACTATAAAGGTACAGTAATCAAGGCAGTGTGATATTGGTGAAAGAATAGACAAATAGATCAGTGAAACAGAATAGAGAACTCAGAAATAAACACACATAATATATAGTCAATTGATCTTTGACAAAGGAGCAAAGATAGTCTCCTTAACAAATGGTGCTGGACCAACTAGACATCCACATGCAAAAAATGAATCTAGACACAGACCTTTACTCTTCACAAAAATTAATTCCAAATAGAGCACAGATCTAAACATAAAATGCAAGACTATAAAACTCCTAGGGGCTAAAATAGAAGAAAATCTACATGACCTTGAGTATTGTGATGACTTTTCAGGTAAAACACCGATGTCACAATATATGAAAGAAATAATAGATAAGTTGGATTTCATGAAAATTAAAAACTTCTGTTCTGCAAAAGACAATGTCAAGAGAATGAGAAGACAAGCCACAGACTGGGAGAAAATATTTGCAAAAGACACACCTGATAAAGGCATGTTATCCAAAATATATAAAGAAATCTTAAAACTCAACAATTAGAAAAGAAACAACCTGATTAAAAAATGGGCCAAAGTCCTTAACAGACACCTCACCAAAGAAAATATACATATTTTGAATAAGCATATGAAAAGAGACTTCACATCATATGTGATCAGGGAAATACAAATTAAAACAACAATGAGATACTATGAGACACCTACTAGAATGGTCAAAATCTGGAATACTGAGAACACCGAATGCTGGCCAGGATGTGGAGCAACAGGAACTCTCATTTGTTGCCAGTAAGAAGGCAAAATAGTATAGCCACATTGGAAGACAGTTTGGTGGTTTCTTACAAGAATAAACACTTTCTTAACATACAATCCAAGATTTGCACTCCTTGGTATTTACCAAAGGAGATGAAAATTCATGTCCACCCAAAAACTTGTCCACTGATGTTTATAGCAGGTTTATTCATAACTGCTAAAACTTGGAAGCAATCAAAATGTTCTTCAGTAGGTGAATGGTTAATAAACTATAGTATATCTATTCAATGGAATATTATACAGTAGTAAAAAGAAGTGAGCTATCAAATAATGAAAAGACATAGTGAAAACTTAAATGCATATTACTAAGTGAAATAAGCCGATCTGAAAAGGCTTCATACTATATGATTCCAATCATATGACATTCTGAAAAAGGCAAAACTATGGAGACAGTAAAAAATCAGTGTTTGCCAGGGGCTGTGTGGGGATGGATGAATAGATGGAGTACAGAGGATTTTTAGGATGGTGAAAATACTCTGTATGATTCCGTAATGATGGGTAAAAATCATTATGCAATTGTCCAAGCCCATAGAATATACAACACCAAGAGTGAACCCTAATATAAACTATGGACTTTAGGTGATTATGATGTGTGAATGGAGGGTCATTAATTGTAGCAACTGTACCACTCTGGTGGGGAATGTTGATAATGAGGGAAGCTATGCATGTGTGGGGCAAGGGATATATAAGAAATCTCTGTACTTCCCCCTTGATTTTTCTGAAATTTTATAAAAAAACTTTTAATAAAAATGATCCAGCTATACTCTCTCTACAAGAGAGTCACTTTAATTAAAGAATCATTATAAGAGACAAAGAATGACACTATTTATTGATAAAAGGGGTAGTCCATCAAGAAGATCCAACAATTATAAGTATATACATAGCTAATAATAGAGCCCCAAAATATATGAACCAAAAACAGAGAACTGAAGAGACAGTTCTACATAATATTTGGAGATTTAAATAGTTCACTTTCAAAAATGAATAGAATAGCAAGAAGATCAATAAAGAAATAGTGGAGCTGAACAATATTATACACCAACTAGACCTAATATACTCTGTATCCAACAACAACAGAATATACATTTTTCTGAAGTGCACTTGGAACATTATCTAGGAGATATATGCCATAAATTAGGCCACAAAACAAGTCTCAATAAATTTAAAAATATTGAAATCCTATAATTTCTCCAACTCAAAAAAAAGAAACTGGAAATCAATAAAATAGTAAATCTGAAAAATTCACAAATATGTGGAAATTAAGCAACACACACTTAAACAACCAATGGATCAAAATGAAATCACAAGAGAAATTATAAAACATTTTGAGGTGAATGAAAGTGAAAAGACGTTATACCAAAACATAATGGATGCAGTGAAAGCAGCACTCAGAGGGAAATTTATGGCTATAAACACCTACATTAACAAAGAAGAAAGATCTCAAATCAATAACCTATCTTTGCCCCATAAAGAAAAAAAGAGCAAACTAAACCCTACAGTAGCAGAAGGAAGGAATGAGTTGAGTGGAAAAATTTTAAAGGACACAATAGAAAAACAATATAATCAACCAAACCAAAAGTTGGTTCTTCTGAAAGATCAACAAAATTTGCAAACCTCTAGCTAGACTGGCCAAGAAACACAAAAAGAAGACTCAAATTACTAAAATCAGAAATGAAGTTGAGGACATTACTACAGACCTACAGAAATAAAAAGTATTATAAGACAATACTGTGAATAATTGCATGCCAAAAAATTAGATATCCTAGATGACAAGGGACCCTGAATAGCCAAAACAATTTTTAAGAAACCAAAACAAATTTGGAGGAGTGTCTTCATCCATTCAGGCCACTATAACAAAATACCATAGGTTGAGTGGCTTATAAACATCAGAAATTTATTTCTCACAGTTTTGAAGGCTAGGAAGTTTTTCTCTTTCTGACTTACTTCACTCTGTATGACAGTCTCTAGATCCATCCACGTCTCTACAAATAGGAAGTCCGAGAACATGGCACAACAGATTTGACATCTGGTGAGGACCTGCCTTCTGGTTCATAGATGGCTATCTCCTCACTGTGTCCTCATATAGCAGAAGGGGCAAAGGAGCTCACTGGGGTTTATTTTATATGGGTACTAATCCCACTTATGAGGTCTCTGCTCTCATGAGCTGATCACCTTCTAAAGACCTCACCTCCAAATACCATCACGCTAAGGGTTGGGATTTCATCATGTGAATTTTGGAAGAGCACAAACATTCAATCCATAGCAAGGAGTCACACTTCCCCATTTCAAAACTTACTGAAAAGTTATAGTAATTTTTAAAAGTGTGGTAAAGGCATAAGGGTAGATATATAGATTAATGGAATAGAATTGAGAGTCTGGAAATAAACCCATATATATAAGGTCAATTGATTTTTGACAAGGATGCCAAAGCCATTTAATGGGAAAAGGACAGTCTTTCAACAAGTGGTCCTGGGGAAACTGGATATGTATATGTAAAAGAATGAAGTTGGACCGTTACCTTATATCATATACAAAGATTAGCACAAAGAGGATCAAAGACCTAAATATACAGGCTAAAATTGTAAGACTCTTAGAATGAAACATAGGGGAAGTCTTCATAAAAATGGATTTGGCAGTGATCTCTTATATATGACACCAAAAGCACAGTCAACAAAAGAAAAAATAGATAAATTGGACTTCATCAAAATTAAAAACTTTTGTGCATCAAAGAAATACTATGAACAGAGTAAAAAGGCAACCCATGATGTGGGAGAAAATGTTTGCAAATTATATATTTAATAAGGGATTAATATCCAAATATATAAAAACGTCATATAACTCAATAACAACAATAAAAGAACTAAATTAAACTTGAATATACATTTCTCCAAAGAAGATATAAAAATGGGTCACAAACATATAAAAGATGCTCCTTGTCACTACTGTTAGGGAAATGCAAATCAAAACCATAATGAGATACTACTTCATGCCCATTAGGTTAGCTATTATCAAAATAATAGAAAATAAGAAGTGTTGGTGAGGATGTGGAGAAATTGGAGCCCTTGTGCATCTCCTGGTGGGAATGTAAAATGGTGCAGCCCCTGTGGAAAGCAGTATGGTGGTTTCCCAAAGAATTAAAAATACAATTACCATATGATGCAGCAATTCCACTTATGGGTTTATTCCAAAAACCCCCTGAAAGCAGGGACTGTAACAGATTTGTACATCCATGTTCACAGCAGTAGTTTTCACAGTAGCCAAAAGATGGACTTAATCCAAGTATCAATCACCAGATGAAGGGATAAACAAATGTGGTCCATCTATACAGTGGAATGTTATTCAGACTTAAAAAGGACGGAAATTCTGACATATGCTAAAACATGGATGAATCTTGAAGAGATTATGCTAAGTGAAATAAGTCTGTTCCAAAAAGAAAAATACTGCATGATTCGTCTTATATAAGGTACCTAGAGTAGGCCAATTCATAGAGACAGAAACGAAACTGTGGGTATCAGAGTTTGGGGGGAGTGGGAAATGGGGAGTTATTGTTTAATGAGTACAGAGTTTCAGTTTGGGAGGATGGAAACACTCTGGAGATGGATAGTGGTGATGATTGCACAACAGTGTGAACGTACTTAATTGTACTGAATTGTACACTTAAAAATAGTTAAAATGGTAAACTTCATGATGTATATTTTACCCAATAAAAAAAGAGAATGGCATTGTTTTTAGGAAATACACGTTGAAGTATTTAAGGGTTGAGTGGCACATGTCTCCATCACAATGGTTCAGAAAAAGAAATTATGTTCAGGTTTGTGTGTATACAAATACATACATATCATGCACACACGCACACACACACACACACACACACACACACACACACACACACACATATATATATATATATAGAGAGAGAGAGAGAGAATGAAAATGAATGATAAAATGATAAAACAAATGGGACAAATGTAAACAGTTGGTGAGTCCATGTAGGGGTATACAGAAGTTCCTGTACTGCTCTTGCAAATCTTTTTGTGAGTTAGAAATCATATAAAAATAAAAAGAAACAACTTAGGTTGGATAAAATAAATAAGAATCTGTATAAAGTGCTTAGTTAGCATGGTGCTCATCCAAGCTCAACCTTATTCCCCCTCTCTTACTTGCCTTTTCAGTGCCTGAAAAGAAAAAAAAAGAGAAAAATTTCCCCCCAAATTATCTAGTCTTTCTTCTTACTCTATGGCTGGTGCCGTGGCTGCCTCCAGGGTTGTTATTTTGAGGGTTTCTGAATCTTCAGGACAGGTGGCCTGATGGGCAGGCCAACAGTATGGCTAACAGGCAAGCCATCCCAGGATGCACTTGACCCTGTCAGCATCATCGCTCACTTGGGAAAGCAGCTTTCTGGAATAGAATTGGGAGTGCTAGGGACGGCATTTGGCTACTCTTTCTGACACTCCCTTTGAACTGCTACCTTGAGCCATGGCAGTTAGAGAATCTCTCCCTCCAAGAAGTTCTGCCAAAATGATCATAATCAAGATGCTGAGGTTGACAGCTATACTTCCTTTACACTGAGCATCTGAGAGAAAGGGTAGGACACAGGAGAAACATAAAGCCTGGTCCTTGCCTTCAAGGAGTTTACAATCGAGTTGGAGAGACCAGGCTAACAAGTGCTGTGCTCAGTGCTGGAAGTGAAGCAGAAGTAGATTTGTCTGTCTTTGTCCTGGAAGGAAGGGCTGGCCAGACCAGAGGACACTGAGAACTTGCAAAAGAGATCAAAGTCACAGTGGAGCCTTTCTTGAAAGCACTAGAGGGAGTTCTGCCTGCTACCAGACTGTAAGGCGTTTCACAGTGGGGACAAGAGTATAGGTCGAGGTATAAATGAGCACTTCTCAGTCTATGTCGTGCATTGGAAACACCTGGGCATCCTGTTAAAATGCAGATTCTGATGCAGTAGGTCTGGGGTGGGGCTTGAGATTCTGCATTTTTAACAAGCTCCCAGGTAGCACCGATGTTGCTGATCTCTGCAGAACATACTTTAGAAGCAAGGCTATAAAGGAATGATTGTTCACCTTGGCTGTCAATTAAAGCACTCCTTCAGCAGTTTTTTGAAGAAACAACTGTAATAGAAAGTCATAGAGGCATGGTTTGTTGGGAATAGGGCCTTGAATAAAGTTGGGTGTGTATGTGTGTAAAATAACAAACACTAAGTACTTACAATGTGCCAATCACAATGCTAAAGCATCACATTGATTATCCCTTTTCAGTCCTTATAACAATCCCATGAGGAAGGCACTTGTCTTTTAGACTGAGTGGCTTATAAACAATAGAAATTTGTCTCTCACAGTTCTAGAGTCTGGGAAATCCAAGATCAAGTTGCTGGCAGATTCAGTGTCTGGTGAGGGCATACTTTCTGGTTCATAAATGGGCAGCTTCTTGTTGTGTCCTCACTTGGTGAAGGGGGCTAGGGAACTCTCTGGGGTATCTTTTGTAAGGGCACTGGTCCTAATCAAGAAGGCTCCACCTTTCTGACCTAATCACCTCCCAAAGGCCCCACCTCCTTATACCATCACGCTGGGGATTAGGTTTCAACGTATGAATTTTAGGGGGACACATTCAGTCTATAGCAGCACTATTATAGCTGAGGGACTGAGCACAGACAGATGATTTGTCTATGTTTATCTAGAACATGGCAGGGCCAGGAATTGCACCCAGACAGTTGGACACCAGAGCTCTTTAACCAGGGCACTATCCCAAACTTGAGTATCAGTATCTACTCAGCACTCATACCCTCCCTAATGTCAAACTATCATTCATGTATTTATCTGTTTATTCTTCTCAACCTCCAATACCTAAAATCGTGTGAAAATGTCTTTTAGAAAATGATAAAACGAAAGGAACGTGCTTTGAGTGAATGCTCACTCTGTGCTAGGTTTAACCAGGACCTATTACATAAAATCATCTCATTTAGGGGCTTCCCTGATGGTCCAGTGGTCAAGACTCCATGCTTCCACCACAGGGGGCGCGGGTTCAATCCCTGATCGGGGAGCTAAGATCCCACATGCCGCGTGGCTTGGCCAAAACAAACAAACAAAACATTTCATTTAATTCTCACAACAATCAGATAGTTATAACCCCCAGTTTACATGCAATGACACTAATCCTTGCATAGATTAAGGAACATGTTCAAGATCACTAAGCTAGCACATGCTAGGAGACCAGGATTGGAACCCAGGTCACCAGGTCGATCAGTCTGTACTTCTCACCTAACAGGCTGCTTTTGCAGTGATCTTCACAGAGCCTTGGTGTGGTAGTACTCAATGAACACTTCTTTGTTTTGGGCATCTAAGCTATGTAGTCAAGCTTAGTATTTACCGTTTATGCCACCTCTTTCAGGCTAGGTAGTTTCAGAGTCATTCTTTACCCTATCCCAACCCCATCAGTTCCCTAGGTCAAATATCCTGGTTATCAAGCTTTGGCTATCATCATGTTCTCAAGGATCCTGCTACACAGTGCATTTTCAGTGTGTAGATGTGGTTACAGTGAATGGTGATGGAGTGGTGGTGGAGGCTGGTTAAATATACAAGCCCATCGGCCATATTTGGGACTTTCAAATTTGACGAGCCTCTACATTCGCTACGCACTTTCTCAGTGGATTTGAATGGTTATTTTAAAAAGTACATCTTGAACTTCACAGTGAAGTCTGAGAGTCAAAGCAACTAAATGCCATAATGGAATCAGATGTGCTAGACAGTGGGTGGGCTTGTCCTCAGACTTGAGCAGAATGTTCTCATTAGGTCCTTTTAACCATTGTCAACTTGAAATAAGTTATGTCAAATGAGATATTTTAAATTCATAGAACAGTAGAGTGAGTACTAGAAGAGACACACCGATACATCACATCCAATATTAATAAATGTTAACATTTTGTCAGGTTGTTTTTCCATTTTTTTTCCTTTGTGGTACGCAGGCCTCTCACTGCTGTGGCCTCTCCCGTTGCGGAGCACAGGCTCCGGATACGCAGGCTCAGCGGCCATGGCTCATGGGCCCAGCCGCTCCACGGCATGTGGGATCCTCCCGGACCGGGGCATGAACCCGTGTCCCCTGCATCAGCAGGCGGACTCTCAACCACTGCGCCACCAGGGAAGCCCCCAAACTTCTTTTAATACTTGTTTATGTGAACAAACTTTCTTAGCCCTCACACATACAAAAATGTAAAAGAGGGATAGAATTGATGCTGAACCCTGTCTCATTCCATCAAAAAGTAGTATTAATTCAGAGATGCATAAGTTAATTGAGAACCTATCCTCATCCAATGCACTCAGAAATGAATTTGCAGTAAAATTTTATTTTTAGGTTTAATAATTTTATCAAAATACTAAATATATTTATGTTATTTTAAAAAACTGTGTAACAGTGATATTGTAATTATAATGTAATCCAGAAAAAAGACATATAGAGCCTTGTGTTCGTAGAAAATTTTTTTTAATTAATTTCAATTTATGTGTATATTTTGATGTGGCTTAATTATAGACATTCAAGTATAAAAATATATTATGATAAAAATATTGGGAGGGATGGAATGGATGTATGAGGTCAAGGAAAAACAGCAACTATGTATATTTAAATACATAATAATACAATTTTATGTATTTAAATATACAATTGTATAATACAATTTGAGAAGGTATTTTTTTTTTGCATTCCCTTTCTGATATTTTATTGTTAGTGTAAAGAAATGCAACTGATTTCTGTATGTTAATCTTGTATCCTGCTACCTTGCTGAATTTCTTTATCAGTTCTAGTGGTTTTTGTGTGGAGTCTTTAGTGTTTTCTATATATAGTATCATGTCATCTGCATATAATGATGAATGGCCATCATTAAAAACTCTACAAGCAGCAAATGCTAGAGAGGTTGTGGAGAAAAGGGAACCCTCCTACACTGTTGGTGGGAACGTAAGTTGGTATAGCCACTATGGAAAACAGTATGGAGGTTCCTCAGAAAACTAAAAATAGAATTACCATATGATCCATAAATCCCACTCCTGGGCATATATCCAGATAAAACTCTAATTCAAAAAGATAGATGCACCCCTATGTTCATAGTAGCATTATTCACAATAGCCAAGACATGGAAGCAACCTAAATGTCCACTGACAGATGAATGGATAAAGAAGATGTGGTACATATATACAGTGGAATACTAGTCAGCCAGAAAAAAGAACGAAATAATGCCATTTGCAGCAACATGGATGCAACTAGAGATTATCATACTAAATGAAGTAAGTCAGAAAGAGAAAGACAAATACCATATGATACACTTATATGTGGAACCTAAAATATGACGCAAATGAATCTATCTACAAAACAGAAACAGACCCATGGACATAGAGAACAGACTTGTGGTTGCCAAGGGGGAGAGGGTGGGGGGAGGGATGGAGTGGGAGGTTGGGGTTAGCAAATGTAAGCTTTTATATATAGAATGGATAAACAACAAGGTCCTACTGTATAGCACAGAGAATCTATACTCGATATCCTATGATAAACCTTAATGGAAAAGAATATTAAAAAAGAATGTATATATATGTGTATAACTGAATCACTTTGCCGTACAGCAGAAATTAACACAACATTGTAAATCAACTATACTTCAATTTAGAAAAAAAAGAATAAAAAAAAGAATCATATTAGAGAATTCCCTGGTGGTCCAATGGTTAGGACTTGGTGCTTTCACTGCTGAGGACCCTGGTTCAAATCCTGGTCAGGGAACTAAGATGTTCCCACAAGCCCCGAGTCACGGCCAAAAAAAAAAAGAATCATACTAGTTCACAGCTAAAAAATAAAATAGAATAAAGTAGATAATGGTGAGTAGTAAATAATGATTTAGCAGTTTTTATTTTATTCACAATCTGTGGAAAATTGTATTCCTTGTGCCTACTTACACATATGACAAAAAAGCGTCAACTTTAAAATGTGCAAAGAAACACTTGAAGACCGCTGAAGTAAAGACTTTACTGCCTCCTTCTTTCAGAAATCATCTCAAATTAACCAGTAGAAAAAATAATCAATATACAATCTGTAACCTAAAACCAAAATGTATGCATAAGAGGTGCCACTAAGACTAAGATAAGGATGCCCACTCTCACCACTTATATTCTACATAGTACTGGGGTCCTAGCCAGAGCAATTAGGGAAGAAAAACATATAAAAGGCATCCCAATCAGAAAAGAAGTTAAATAGTCTGTTTGCAGCTGGCATGATTTTATATGTAGACAATTGTAAAGATTCACAAAGAAGCCGTTAGAACTAATAAGTGTATTCAGTAAATCTGCAAAATACAGATTCAACATAAAAAGTCAGTTGCATTTCTATACACTAACAATGAACTATTTGGAAAGGAAATAACTTACAATAGCATCAGAAAGAATAAAATATTTAGGAATAAACTTCACCAAAGAGGTGAAAGAATAGTACAGTGAAAACTATAAAACATTGATGAAAAATTAATCAACTAAAAATGGATTAAAGATTTAAACAGGAGACCAGAAACCACGAAACTTCTAGAAGAAAATATTGGGGAAAAGCCTCTTGACATTGGCTTGGAATGATTTCTTGGGTATGACACTAATATAGCACAGGCAAAAAAAGCAAAAATTGACAAGTGGGAGTACATCAAAAAATCAAATAACCTGATTAAAAAACGGGAAAAGGACATTTTTCCAAAGAAGACACACAGATTGCCAATATGAGTGTATAAAGAGATGCTCATGGACATATATACACTACCAAATGTAAAATAGATAGCTATGGGCTTCCCTGGTGGTGCAATGGTTGAGAGTCCACCTGCCGATGCAGGGGACACGGGTTCGTGCCCCGGTCCGGGAAGATCCCACATGCCGTGGAGCGGCTAGTCCCGTGAGCCATGGCCGCTGAGCCTGCGCGTCCAGAGCCTGTGCTCCGCAATGGGAGAGGCCACAACAGTGAGAGGCCCGCGTACCGCAAAAAAAAAAAAAAAAAAAAAAGATAGCTAGTGGGAAGCAGCCACATAGCACAGGGAGATCTGCTGGGTGCTTTGTGACCACCTAGAGGGGTGGGATAGGGAGGGTGGGATAGGGAGGGTGGGAGGGAGGGAGACACAAGAGGGAAGAGATATGGGGATATATTTATATGTATAGCTGATTCACTTTGTTATAAAGCAGAAACTAACACACCATTGTAAAGCAATTATACTCCAATAAAGATGTTAAAAAAAGGATGCTCAATATCACTAATCATCAGGGAAATGCAAATCAAAACCACAATGAGATGTCATTGCACACCTGTTAGATTGGCTATTTTCAAAAAGACCGAAGACTTGTGAATCTTACAGTGAATGTTTTGGTGAGGAGGGAAGACAGATGTCAAAAAGAAAAAGACAAAAGTTTAAAAAGTTGGTGAGGATGTGGAGTAATGTGTTGGTGGGAATGAATGATCTAGTAATCCCACTTCTGGGTATATATCCAAAAGAAATGAAATCTGGATCTCAAAGAGATATATGCCCTCTCATGTTCATTGCAACATTATTTACCATAGCCAAGATATGGAAGTAACAAAAACGTCTTTTGACATGGGAATGGATAAAGAAGGTGTGGTATTACACACAATGGAATATTATTCATACTTTAAAAAGGAAAAGAGGGACTTCCCTGGTGGTCCAGCGGTTGGAACTCTGTGCTCCCAATGCAGGGGTCCCAGGTTTGATCGCTGGTCAGGGAACTAGATCCCACAATCTGCAACTAAGGGCCCGCATGCTGCAACTAAAGACCCCGCGTGCTGCAACTAAGACCTGGCACAGCCAAATAAATAAATAAATAAATATTTATAAATAAATAAATAGAAAAAGAAATCTATCTCATGCAACAACATGGACCAGCCTTCAGGATATTATGCTAAGTGATAAACAGTCACATAAGGACAAATACTGCATGATTCCACTTATATAAGGTATCTAAAAGTTGTCAAACACATGAAAGTAGATGGTAGAATGGTGGTTGACAAGGGCTGGGAGGAGGGAAAAGTAGGGAGTTGCTGTTCAATGGCTAAAAGTTTTAGTTTTGCACTATGAGTAAGTTCTAGAGAGCTGCTCTATAACACTGTGCCTAGAGTTAATAGTTTTGTGCACTTAGAAAATTTGTTAAGAGGGTAGAGCTCATGTTAAGTGTTCTTACCAAACAAAAAACAAACAAAACTGGGGGTACGAGGAAGCTTTTTGAGGTGATGTATGTTTATTACCTCAATTGTGATGATGGTTTCACAAGTGTATGCTTATGTCCAGTCTCATCAAGTTGTATACATTAAATATATGCAGTTTTTTGAATTTCAGTTATACCTCAGTAAAGCTGTTTAAATAAATGAATGTTCTTTTGCTTTTTCCTTTAAGGTTTCCTTTGCAAAATAGTTTGAAAAATTCCTTGGTCTAGTGGTTAGATTTTTTTTTTTGCTACTGTTCAGTTTCTCTAGTACTTTTAGTCTGATATTCTTCTTGATCAGTTTAAGCACATTTTAAAAGGAAATTATTCATTTTGTCTACATTTTCAAATTTATTGGCATACACTATTCACAGTATTATTGTATTATCTTTAAATTTCTACAAAACCTGTAGTAATATCCTCCAATATTTTTTTGTCTGTGCAGAGAACCAACTTCTGATATTGTTGATCATTTCTATTGTTTTTATTAATATTTCATTTTGACTTTTAGTGTTCTTTCCCTTCTTTCTGCTTTAGTAGTGTTTATTGTTATTTTTCTTGCCTCTTGATTTGAACTTTTATCTCATTAATTTCATTTTTTTCTGTTTTCTAAATATATACTTAAAACTATAAAATTTCCCCTAAATATTCCCCTTAAACCGAATCCCACAAATTTTGATGTGTATTCCTTTCAGGGTTGTTTATTGCAAACACTATATCCATTATGATCTCTTCTTTAATCCATACTTCATTTATAAGTTCCTTAAAGTCCACATTTTTGCTATAAGTACTGACTTCTAATTGTATTAAATGTGATTAAAGAAAGAAGTCTGTATGGCATTGTATTCTTGGAACTTATTGAATTGTCCTTTGTGGTGAATTACATGTATTTTTTTTCTCATTACTTACTCATTGGAGTAGTCAAGGATTCCTTATTCCTTTTCTCCCCTCTCTTGGTTTGATATACATTTTATTTCTATTCTTTTGATGAATAAAAACTTTATCCTTAAAGTTTTACACTTTATACTCAATACAGATTGAATTTAATCAATATTTCTCTCCTCCTAAAAAATAAAATGAGTTTAGGATGCCTTAATTCTGAGCTCACACGTTCCATCTTCTGTGCTATTGTTTAGATTTTTAGTTTTACCTTATATTTACCATTTTTATTAGTGATTTATATTGGAGTTGATATTTATTGGAGAGGCAATACAGCAAACAGGTTATGGGCACAGATTCTGTAGCCAGACTCCATCACTTACTAGCTGTGAGGCAGTGAGCAAGTCACTTAACCTCTCTGAGCCTTCAATTTTCTTTATAAAATAGGATTATATCTGTACCTATCTCAAAAGATTGTTGTAAAGTGCTAAATATAGTATCTGGCTCATAGCAAGTGCTATATAAGTATTATATTGTAGTAGTGGATGTAATATTACTTAGGTATATCAAACTGTTTATAACACTTTATATGTTTACAATGCTTTTTGTATCTCAAACTTTTCTTCTAGCTTTATTTCCTTCTTGTGATAATGTGTCATTCAGTGTTTCTGTTAGTGATGGTCTGTGAATAATAAACTCAGGATTTATATGCCTTTAAAAGTATTTTATGCTCCCCTAAGATGAGAGCTTAGCTGTGTATAGCTTATTAGATTGTTATTTTCCTTCAGCACTATGAATATATTATTTTTTCTGACATCTCTTACTGGTGATTCAGTATCTACAGCCACTGTGGCATTCTTTGTTTTTTCCTTCCACTTTTATTGAGATATATTTGACATACACTGTGGCATTCTTTTCTTTGCAATTAATCTGTCTTTTCTCTCTGGCTGCTAATTGTTCTGCGATTTCACTACAGTGTGTCTAGCTGTGATTTGTTGTAACTTAACCTGCTAGGGATTCAGTATGCTGATACTTGAATTTGGAGACACTAGCTTTTCTCAGTTCTAAAATTTTTGGCAAGTATTATCTTGAAGATTGCTTCTACATTGTAAGTTTCTAGAACTCCTGATGACTATGTGTTGGCTATTCTCATTCTATCCTTCATGTCTCTTCACCTCACTTTGATATTTTCTTTTTATCTCTCTGTGCTGTGTTTTTGGTGATGTCCTCAGCTTTATCTTCCAGTTCATTTAACTCTTTCCAATGATGTCTAATATATTGTCTAATACACTGAGTTTTAAACATTTTGATGGTTACATTTTTCAAATTTGGAAGTTTTTACTTGGATCATCTGTTAAATCCACTTATTCTTACTATATTGTTTCCTTTTCTTTCTGTTTCTTTGTTTTCCTTTCTTTCTTTCTTTCTTTCTTTCTCCCTTTAATAAATTTATTTATTTTACTTATTTTATTTTTGGCTGCATTGGGTCTTTGTTGCTGTGTGCGGGCTTTCTCTAGTTGCGGCGAGCAGGAGCTACTCTTCGTTGCGGTGCATGGGCGTCTCATTGCGGTGGCTTCCTTGTTGCGGAGCATGGGCTCTAGGCACGTGGGCTTCAATAGTTGTGACACACAGTAGTTGTGGCTCACAGGCTCTAGAGCACAGGCTCAGTAGTTGTAGCACATGGGCTTAGTTGCTCCGTGGCATGTGGGATCTTCCTGGACCAGGGATCGAACCTGTGTCCCCTGCATTGGCAGGTGGAATCTTAACCACTGCACCACCAGGGAAGCCCTTTTACTTTAATTTTTAAAAAACAATTTCAAAGAGATTTTAAACTAAGTACTTTTTTTTTTTTTTTTGCGGTACGCGGGCCTCTCACTGTTGTGGCCTCTCCCGCTGCGGAGCACAAGCTCCGGACGCACAGGCTCAGCGGCCATGGCTCACGAGCCCAGCCGCTCCACGGCATGTGGGATCCTCCCGGACCGGGGCACGAACCCATGTCCCCTGCATCGGCAGGCGGACTCCCAACCACTGCGCCACCAGGGAAGCCCCTAAGTACATTTTAAATGCTGAATTATTTCTAGTTTTGAGGGGGTCCAAAATCTCACTCATGGTCTTTTGTTTTCTCATAATTCTTGAATATGAACTAGTCTTCAGAGGAAGTTATTTTCAGTAGGTATCCCAGACCCTTTTGTTGCAGATGGAATCCTATAGGTCAATTTGGCCCTTTTTTTCAGATCCCTATAGAATTTTCTTGCTTCAAATTTATTTTTATATTTATTTCTTGGCTTCAGTTTCCTGAACCATGCAGGTATTGTGAATTTGAGTCTTATTTCCATGGATCAGGCAGGTTTGGGGACCCATTCTTGCAAGTGACTCTTTTTTTACCCATACTGATGAGAATATGACAAGCTACTTTGCTGCTTCCCTTGGCTGGTAGGCAAAGCTTTGCAATTCTCTGTTTCACATAAAGGACATGTTTATTGTGGGGGCAGGGAGGGGGCATGTAGCTTTATGCAGGGAGCTCAATTCTAGCTTTCTACGTGGGCCTGAGTCCTTATTTGCTATCCTTGAATAGATGTTAAAATACAAACTATAAGACCTGTCCTTGTGATCTCCAAGAGCTGTTCTATGTAAATATCTGCTCGCCATTCTAACTTTTGAGTTCCTTCTTGGTTTTTGGCACAAAGGTATTTCCTCTTCCTATTTTTAATCTTGACCATGCATTTTAAATGATTTTGTCATATTTTATCTAGTGTCTATTTTGTGTTTGAAGGAGAAGGTTGTTTTTGTTTTTGTTACTATTATCTCAGTACACCGTCTTGACAAGGAACCTTTGGCTTGATATGCATTAGGTGCCAACAGTTGGTAAGGGGGCTTAATGGTGCAGTTGATCGCAGATCAAAGCTGCAATGATAAAGGTCCTGTTAACATGCTTTTTGCTTTACAGTACTTAGTCCTACTTATTTGAAGCTATACTCTTGGTGTATAATTTGCTTCAAAGAACTTTCCCCAAACATAAATATAGGCTAATTACATTGCATTCTTACTTGTTTTTGAACATTTCATATAGCTTCCTTAGAGGACAATTCGCATGCAGTATAAATGGTACACGGTTCAGAATGAAGTAAAAATTATTTGGTGTTTTTTTTTTTTTTTGGCTGTTGAGTTGTATGTACTTTTTATATACTTTGTATATTAACCCCTTATCAGATATATGATTTGAAAATACTTTTCCCCATTCTGTAGATTGTCTTTTCACTTTGTTGATGGTTTCTTTTGCTGTATGGAAGCTTTTTAGTTTGATAAAGTCCCACTTGTTTATTCTCGATTTTGTTGCTTGTGCTTTAGGTGTGATTTCCAAATAAATCATTACTATGTCCCATGCCAGAGAGCTTTTTTCTGTTTTCTTTTAGGAGTTTCATGGTTTCAGGTCTCATAGTTAAGTCTTTAATCCATTTTGAGTTAATTTTTGTGAGTAGTGTAAGATAGAGATCAACTTTCATTATTTTACATGTAAATATCCAGTTTCCCCAGCATCATTTATTGAAATGAATCTCTTTTTTCCATTGAGTGTTCTTGGCTCCCTTGTTAAATATTAGTTGACTGTATATGCTTGGGTTTATTTCTGGGATCTCAGTTCCATTCCATTGGTCTATTTGTCTATTTTTATGCCAGTACCATACTGCTTTAATTACTGTAATGTTATAGTGTAGCTTGAAATCAGGAAGTGTGAAGCATCCTGCTTTGTTCTTTTTTCTCAGGATTTCTTTGATATATGAATGGCCAACAGGTACATGAAAACATACTCAATATCACTAGTCAATAGAGAAATGCAAATTAAAACCACAGTGAGCTATCAACTCACACCTGTTAGAATGACTGTCATCGAGAAGTCCAGAGATGACAAATGCTGGCATGAATGTGGAGGAAAGGGAACCCTTGCACACTATTCATGGGATTGTAAGTTGATCCAGTCACTATGGAGAAACACATGGAAGTTCCTCAAGAAATTGAAAGTAGAACTACTGAATGGTCCAGCAATTCCACTTTTGGGAATATATCCAAAGGAAACAAAAAACTCTAAAAAACTCTAAAAGCTGTCTTCACCTCCATGTTCATAGCCGCATTATTTATAATAGCCAAGACATGGAAACAACCTAAGTACCCATTGATGGATGAATGGATAAGGAATCTGTGATACATATGCACACACACATATACACACAATTGAATATTATTCAGTCATAAAAAAAGGAAACCCTGCCATTTGCGACAACATGGATGGACCTTGAAGCCATTATGCTAAGTGAAATAAGTCAAACGGAGAAGGACAAATAGTGTATGATCTCACTTATTTGTGGAATCTAATTTAAAAAACCAAAAACGCCAAACTCGTAGAAAAAGAGATCAGGTATGTAATTACCAGAGGCAAGCTGGGGAGTGGATTAGAGGAAGGTGGTCAAACGGTACAAACTTTCAGTTATAAAACAAATAAGTACTAGGGATGTAGTGTACAACATGATGATTATAGTTAACACTGCTGTATGATGTATAGGAAGTTAAGAGAGTAGATCCTAAGAGTTCTCATTACAAGGAGATATATTTTTTTGGTATTTATTGATATATGAGATGATAGATATTAACTAAACCTACTGTGGTAATCATTTCACAATATGATTATGTAAATTATGTAAATTAAACCATCATTCTGTACACCTTAAACTTATACAGTGATGTATGTCAATCATTTCTCATTAAAACTGAAGAAAAAGAATGAAGTAAAGAAGCATTACACTTAGCGACCTCCTCTCATTTTTTTCCTGGGTTGTTTCACCAAATTCGGTATTCTTGCTAAGATGTCTCTTATGACCTTTTTGACTTCTAAAGTTTGTTCTTCACAGTTTTCAAAAAGATATTTTAATCACATTGTTCAAATATAACCAAAACTCAAGTTAGTTTGGTACCAATTTAATGTTGTAGCTGAAATCTAAGGATTCAAATGAACTCTTTTTGCCATCAAAGGAAACAAAAATGCCTTGGCTGTCAAACTCAGAGGCTATATCTTACAAGGGTATTTGAGGCTCTCCAGAGGAGATCGTTGTTTGGAGCTCTGCTAAAGACAGTGTCCCCCTAAAATACATATGTTGAAATAAACACCATCCAATGTGATGGTGTTTGGAAGTACAGCCTTCAGAAGATGATTAAGTCATGAGGGTGGAACACTCATAAACGGGATTAGTGCCCTTACAAGGGGCTGAAGAGACCAGAGTTCTCCCCTTCCACGATGTGAGGATACATGGAGATAATGGCCTTCTATGAACCAAGAAGTGAGTGCTCACCAGACACTGATCTATCAGTGCCTTAATCTTGGACTTCCCACACTCTATAACTGTGAGAAATAAATGTTTGTTGTTAAGCCACCCAATCTAAGGTATTTTTGTTATAACAGACCTAATGGACTTAGATAAGCTCCTCAATCATCTTCATAGAAAGATTTCCTCAAGAATGTGGATTTAAAAAATTATTTATTTATTTATTTGGCTGCGTCTGGTCTTGGTTGTGGCATGTGGGATCTTTTTCGTTGTGGCATGCAGTCTATTAGTTGCGGCATGTGGGACCTAGTTCCCTGACCAGGGATTGAACCCGGGCCTCCTGCATTGGGAGTGCAGAGTCCCAACCACTGGACCACCAGGGAGTTACTTGAATGTGGATTTTGATGCTTACCTTTTTCTCTTTATTTATTTATTTTTAAAATTAAATTTATTTATTTATCTTTGGCTGCATTGGGTCTTCGTTGCTGTGCTTGGGCTTTCTCTAGTTGCAGCGAGTGGGGGCTACTCTTCATTGCGGTGCATGGGCGTCTCATTGCGGTGGCTTCTCTTGTTGCGGAGCATGGGCTCTAGGCACGTGGGCTTCAATAGTTGTGACACACAGGCTCGGTAGTTGTGGCTCTCAGGCTCTAGAACGCAGGCTCAGTAGTTGTGGCGCACAGGCCCAGTTGCTCCATGGCATGTGGGATCTTCCTGGCCCAGGGATCAAACCCGTGTCCCCTGCACTGGAAGGCAGATTCTTAACCACTGTGCCACCAGGGAAGCCCTGCCTTTTTCTCTTTAGACACAACCTTTCCCATCCTTAATACAGAGGAAGACGAAGAACCAAATTTATCTTACCTTTGGCTTGGACAGAAGCACGTTCCCAATGCTTCTCAGTAAGGTTTGCGAGCGTATCAGATCATATATGCTGCATATATGCTGTATACTCTTATAACTAGAAAAACTAAAAATAATTCACAAATCATGCAGATACCTGTGCTTTAGGTCACAGTGCCATCTTTACTGGTACCCCTCTTCAGCCTTGTATCTGTGCTGTCATGCTAAGTGCTATCCAGGAAAGAATGCACTGCTACTCTTTGTCCAACTTTTGACTTAGACTATATAAATCCATCCAGAAATCATTGCTTTTTAGAGAAGCAAGACAGCTTTATAGTATAACAAGAGATCACAATGCTTACTTTAAAGATGAGGATCTTCACTGAAACCAAGAAAGGAGAACTGACTTGCCATCACAATCAGCACAGAACCATGCAAAGAATACGAAATGGAGAATTAGACAGCTTTGTGACCTGGGACTAGATATTTATGATCATCTGTTCTAGTAGCAATAATAACAGCTAAGCCGTCTTGATCACTTATGGGCCAGACATTGTGCTAAAACACCTTAATATGTAGTAACTCATTTAATCCTCACAGTAACTCTATGATGTAGGCCTTTTGCTTCAAGTGTTCCCCACTTTAGATATGGGGACACTGAAGCTTTGAACGTTTAGGTGATCTGCCCCAGATCACGTAGCTAGTGAATAATAGAGCCATGATTAAAACCCTGGAAATCTGATTCTCTGTCTGAACTCTTACCACTGTGTTATGAAATGAAATTGAGATGCTAATACTTGTCTGGTAGGATTACATTAAACTAGATAATGCTATGAGATAGCAATTAACACAGGTATATGGACTTCAGTACTCAGTTGGTAAATGGTGGTATATTTTGCTAGTCACATAGCTGTCATTAGATTAATTAGGGCCCCTTAATCCAGTGTTCATTCCATCTGTATCCTGAACTAACTTCACTCCAAACCACCAGTTTATCAAATAATAATAGATAATATTTATTGAGTCCTTACAACATGCCAGGCACTATTCGAAGTGCATTGCATGTAGTGACTTAATTAATGTTCATAACATCCCTCTAAGGAAGGTACTGGCATTACCCCTATTTTACAAAGAAGGAAATGGAGGCTGAGAGAGGTTAAGTTCCCCAAGTCCTCTGGCTAGTGAGCGAGGATTTGGAACCCAAGCAGTCTCACTCCAGAGCCTGTTCTCTTAAATGCCGTGCTATATGCTTCAGATGTGTCATAATTAACTCAGTTACCAGTGTTTTTCACTCAATTCCATAATCATATGCTAGAGCCCTAGACCAGTTTTCTCTTTCAAATCCAGTGACTGACCAGTGTGTATTGATTTCAATACTCTTTTGATAGAGAGAGTAGAATAGGTGACTTTTAGAAATAATATCAGGCAAAAGACTTTGTTGACAATACAAGATCTGATTTCTGCTCAGGAACATTTTAACATAATAATTTCAAGATGTAAATGAGTGATTTTTTCCCAATGCAGACAGTACAAGTAAAACAGAAATTATGTTTCTCAGCAGTATCTGAATTAAATATATACATGATGTGAATACTTAAATGATATTTTAAAATGCAAATAGAAATGTGATCATTTAAGCTATTGTTTCATTAAAACTAATCTTGGAATTAATGATGTTTTATATTGTCATACCAACTGCACTAGGGGTAAAATAAAGGAAATTCAAAAAGACAGAATCGCTATATGTATATGTATAGCTGATTCACTTTGTTATACAGCAGAAACTAACACACCATTGTAAAGTAATTATACTCCAATAAAGATGTTAAAAAAAAGAAGGCAGAATCGTATATGAATGGTAAAATATCAGTGTATCTCAAAGTATTTGGGGGAAATAGGAAATGTAATTGAGATTCTAGAATGCTGAATATATGATGATCAAACTGAACCACCGAAGTCTCACTATACTTACATGAGAAGGTTGGGACCAAATTTATTTAGAGCGCTACTCAGATGAAGGTGGAAAAGATGAAGAGAAATTTAGAAAATTGATACATGTATGTCATTCTGTAATATTCCATCTCAACCATACAAGAGAACTGATACAGACCAAATTTATTTATATTTTTATAGATTAAAAAAAAATTTATCTATTTATTTATTTATTTTGGCTGCACTGGGTCTTAGTTGCGGCACGCAGGATCTTTGTTGTGGCATGTGGGACCTTTAGTTCTGTCATGTGGATTTCTTAGTTGCGGCATGTGAACTCTTAGTTGCGGCATGTGGGATCTAGTTCCCCGACCAGGGATTGAACCTGGGCCCCTTGCATTGGGAACACGGAATCTTACGCACTGGACCACCAGGGGAGTCCTGAGACCAAATTTAATGTATAAAAGCATTATTTTTTATGATATTAGCTATACATGCTCATGTATAAAAATGAGGAAAAGCAGATAAGCAAATAAATGAAAAAGTTTAAAACACTCATAATCCTATCATCCAGAGGAAGTTGTCATATAAATCTTTGTTTACCTATTGCAGCTCATTATTATGCACTATGTATAAGATAGTTTTAAACAACATTTTACTGCATATATTATTTTTAACTTTTAAAAAACATAAGATATTTAAAACACATTTGATAAATAATAATCTACAATGTCTTTTTTAGTGATTGAATAGCATTCCTTTATTTGAAAGACCCATATATAATTTACCCAGAACTCTATTATTGGCATTTATCTCGTTTGAGGTTCATATCTACTAAAAACAATAACTACAAGGAAGAGGACTTCCCTGGTGGCACAGTGGTTAAGAATCTGCCTGCCAATGCAGGGGACACGGGTTCAAGCCCTGGCCCAGGAAAATCCCACATGTCACGGAGCAACTAAACCCGTGTGCCACAACTACTGAGCCTGCGCTCTAGAGCCTGCGAGCCACAACTACTGAAGCCCAAGCGCCTAGAGCCCATGCTTCCAACAAGAGAAGCCACCCCAAGGAGAAGCCCACGCACCACAACAAAGAGTAGTCCCCACTCGCCGCAACAAGAGAAAACACGCCTGCAGCAACGAAGACCCAATGCAGCCAAAATTAATTAATTAATTTAAAAAATACTACAGGGAAGGCTTATTTTCGGGATACAGATCTTGTATGTATTTTGGTGGCATTGTAAGAGGTAATGCTTCTTTTAAAATTTCAATTCCAATTGTTCATTGCAATCATATAGAAATAGATTTTTGTAAATGGACCCTATATCTTATGACTTTGATAAATTCACTTATTAGTTCTAGAAGCTTTGTAGGAGATTGTAATATTTTACAGATTCAGTCATGTCTTCTATGAATGAAGATTTATTTCTTCCTTTCAAATCTCTTTTGATTTGAGAGTAAGTATCCTCTTACTTGTACTATATTTGTAGCTAGGACCTCCAGTGCAATGTTGAAGAAGAGAGGTGAGAGTGGACATTCCTGTCTTCTTCCTGATCATAGGGGAAAAAACATAAACTCTTTCATCATTTGAGTATGATAGAGCAATTTTTTTTTTTTTAGAGAAGGTCTACAGGCTGAAGTTTTTTATAGATACCCTTTATCAGTTTTAGGAATTTCTCTTCCATCCTTGTTTCCTGAGGGTTTTTAACATGAATGAATGCTGAATCTTGTCAAATATTTTTGCTGCATGGAGTGAGATAATAAAAAACTTAAAAAAATTTAGGTCTTCCCTGGTGGCACAGTGGTTAAGAATCCGCCTGCCAGTGCAGGGGACACGGGTTCGAGCCCTCGTCCAGGAAGATCCCACATGCCGTGGAGCAGCTAAGCCCATGCACCACAACTACTGAGCCTGTGCTCTAGAGCCCACGAGCCACAGCTACCGAAGCCCGCATGCCTAGAGCCCATGCTCCACAGCAAGAGAAGCCACCACAATGAGAAGCCCGCACACCACAACGAAGAGTGGCCCCTGCTCGCTGCAACTAGAGAAAGCCCGTGTGCAGCAACAGAGACCCAATGCAGCCAAAAATAAACTAAATAAAATAAAATAAATAAATTTAAATTTTTTTAAAAAAGGAAAAATTAAAAAAAAATTCATCTATTTTTATAGTGAATTGCCTTATTGGTCTTTAAATTTTTTATTGAAGTATAGTTGATTTACACTGTTGTGTTAATTTCTGCTGTACAGCAAAGTGATTCAGTTATACATATATATACATTCTTGTTTTTAAAAATATATTCTTTTCCATTATGGTTTATCATAGGATATTGAATATAGTTCTCTGTGCTACACAGTAGGACCTTGTTGTTTATCCATTCTATATATAAAAGCTTACATCTGCTAACCCCAACCTCCCACTCCATCGCTCTGCCAAATCCCTCCCCCTCAGCAACCACAAGTCTGTTCTCTATGTCTGTGATTCTGTTTCTGTTTCATAGATATGTTCATTTGTGTCATATTTTAGATTCCACATATAAGTGATATCATGTGGTATCTGTCTTTCTCTTTCTAATTACTTCACTTAGTATGATAATCTCTAGTTGCATCCATGTTGCTGCAAATGGCATTATTTTGTTCTTTTTTCTGGCTGAGTAGTATTCCATTGTATATACATACCACATCTTCTTTATCCACTGGTCTTTGAATTTTGAACCAAACTTATGCTCTTGGATTAAATTCTACTCAGGTATGATATATTATTCTTTTATATATTGTTAAATATGCTAATATCTTGTTAAGGATTTTTACATCTATATTCAAGAGAGATATTATTTTGTAGTTTTCTTTTCTTGTAACATCTTTGGTCTGGTATCTGGGTTAAGCTGGCCTTATAAACTGAGTTAATTATTCCTTCCTCTTGAGTCAGTAGTTCTTTGGGGAGGTTTTAAACCTGGGGCTATGGTTTTGTTTGCGGTAATGTTTTGACTACAAATTTTATTTCTTTAATAACCATAAGGACATTCAGGTGATCTATTTCTTCTTAAATAATTTTGGTGGTTTGTGATTTTCAAAGAATATCTAAGTTACTAAATTTCATCTAAGTTACTAAATTTATTGGCACAAAGTTGTTCATAATATAACCTTAGTATGTTTTAAGTATCTTTAGAAGCTGTGGTTATAACACTAGTCTATTTTCTGATGTTGAAAATTTGTGTTTTATCTCTTCTTTCTTGAACAGTCTTGATAGAGATTTATCAGTTTTATTGATATTTTCAAAGAAACAATTTAGTTTCATTGATCTTCTGTATTGTTTGTTTTCTATTTCATTTATTTCTGTTATCTTTATTATTTCCTTCATTTTGCTTGCCTTATGTTTAACTTCCTCTACTCTTTCTAGTTTTTTTGAAGTAGAACTTAGGTGATTGATTTGAGACATTTCCTTCTTTCTAATTTATGCATTTTAGTACTATAAATTTCCCTCTCAGCACTGCATTAGCTATACCCAACACATTCTGACTATATTATGTTTTATTTTTTATTCAACTCAATTTATTTTCTAATTCTCCTTGTGACTTCTTTATTGTTTCATAAGTATTTGGACATGTATTTCCTAGTTTTCAAATATTTGGAGTTATTCTAGATATCTTTCTGTTATTTGTTTCTAGTTTAATTCTTTTGTAACCAGAGAACATACTTTGTATAATGTCAATTCTTTAAATATTTTTGGAGAACTTCCACTTCTGAGAAGATGGACATACTTTATCCTCTTTCTTCTACTAAGTACAACGAAAAGCCCTAGAAATTATATATAAAAGAAATGTAAGAAGACTGTGAAATGTGGAGAAGAATGCAAACTATGTATGGACCTCAGGACCTGAGGTACAACATGCTACTGAGTTCTCCGGGTTTTGTTTTTCCTCATATGTCCCAGACTTGGAGCTGAAGAAGTCAGTAACAGAGAAACAGTAATAGGCACATACCAAGAAAATAAAAAAGCCCCAATAAAAGGCTGCTCTCTCTAGCCAAAGGACTAGGAAAGGGGCAGCCTAGCAAGCCAGAAACTTTTAGACAATACTGCTCTACTCCAGCCAAACACCACAGAAAAACTATGACCCCACCCCCACTCATACCAACAAAGACAGAATGGGGAGCCTAGACTTCTATCCTTGCAGATTGTTACAAGGTGACCCAAACTCACACCAAGATGATGTCAGGGAAGACCCAGTAGGGAGCAGTGTTCATCCCTGATGACTAGTGGTGAGCCCCCCACCTCATGGTGTCAGTCGAGGTTTTTGGGGAAGCAGTGACAAAGAACTCCTACCCCTCCAAGACAAGAAGGTATCAATGGAGGCCTAATGGGAAGCCAGAAATCCTACTCACCACTCAACAGTAATGAGGTGCCTCCTCTTGATTGTCAACAGAGGTCAAGTAGGAAAGCTGGATTTCTAACCCCACTTATCAGCAATAAGGCTGTGTCATCCTCTCTCTTCCAGAGTGGTGTCAGAGAAAGCCAGCTAAGGTTTAAACAAATTAGATCCGAAGAATTAGAATACAATACGAAATTCTCCAAGTTTCAATAGAAAATTACATATACAAAAAAACCAGGAAGATTTCAACCTGAATAAAAAAGATAATCAAGAGGTGCCAATTCTGGGACTTCCCTGGTGGTCCAGCGGTTAAAACTCCACGCTTCCAATGTGGGGGACGTGGGTTCAATCCCTGGTCAGAGAACGAGGATCCCACATGCCAAGCGGCACAGCCAAAAAATAAAAAATTAAAATTAAGAAAAAGAGGTGCCAATTCCAAGATGTCACAGGTGTGAGAATTATCTGACAAAGATTTAAAGGCGGCCATAATAAAAATATTTCAAGGAGCAATTACACTTGAAAATAATGAAAAGACTTAAACTCTCAACAAAGAAATAGGAAGTCTCAACAAAGGTATAGAAGATGTAAAGAAGAACAAAACATAAACTTTATAACTGTAAAACACAATAACTGAAATGGAAAGCTTAGTGCACGGCTTCAACAACAAAAGGAGACAGAGGAAAGAATCAGTGAACTGGAAGATAGAATAATAGACATTACTCAATCTGTACAACAAAAAAGAAAATATAGTACAAAAATGAATAGAGCCTCAGAAACCTGTGATACTGTAACAAAACATCTAACATTAATGAAACAAGAGTCTTGGAGGAAAGAAAAAAGAGAACAGAGCTGTAAAAGTACTTAAAGAATAATGGCTGAAAACTCTCCAAATTTGGCAAAGACATACACAGATTCAAGAAGCTGGACAAACTACAAAAGGGTAAACCCAAAGAAAATCTATGCCAAGACACATTACAATTAAACTTCTGCAAAATAAAGCCAATGAAAAAATCTTCAAAGCCGCAAGAGAAAAATGACACTTTGTTTATAGGGAGAAAACAGTTGGAATGAGGGATTTCTCATCAGAGTCCATGGAGCTAGAAGGAACTGGCACAGTGTTTCTCAAGTGCTGAAACAAAAGAACTGTCAATTCAGAATCCTCTACCCAATGAAAATATACCTCAGGAATAAAAGGGAAATCAAAGTATTCTCAGATAAAGGAAAACTAAGAATTTTTCACCAGCAGACCTACCCTAAAAGAAAGGCTAAAGGACGTTCTTTCAACTAAAAGGAAATGATTAAAAAAAAAAACCTTGGAATATCAGGAAGGAAGAAAGAAGACATTTTGTAAAAATATAAGTAAATAAAATAGGCTTTTTTTTCTCTTCTTGAGTTTTCCAAATTATGTTTGACAGTTGGAGCAAAAATTAGAACACTGTCTCATGTGTTTCTAATTGTATGTAGATGAACTATTTAAGACAGTTATATCAAAAATGGGGAGAGTAAAGGGATATCAATGGAGGTACGGTTTCTACACTTCACTCAAACTGGTTTAATGATGACACCAGTAGACTGTAATAAGTAAGATATATATAATGATATATCTAGAAATATCTCAAAAATGCTTATACAAAGAGATACAGTCAGAAACACTATAGATAAATCAAAATGGAATTCCCATGGAAAGCAAGAAAAAGAAAACAGAGAAAAGGAAAATACAGAGGAGAAACAGAAAACAAAAAATAAAATGGCTGACTTAGGCACTAACATAGCAACATTTAAGTTAAATGTAAATGGTCTATATCCACCAATTAAAAACATAGATTTTCATTGTGGATTTAAAAATATGACCCAATTATATAGTGTCTATAAGAAACTCACTTTATAATGATAGAGGTAGGTTGAAAGTCAAAGGAGAACAAAAAGAAGTCAGGAGTAGCTATATTAATATCAGATAAAGTAGACTTCAGAGCAGAGAAAATTACCAGTGAATGACAGAGACATTATATAATGACAAAAAGATCAATTCACCAAGAAGACATAGGAATCCAAAATGTTAAGTGCATGAAAAAAACAGAGCTGTAAAATATGTGAAGCAAAAAAAAAAAGGAGAAACAGCCAAATCCAGAGATATATTTGGTGACTTCAACACCCCTCTCTCAACAGTTGATGGAACAACTAGACAGAAAATCAGCAAGAGTATAGAAGAAATCAAGAATATCATCAACCAACAGGATTTAATCGACATTTATAAAACACTCCACCCCAAAACAGTATAATACATATTATTTTCAAAGGCCCACAAAACATTTATCAAGATAGTCCATACCTTGGCCCATAAAACAAACCTCAACAAATCTGAAAGAATTGAAATAATGCAGAGTGTGTTCTCCAATCACAATGGAATCAAATTAGAAATCAATAACAGAGAAGTAATTGAAAAATCTCCCAACATTTGAAAGCTAAACAACACACTCCTAAATAACCCATAGGTCAAAAAGGACATCTCAAGGAAATTTTTAAAAATACCCTTTGCTGTACACCTGAAACTAGCACAACATTGTACATCAACTGTACTCTAATAAAAATTTTTTTAATTAGGCAATTAAATGTGAAAATAATATATTTTATGTTTACCTTAATTTTTACCACTTTTCCACTCAATTTATATGCATATATCCAAATTTCCAACTAATATCATACTCCTCTACCTTTAACATATTATTACTATTTATTTTAAAGTCTCTTTAAAAATTCCAACAAATGGGTAATCTCTGAGTCTGGTTGTGTTGACTATGTCATCACTTGACAATGTTATTTTTAAACTTGCTTTTTTGTGTTTCTTATAATTTTTTATTGAATCCTGGACATCATGGTTAGAAGAACATTAGAAACAGAGGTAAATGGTATTTAGCCTAGCAATGAGTACACCTCTTCTTCTGTTAGGCCACTGGGACTTGAGTCAGTCTAGTCAGGAGTGTAGCAGGGTTTGGGTTGTTCTGTTATTGCTATCTCTTTTTTTTTTTTTTTTGCGGTACGTGGACCTCTCACCGCTGTGGCCTCTCCCGCCGCGGAGCACAGGCTCTGGACGCGCAGGCCCAGAGGCCATGGCTCACGGGCCCAGCCGCTCCGCAGCACATGGCATCCTCCCGGACTGGGGCACGAACCTGCGTCCCCTGCATCGGCAGGCGGACTCTCAACCACTGCGCCACCAGGGAAGCCCTGTTATTGCTATCTTTACCTAAGTGTGCTACAGGCTTCAAATTTCTCCAGATCTTGGCTGCTGTTACCTTGTTCTTAGAATGCAACTGGGGTGCTCATGGGTTTTTCTCAGTGTTTCTATTACCCACCCTTGGGGAAATTACTAGTTCTTATACACCTGCCCTACAGAGGTTGACTGCCTCTCCACTCTTGCTAAACTATTCCTTGTTACTCAATGTTAGGCTCATGGTAGGGGATGCAAACGTTTTCTGTTGTCCTGGTCCAGCCCCCTTCTTAGGCAAGCCCTGTATACTTGGGCCTCAAGGGTAGGGTTTTCTCAATGTTCTTGCCCTTCTTTCCTATGACACCCAAATTCTGCCTTGTTTTCATGGTTGATCTAGTATGAAAGTTCCCTTCCCCTCTCCCAGATGATGTGGATCTTTGCTCGGGATCTTTGAAGGCTCCTGAGCTGAAGATGGATTCCTGCCCCTCCTTCAGGGTCAGAACGTTTTTGCTTCTACCCTTCCTCCTGAGGCAATAGATTTCTGCTTGGAACCTGGGAGCAAAAGGATTTGCTGCCATTCCCCCAGTCACTTAAAGCTTTTGCTTCACAAGTGCTCAGATGATGCCGATGCTGCTGGTCCAGATACCAGCATCAGCGATCACCTCCTGCACGCCTCTGTCACTGAGGAGAGTTCTTTCCAGTCTCCTGCCTTCCCTTCAACCTTTCGAGTAAACATCCAGTGAAGGTTTGTGGAAGTGAGTGTGAGATTTGTTTATGTCTGTGGTCCTTAGCTATTCCAAACTGATGTGCTAACCCATACTTGTCCTTTAAGAATTCATTAAAATGTTAGCTGATACCACTTGTGTGGCAGACTCCTTTTTCCCTCTGCTCTGCCAAAGATGAAATAGATCATGTGTCTCATCTCTTCTCAGAAGATTTCGTGTTCCTGGAACTCATTTTGCTTGCTTTCCCTGTGACTTCAGATTTCTGTTGGGCTCAAGAAATGTTATGTTTTTATAAATTACCATTTTTTTTTCATTGTTATGGTGGAAGCGACGTTCTCGTGTGCCTTTCTACATTCTAAGTGGAAGTTTAGTCTCTGTGTATACATCTTTAATTATTTCTTACTGTAAATTCCTAGAAATGCAGTTGAAACAAAGGATATGAATAAACACATTTTTAAGACTTCTTTGTACATATGGCTAAAATGCTGTTGGGAGAATTTTGAACATGTGCTTCCTTCAGCTATTGCTGTAGTAGTTCAGCATTATAATTCCCATATCACAAAAAAGCTATCCATTTACTAAAGCGTGTATGTATTTGATTTAAAAGTTTTGCCTGTTGAACAAAGAAAAGATGTCTTTAAAAAAAGTTTCATAGTTCTAAACTAATGGGAAGGACCACATGCTAGGATTGTCATCATTAAAACATTTGATAATGAGATTCTTTGGGGGCTTCAATAATCAAGTCTCCTGAGAATGTGTAAAGATCAGCTTACATCAACTTGCCTTATGGGAAGAAGTGTTTCCTTGAAATGCCAACATAATTGAGATGAGCTAATGGCAAAAACATGACTGGAAAGATAGGGAGAAATAATAGAAATAACTAATTGATAGCAAGGGAAGAAGAAAGCTCAATTGGTCCCTGGATGTTACAAACGGTTTGGCCAGAGCCCCAAATCTACTAAGTTTCAAGCCATTTCCTCTTACTGCTATAGATTCTTGAAGTTGAAATCATCTCTAAGAACACATTACTAACTGGGCCTCTGGCCACAGATCCCTGTGTCATCAGTCCTCCCCTGGTGAGATGCTCTGGATGATGCAGACTTTTTTTGCCCAGACCAGATGCAGGCTAAGCAACCTGCTCCTTTTCCTCTTTTCCTTTGGAGCCACTCTGGTTCTTTCTCTGCCATCTGAAGACAGAGGCATCCTCTGATCAGGAGAAATTCTGGGGCCAGTAGAGAAATATACCTCCCCCCACCCTGATACTGCCTGACATACTCTCCTGGCTCCTGTTACTTTGGGATGGGGCTCTAATGTAGGCTAATGGACTTGAGGAGGCTGCACAGTCAGAGAAAGGGTGGATGATACAGAACAATCTGCAGGGTCCATGGGAATAAAGATTAGAGGAGGACTTGGGCATTTCAGTAGTGGATGCAGCAACATCCACTCAAGTCTGGGCAAATCAGGTTGATCAGTCACCCTACTGTGTTTCCTCTTGCCCTTCTATTTACGGAGCTGTCTCTTTCCTCACCCTTCATGTTATCCCTGTAATTTAGCTTAGGGGGAAGAAGTGGGATGTCCTTTGCCTAAGGACTGCAAAGAACAGACAGGATAAGTTTCATGGCCAGTAAATGTCACTTTTGGACTGCAACTGGTCAAAGACAAGAAGCAAATCACAGATATCTGGACCCTATGAAACCACCCCCTGCCCACCTGACATGAGGAAAGAAATCAGAAAGGGGAGAGAAAGTATCCTGGATTGTTAAGTATTTACTTGAAAGAGGCATTAAAAAAAAGACCAAAAATCGAGAAATGATAAAGTTTACTTTGAATTAATAAGGCTAAGTTTTTTGTCTTCAGCGGAAATAAGAGGCCTAAGAGGTAAGTTAAGCTTTAGAAAAATGAAGTTTCATACATATACATATGTCATTGTTTCTGAAATTCATATCTACAACACATAACTGAGAGTCTTCTTTTCTCTCAACACACGCTGAAATCCATCTAACTGCTGACCAAAGGTTTTTCTACAGTTTCTGGGCAAGTTGCAGACCATGATATTACCTTGGGTTTTTTTGTTTTGGTTTGGTTTGGTTTTGGGTGGCTTAAACCACAGAAATTTATTTTCTTACAGTCCTGGAGGCTGGACATCTGAGATCGGGGTGCCAGTATGGTCAGTGTCTGGTAAGGGTTCTCTTCCTGGCTTGCAGATAGCTATCTTCTCTCTGAGACCTCAACATGATGGAGAAAGAGAGAGACAGCTCTCTGGTATCTCTTTTCATAAGAGCACTAATCCCATTATGGGGTCCCCACCTTCATGACCTCATCTAAACCTAATTATCCTCAAAGGCTCCATCACCAAATACCATCACATTTGGCAGTTAGGGTTTCAATATACGAATTTCGGGGTGACACAATTCAGTCCATACCACTATATTAAAGAATAATCTTTCAAAGTCAATCTAATATAGAATGGTTCTAATAAATGATAATTATGTTAAATTTAATCCATTTATATTAGCTAAAGATCTAGCACCCTGATGCAATTCTTTAAAAAAAAGAGCGGGGGGTACTGAAAAAAATTTCCTATTAGTACGACAGTATTAGAGAAATCAAGATTCAGAAATAAATGACTGCTAAAACCACTGTGTAGAAGGCTGCTGGGAGGTTAGGATAACCCCACAGTGCCCAAGTATCACTTTTCAGATTACTTATTAATTCTACAACATAGAGATCTGGCAGTTACAATCTGAACTTAACGATGACACTTAGCAAGCATCACTAGTAGTGGGAAAACCTGACATTATATGTCTCCTAGTTAGTTGTGAAGTCACATTACTGTGTTATGAATGAAGTATACTTTACAAATATGCTTAATCTGACTTTAATCAAATCCAGATCTAAATTTCAGTCTACATAAAACAAAGGGAATAGAGGAACAGGTTAAATAACACCATGAGAAACAATCAGGATATAGAATCAACTATATAAGTCAACTGGCCTAGACTCTTCAAAAAGTCAATGTCACGAAAAAAAAATGGTAAAATTGTTCTGGTTTAAAAGAGACTACCATCAAGTTCAATATGTCAAATTCAATACATTCATATATATATATATGTATATATATATATATGTATATATTTACCTTGGGTTTTTAAAGCATCAGGATTCTATACATGAGTCTTTGGTTTGAATTTAGTTTTATATCTTCTCCACTGCAGCCCAAGAAGGAGATAACCCCCCCAAAAAAGAGGGACCCCAATTCTGCTGTTTCCCTTTGCTGATGAATTGGTGTGCAAAAACCCAAGCCCGGGACTCCTGAAACATACAAGTATGATCAGGGCTTGTCAATTATCTTTAGAGGATACGTGGGCTTTGCACTCCCATAGGTGACCCCAGGCCAGCAGATATAGGGTGAGGGCTTTTCCCTTGTTTGTCCAACCATCTTCATCCACAAAGATCACGGCTTTTTTATATGATGAACCAGAACCTAGTAGAAGGCAGCTTCAGGCTCACTTTATAGTCCCATTATACCAAGCAAGGTAGGGAGCAGAGAAAAAAAAAAGCCTGCAAAACTAGCCAGAAGGGAACCCACGGGAAGGAAAAGGAAACGGTGTGGGATCTTCCCTCCCCTCTGAAAACACAACTTCCTACTCACTTGCATGTCCTCTGCCCACGTCAGAGGTCCTCTTCCTCTCCCCACCCTTCTCCTCTTTGTCCTCTCCCCTCCTATTCCATTCTTTGCCTCTTCCTTTTCAGAGATATAGAAGACTGAGTGAGCTGTAGGTTGTACTGTGTGTCTCTAAACGTGCCCACAGTTGCAATAATAATGGCTAACTTTCTGTAAGCAATGATGCTGCTCCAGAACTGCACCATGAACTTTCCAGAGACTATGGTGTGTTTGGGGAGGGGCAGGGAATTATGTAGTGCCTGAACATGAGATGTGAGGAGGCCCAAAGAAAGAGGCTGGGTGCTCGGGTGACTGACCATCCCTGTTTGCCTGGGACTGTCTGGACTTTTGCACTGAAATTCCTGCATCCTGAGCATCCCCTCAGTCTGGGCAAAGCAGGACGACTGACCGGTCACCCTGCTGCATTCCCTCTCGCCCGTCTATTTCCAGAGCTGACTGTCTCTCTTTCCTCAGCCCTCATGTTGTCCTTGTAATTCAGCTTAGGGGCAAGAAGTGGGATGTCCTCTCCAAGGAACTGCATCCTAACACTCCAGCCCAGTGGTCTTGGCCTTTCTCTGCTGCCGCCCGTGGGAGGTGACCTTCAGAGGGCTGCCGTGCGCTCTGGACAGCTACACGGTGCTCGGGCACAGCACGACCTGGCCTGGGTGTCCTTCGGGACCAGCTTCTCCAAGATGCCAGAAGGTGCCAGATTCCCCACCCCCTCCTCGGCGTCCTCCCGGTGAGCCGTGGAGCCAGCCGGTCCCTGGGCTGTCCTCAGGGGGAGTGCCCGGCCTGGCCCACCACCTTCCCCTCCAGTTCCCTCAACATAGCTTTCCAGATCCTTCCCAACACCTCCAGGCCAGTAACCCCTTCTTTTGAACCTCCCTGGGCCAGGAAGGGTGGACTAGGGTCCTCTGCGTCCCTCCAGAACTCCCTGTGTATCTGTATAAATAAATGGGATTTTAATGGAGGGAGAGAGAGGGAGAGAGATGGGATATGGTCTCTGAATCTGAATCTATATACAGTTCCTGGTAGATTTGCTGTAATTGCATCTTTCTTTCTTTTTTAAAAATTTTTTTCGGGCTTCCCTGGTGGCGCACTGGTTGAGAATCTGCCTGCCAATGCAGGGGACACGGGTTCGAGCCCTGGTCTGGGAAGATCCCACATGCCACGGAGCAATTAAGCCCGTGCGCCACAACTACTGAGCCTGCGCATCTGGAGCCTGTGCTCTGCAACAACAGAGGCCGCAATAGTGAGAGACCTGCATACCACAATGAAGAGTGGCCCCTGCTCGCCGCAACTAGAGAAAGCCCACACACAGAAACGAAGACCCAACACAGCCATAAATAAATAAATAAATAAATTAAAAAAAATTTTTTTTCCATTCTTTGGCCGAGGCACACAGCTTGTGGGATTTTAACTCCCTGACCAGGGAATGAACCCGAGCCCGCAGCAGTGAGAGTGCGGAGTCCCAACCACTGGACGACCAGGGAAGTCCCGCATCTTTCATCATATACAAGTATGCAAGTAAAAGACAGGCTTTCTAAATAGAGAAAGGAACGAATCTTCCCGAGGTTACTTTTAGGGAAAGCGATTCGTTCTAAATTATTTGTGACACCTTACAGTTGTCCTTGGCACCCTTGTGTGCCACGCCACCATAATGGAGGACTGTCTTTCTAGCTCCTTCCACCCAAGGTGTATGTAGTCCATAGTGCAGCATGGGCGTTGCCTGGGAGCTTACAAGAAATACAGAATCTTGGGCTTTACCTTGTGCCTGCCTGCTGACTCAGAAGAGCCTTTTCCCAAGGACTCCGTGTGATTGCTGCTCGTGGAGAAGTTTGAGATGCGCTCTGGACTAGCAGTTTGCTAAGTGCAGTACCTGGGCCAGCAGTATCAGCATCATCTGAGCACTTGCGAGTCATGTACATTCTCAGGCTTCACCCCAAATCGAATGTTTCAGAGATTCTTGAGGTGGGGCCAGGCAGTGTGGGTTTTAATAAGCCCCCCTGCCCAGGGGATTCTTATGTGAGCTAAAGGTTGAGAACAGGGTTCTAGAGGATGTTCAGAAATACATGGTGTCCGTGTTCCCCTTCCACTAGATGCAGCTCATGGCAGGTCTTACTAATCAGTCGTGATGACCGAGCCCGGACATGGCCTCAGAGTCTTTCTCCAAACAGCATTCTAGTCCGTCACTAGCAATTGAATGGAGGTGACCTACTTGTCAGCCCAGCACAGGTGGCTACAGGACTGCCTGCATGGTAACCTGTGTGCGGTTCTTAACAAAGGAGAGAGGCATGCTTCTGGACCAAGGGCCGCAAGAGACTCTGGGTAGCCTTTATGAAAATGCTGACAGCAGCAAGGATGAGGATTAGATCCTTTCATTTGTAGTCTCATAAGGCAGTCTCATGATGAATTTCATGTTTTCAGTGGCAGTGTTCAGAATGCTCCCCTGTCATGCTTGTTTAGTGTACTAAGTCTCTCTTCCAGCCCTCAGCCATCAATCTCATCCCTTTGTCCCCTTCACATGTGTTAAGGGACAGGAAGGCTGTGGCCGTGGGCTGCTGATAGAGAAGCTCTCATTGTACCCTGTAGTTCCCATCTGGAACACTCAGTGACCTTCTATTTTTCTTTAATTTTAATAATATATTTTAGTTAACTCAATATATCTAAAATATTATCATTTCAACATGTAATCAGTAGAAAATTAGTGAGCTACTTTATACTTTTTTTTCCTAGTAAGACCTCAAAATCTCATGTGTAATTCACACAGCATATCTCAATTAGGACTAGCCTTATTTCACATACTTAATAGAGTGACCTTCTAATTTTTAAAAAATCAGTATCTGTCTTGTCCATTCCATGAGAGCAGAAATCACATTTATCTTGCTCCCTGTCTGTATTAATTTCCTAGGGCTGCCATAACAAATGATCCCATACTGGATGGCTTAAAACAACAGAAATGTATTCTCTCATAGTTCTAGAGGCCAGAAGTCTGAAATCAGTATCATTGGGCCAAAAATCAAGGTGTCAGCAGGGCCAGACTCCCTCTGGAGGCTGTAAGAGAGAATCTGGTGGCTTCCAGAATTCCTTAGCTTGTGGCTGCATCACTCCAATCTCTGCTTCTGTCGTCACATCTCTCTCTCTGACTCTGATCACCCTGCCTTCTTCTTATAGATTACACTGGACTCACCTGGATAGTTCAGCAAAAGCTCCTCCTTTCAGGATCCTTAATTTCATCATGTCTTTTGTGATGTAAGTGGATATTCCTAGGTTCTAAGGATTAGGATGTGGATATATCTTTGGGGCAATCATTCAGCCCACTACACTGCAGAATCACCATCAGTGCCTGGCTCACAGCAGGCATCAATAAAACTGTGTGATATGAGAAGATGAAAGAAAAAAGATATGAAGATGCAGGTAGGATCACCTCTGAAGAGAATGCTGAAAGAGAAGAGGGCTTAAAGGCAGCCTGGCAGAGTGCTTAAGAGCGCTGCCCCCAAGGCCAGATGGCCTGGGTTTGTATCCCAGCTCTGCCATTTACTAGCTGTGTGACCTCAGGCAAGTTATTTAACTTCTCTGGGCCTCTGTTTCTTCAACTATAAAATGAGCATGACAGTACCAACTTTGTAGAATTATTGTGAGAATGATAAGAGCTGTTGTGCATGAAATTCTCGAATAGTGCCTGGCTTGTTATCTAATATAATTTACTATCTCTAGCACAAAGCAGAGTGCCACTCATGCAGAAGGTGCTGAATGATGTATGTTGAATGAAATCAGGAAGGAAGGCACAGACCTTGTCTTCCTGGCCCTCTTGACCTGGTAAAGATTTTGAGAAAAATCTCAGGATAGCTATAATATCCAAAACAGTATGAAAAGTGCCCTAAAAGGACAGAATGAAGGGTCCATGAGGATTCTGAGAGGCGACAATGACACGCAGTTAGTGACCTTGGGAAGGCTTTATGCAAGCACCGGTGTCTGAGATGGGCCTTAATGAACCGGGTGGACTTCCACAGTGGGCACAGGGGCAGTTTGGGTGGAGGATCTACTTGAGCCAAGGGGTGGGCACAGGAATGCAGCTGGTACAGCTGGAACCTTAACAGTGGGTAGCAAGAGAAAGGAAGAGAAACATACAAGGGTTGATTAGGTCCAGGTTGGGAAGAGCCTTGAATGCCAAGCTCCGAAGTTAATTGAGTAGGCAATGGGAAGGCCACAGCGATTTTTTAACTGAGCAAATTATATAACCAGTAAGTATGCTTTAGGAATCCTGGCCGGAAATAGTGGGTTGGAGATGGGGAGAGGCAGGGGAGCTAGTTAGGATGCTAGTACACTCCACTAGGGAAGGAGTGAAGAGGCCCTAGCCTAGGCAGATGGGCAGGGAGGACAGAGAGGAAGGAGGGAGGGCTCTGACACATGTCGCAGGGATTAGCTTAATAACTTTGAGGAGGAAGGGTAGGGAAAGAACACAGATTCCGGGCTTTGCCACTGACTCGCTGGGCGCCTTAGGACGATTCACTTCAGTTCTCCGTGGCTCAGCTTCCTCATCTGTAGAATGGGACCAGCTGCCTCAGAGAAATGTTATGAGGCCCCCAATGCCGTGGACTAGATAGGATAATTATGACTCTCCTTGGCAAGTGGAGGGTATAAGAACTGTTCATTGAAAGTGACAGACACACAATTCAATTCAGCTTAAACCAAAAAAGGGAGGAATGTGTGGGCTCCTGTGATCAAGCCAGGGGAAGGACAAGAATGGAGCTAGCCTTGGGAACAGCCGGCAAACAGGAAGAAGAATGCTTGTAGGCATTGGTTCTTTCTTTCATCTCTCTTTTCTTCATGGGGCATCTTCATCCTTTCCTGCTGGAGGCTGGCGTTCTCCCTGAGGTGAGAAAGCTGACCACAGGGCTACCTCAAGCTCACATCCTGCCATTGACCGAACAACAAAGAGGGTCCTCCCCTCCAGCTCCAATGTGAAAACACCCAGCAGAAGGTGCAGCTTGGCCAGACTTAGGAGCGCTGTTTGGACCCTACCTCCACGGTCACAGCGGGCATGGGAGGTGGGGTGCTTCCTAGATCACACAGTCACAGTGCAGAGGAAGAGCTTCTCAGAAGAGAGGTGGGGCCGTAAGCGTAGCATGTGAGGAGACTTCTAGGACCTGGGCAATGACCACAGTGCCGGTTCCACGGGAGTTGAGGGGAAGGAAAGAGTCAGACAGGCTGAAGGTTCAGGCTTAATGGTATGATTCAAAATGAAGCCTTGGGAAAGCAGGAGCTGGAGCTGGTGTGTTGGGGAGCGTGCCCTGGGAGGGGGGATCCCTGCTGCCCCTGACCTCCAGCATTTCTGGTGGCATCAACTCCAGCCTCCCCTCAGTCCCCGGCCCTGCCCCAGCGTTGTTAATAGCTGGGCCCCCCTTGAGAAGCCCTTGGTGACACGTGGCTCTCCATATTCTACTTTCTCAGTTCCTCGTGCATGTCGGGGGTGAGGGGTTCTGTCCTGACCCTCTTTGCAGCCATTGCCAGGAGGCACACACTTGATGCTTAATTAGACACTCCAAGCGTGACTGCAATGTGACCGAACTGTGTGCCTCATGCCAGCTCATCCTTCTTCCCTCGGGTTATGTAATATTTTTCTCAGAAGTGTCAGGATATGATCAGAGCTGTGTGAGCCAGTAGCACCCCCTGGGCATCATTGACCCCAGCCTTGTACTTTTCAGGTTGGGCAGCTGCAGTGGTACTTTGATGCTGCTGACAGCAACGGCAATTATGATGATGATGAAGAGGAAGAAGACTATAAGGACAGGGATAAGTACTTAATTTTCCCTAATACCCGTCTTGTTTTCAAAGTGAGTCCCAGTCACATACGTCATCTCCCTAGATCCTCCCTGACGGATTGCAAAGACCTAGGTTGTTATCCCACTTCGTCATGCATGGGCAAGTCATTTCCCCCCTTTGAGCCTTGGTTTCCCTTCTGTAAAACATAATAATAATAATCTGTTTTGCAAGTTTCCAGGGAAGACTCCATGTGAAAAACACAAAGTGACTGACGTAGTGCACATTTATTAAATCTTCATTCTTAATCTTACAAATGAAGGACATCCAGCGTCATGGTCTTTTAGCCGTGTTCCCTTGGACAAGTTACTAAATCTCTCTGTGTCTCAGGTTCCTCATCTACAGGGAGGGGAGGACTACTAATAATGTATTTAACTTGTGTGGTCGTTATGAATGTTAGATGTGTTTTGATTTGTAAAGCACATAAGAGAGTGCCTTGCCCAGGCTCAGTCCTCAATAAATGAAGTTTCAGAATCTGGCAGAGATGAGTTGGAATGCAACTTCATTATGTACTAGTTGTATGACCTAGGGCTAATGACTGAAGTACTCTCAGCCTCATCTGCAAAATAAAGATGGTCTGAGCATCTGCCTTCTACAGGGCTGTGAAAATTAAGTGAGGGGATGTAGATGCAGCCCCCAGCCCTGGGTCTGGCACCAATTTGTAACTGACATATTTTTCCCTTTTACTCAACGGTAGTGACATCATGAAAAAGCCAAATCGCCAGGCTTGAAAAAGCTAGACTTTGGTCATGGAATTAAGACCTGTAGTGGATTGAATTGTGGTTCCCCAAGAGAATGTCCATGTCCTAATTCCTAAAACCTGGGAAGGGGATCTTATTTGGAAAAAGGGTCTTTGCAGATGTAATGAAGTTAAGGATCTCAAGATGAGTTCATCCTGGATTATCTGGATGGGCCCTAAATGCAATGATAAGTGTCCTCCTAAGAGAAAGGAGAGAGAGATTTGACACAGAACCACACAGAGACGGGATGTGAAGATGGCAGTAGGGATTGGAGTGATACACATAGGAGCCCAGGAATGCCAAGGGATGCCAAGCAACCCCCAGAAACTAGGAGAGAGGCAGTGAATGGATTCTCCCTCAGAACCTCCAGAAGGAATCCCCCCTGCCCACGCTTTGATTTCAGACGTCTGGCCTCCAGAACTGTGAGAGAATGCATTTCTGTTGTTTAATGCCACCCAGTTTGTGGTTCTTTGTTACAGGAGCCCTAGGAAACTAATATAGACCCTAGAAGTTAAGCTAAGAGATGAGTTGGGGTGGTGTATTGTTCTGCAGGCCTGACACAGCACCTCCAGTTCATGCCAGTCATTACCCTGTTAGAATCACTGATCTATATATAGCCAGGGACTTCTAGAAGCCCTAGAAGAAGATACATATTAAAGTACTTTCGGGTAGAAAAGAAGATTCCCAAAGGGAAAGAATGACCTCCTGACCTAAGCAGGGATCACATCTCTATGGGTGCCCTAAGGGACTCCACATAATCTAAGGGGTTGGCCATAAAAGCTACTTGGGAAAATGAAGCCACACAAACTAATCTGCATGATGGAAGAAGGAAAAAAAATACAATAGACTCCGTAGGAAACAAAAAAAGATCATTTTACCCTCTTGGCTACACTGTCATCTCATTGCTTTTGAAAATTAAATTCCACTTAGGAGAAGGATAGAGACTTATTGATTGCCAACTTATTGATTGCCAAGTCTCTGCAGGTGCTTTACACACAAATTTGCATTTGATCGTCACAGCTACCCTGAGAGGAAGACAGTTCTGTTGTTACTCTCATTTTACCAATTAGAGAGCAGAGGCTCTAAGTCTTACAGCTAGTGCATGACGGAGTTGGATTTTAAACTCACCTGTGAAAAGGTAAAATGTGTGTGTAAGTGTACATATGCACTTATCTAGAGGGATACAATTTTCATCAGATTTTCCAAGAGTATTATTACTCCAGAAGCTGAAGTCTCCTACTGTTATTTTCCTGGTCTCCTCTGAGGTGTCACCTCCTTAAGGAAGTCTTCCTTGACACTTCCCACTAAAAATAACTAAGCCAACAGACTTGGCAAGGTGCCCCTCCTCCATGCCTTTATGCCACTCTTCCACAGTGGTTTCCATGTAAGTTCATACTTATCCCTCCTCTCCCCACTACTAAAGCACGGGTAGTGTATTCTCTTCATCTCTGCATCACTAGCACCAAACACAAGGCTTGGTGTATGGGAGGAATGCGGCAAATGTCGGATGGATGGGTAGGTGTGTGGGTGGGTGGATGGATGGATAGATGGATAAGTGGATGGATGGATGGATGGATGGATGATTGGGTGGATGGTTGGATTGATGAGTGTATGAGTGGGTGGGTAGATGGATGGATGAGTGGATGAGTGGATAGTTAGATGGATGGATGGATGAGTGGATGGTAGCAGGGCCTTTCCAAGGTCAATACCCAGGCCTGTTTCATTGTTTGAAGCTTGTGATAGATTAAGAAAAGAAGAAATGCCAAAATAGGGTTACAACACTTGTGCTATGTTTAAAATATTATTAATATATTAACATTTTTAACATGCATTTAAAACATGACTGTAGTATAACTTTATTTGGATTATATGAGTTATTGCCAGTAAACGTCTTGGAGCAGAGTCTGGTACATACCAAATACTATATGTTTGCTGTTGTTGTTGTTGTTAGATGGTGTAAAAAGTAGAACTTTGAGACTGTGAATATGTGGCTTAGGCCTAGTGGCTTCCTTTCCTCACACCCCCCATTGCACATAATCAGCCCCGGTTGGATGAGTAGTAGTAGGGTGACTCTTTTCTTTCAGGAACAGTCTTCATTTCATCTTTTTGCCACATCTCTGAAAAGCCTTTACTGTAGATGTATGTTGAAAAGAAGTTGGTTTAGCTAATAAATATACTACATTTTGTGAAAATAAAAAAGGTTTATAAGCAGCTGTGTAGCAATAGAAAGAGCACTGGTCTTTCAGCCCTAATGTCTACTCCTGACTCTGTCCCTAAGATGCTGTGTGGCCTTGAGCCAACTTCTTCCCCCCTCTGGGCCTCCGTCTCCTTGTAAGTAATATGTGGGAGAGAATTAGACCAGATGACCTCTGAGGCTCACTTGAGTGAGTAGATGAGAAACACCCCCAGATTCCTGGGAAGGATAGGGTATGACTATTTCCACTCTTCCACAAAATAAGAGGGAACAGCCCATCAGGCAATTCCCAGTGACACCAAGGGGTCAGGAGGGCCAGAGGCATAAGGTGTTTTAGCTCTGGTTTCAGGATTTCAGACTATGGTTCAGCTGATGAGTTAACAGATGCTTTCAGGAAGTACTTTGGCTTTCCATGTCACCTTGGAGGATGGGGGGTAGAACAGAAGAAGAAATGGTAATTTTTGAGTCTACCATGAACCAGGTAGGATGCTAGTATTTCCAAAGATATTATCTGCATTTTACAGATCATAAAACTAAAACTCAAAGAGATGGAGTGACCCCAACAGGCTGATAGACAGCTTTTCAGTTTCTCGTTCCTACTCTCTTACTCACCTTGGAATCGGAGGAGTCAGACTGTGGCTTGGTGGTCCAGGAGCCCTTTCCTGTATGACGGCTCCAGGATCTCTGTTGTACAGTATCAATCATGTCAGCCTTTACAATAGCTAAGATTCATGAAGGAGGCTGGACCCGAGTGATTTGACAGGAGAAAAAAGGATACAAACAACAAACAATACTTGCTTGGCCCAAAGTACAGGTGTTTAGCTGCTCACCAACACGTGACCAGGCTGAGGCCCTCTTTTTGGGACTAGCCAGCAGAAGAGCATTTTTCCTCAATCCTGTGAAGAATTCTGTTGTTGCCCCAAGCGAAGGGCAAAAATCTCTGAAGCCCATCACACTTCCATCTCTCCACTGACACTCCTCCCCCATCCTCATCCAGTGCTGTTTCCTCATCTCCTGCCTGGCCTCATTCCCCTCAAGAGGTTTTGTATGTATTATTTTCCACAGTCTTGTCCTCCAGTGCACTGGACTTCTGCTGTTTCTGCCCACCCAGCTTTCATTTCCCCATCTTCTGATGACACTAATTTTTCACTGAGGAACCGTTTGGCTCCTATTCTCAGTACAGTTGGTTTGCGTGGAATTGACCCCCACCTACACCTCACATGCCTACGCGTGTGACCTGGGCCTGGCCTACTGATGAATTCCAAGGTCTAGGGCACAGTGCTAATCCAGTTCAATGAGACTCAATTCTGGAATTTTGGTTGGTGTTATTGGAAAAGAGGTAGGTCTCTTTCCACTAGACTTGTATCTCTGAGGTTATCAGAGAGGGACCCACCTGATAGGGGAAGCCTGTTCAAGCTGGGTTTCTATCACTTTTGATGTAAAGTCCTAACTGATACGTTCAGGGAAGCCCCCTCTGTCTTTCCCCCTTACCTTCCAAACCAGAAGTCCATTGGCCCCTGGGTAAGGTAGCCCTGACCACATGCAGACCCCAGCCTGAGGGACCTGAACAGCTCCAGAGCTGGCCTTCTCCTCAGATCTGGGCCTTCTCCCTCTCTCTCTGCCTCTCTGGATCCCCTACAGGGAGCTGTTTTCCTCTTTTCCCACAGCCCCCTAACCTGGTCTCCCTGTCTCCAGCCCTGCCTGTCCTGTTACCATCCTCATAGGATGTTTATGACCCCAGGCTCCTGGGATGAAGGCCTGCTGCTTTCCTTGCAAATCTCATTTTCCCAGATGACAATCTGTGTGCCTATTGAAGCAATTTCCTTGACTACATTCTTCTTCACTATGGATCATATGGCTTCTGGAATGCTAGGCCCCAGCATTTACTATATTTAACATTTTGAAATTATATATAAAACAAATGGCAATAAATAAAAACAGTACCCCCCCCCAAACTACCTGTTTTGTAGGGTAAGTTTTGTGTTTCTGGAAACGGTGTCCAGATAGCCTTAGATAGGAACCTTAGATAGCGTTTGGACAGTTCGGGGAAGGTGCTGCTGTTTCCTGTTTAATTAAGATTGAATGAAATCATTTTCTGTCTTTCACCACGTGCTTGCTGTGTCCCTTCTCTGTGCCAAGCCATGTGCTTGGTGCTGGGGTACCGAGGGGGAGAAAGAGAGAGAGATGGACAAAGACGTCACAGTCCCTGTCATCAGAGCACACTCACTGTCCACATCTGTCAAATATGTCATTTCCTGGCTTTGTCACAGCGTTGTTGTGAAGAACAGGTGAGCTCACGGCTGGGGAGGCACTTCGAGAGTCTCTCCAGGTGGGAGGTGGGTGTGGTAGTGGTCCTGCGGTCTCTCTTAGCACTTCCAGGCTGATCCAGAATCTCCTCGTCTTTTACTCTGCCTGGGCCATCCTACCGAGCAGTTGGACTCATCCATGCACGGTCCCCGAAAAGAAGCTCCTAGAAAACAGAGAGCACAGAGAGCACAGACCCAGCATGGCCACTTTGGAAATGGTCCCGGGGTAGTAATGAGTGGGGCACCGTGACACCCCAGGTAGTTCAATTAGCCTGCAGATTGCCCAAGTGGGAGGATGTTAGTTGAACTCAGCCCTCCGCCTGGTGAAGCCACACCACCCTGGCTGAACTGCCCAGCAAACACTGGGCACCAGATCCAAAACAAATCTCATGATCTTCACTTTCTCCTACAGGTGCTCACCCCACCCTCATCCCCACCTCCGCCATCTACCCACTCTGGACACAAACTTAGGAGACATCCCTGACTTCTCCCGCTCCTTCACTGTCACTTCCACATAGGCGCCTCATTCTGTTAATTCTGTTTCCTAAATTCTTAGAAAATCTGTTCGATTTCTTCCATCCCCCTATTCCAGAAGAGGCCGCCATTGTCTCTCACTTGGTCCTCTCTAATAGTCGGCCAGTTGGTCCCCTGCTTCTCCTCCTGTCCATTACATTTCCCACCGTGCTGCCAGTAGGATATTTAAAAAATGCAAATAAAAGCATGTCAGCCCCTTGCTTAGAGTGCTTTATTGACTTCCCTTTGCTTTCAGGGAAAAGTCTCTACTCCTTACCGTGGCCCATGAGGCCCTGTGTGTAATCTGTTTCCCCTCCTACTTTCTAACTTCATCTCGGGTCATACCCTCCCTAGCTTTATAGGCACCAACCTCAGTGACCTTCTTTCAAGGTCTTTCCCATTTCAGAGCCTTCCTTTTACTTGAGAAGCTTCCCTCCCAATCCCCGCCTTCCACCGCCACTTGTTCTGGACCAGGGGCCCCATGCTGGGTCCTTATGTTCCTTGATCTTGGCCACTGTAGCTTAGGAAAGGTGGGGCTCATCATAAACGACTGTCAGTAGAGGTTTCCAGGTGATTCTGATTCTGGGAGTTCCTTGGGAGCAGGTACCATGACTTTTCTTTTGAAAAATGATTTTTATTCATCTGTTGTAGAAATTTTCAAGCACACACAAAACTGAAGAGTCCAGTGAACTACCCTGTACTCATTACCCAGCTATAACAACCATCAACTCAAGGGCATTCTTGTTTCATCTATATCCCTTCCCATTTCCTCCTATTAATCATGTATTGTTTGAAGCTAATCTCAAATATTGTATCATTTCATCTACAGATGCTTCACAGTGTGTCTCTAAATGGTAAGATAATTTTATCAATGTAATTCTATCACACCAGAAAATTAACAATTTCTTAACTATCAAACGTCCAGTCCATATTAAAATTCCTCCTATCGTTTCACAAATGTGGTGTTTTTTGGCCTCGGGGCACGTAGGATCTTAGTTCCCCAACCAGGGATCGAACCGCACCCCCTGCAGTGGAAGTGTGAGTCTAAACCACTGCACCACCAGGGAAGTCCCTCACAAATGTGTTCTTAGAGTTGTTATGTTTGATTCAGGATCTAAACAAGGTCCGTACATTGCAGTTGGTCTCTCAACTCTCTTTTAATCATAAGTTCCCCCTTCCTTTCTTATTTCCTGGAAATTTATTTGTTAAGGAAACAGGAGAACAGAAACTTGCTCCTCTCTGTTTCCCTGGTGTCCTGTTTAGTAGCTAGAAAAGAATCAGAACTTAATGTCGGGCGAATGAATGAATGAAGGAGTGAAGGACCAAACTTCCTCAGCCTGGTGCCGGGCTTGGGCGGGCTTTCCTCTTCTCGGGGCTGCCTTTGCTCATTGTCCGTCCTTGGAATAATACCCTTTTCATCCATCCCTCAGTCTCCTGGTCTGCAAAGTGGGGCTGCTAATACCTGCCTTCTGCTCCAATTCCTGGGGAGGTTATGACAAAGGCTGAGATTTAAAACCTAAAGCCTAACACAGCTTTGAGCAACTGGTGCTATAAATACCAGAGGAGGAATTCTATTATTAAATGTCCTTTGTTCATAGAAGCTTCAGGCAGAGCGGTAAGGTTGAGAAGTAGAACCCCTTGACTTTGTCCTTTGCACCCTGCTTCCACGAGTGTGGCCACTAGAGCAGGCAGGGCTTGGGCCACGTCCTGGGGTGGGGAGCCCCAGGGCTCCCTTTCAACAAGTCAGCCCTGCTCTGGCTGGGGCAGGCTTGCAATATCCGATGCCATCCCAGCAAAAATAGAACAGCCAAGAGAATGCGAGGACTGAGACAACTGGTCCTGTTTTGAAAAGCATCGGAAGGATGTAGCTACAGGTGGGGATAAATGTCAGCCCCTGAGGGTGAAGTCCAGCCAGGAAGGGGCCAGGCCCCCATGGTGCCGAGCTGAGATTTGGGCTGTACTCCTGACAGCACCTGTGGCCCCAGGGTCTGGTCAGGTCGCTGGTGACAATGGAGAGCTTCTTGCCTGGAAATTCTGCACGTGGTTATGAGTCAATTAGTTTTCATTTCAAACAAAGAGATCACAGAAGCTCTGATGAGTGGCCAAGAATTACTACAGAGAAGTGAAGAGCCACTGAGGTCAAGTTTCAGCCTGCCCTGCTTGGTAGAAAAGTCCTTTCTGAAGCCAGCAGCCAGGTGGTATTGCTCTGGCCCATGCAAGCAGCCAGGAAACAAAAGGCGGGGCTTGCCCTTTGGGGCATTTTTTACTTAACCTGCACGAGGCTGTATTCAGTACTTATGTCCCTTCTCAGCCCCCCCCCACTTTTATTGGCACTTATTGAGGCCAATACCTCTGGTCGATAACACACTGAGTCTGCGCGTAGGGTGTGTGCTGTGGGAATCACAAAAATGACAACAGAACATAGGAGTCTGCAAAATGAGCAAATCACTAGGACTTTTAAAAGTAAATTTAAAAGTAATGAGGGCCTAAAAGTACCCATATGTGAAGTGGGAAGTTTTAAGTTTCAGCCTTTTCTGAGCTTTCTGTGTGCCCAGAAGAGAAGCTTATTTTGGAAGTGGAAGAAGTATGATTTTTTTTTCCCTCATCAACTCAGAAGTGGTTGAACTGATTTAGCTCGAACTATAAAAAGATGATCACCAAATGTGGCCCGGTACAAGATTTCTGTGTGGAAGAGAGTGGAAGCAACTAGAGGAGTAAGGCCATGAAAATCTAGTACCAGGAAATCATATTCTTCCAGCTGATTTTTCAGATGCCCCTTAGAGGGTCTTGAGGCTGGGTGTGAGGTGTGGGGTTCTAACAGGCAACTAATTCTAATTCAAAATGAAGCCCTCTTTTCTAATAAGAGTTTACTAGAAGCTTTTGGGAATCTGAAATTATTTTTCTAAATATCTCATCTTATTTTATATAAAGCCACCAGCAGAGCCAGGCTTTTCATATATGTTTAACTAGTGGATTTAACTATACATTGACCAATTAAAGAGGGGAGGGGTGTAGGGTGGTTAAAAACACAAACTTTGGAGACAGATAGCCCTGGGTTTATACCCTGGTGCTTCCCCTTACTTGCTGCTTGAACTTGATACTGAGCCTTGCTGCTGCTTCTGGAGAACTGGATAAATTTACCTCAGAAGGTTGTGATAAAGATTAGATAAGATGATGAACATGAAATAGAATAGTGCCTGACATAATAAACACACCCAAAATAGTGCTTCTAGTAGTATTAGTAGTAATATTTATGAAACTGGGGTTGCCCGAGGGCTTATCTTCATGCTCTTTTCTACCAAATCATGTAGCTCAGTGTTTTTCAAGCAAATTTTATGATGACCAGCAGTGAGAGACACATTTTATGAAGTGACTGAGTACACATGTCCATAGGGGAGACCGAAGTTTCACAGAACAATATTCCCCCTTACTGTGTGCAATCTATTCTATTCTAGTAAATTCTATTCTTTTCTACTCTATTTATTTTACTTCTTTTCATTCTTAAATGCTGATCACAGCCTGCTGAATAGCTTTCACTACTGTATAAGTGGGTCATGGCCCACAGTTTGTAAAGCACTCACCTAGGTGAACCTGGGAAAGGCAGTTAGCGCTCTCAGGATCCCAGAGAGCAGTCTTCTTTTTTCTTTAATTTTTTGGAAATTTATTTATTTATTATTTATTTATTTTTGGCTGTGTTGGGTCTTCGTTGTTGCGCATGGGCTTTCCTCTAGTTGCAGCGAGCAGGGGCTGCTCTTCATTGCGGTACGTGGGCTTCTCATTGCGGTGGCTTCTCTTGTGGAGCACGGGCTGTAGAGCACACGGGCTTAGTAGTTGTGGCGCATGGGCTTAGGTGCTACGTGGCATGTGGGATCTTCCCGGACCAGGGCTCGAACCCGTGTCCCCTGCATTGGCAGGCGGATTCTTAACCACTGCGCCACCAGGGAAGTCCCAGAGAGCTGTCTTCTTCTGAATGAACATCTCTGGCCAAGATTTGGATCCAAAATAAATGTTTGCCATGAATTATCTTCCCCATTAAAACTACCTGTGAGAACAATGAATGACAGCTGCAAAGTGACTAGACACCAGTCCTCATACTTTCACCCCTGGCCTGCCTCCTGGATGATGATATTCTTTTCTAGACCCTTCTAGCAACTCCAGGCCAAGATCCGGGTTTGGCCTGTAGGACCTGGCACGCATTTGGGAGTGCGGGTGCATGTGTGTACGTGCATGTGAGGGAGGGAGAGAGAGTTCGTAGGAATTGGGGAGGAGAGGGGAAGGACTGCCAACTTCTCAGTTTTTCCCTCTGATGTCATCTACCTCTCAGGTTTCTGCCAGGTTGGAGGGGAATGCCCACTCCCCTGGGTGGTAACACTTTCCTCTCCAAAGGCTCCTCCTCTGGAGATGCCTGAGACGGTGAGGAACCAAAGCACCAGCAGTCGCCAGCTCTTAGCTCCACCTCCCTGGTTTGTTTCCTTCGCCTTGACAGAGCCTTGGTCCAGTAAGATGATCTGACCACAGCTGGTCTCCTACACTTAGAACAAGTTGGAAGCAAGAGAACTTGGGGAAGGAATTTGGTTTCACTAAAAATAGCTGCAGTATAGACCCTGTGACTTACCACTCCTCAGAACAGTCTGATATGCACCGCACGGGGTCCACTGACCCCTGCCATCACTTTGGACTATTTGCTTGTCCTGCCTGGAGCCCTTGAAACCACGAGGGGCTTAGGGAGCTGGGGGCGCTTTGGCTCAGATGCAGACTCTTGTAAATCTCAGACACGCATGGTGATGATATGACCGAGAAGCTTCCTCCCCCCTGGAGCGCGTGACCGTCGGCACTAATAACAACAGGTCCCTTTAAGAGTTTGGTCCATGGTGGAATATCGCTTGTTCCTCACCACCGGGCCCATTGCATCTCCACTTCTAAGGTAGGTGAAACCAAACTCCTTGGGGGAAGTGCTATTGGAACTGTGATCCTCTTGGGTAACCCCAGCCCAGGTTTCCTCAGCCTGGGTCAGGGAGGCAAATGTCAGGGCAGGACGTAGCTTAGGAATAAAAGTCTGAGTCCATGCTCGCAACACACTGTAATGTTTGTCAGTTATTTCCTTTCCTCGCACCCTCCTGCCCCAAAGCCAAGACATTAGCCAGCAGGAAAGCACCTCAGGTGTCAAATTTAACCCTTTCTTAACATCTCTACTTAGAGTTGCCTTTTTTTTTTAGGTGCCTTGTCCTTCCTCTCCTGTTACTAACGCTGAGAATTTGAACTTGGCTCAGGGCACTGGTTATCTGTGTTTGCCTTTTCTGCTGTACAGTGACAGAGTGACACAGAGCTGCCTAGAGCAGAGATTCCTGTAGTTCAGGCAGGCCCTGTGACAGAGGGAATCCACCTCAGGTGCACAAAAGACTTGCTTGGATTCCCTTTCCTTCCTGCAATACCCCTGTCGGGACTCATGTCTGATTTCTAGTCCGTTTATAGCAATGGGCCTTGGGGAAGGAGTTGGAATTGAAGGGGAGCTGGAAAGTTCTGGGTGAGAGGTTAGGAGCCCTCTGAGAGGAAAAGAAGCTGCCTTGGCTGTGGGAAGGTTAAACGCTAACAATTTCTTGCTTTTAAGGTTAACTTTTGAGCATTCGCTATGCAAAGTAGTATGCCAGCATTCCAGCTTGCCAAACCAAGGTGTTTTCATGAAAACGAAGAGACACTTTAGTAACAAATATGCTTACTTTAAATGAAAACTACAATCTTAAAATACTACATGACTGGAGGAAACAAATCTTTAGACTTAGAATCATCTGTGTGCATTTTGTAGAAGAATGGATTACTGACTGATACTTGAACATTATATCCCTACTTTTTTTTCCTTTCACCCATTTTTGGGGTAGATGAGTGTCTAAATACCATAAACTTAAAATCTTAAACCTAGGGAATTCCCTGGGGGCCCAGTGGTTAGGACTCCGTGCTCTCACTGCCGAGGGCCCGGGGTCAGTCCCTGGTCGGGGAACTAGAATCCCACAAGCCACATAGCCCCCCCCCCAAAAAAAAAACAAAAAAACTTAAACCTACAGGAAAAATGTTGGAAGTTATCTTGTCTAACCCTCCTTATAGGAGCATGAGTTGGGTTGAGTGACGACCTGGTCTGTACCTAGAGTGTTGCCTCAGCTTTCTCTGTGACCTCAGCATGGATACACATGGTGGCTATTTCCATTTTGAAGCCATGGTTCTATTGACACCACATCCTACTAGTGCTTTCTCCTTTCCGATAATACTTTAAGGTTCATTCATGTTTTTGCAAAGCTAGATGAAGCTAGAATGTTTTGAATTATTTTCCCCATGTTGCATTTGTGGGACCATAGGGCACCATTAATACCAGGCACTGGTCTTACCACCCAAACGTGTTGTCACATTTTATTGAAAGTTGTCAGGGGTTTTGCATTCAAACTGAGTATTCGTTTTATTGAAACACTCTAGAGAAGGCGATTTGCTGGATGTTGCCTCTAAATAGCACATGTGTCTAGTACTTTGAACAAATGACTCCGCTAAGAAAAACTCCGTGAACAAACAAGTTTTCAGGAATGCATTTTTCAGTAAAGCGATGCTTCCCATACTCCATTTCATGAACCAATGCCAAGCTGGCTGCCCAGGAATCACCTGGAAAGATTGTTTAAAAATATAGTTTCTGGGCCACATCCCTGGAAATTCAGATTCAAAAGGTCTGGGAGTGGAGCCCCAGAACCTGGACTTTTAGCAAGCCATCCTGATAATTCTGATGCATGGTCAGATTTGGCAGGCATTGTGAAAGTCAAGGTCCTCCTGTTTTTGTTTGTCTGTTTCTTTGTCCCACATCTCTTAATGATTCTCTGTTGCCTTCAGGAAAAAGTTCATACTTCATTTGGCATTCCCCAGGCCCTCCATGTTCTAGCCCTAACCCACATTCCCAATCTCATTCCTCATCTTTCCATTTTGCTTCCATGCCTGGGCACATTACTAATGCCTTTGACTGCTGTGTCCTTCCTTACCTTTCTGCACACCCAAATCTGCCCCATTTCTCGTGGTCTAGACTTCAGTGTGCATGCGAAGGACTCCAAGGGCTTCTTTAAAATACCAACTCCTGAGACTCACTTCTGGAGATTCTGATTCAGCAGGTCTGGAGTTCTTCTGTGCCTCAGAGGGTCTGATGCTGCCACGCTTTCAGAAACACTACATCTAGCTCAAATGTCATCTCTTTATGAAACCATTTCTCAAAGTGTTCATGCTTCTCCACTCCCAAAGCATTTTGTTTATAGATCGTAATTTAATACTTCACTCTTTACCTTTTATTTGAATTATTCCTGTACATCATCATTTCTCTCACTCAGCAAACATCCACTGAGTGCCTAATATAAAAGATATATCCTTCCTCAAGAATGCACGCTCCTTGGGAGGAGAGATCTCTGTCCATTTATCTGTGTAAACACCTTAGGCCTGAGTGTGCAGTGTCAGTGGAATCGTAAAGTTTAAATCACCTTGCAGTAGATGAAGTGAGGATAGAAGCTGTCCCAAGATAAAACTTTACTTTCCCTAAGAAAGGTGAATGTGAGGCAGATCCTCTCTGTCTCTATGCCCCAAATCTGAGATTTATGCACCAGAAAGGGATTTGAGAAGCCTTCTGTGGTTGGGAAATCTCAGAGCACAATGATGACTGGATTCCAGGAAGTCTCTTGGCTTAGGTAGGATGGGAAAGCACCTGGCATTTCTAAATACAATAGTTCTGCCATAAGGGAGGGATGAGCATAGTGCCAAGGGATGCAGAGGTGGGGCAGGAGACCTTGGGTGATGGAGATCTGCAGGGGCTTCACTTGGGGCAGACTTCCCTTCTGTGCCTCACCTGATGTAGCAACTGCAGCTCCTCTAGAATCATCCATTATTGAAATGCTGTGGCTCTTTAATTATTTGTCATTTACTTAAACACATATATAATATGTAATTATGTAAAAATAATATATAATGATGTAAAAATGTATAACTCGCATTGCTAGCCTCGTATGTATCCTTCCATATTTCTATTCTCATATAATTATATAAAACATGCATATGTACACATAGACACATGAATATATCTTTTTTTGTTATAGATTATTTTACAGAAATTACGTCATGTTACTTAAACATTTCTGGATCTTATTCTTCTTACTATTTACTAGCTGTGTGACTTTAAGTTCTCTGGGCTTCAGTTTCCTCATCTGGAAAATGAGGATGATGATAGTACTTATCTCATAGGTTTATTATGAGGATTCATTGAGTTAAAATACATAAAGCACTTAAAATAGTGCTATATGTGAGTGTTTGCTGTTAGCATTATTACTATTATTCTCATTCAATGAAACGTACAAGTCAAACGCAGTTGATTGGTTTCATTCTTTTTAATGGTTGCACAGAATTTTGTGATGGAGAGCAATTTCTCTATCCATTCGACTTTTAGTGGACATTCACTTTGCTTCCATTTTTTTTGTTTTTTTGGTCACTAAAAAGCAACATTGCAATAAACACCTTTGTATATATACCCTTACCTGCACTTTTTTTTCTTACTCTGGGACAGATTCCCAGGAATGAAATAGCTAAGTTGAAGAGTGTATACATGTTGTTTTAAATTTCATTCAATGTTGCCATATTGCTTTCTAAAAAGCATGTAACAAAGGCACAGTTCCACCAGTAATGTATGGGTGTACACCTTTTCCTGCAATCCCACCAACAGTTGATCTTTCTGCTCTTTTTAAGTTTTAACAGTCCTATGAAAAAGGTCATCTCATTGTTATTTTAACTTGAGTTTCTCTGGCTATTCATGAGTCTGAGTATCTTTTGAAAAAATTTTTGGCCATTTGGATTTGCTTCTTAGTGGCTCTTTATATCCTTTCCCTATTTTTTTGAATGGGTTGTTTTTCCTTGTCAATTTCTAAGACCTCCTCCTATATTATTGCTATAAGCCCCACATCTACTCCCTGTGTGCAGCTCTGTTTCCAATTTCTTGTTTTATTGATTTTAATTATGGGGCCTTGTGGCAAAATTTTGAAAAAATGTATATAGTTAAATTTCTTTTATAACTTCTGGGTTCTAAAGATTGGTTAAGAGGGTTTTCCCACTCCTAGGTTGCGTGTGTATTTTCCTAGATTTTCTTGCAGGACTTTTACTGTTTTTATATTAAAATATGTCTTTACCTGGAAACTACTGATTTGGGGCATAAAATAGAGGTCCAATTTTTTACTCTTCTGAATTAATAGCCAGTTGCATCCTTATTGTTCATTAACAATCCATCTTTTTCCCACTAAAGTGAAATAATACTTTTGCCATGTATTAACTGCTTATATATGGGACTTAATTCTGCATTCTCTATTTCATTCCTCTGATCTAATTGCCTATTATGCCCATGCCACTACCATGTTTTGACTTGATTATGGTGACATTAGGGTATATCTGATATCTGGTTAAGATATTTCTCTCTCATTATTCTTATTTTTCATGGCTATTCTAAGGTTTTTATTCTTCCATCTAAGTATTAAGATTATGTATACAGATCTTCCTGATCTTATGATGAGGTTACATCTTCATAAATCCATCATAAGTTGAGAATATCCTAAGTCAAAAATGCATTCAATACACCTAACCTACAGAGCATCACAGCCTAGCCTACCTTAAACGTGCTCAGAACAATTACATTAGCCTGCAGTTGGGCATAATCCTCTAACACAAAGCATATTTTAAAATAAAGTGTTGAATATCTCATGTAATTTATTGAATACTGTCCTGAAAGCAGAAAGCAGAATGGTTGTCTGGGTACAGAATGATTGTAAGGGTATCGGGTGATCGCGTGGCTGACGGGGAGCTGCTATGGCTGCCACTGCCCAGCATCACGAGAGAGTATCTGACCACATATCACTAGCCCAGGAAAAGATCAAAATTCAAAATTCGAAGTAGGATTTCTTTATATCTATATCTATATATAAATGCAAACACTTATTTAATATAAAGGTTCACAGATATACAACATATTCATATTATCAAAATTCATAAGCAAAATCACTATTTTTTTTCATGGAAAGACATTTTATTTTAAATATAGCAGTGTGTACATGTCAATCCCAAACTCCCAATCTATCCCTCCACCCCACCCCTCCCCTCTGGTAACCATAAGTTTGTTCTCTAAGTCTGTGAGTCTGTTATGTAAATAAGTTCATTTGTATAATTTTTTTTTAGATTCCGCCTATATGCGATATCGTATGATATTTGTCTTTCTCTGTCTACCGAGTATATATTGGTTTTGCACCATTGTAAAATCGAAAACTCATAAGTTGAGGCATCATAAATGGGGGACCATCTGTAAAAATAAATTCCCTCTTTTTTCCCTGAAAAATCATGTTGGGAATTTAACTTGGAATTTTAAAAAGGGTATTGGTTTTGGGAGAATTGACATTTTATGATATAAAGTCTTATGATTCTTTAATTCATTCCCTTTTTCCAGATTTTATGTCCTTCAGTAAGCTATTGTAGTTCTTCATACTGGCCTGATACTTTTTTTGTTATATAGGTTTTTTTCATTATTATGAACATGATTTTCCCCATTTTCATTTCTTGGTGTTGATTGCTTGAATAGAGAAACACTATTTGTTTTGTATAGTAACCTTGTATGCTTTACCATACCAAATTCTCTCAATAAGTCTCACAGATTTTATTAGAGTGTTTTGTTTGGGTAGCTGTACAAATATACCACTAGCAGATGAAGAAATAGATGCCTTTTCTGATATTTGTTAGTTCTTTCTCTCTTTTTATTCTGCCTTTTTTATAAGCTAGAATCTCCAAGGCAATGTTGAATAATAATGGGGGTAAGAGGCATTCTTGTCTACTTCTGAATTTTATTCAAATAGGTCAGTGTTTTGCCATTTGGGATAATATTTGGCATCCATTTTTGGTAAACAATCTGTATTATTCTAAGAAATTTCCTTCTAATCCTATTTAACTTAGAAACGTGTTAGGAGAGCAGCTGAATTTTATCAGTTGACTTTTAAGCCTTTCTTGATATCATTATTCATACAGTTTTCCTCTTTAATTTGCTGATGTAATGAATTATGTTGATAGATTTGCTGATACTGAACCTCCTTTGCATTTCCAAATGTAATCCTATATGTCAGTAATTCCTGTGAAACAAACCAGCCAAAATTGCAGTGGCTTCAAAACCAACAATCATTTCTTACTGCTCGTGTTTTCTTCAGGTTAGTTGGGGTCTGGTTGGTCTAGTCTGGGCTCAGCTGAGTGGCTCTGCTTGTTGCTGTAAGACTGTTGGTCTGATGGGGCTGCTTTGTTTCAGGTTGTGGTGGTGGGAGCAGTTTTGCCCCAGGTGACTCTTATCCTCCTTGTGGAGCAAGCAGGCAGAAGCACTAGAAGGGAGGCGGGAATGCACAAGGCCTCTTGAGGCCTAGCCCGGGGAGTGGTACCCTTCTACTTCATTTTATTCACCCAAAGGCATTTGACTGATCACAAAGTTAAGGGGCAGGGAAATGTATACCATGTTGATGGCAGGAACTCCAAAATCACATGTAAAAATTCTTGGACACAAGGAAGGGTGAAGAATTATGGTCTCATGTAGCTATAATTTTACTTTGTTGAAAGATTGTTGGATTGTATTTGCTAATGTTGTATTCAAAATTTCAGCATCTACATTTTTTCAAGTATTTATTTATTTTCCTTTCTTTCTTTCTTTCTTTTTTTTTTTTTTTTTTTTTTTTTGCTGTGTCAGGTCTTAGTTGTGGCACACAGGATCTTTGTTGAGGCATGCAGGATCTTTTTGTTACGGTGTGTGGCCTGCTTAGGTTTCTCTCTAGTTGTGGTGTGCACGCTCCAGAGCACGTGGGCTCTGTAGTTTGTGGCATGCAAGCTCAATAACTGTGGCTCACAGGCTTAGTTGCCTCGCAGCATGTGGGATCTTCCCCAACCAGGGATCAAACCCTCATCCCCTGCATTGGAAGGCAGATTCTCTACCACTGGACCACCAGGGAAGTCCCCAGCATCTACATTTTAAAAGTGAGTGTTTATGGATTTCTTTTTGGTTGCCTCCTTTGTAGATTTGAATATTAAATTTATATTGGCTTCCTAAAAAAGAATTAAGGGGGTTCCCATTGACCTGCTCTGTAGATGACCCCAGCTTTCTCCACTGAAGAAACCAGTGGCCAACACACCCGCCATAAACCCCCTACAGATTTCACTGGGCTTTTGCCCCACAGCTATTTGCCTCTACTGACATTAGCCATCCAAGCCCCTCCCCACTCCCTTCACCCTGCACCCACCCGAGCCCTGAATTTGCACAGGCAGCCAGCCCAGGCCTCTGTGGCTGCAGGAGTGCAAGGCGTAAACCTAGACACCCCACAGCTGACCCACACCACTGTGTGTGCTCTCAGGGCTAGACCTTCCAGCTGTGCACTTGCACACTGCGGGCCTGACACCCATCACCAGCCTTCATTGGCATGTGTGCATCTGTGGCAACATCCTATAGCTGTAGAAGTGCACACTGATAGCCAGGGCCTCTGCAGTTGCTTGTGGGCCTGGATCTGGCCCTGTCTCCTGTCATTGGCACCACTAGGCTCATCTGCAGCTAGACCCAGCATCTGTGCACTTGTGCACCTCCAGCCTTTCTCCCAACACTGGTCTCCACTACCGTGCATCAAAGACAATAAAATACTTAGTAATAAATTTAACCAAAAATCTATATACCAAAAGCTAAAAGACATTGATGAAAGAAACTGAAAAAGACACAAATAGAAAGATATCCTATGTTCATGGATCAGAGGAGTTAATATTACTAAAACGTCCATACTACCCAAAGCCATCTATAGATTCATTGCTATCCCTATCAAAATTCCAATGGCACTTTTCACAGAAATAGAAAAAACAGTCCTGAAATTCATGTGGAACCACAAAAGACCCTGAATAGGCAAAGCAATCTTGAGAAAGAAGAAAGATGGAGGCCTCACTCATCCTGATTTCAAACTATATTACAAAGCTATAGTAATCAAAACAGTAAGGTATTGAGATAAAATCAGACACATAGATCAATGAAACAGAATCAAGAGTCCACTAGAGAGACAAGAATACTCAATGGAGAATGGCTAGTCTCTTCAATAAATGCTGTTGGAAAAACTGGATACCCATATACAAAAGAATGAAATTGGACTTCTATCTTACACCACTCACAAATATTAACTTGCAATGGATTAAGGACTTAATTGTAAGACCTGAAACTGTAGAATTCGAAAAAGCTCCTAGACCTTGGTCATGACAATGATTGTTTGGGTATGACACCAAAAACATAGGCAACAAAAGCAAAAATTAACAAGTGGAACCACATTAAACCAAAAAGCTTCTGCACAGAAAAAGAAACAATCAACGAAATGAAAAGGCAACCTACAGGATGGAAGAAAGTATTTCCAAACCATATATCTGATAAGCAGTTAACATACAAAATCTATAAAAAACTCACAACTCAATAGCAAAAACACCCAAACAATTCAGTTAAAAAATAGGCAAAGCACCTGAATGGACATTTTTTCAAAGAAGACATACAAATGGCCTACAGGTATATGAGAAGGTACTCAGTGTCACTAATCATCAGGGAAATGCAAATCAAAACCAAAATGAGATATCACTTCACATTTGTGTGAATGGCTATCATCAAAAAGACAAGAGATAACCAATGCTGGTGAGGATGTAGAGAAAAGGGAACTCTGGTGCACTGTTAACAGAAATGTAAATTGGTATAGCCACTGTAGAAAACAGTATGGAAGCTCCTCAAAAAATTAAAAATAGAGCCACCATATGATCTAGCAGTTTGACTTCTGGGTATATATCTGAAGGAGATAAAATTACTGTCTTGAAGTGATATCTGCATCCCCATATTCATTGCAGCATTATTCACAATAGGCAAGACATGGAAACAACCCAGGTGTTCATTGATGGAGGAATGGATAAAGAAGATGTGGTATATATACATAATGGAATATTATTCGGCCATGAAAAAGAAGGAAATCCTGCCATTTGTGACAACATGGAAGAACCTTGATGGCATTATGCTAAGTGAAATAAGTAAGGTAGAGAAAGACAGATACTATGTGATCTCACTTGTATATGGAATCTAAAAACATTGAACTCATAGAAACAGAAGAATGGTGGTTGCCGGGGGCTGAGGGTTGATGGAAATGGTTAGATGTTGGTCAAAGAGTACAAACTTTCAGTTATAAGATGGAGAAGTTCCAGGGATCTAATATACAGCATGTGGAGACTATAGTTAACAATATGGTACTGAATATTTTAAAGTTCCTATGAGACTAGAGCTTTAATATTCTTACTATAACAACAGCAACAACAATAAAATAGTAATTATGTGAGGTGAAAGCTGGGTTAACTAACCTTATGTGGGTAAACATTTCAGAATATATGTGTATCAAATCATAACATTGTACATCTTTTTTTTGTTGGTTGGTTTTTGTTTTTTGGGTTTTTTTTTTTTTTATGGCGGTACATGGGCCTCTCACTGTTGTGGCCTCTCCCATTGTGGAGCACAGGCTCCGGACGCGCAGGCTTAGCGGCCATGGCTCACGGGCCCAGCCGCTCCGCAGCATGTGGGATCTTCCCAGACTGGGGCACAAACCCGTGTCCCCTGCATCGGCAGACAGACTCTCAACCACTGCGCCACCAGGGAAGCCCAACATTGTACATCTTAAACTTACATAATGTTGGGGAGTTCCCTGGCAGTCCAGTGGTTAGGACTCAGTGCTTTCACTGCTGAGGGCCTGGGTTCAATCCCTGATCAGGGAACTAAGATCCCACAAGCCAAACGGCCAAAAAACAAACAAAAAAAGTACACAATGTTATGTGTCAATTATATCTCAATAAAGCTGGGGACGAAAAATAATTAAAGAACTTTTCTTCTATTTTATGGTCTGAAGTAATTTAAATAATATTAAAATTACTTGTTTTTAAAAAAAGTTGAATTAAAACAGCTGAACCACTCTGTTATGATGACCTTTTCAGTGGTAGATATTTATTCACTTTTTCAATCTCTTTTTTGATAATTGACCTATTCAACACTTCTTGTTGGGTTAATTTTGGTTTCTGAAAAATCATCCCTTTTTTCTAAATTTTCAAATTTGCTGTGGTAGAGTTTAATGTAGTATCATTTTATAATTATTTAAATCTTTTATGTATACTTTTCCATTTCCAGTGTTGTCAATATTTATTCTCCCTTTTTCCTTAATGAGACTTGCAAGAAGGTTATCTGTTTTATATGTCTTTTCAAAGAACAAGTTTTGACTATCTCATTAATTCCATCTTTTTTGTTGTTAAAGCCTTTTCCTAGTTCTTTTTAGTTTAATTTCTGGTTCTTTCCCACATATCTTAAGATGAATACTAAGTTCTTTTATCTTTGTTCATTAATACTGAAGACATTTAAGAATATAATTTTTTTTTCTGAGAAAGACCGTTTACTGTGCCAAGTAGGTTTTATTTTTATTTTTTATTATTATTTATTTTATTTATTTTTGGCTGCATTGGGTCTTCGTTGCTGCGCATGGGCTTTCTCTAGTTGTGGCGAGCAGGGGCTACTCTTCATTGCGGTGCGTGGGCATCTCATTGCGGTGGCTTCTCTTGTTGCAGAGCATGGGCTCTACGCACGTGGGCTCAGTAGTTGTGGTGCATGGGCTCCAGAGCACAGGCTCTGTAGTTGTGGAGCACGGGCTTAGTTGCTCCACGGCATGTGGGATCTTCCCGGACCAGTGCTTGAACCCATGTCCCCTGCATTGGCAGGCGGATTCTTAACCACTGTGCCACCAGGGAAGCCCCAAGTAAGTTTTAGAATAAAGTGTTCTTTTAAATTGTTTTCTAGGTAGTTTGTAATTTCACTTTTGATCCAGTGGTGTTCTAGGGGTATATTTCTTAATTTCTAAAGAGTTATTCTTTGCATCTTTTAAATTATTTAAATCTTATATAGCTGTTATGCTCAGTAAATCTCCTTTCTATAATCTTTTAAAAATATTACTGCCTTTCCTCTGTCTCTTCCCTCTTTTTCTAGAAGCCTTCTTATTCTTCAGGATCTACAAGTCTGTTACATTTTCCTTCATGATTCCCTGTCTTAGTATTTTCGACTTTGTGCTCTGCGATTCTTCTTTTACTTTCTCTTCCAGGTCACTATTTTGGGTCTCAGCAGTGATCATCCTTTCCTTCAATTCATCTACTGAACTGTATAGTTGGGGAATCACATTTTGTAGTTCCAGAAAGCCTCTTTTTAGGCTGCACTTGAATCTCTGTGTAAGCGCCTTTTTTAAATTAATTTTTATGGAGTATAGTTGCTTTACAATGCTGTGTTAGTTTCTGCTGTGCAGCAAAGTGAGTCAGTTATACGTATACATATATCCACTCTTTTTAAGATTTTCTTCCCATTTAGGTCACCACAGAGCATTGAGTAGAGTCCCCTGTGCTATACAGTAGGTTCTCATTAGTTATTTATTTTATACATAGTAGTGTATATATGTCAATCCCAATCTCCCAACTCACCCTACCCCCTCTTCCCCCCTTGGTAACCGTAAGTTTGTTCTCTACATCTGTGACTCTATTTCCTATTTTGTTGTTATAGCTGTTGTGGTTGTTTAAGTTGGCATTTGTTATCCTCCAATCAGTTTATTTCTTTAGACATACATTGCTTCATCAACTTTCCACTGGGTGCTGGATGCACAGAGATGGTTATAAAGGATTTTGTTGTTGGCCCATAGTGGTCAGCTCATGGTGGAAGGGGTCTCTGAGAGCTCCGCAGAGGCTAGGAGGCCCTCAAGTGGTGGGAAACTAAGTACCTGAAGGAAGCCGCCATCTTCCTAGGTCTCCTCGCAGAGTGCCTCTCTGCTCCTTTACTTCATTCTTTCTTGGCCCGTAGGAGGCCTAGGAGATGGGCAATACAGGTCTGATACTGTTTCCCGATCTCCTGGTCTCCTTGGGCCAGGCCCTTCTGATGCTGCATCCCCATCTTTGCTCAGCTCTCAAGGGAGAAGGCGTGACAACACTTCTTTCTGCTGAGACTCCCACAATGCCTAGGGCTTCGATCACATCCGAGTCTTCTCCGCAGACCTCAGTAGCTTTCTGGCTGAGGAGAGGCAGGCAGCCTGGAGTTGAGAATGGAAACAACCCATGCTTAGGTCACCATCTTCCCAGAATCTTCTGCGGTTTCTGAAGAGAAAGAAGAAAGGCTTTTCGATGACGGGACCTTAGTTACATTACTTCCAGGGAGTCGCTCTTTAATAGCACAGGGCTGGTGATGAGGCTCAGGGTGGAACCTATATCAGTTTGGGTGCAGTGGTGAAAATAGAACTACTGAAATATTGCAGTAAGAAGAGATCTGTCTGTCTATCTATCTATCTAACCATATCTATGTATATATTTATAAAAAGTGGGAGTAGCTAGGAGAGTGAAGGTCCAGAAGGTTTATGCCAGAGGATCAAATGTCTCTAATTGTTACTGAGTCCAAGCTCACTCTGCTCACTGCAGGACAGGCCAATAAATCAGAGGCGAGATGTTGAGGCACGGAAGACGACTTTATTCGGAAAGCTGGCAGACGGAGAAGATGGCAGACTAAAGTCTCAAAATAACCATCTTATCAGGGTCTGGATGCCAGTTTCTTTTATAGATTCAGAGAGGGAAGTAAAGTAAGTAAAAAGGCAAAATAGAGAGGGAGAGGTGGTGAGGAAGTAAAGTAAAAAGGGCCATCAGTCTTGCAAAACATTTCCTGGAATGACCAGCCTCTGTGAGGGGGTGTCTTAATTTCAGCCATCCACAGGTGGGCAGGGTCAGATCCTCTCCCTGTGAGCTGAACAGAGGCACTTTAGTTCAGCATTCAGGCAGACGGGCAGGGTTCCCTGAGGCAGGCCGTTATGTATGATTATAGTAACAAGAGCAACGAAAAGCAAAGGTTAAAGTCAAAGAAACAGATCCAGCATGGAGTCTGATTTAGCTCTTCCCTGTTACATAATGACTCCAACTTGAAGCATTGGAGGGGGTGAGGAAGCCAGAACTCACTGGAATTCTGAGAAGTCACCAGGTCTTGCTGAAAAAGGTGACCCGGAAGTGGAAGCTCATAGAGAGATGTGTGAAGTCACACTGTCTGAATGTCGCAGCGTCCCGAGAACAGTGACTTCTGCTTCATTCCCACCTTCCAGGTCTGTTTCTCTCAGTGGCAAAGTCTAAGCTGGAACCACACAATGAAGGGCCTTCTGGGTAACCTGGTTCCTGGCCTTGGTCAGGAGTGGCAGTGATACCTGAGCTGACCCCAGACAGTCGAGCTCAGTACCCCAGCAGGAAGACCAAAGAGGCGCAGGGCAGGACTGTGGCTGTGGCGGAGTGGCCTCTGGAGAGACTTCTGCCTTTGGCCCCAGTGTGTAGCTCTCTTGAGCGCATGCTTTGACGTGGCTCTCAGAGACGTCCTCTCCACCAACACCAAAGCCACAGCATCACTCACTCACTGGTCATGGATTCTTCCAGAATCCTGTGGCCCAGTGCCAAGACTGGTAGGTGAGCCTTCTTGACTATGTCAGCATCTGGCAGTGCAAACTGCATAGGTTTTTGCCACGGGAAGACCTATGTTCAAATCCCTCAACTGCTATCCGCTACCCGGGCAGGTAAATTGCTCTTTCTCAGCCCTTTTCATTATTTGTAAATGAAGGGTGACAATATCTAACTTTTAGGACAGTTAGAAGTGTGAAATGACAATTTATATAAAGCACCATCTATTAATTGCCTCTCCTGTTTTGGTTCATTAGTCTTGCTGCCTTGACAATGCTTCTAGTGCTTGCCTATGGAGAAGAAAAATGATGCTGTTGCTTCTTTCCTTCCGTAGTAAGTGGGGACCCTCAGAGGGGCTCCTCTTTTGCTGGCTGAGTGGCAGGGAGGCAGATCTCCTATCACTGATCTGAGATACTCTCTCCAGAAGCAGACCACAGTAAATCCTGACCTTTCAGGCTGGGTGATATAGGGAAAAGGGAGTCTTTATGGATCAGAGTGAATAAATATGGAGAAAAAAGTAATAGGGAACAGTCATGCTAGACCCCCGTAGTGGAAGAGGGGATGAGAACATGGAAAGGAAAATACCGCTGGAGGCTGCACTGGCAGAAGTGGAACAGAGGAGAATAAAGAATTGCAGGAGTGGGAAACCGAGTATGGCGAGTCCCTTAGAGAAGAACACAGCCGCAGACTGGCAGGTACAGCTCTACCAACAACAGTGTGATGGTTACCGTCACCCCAGCTATGTGCCAGGTGCAAATCCATTCTGTGCCAGGTAAAATCACACCAACTGGGTTACAGTTTCTAGGTAAGGAGAGTGCAGGTACAAGTGTCTCATCACATCATTAGAAACCCAGCTTGGAATTTCTTGACCATCTGCAAGTTATTCCTCTTTTCCTAAAATGTAACTGCTATAGACAGTAGCAGCTGGGTATCCGGGCTCTGTGGGCAGGTATAAATCCAAGCGCCAAACCCTGACGCTCCAAAGAGGGTTCCAAGCAACTTGGAGGCAAAAGGCACTAGCAACACAGTGATGGTCACTTAAATCACCAGAAGAAGAGGAAGTTTCTCAGAATCTCTCTTTACCAAAAGCCTGGGCAGTCAGACAGTGTTGGAGAGAAAGAGAGCGGAGTCACAGGCTGGGATCTCTGAAGGCAGATGGAGTTTGTGCTGGAAGATGCTCATTAGGGATCAACACCTGTAAAAGGAAGAGGGAGGAGGTGGGATCGGGCAGAGGGAGAAGTTGAACTGCGATGCAGGCGCATCAAAGCCTCAGCCCATCAGGTGGGGAGCTGTGGCGTGAGTGCCCTCTGCCAGAGAGCCTGCATTGAGCGCAGATGGCCAGGCCTCGTTCACTGGGATGTGGACCGCCCCAGGAAGGACATGACCTCCGGTGAGGTCAGGGTTCTGCAGCTGAGGCAGACCCTGAAGGAGCTGACCTCTAGAGGCTGCCCCCCGACAGGCCCCTGACAGCTGGATAGGAAGCCCTTCCTGGAAGCGGAATCCCGCTGGCACACCTCCCTGTCTACCATGTGAGGGGCGGGTACGGACAGAAAACGAGTGAAAGCCCAGTCAGCCCTGAGATCTCTGTTCTCGCTCTAATGCTTGGCTTTATTTTTTCTTTTTAATTTTTTTTGCCTGTGTCCTGCGGCATGTGGAATCTTAGTTCCCCGACCAGGGATTGAACCTGCGCCCCCTGCATTGGAAGTGTGGAGTCTTAACCACTGGGCCGCCAGGGAAGTCCCTGCTTGGCTTTATTTTTAAATAAAGAGAAATTTTAGAGCCACTAATTATTTTCTAACATTTACAAAACATGCAGTGTCGCAGAGGAGAAAGAGCAGGGTTTTTGGAAACAGGAGATCCTACCTGAGTCTCATTCCTGGGTGTATCTGTTTACTACAATCTTGGGGAAGTTGTTTCACCTCTCTGAGCTTCTTTTCTCCTCTGGAAAATGGAGCTAATAATAGTCACTAATTCAGAGGGTTGCTGTGAGTATAAAATGGCATAATCTGGATAATGATTTAGTGTAGAGCAGGAAAGCCAGTAGATTAAATAAATGGTGTTACAAGGATGAGACTATTTCCTGCGCCTTTGATGTTACACTCCTGTGTAAACCGTGGAGTGGGCATGGGGGCAGTTAGTCTTAGGAGAGTTTAACCCAGTCCTTGTCATCTTGGAGTTTACAGTCTCACTGAGGATTCAAGATAAGGGCAAATGGGAGTGTGCTAACAATTCACCACTATAGCCAAGAATTTTGTAAGAAATAATATTTTTCTGCCTGACATGTTTTCTGTTAGCGTTGCAGTGTATCCAGTAGAATGGAGGGAAGAGCAGGGTCTGAAAATCTTCTGGAGGCCTACCGTGGCCAAAGTCTTTTGGTTGTTATTTACTGGGAGAAACGATGGCTAGGTCCTCTGTTTCAGATGTAGACAACATCAGGAGCATGCCATGAGGAAAAGGCCACCTTTGATGACCCCTTCCTCTTGACACGGGAGATTCTGAAGGCTGTGGACTGATAGGGACTCTGGGTGGTGATGTTCCTTGTTTGGGAGAATCCTTGAACAAGTTCTAGCTCATTGTCCTCCTTCACTAGAGAAGAAAGTGACAGAACATTTAAAGATGTTCATTTCTGACAGGCATGCCAACATTGCATTACAATGGTCTAAATGTTCAAGTTCAAGGGAGTCAGAAAAATCACGTATATGTTTGGCATAGATTGGAAAGATCTTAGTGTTAAGCTGTTTTCAGATAAATCGTGGACATCTCTCTGTCTTACGACTTTTCCCTACTCTCAGTTCTACTCACAGTTCTGTGGGTCAGGAATTTGGACAGGGCGCAGCAAAGTTGGCTCTTTTCTACTCCATGAATTCTGGAGCCTTACAGCTGAATGGATGGGCGCTGGCTGGATGGCTTGACTGTGGTCATGTTCTGGACCCTCGTTCCTGCCGTGAGCTGGGTTTCTCAGCTCTTCACATGGTCTCTCTGCATAGCCTGCCTGGGCTTCCTCGCAACATGGGTGTCAAGGTGTCTGCCTTCTTATGTGGTGGTTGGCTTCCCCCAGAAAGAAAGTGGAGCTGCCAAGTCCCCTAAAGTTTGGCCGGGAACTGGCACAGCATCACTTCGGCCACATTCTTTTGGTAAGAACAAGTCACAGGGCCAGCCTGGATTTAAGAGGACGTTACCTCTAGAGGGTGGAGTGGCATATGCATACAGGATTAGGAGAAATTGTTGGTCACTATTCCAGTTACAATTTCTGCATAACTTATTACCCTAAAATGTAGCACCTAAAAGCATCCATTTAATTTTGTTCATAATATTATGGGTCAGAAGTTTGAGAAGGGTGCCACTGAGTAGTTCACCACTGAGGGGTCTTTCACAAGGTTGAGGTCAGATGTCACCTGGAGCTGCAGTCATCTGATGGTTTGACTGGGCCAGATGTCCAAGATGGGTCTGTTGCTTGACTGGCAATCCATGCTGGCTGTCGTCTGGGAGCTCAGCTAGCACTGTCAGCTGAAGAGCCTAGACGTCACGTCTCCACCATGGTGGTCTGAGGGTAAGCTGACATCATGCCGGCTGGCTTTCCGCAGAGCAGACGTCCTAAGAGGGCCAGGCAGAAGCTGCATGGCCTTTTCTAACCTAGCCTAAAACGAATAGAGCATCACTTCCACCACTGAAACGGTTACAAGCCACCCAGAATCAAGGGGAGGAGTCAGTACCCACCTCACAATGGCCATGCCACAGTCACCATCTTTGGAGATTATTTTACCCAACTCTTTTTTAAAAAAAATTTTTATTGGAGTATAGTTGATTTACAATGTTGTGTTAGTTTCAGGTGCACAATAAAGGGAATCAGTTATACACATACATATTTCCACTCTTTTTTTAAAGATTCTTTTCCCATATAGGCCATTACAGAGTACTGAGTAGGGTTCCCGATGCTATACAGTAGGGTCTTATTATATTTTACCGAACTCTTACGTCACAGAAATCCACCAACTCACCTATGATCCTGCTAGAAAGCAATCTTAAGTCATGACATAGATAAACACTGTAGGGTTTGCATCAGAAATGAGTCCTTTCAGAGCTCTAGCATTTGGATCTCAAAATTCAAAGTGCTGTGATGTGAGCTTAAAAATTAAAGGGACTTCCAACTCCCAGATCTTGGCCCCTTGGGCCTTTCTTTATCTCAAGTATCCTGGCTGGAAGTGTAGCTTTTGCCAGGCTGCCTCCTTCTGAACCAGCTTTCTGCTGTGAAGTGCTTTCACAAATGAAAAACACATTTGGTCCAGTGAGAAGCAGTCTTGTCACTGAAACGTCTACTTTGGTGTTTTCTGATGACAATGGCTCTACACTCAGCCAGTTCAAACCTGTCAGGAAAAAGCCCTAAGTGTATCTGTCCTGCACGACCCCACTCACCCTACCCTTACCCTCCCACGGAGACAATGGAACCGAGTGGCATCTTGCCCAGAAGCATTGCTCAGAGCTGCTGGAGGATGAGCAAACCTGGAATCCAGAGGCTGGTGTCTTGAGACATTTGGGGACTGGCATGAAATAGACACCAGGGAGATGATAGGGCCAAGAGGATGAGACTCTCAGTAGCTTTTCCACTTTCCTACCAAAGACTCAAGCTCAGCTCCTCCCTCTGGAAAACAACCAGGCCCTCTTTAGGGGCGTGGCCCTGCAGCCTTTTGTTTTAGAATATTGCCTTAATTCCAGGACTGAGTTACCTGACTACACAGGGTAATCCCTGTACCCCATGTTGTGTCAGATGAATGGAGTTCTCTCTCATAGGAGGGGCAGAGACAGGCCAGAAGGGACCATTTTACCATAGTGACAAGGCAGGGAGAAGTGAAGGGATCAGATAGCACCAATTGCTAGAGTGAAAGTGAAGGAGCTTCCACCCCAGTGGGACGGGGCAGAAGGATCTGGGAGGGGCAGAGAAGTGCTACAGTCTAAGCCCGGGCTTCATTAAGATGCTTCCAGACTGAGTCCATTTGGTGGTGGGGAGAAGACCACCCTCTGAATACCCTCACTCAGATGTCAGATCTTTCTGTGGCTGATCATCCGAAATTACCAAGGAGCTCAGGGGCTGAACACACTGGAGCGTGCCTTTTTCTGAGCCAGTATCAACGACATTTTGTTCATATTCTCACAGAGCTTGGAAAAAGGGAAGGTCTCCATGCCTTTCATGAAAGAGGCTGCCCGTGACCTCCCTAGCAGGGTCTTCAGAAGCTTTGTTTAGAGGAGATTGCTTGTCCTGGTCCTTGAATATTCATGACCCTTGGTCTCTGGCATGATTGCCTTTATGACGTCATTGATTTGCCCCCATATGAACACACATCAGTATATTGTTCTTGCATGAAATGTCTGGTTTCTTTATCTTCTGATTATTTCTTTGACAGAGTGGTTTATGGTGAAGAAACACACTTTATCTTTTTGCGTTCATGGACAGGCAGACTCCACTAATACTCCCAAGCAGACATCTCTTCAACTCACCTCAATCATATTAACTAACCTAGGTTTAGTCATATGTTAACTATTATTGTCCTTCAAGGAACAGGGTTGATATATCTGGCTTCCAGCTGGAAGTTAACTGTGCTGGAGGTGCCAGAGGTGATAGGGCTTGCGGGATGGGGGAGTCTTCTCTGTGCAGAAAACTTCCCTGGAAATCTTAGTGTGTCAGGAAAGATGAGATACTCAGGATGGACACCATGCTTAATAACCCCCAAGACAGAGAACTGACCCTTTTCCCAAAAGAGGGTCTTGTTGCTTACTGGAGTTATGTAGACAAAGCAAATGTTATGTGTACAGAAGAGAGGTGTGTGTGTGTGTGTGTGTGTGTGTGTGTGTGTGTGTGTGTGTTTGAATGTGCTGAGTTAAGGGAGTTTAAAAAGGCAGGGGTTCAAGATTGGCAGATAGGTTCGGTGAAAATGTGCTTCCCCCCTCTTTTTAACAGGCTGATAGGAGTGTTGAGAGACCATGTGGTCTAATAGAAGAGCACGGAAAAGACAGTCCCACCTGGTTTCTTATCCTGGCTCTCCTAGTTTTTTTGTTTTTTTGCTGTACGCGGGGCTCTCACTGTTGTGGCCTCTCCCCTTGCGGAGCACAGGCTCCGGACGTGCAGGCTCAGCGGCCATGGCTCATGGGCCCAGCCGCTCCGCAGCATGTGGGATCTTCCCGGACCGGAGCACAAACCCGTGTCCCCTGCATCGGCAGGCGGACTCTCAACCACTGCGCCACCAGGGAAGCCCGCTCCTAGTTTTTTATCCAGGCTCCACCACTACGAGCTGTGTGACCTCTGGGCAAGTTACTTAACCTCTCTGAGCCTCAGTTTCCTCATTTGTAAAATGGAAATAACACTTCCTAGGACTGCTGTGAAGATGAAATAAGATAATGATGTAAAGCATTTAGCACACTGTTTGGCACAGGGTAGGTGCTAAATCCATAGTAACTGATATTATTGGGTGTAAACTGAGGACTCTTTACCCTTTTCCCCTTCATCTTTCCTCTAAACCCACCCAAGTTTCCACCCCTTTTGAATTCCGGTCATTTGAAGAGAAATTATTTCTTTCCCAGAGTACTGATACTAATGATCTAAACTTCGGTTGGATAATCACATTGTGTCATCAACCTCCAGATTATTAGATATTATTTACAAGAAAAATAGGCCTGGAGTTCCTCCCAGACCAAGGACAGAGGCTGCAAATTGAATTTAGAGGGTTGCCGACCTTTAGACCCGGGCTGGAGGCAGGGGCAGCCCACTCTCCTGGTCTTGAAAGCCACAGCAGGCTCTTGTAATTGAGTCACCGCCTGGGATTCAGTAGGACTAATCCATCTATATAATTTCTTCGCCTGGTTTAATGCCATTAACGAAACCGAATTAGGGAGCGGGTGGAGTTGGGTGGGACAAGGGGAAACGGATTTTCTTCATGGGAGTCGCTGCCGCGTCTCCACCGCCAGGCTGGAGCCTATGGTCTGATTAATGGACCGCTCTGAGGACCAAGTCCTGACAGCGGCGACCCCAGTCCCTCAAGAGAGCGCCAGGCTTCCGGGTATCCGTGCGCCGAGAAAGAGCCATCGTGGAAAGGGTTTCCCAGGATGTCCCAGAGCCACCCTGTCCCCCCTTCCCTTTCCCAGGCTCTCTCTTCTTCCCCATCCGCCCCTCTCTTGTACAATTTCTGAGCAGTTTTCCTTTTAGTTCAAATCTTCAGGGACGTTCCCTGTTTTGTCACTAGCGTGCCCCACCAGGCGACGTGTCGATCCCTTAATCCCTCTCCAGCACTCGCCCCCAGTCCCACCTCACTCCGTTTGTCTGGGGTTGGCCATCCCGGGTGGTGGGCACTCTGCGCCTAGTTTGCCAGCCAGAGCGACCAGCCCTAGGAGGAGGGGCCTGCGTGCGGGGGTGGGGGTGGGGTGGGAGGTGGCAGCCGCCGCGGTCAGTTTCACTCTCTGCCCTACTGACACCCAGATCCCAGCGCGCCCTTCTCACGGAGAGTCCGGCTGTCTCAACTTGGGCAGCTGGCCGGAGGCGAGGAGTCGCCGACTCCCGGACTGAGATTCCACCGCTCGGTGCAGGCACTTGCCAACAGCGGAGTCCCCAAAGTGTAGGTGGCGACCAGCGCGGGCCCAGGCAGCGCTGCGGGGAAGGCGGGCGCCGGGATCAGAGGGGGTAACGGGAGTGGGGAGGGGGGGACGGGGGGCGCCGGGCTTCGATCGCGGCAGCCGACAGTGCGAGTCCGCTCCGGCGGCGTCCGCGGGCCCTGCCTGCCCCGGAGGGGCCGGGGGACGCCAGGCTGACACGCTCGCCCGCACTCCTCTGGGCTCGCCTGGGTTTTGCCACCCGGCGGCTGACGTCGGCGCGCCCCTGCCGAGCTCTCCTTTTACTACAGCCCGCCGGCGGCTTTGTGCCGGCCCCGCCCCCCGCCGGCCCCCGCCCCCCGCGTGCCCACACCTTGTCGTTTATATAGAATGCGCCGCCGTGCCGAATCGCGGCTCTCCGGGACTCGAGAGTTCTTTGGAAGGAGAGCGTAAGCGAGGGAGCGGGCGAGCTCCTAGGGGGTGTGGGTGTAGGGAGACGGAGAGAGCAGGTAAGGACCGTCGCGTCCCGCTCCTCCGCCCGCCAGCAGCTCGGGACCCCCCTTTTGCAAAATTATAGGAACCTGAAAATTGGTTCAATAGAAAGAAAGAGGAGACCCTCCCCTCTCGATTCTCCGCGGGCGAGGAGCTGCGCGGCTCTGCGGTGTAACAGGCTCACACGTTGCTCATCACATGTTCAAACATTTCCCTTTCGGGGAGGCTCGTTATTTTTAAGTGAATATTTTCGTCTTTGTTTTGATTTTTTTTAACCTTCCTCGGGGTTTTATTTTGATGGAGTTGGCGGCCCGCAGCGGATGGGGAGAGGCGGGGGAAGCGGCCCGCTGGCGCGCGGGCAGCCCACCCAGGCAACTCCCCTCGCGGCCCGCGCCGGCCCGGCGAGCGGCCGGCGCGGAGCCCCTGGAGGCCGGCGGCCGAGCCGGGGAGTCCCAGCCGCACCTCTCGGCGGCCCCGGGGGTGGCGAGCGCGGCTCTCCGCGGGCGGGCGGGCGGGCGGGGGTGGGCAGAAGCGGCGGGCGCGGGGCGCGGAGGGAGCGCCGCGCCGCTTTGTCTCTGCACTTCTGGAGCCAGGCGAGCGGCTCCTCCCGCGGCCGGCCGCTCGGGCTCGCGGCGGCGGCGGCGACGGCGCAGCGGCTCCTCCTTCACCCCTCTCCTTTCCTCCCCACTCTCGTAGGCAGCGGCAGCGGCGGCAGCGCTGGGGGAAAGCGGCTTCTGCCCGGAGCCACACCGAGGGGAGCTCGCGGTCGCGACTTGCCGCCCTAAGCACTCTCCCAAGTCCGGCCCGCTCGGCGAGGACTTCCGTCTCCTGGCCGAACCTTGTCAGGCAAGCTGGGATCTATGAGTGGAAAGGTGACCAAACCCAAAGAGGAGAAAGATGCTTCTAAGGGTAAGCCCGCCCGCCGAGTCCGCCAGCTTCCCTTCCCTTGGTTTCCCTCGCCCGCTCGCGTGCGCGCCGCCCTCCGGCGGCTCCCGGCCTCCCTCCCGGAGCCTAAGCTGCCCGTGACCTCTGCGACCCCGGCGAGAAAGGCGGGGGCCGGGCCGCTGGGGGGCCTGGGTTTGCACCACTTTCCCTCCTTCCTCGTGGAATTGTCGCCCCGCGAGTGCCTCCAGCCTCTTCGCTCCCCTCTGGACGCACCGGGGTGGCGCTGCGGGCAGACGAAGCTGCTGCAGCCCCGAGCGCCGGGAACAGCGCTGCCTGCCACCGGCCGGCCCCCTCTCCGTGCGAGTGCCTGTGTGTGCGTGTGCGCGAGTGTGCATATGTGTGCTGCGCGGGTGCAACATGGTGACATACTCAGGAATCTGCCCCACTCTTAGAACCCAAGCTCGAATCCACCTTCAGCACCCCTTCTCCCCGCCCCCAATGCAAACAAAGAGCCTGGCCGGCACGCACAACCCCTCCCCCCACGCTCCTTTCCCCCTCACGCCCCCTGCTCCCCAACTCTCTACGTCCCCTCCCCAGAAGGCAGGAGCTTGCAACCTTCCACACGCCGCGTGCAAAAGTGAGCGATCCCGGTGCCCCGGCGCCGCCCGCGCTGCGCGTCAGCAGCGCAGCCTCGCCGAGCCCCGGGAGAACAAAGGCTCTTGTCCCCTTGGTACCATTGACCAGCAGGAGCGGGTCCCCGCGGGAGGGGAGAGTCCCCTCCCTCCACTCTGGGGGGTTTAGCCACCTGGCCCGCGGCGCCCGGCCGCCGGTCCTCCGAAGAGCGCTTCTTGGCCTCGGGCCTCCCACCGGCGGGCTGGGGAGGCGCAGCGGAGCAGGGCTCAGGCCCGGGAGAACTCGGGAGAAGGAAGGGGCGTCCCCCCGACCCCCACCAGTCCTAGTCGTGGCCTTGCTGAGGACCCGGCTTAGCTCCGGAATGTAAGCTGGAGACAGCATCCTTGGAGAGCCGGGTTCAGAGAGAGGCACAGAAGAGGGGGTGTGGTAGAGCCGTGGGGAAACGGCAGGTGCCTTAGGTGCAAGTGTCCGGAATGGCCACAGAGCGGACGCCGGAGTGGGCTGGACCGGCCCGGAGGGCCCCAGGCACGCTGAGCTGCAGCGACCCACGCTGGGTCCACGCTGCTGCAGAAGTGGGGCTGCAGTGGGGGGAGCCCCAGCCTTCGTTCACGGAGCCCCGATTCCTCCTGAGCCCTGGGGCTCCCTTCCCTCCCACTCCTTTCCCTCTTCCTTTTTCTCATCTCCTTCTCGCCTCTCCCCATCTCTCAGAGCTTTCTTTCCCGGGAGATTCTAGGGCAGCGTCAGCCCTCCCCCGCGGAAAGTTGTCAAAGTCTTCAGCTCAGGGCCTTTATCCTTGTTTCTAAATGGAGCCGGTTCTCTTCCAACTAGGCGAAGCGCCGACGAGAGGCTCCAGAAGTTTGTGGGGCGTTTAGATCTGCTGTACTAAGGGTCAGTGTTGCCATCGGCCTGCCTCAAGGCTAGAGGTCACTCCCTTCGGACCCACTGATAGCCGCAGGCTGTTTGAGGCGCACAGATTAATTGAAACGGTCACCCGGAAAGTAGAACTCCTGCTACACTTTTCCAGAGCTTTCCTAATTGTTGTGCGTTTTAATCAGGCGTTCGTATGATAAGAGAAAGTGACTTCCGTGACTTCCGGGTCGTTAGAAGGTTTTGTTTTCCGTTGAGGGCCCAGACAGGTGAATACAATTGGAGATGGTAGCACCAAATTGACCTAGGCAAGTGATTCCCCTTCTGCATCTGGGAGTATTTGAAGTTTGTTTCTCGAACTTTGGTCCCTGATTTCCATCAGGTGGTTACCTCAGGCTTATTTCAGGCTACCTTTGGGAGGACCCTAAAACCAAATTCATTCACAGAAAATGAGATGCTCTTCTAGGAATATAATTTGTAATTGTCCAGAACGGAGTAAGAAGTCTGGAAACATTAGGACAGGTTTCTGTCACTCGATAATGAAAATTTTTACTAGGCGTACATCATAACATTTTCTTATGTTGAGTCACGACATTTGAAACCGAATGCCTCTCTGTATGAATTGTGTAATTAGCATTTGGAATTATGGTTGTAATTAGAATAAATTAATTTTACAAGACAACTTTTAAGAAGGGAGCTTACTTTCCCGAGGAGATGGGAATCTTATGGCTGCTAAGAGCCCGAATCCCATTTCTGCCTTTCTGTTGGTTGTTGAATATAGAGTATTTTCAAAATAGTGAATGCCTAGTAGCCCTTGGTATTTTACCCTTTCAGGTAAATATGTTAAAAGTCTTGTGTGACTAAATTCTAAAGACTACTTTTTATGTTAGAGATGAAAGATACCAAGTCTATTTATATTTTTAGCTAATAAAGTTTATTGACCATATTCGTGGAGAGGTTGGGTTATTTACAGATTTCCTATGTATAGGTCATTTTTGGATTTTTTAAAGCTAAGTGACTCAGGAGCACACTCTGTGCAACAGATACAGGATTGAACATTTATTAGGTACTTTGAATATACACACTTAATTTTGAATGATGGTGTGACAAATGATTGAATCAAGTCAAAATTTAGCAACAGTTTGAATGAATTTCATAATCTGTTTTCAGAGCCTACTGTTCGTTTAAATTCGGCCTCCCACCCCATCACCTGGGGTTGCTGCTCACAGCCTATCATAACTGCCTAGAAGATTATCACAGAGTACAGTGTTTCTAGACTTTCTAAAGCATAGGTAGCAGGTAATTAGTTAGTTTGTGCTGCTTAATGAAATATGGCTTTCAGAGCATATAAATTGCTCTTTGTCTTTTTAAATGATGTTCTTCAACTCATTGAGGTTAAGACCAATGATGGACAATGATGTTTTCTATAACCTTGTTGAGTAACATAGCCAGACAAGATAGACTGTCCTCTTTGGGAGGGGGGAGGGGAATCTTGATTGTGTTTGAAAGTATTAAAATGTCCTCTTGAGCAGCAAATCATCTTTTGTGTATTTAGGCTTTGCATAAACTTTTTAGATTAAGTTCTTTAACATCTCCTACTCTTTTTAAAAAATTATTTATTTATTTTTGGCTGCATTGGGTCTTCGTTGCTGCCTGTGGGCTTTCTCTAGTTGGCGGCGAGCGGGGGCTACTCTTCGTTGCGGTGCGCGGGCTTCTCACTTCGGTGGCTTCTCTCGTTGTGGAGCATGGACTCTAGGTGTGTGGGCTTCTCTAGAGCGCAGGCTCAGTAGTTGTGACACATGGGCTTAGTTGCTCCACGACATGTGGGATCTTCCCGGACCAGGGCTCAAACCCATGTCCCCTGCACTGGCAGGCGGATTCTTAACCACTGTGCCTCCAGGGAAGTCCCATGCATAAACTATTAAATTGGCAGATGAATATATAGTTTAGGGCACTCAGGTCCTGAACCGGAGGACCTATTTCCATTTCAGGGAAGAATAACATTTGGTTGTTCAAGCAGATACTCACTTAGCTTTGACTCTCTTCTCTACCTTGTCACATAAGATCTTTTCAGCAGTTCTCTGTTGGAAAAGCACGCAGTTAAGGCTGTGTCTGGTTTACAGCAACCGTGTTCCTGTGGCATTCGGAGACTGTGTAGCCTGTTACAGATAAAACCAAATCGTTTGTAGATTGAGTGAAAGTCCTAGCTAATTCTCGATTTCAAAACTGTCATTTGGTTTGGGAATTCTCTGGCGGTCCGGCGGTTAGGACTCTGCGCTTCCACTGCAGGGGGCACGGGTTCGATCCCTGGTCCTGGTACTAAGATCCCACATGCCGCGTGACGTATCCAAAAAAAAAAAAAAAAAACAACTGTTATTTGGTTTGGTAGTTGGAGTTTGGGTTTGGGTTTGGGTGTGTTTTTTCAGCAACCCCTTCCCTTGTGCTTAGCCTGAGAGCCATCACATCTGGGCAGGTTTAAAGGCCACGTGGGCTGTGGGTTCTCTCTGAGACGGCCAGCACTAACGTCAGGCTGGGTTTCTGCTGGCTGCTGGGCAGTGGACGACAGCTCCACGCATAGTCTGAGATGCCAGCCACTTGCACAGCTGTTGCTGTAACAGATTACATTGCACACGTGCATTTACGGGTGCAGCTCATTTTCAGCTCCCTTCCTGGCCTCTTCCAGTTCCCTTCCTGGCCTTTTCCAGTAGCCTCTCTAACCATACCTAAGAAGGACAAGGAATTGTGGTCAGGCAGCCAGCGTATCAAGTCTTGAACCTGGAAGGCCATTACAAAAGCTCATCTTGGTCTTGGTGCATTATTGCAATCGTCTCCGTCAAGTGTCTTTCTCAGACTTGGGCCAGGCGAAGCAGGTGTTCAGAGGTATTTCACCCACAGGAAGTCATGATGTTGGTGACCTCTTATTAAAAACTAGCAGTCAGGGACTTCCCTGGTGGCACAGTGGTTAAGAATCTGCCTGCCAGTGCAGGGGACACTGGTTCGAGCCCTGGTCCGGGAAGATCCCACATGCCACGGAACAACTAAGCCCTTGTACCACAACTACTGAGCCTGCGCTCTGGAGCCCGCGAGCCACAACTACCGAGACCCCGTGTGCCGCAACTACTGAAGCCCGCATGCCTAGAGCCCATGCTCCGCAACCAGAGAAGCCACCGGAGTGAGAGAAGCCCGCGCACCGCAACGAAGAGTAGCCCCCGCTCACCACAACTAGAGAAAGCCCGTGCGCAGCAACGAAGACCCAACGCAGCCAAAATAAATAAATAAATTGGGGAAAAAACGAGAGAGAGAAAAAAAACTAGCAATCATAATCTCCCTATTACTCATATAGGGGCTTGTTTTTTCACCTGGTGCATGAGTCACCATGGACCAGTATGGTATTATGGAGTGTCTTAAGCCCCAGATTTGCTTCCGTGGCCGAGATGGTGATCACAGCCTCAGTGAGGGGGTGTGGCCAAGGAGATCTCTAATCAGAAGCGTTGGTCTGTTCTTGGGGATAGGTTTAGAAGATGAGTGCACAGTGTCCCCAAATCCTCGTCATTATTTCCAGTGGTGTGCAGCTTCTTCACTGACAGGCCGGAGCAGGAGTGGGATGCAGGTTAGGGGTGCTGTATCTTCTTAGCTCTACTTCCTCTAAGTCTCTTGCCAGTACAGTTCAAATTGTTACCAGGTGTTAGGATGCATCCTCGGGCTGGAGGTGTGAGGGAGGTTGGAGTCCGAAAGGATGTTGCAGGATGAGCGTGGAGTCAGGGTCTGGGTGGTAAGCTGGAGGGCTGATTTGTGAGGCAGTCACTAGAGAGAGGAAACTGTTAACATTCCAGGTCTCTTGGCAGCTGTGCTGTTTTATGTTCAAATCAACTCCTCATTCTGGGAATTACAATCAACACAGAACAACCGGAATGTGTTGCAGCTCTTCAAATATATCCAATAAAAGGGCTTTCTAGTGTCTGCTTCATTATGGCTTGTATTTTTGGAGTTGAGAAATTTGAAAGGAATATAAGATAATTGCCAAGATTAAACAATTCAAAGAGGGAAAAAAAACCTCCCATGAAATCAAGTGTGGCAGGTGGAGGGGATCCTCCATGTCTATTACCGTGCTAAGCTTAATGTGGTCTTTGGAATGCGAAGATTGGGCACATAAATATAGCTTAAGCAATTAGCAGAGAAGACAAATGTCTGCATGAATCATTGTCTGCAGCCACCCATTTATGTCTCCCTATCCAGAGGATCCAGAAGATACGTTAACAGCAGGATTTCTCAGCACAGGCTGAGGAGAGGACTTCAGGCTCGTCGTCCTGTGTCGCGTGGTTCATCCTAGTCAGTCCTCACCAACTCTAGGTGTAGCTTATCTATTTGTGATATACCAGTTCTACAAACTCACTTGAATGAGATTTCTGACATTTTAAAACGTGACATTTTATCACTTTGGCGAAAGCCATATCTTGATGAAACATTTCTTAAGGGTGTGGATTTCTGGGTAAATGGCACTAATTTCCTAAAGAAAGTGAAATAGTAATCATTATGCCCCCCCACTCCAGCCTGCAGGTCTAATTTCTCCTTGAATTGGATGGCTATTTGTTTTTCTCTAAAGCCTTGTTTTCCAGGGTATTAATCCTGAAAATGGGAGTTTTATATTAGAAAAGAGATAAGTTCTTGATTCTTGGGGCATAATGGAAATGTGAAGGACTGTTTTATTAGGGATCTGGGTTTGTAATAAACATTAAGCCTAAATTACAATTACTGTACATTGAGATTACTGTTAAGCAGTTCTCATGCCCTACTCATGCCTCTGCCCTTGTAAATTACATTTAGCATTGATTTTCAAATGGAAATGGTACTAGTGTCACTGGCTAAGACCCTCCCCACAGGCAGTGGGCAGAGGGTAGTAGGTGTCCTTGCTGAGTCTTTTAAACTCTGGTAGCACCCTTGGCTTATGTCGGTGTAAGGTTTAGGTTGACGTTCCAGGGGGTGCATTGGGGCTGGGCTGAGCTGAGGCTTTTGGTTGGCCTGCCTGCTCTCAGCCTTGTGCAGAGACTTCAGATTTGGTTTGGACAATCACTGTTGCCCAAAGGAATTCTCAGGTATACATGTCTGTCCTTTATGGACCCTGTCAGTAGGGCCTGGGAAGAAAGAAATCTGGTGAAAGGCAGGCCTGGTCAGAAGCCAAATTATATATAAAAGAGTTATTAAAAAAATGGTACGGACCCAGTTTCCTTTTGTGTAATTGAAGATTATATACAACATGAACAAATCCTAGGTGTACATCTCCACGAATTTTGACAAATGTTTACACCCACGATAGAATATTTTCATCACCCCAGAAAGTTTTCTTGTGTCCCTTTCTAATCATTCCCCCTTCAAAGGCAACTACTATTTTGATTTCTGTCATCATATTTTAGTTCTCCCTTTATTGAACTGAATGGAAATGGAATCTCGCAGGATGCACTCTTGGTCCCTGAGACCTAGCCACCTCTCCGGTCAGCATGCTTCCTTTCCCGGTTGACAGCCCTTCTTCTTGTCTTGGCATCTGGTTTCTTGGAAGACCCCCACCCTGCCCCAACCTGGGGCACTCAACAGGGTCTTGTACTTGGCAGCCCATAAGGAGTATTTGTTGAATGATCTAGGCAGGGTAGGGAATTCCTTTAAGCCGGGCTACGTCTTATTCATCCTTAATAACAACAATGATCATAGTTATTATTGTTATCATTATTATAGTAGCTTCTAAATTATGGAGCACTTACTATTTACTAGACATGCATTTTTATATATATATATATCTCATTTAATCCTCATGACAGCCAAATGAAATAGTGAATAGTATTTATGGACTTAGAGATGGGAAAATTGAAGTTGAGGGAGATTATGTAGCTTGTACGAGGTCACACAGCTAGTGGGTCCCAAATTACTGGCACAGCGCCTAGCATTGAACTAAGGATTGCCAGAGGCAGCATTTTAACTCCGGGGAATTAATGTCAGTGGTTGAGTTTCTGACATCTAGATAGGATGGGGAAGTAATTTTGGTTGGGGTCTTAAAAATAATGTAACCCGAGCGGGACCCTACGGGGCCTGCTGGGGACAGACCCCTCCCCCATATCCTCTGCTGTAGTTCCTCTCTGAAGTACCCAGACAATAGTATCTCATGCATATTTCCTGAGTTTTCCAGATGCTAAAAACCACCAGCAATGGAAGAAGTTAACTACTTGATGATCAGGAGCCCCCAGACCTTCTGGTGCCTAAGGATTGATTAAAGTTAATCGCCCTGTTACTTCACCATCAAGAGAATTGTGCACGAGCTAATCACACACCCTGTGACCACTCCCCTCACTTGGCCTTTAAAAATGCTTTGCTGAAGCCCTTTGTGGAGTTTGGGGTTCTGTGCTCCAAACTCTGACGTCGGCACACGAACTTGCATTTGGTAACAGCAATAGTTTTTTTGAGCACTGACTATATGCCAGGGATTGACACGAAATATCTCAAGCTATCCAAGATAGATATACATACTACTATTATTCCCATTTGACAGATGAGAAAACAGTCTCGGGTTGAGACCAGTAGCTGTGGCACACGGGCTTAGTTGCTCCGTGGCATGTGGGATCTTCTCAGACCAGGACTCGAACCCGTGTCCCCTGCATTGGCAGGCGGATTCTTAACCACTGCACCACCAGGGAAGCCCAGTTGATTCTTTTCTAATCCAGGTTTGCACAAGGACCAAATTACTTGCCGTTTGCCAACGTGGACATGACTAGGAAGAGTTTGCCTATGCAGGCATGATTGCTTCACGGCTGTGATCTTTGTGCAGCCAAAGAGATCTCCGAACAGATTTCTTGAGTGACTTATGTATCTCAGGCACTGTGCTGCGCCCCCGCAAGGATGAGAGAAACCCAGTCCTACCTTAAGCCTTAGGGGTGCCCTTTCCTTCCTCTTTGGCCTTGGACATTCTCACTTGTACTTTCCAAAGTGCATCTCCCCTCAGTTGGCCATGAGTCTGACTTTCAAGATGTAAGCATCTGTCAGTTTGAAAATAATGGTATTTCTTCCCCAGAACTGAGTCTGGGAGCTTGTTTCACCTGTGTTCTATCGATTACACTTCCTCTTAGTTCACAACTGGGTAAAACTCCCAATTGTTTATTTCTTTATTTTTTCCATTACATGGCATGTGCTTTCAGTCTGCCTCTCATCAGAATCATCTGTCTCATTTCCCTTCTCTTTCTCAACCCCACCCTCTCCTCCTTCCCTCCCTCCCTCCTTTTCTCTCCTGCCCCCTTTCTTTTCTTATCTACAGATGTCAGTGGTTTTCATTAAGTGAATGGGGTTCCTTAGGGTATGCTGGGCTCATTGGAGGATTCTCATGTCTGGATTTTTCTCCCTTGATAGCTATAACTTCAGTAAAAGAAATCCCCCGCCCACTTAACATGTAGCTCCATGGAAGAAGCATTCCACTACTTATTATATAACTCATTTTAAATGGAAAAATAAAGTGCGAGCTTTATTTCTTATACTGTTTATGCTGCCTTCAGTTAGATAATATTTCCAAAAATATATCTTGTTAACAGAGACATACTCCTTGAACGAGCATTATTATAGTTCTCAAAGTTAGGACTCATGCAGTGTTACTCTGGTGCTGCAGAACCTAGGTTTAACAGCCGTAATGAACAGTGACGAGTCTATCGCGTGGTTATAGGTAAGTTTAATAACAAATGTGAAACCCAGTTCTCAAAACAATCCCTCTAAATTATGTAGGTAGCATGTCTCCTGCTCTTGCACTGGGGGTCAGTAAACTGATCGAGTTCTTCAAATATTTATCTTGCTGTTAAAAGTAGAAGTAAACAAGCTAAAGAAGGCAGTCTGAGCGCAGTTCTTGAATATGCCTATAGCTATTTTAAGAATCTTCTTTCAACCACGACTTTGAAAGTATTGTGAATTGACCTGCTTCTTTTGCCTTTGATTCTCCGTGTGTGTGTTCGCCTCTTCCCTTGGGGGGCTTATTGAAAAGACTTCCAAGAGCTCTTGGATTTGCGCATGGTTTTCGGAGCCCTGGGAACAATGTGAGCGGTTCTCCTGGAAACGGGGCCGGCGCTCCTCGTGGCTCTCGCTCCCGGGAGCGTTTGTTTTCCGACTAACTAACTGGGGCCCGACAAGCTCGGACCCGGGCGGGAGCGCCGAACGGCCCGGTTAACCGGCGTCCCTCAGTCGCCGCGGATCCGGCCGGCGGGTTGTTTACAAACCTGTGTGCTCATGAGCCTCGTGATGCGGCGGCTGCCGAAAAAAGAAACACGGAAAAGTTGTGTCACGGAAGGTGAAACTTGGCGAAGAAGTGCTGGGCGCCGGGCATGACAAAGCTGCTCGCGGCGGTGGCGGCGGGCATCCGAGTGCTTTGCCCACCGGCCCCGGGTGCCGGCGGCCCGGTTCGCTCGCGTGGGGACGCCGCCGAGGGGGCGGGGCGCCGGGGGCAGCCCACGGCCTGGAGGTCTAGACCGCGGGCGCTTTGCAGCCGGTGGGAGGCAGCGTTAAGATGGTGGCGGCGGGCGGGGCCGGAGGAAGAGTGTCCTGACCCCGACCCCCGTCTAGCGATCAGGGCGTCCTTGCCCTGCCTTCGCCTGACCCTCCCGCTGGGCTCCTCAAAGGCGGATACCCTTCAAAGCCTGGAAGTCAGGTCTTGGCCAAACAGAAGTGCTTTGCTTTCTTTGTCTTCTGGTCAATGTTAATTCGGTTTCAGCTGTGTAAAAAACCTAGGATGCATCTTGACCAGAACACCCCTGACCGTTTTGAGTTTGTCTGCGTTTAATATTGCTATGTTTCGTGGTGTCGATTTTTTTCAGATTACAAAATAATGCATGCAATTGGGAAAATCATAAAAGTATGAAGAAGAAAATATCCCCAAAGGGTTGTACTCCCAGGTTCTTTTTGAGATTTTCCTTCCAGTCTTTTTTCTCTGAATTTTATAATACACACGTATACATCTTTAAGTACATGTGTGGGATTACACAATAGATACTATCACCTGCTTTTTTCCCCTCAACACCCTGTTAGAATGTTTTTCTATGTCATTAAATAATCTTCCACACTATTATTTTTAGTGCGTGCACTGGGTGTGGATTTGGGGGTGACAAAGGAGAGACGGTCATTTTGAGCCTGTGGTTGTGAAAAGTTTTTCTCTGCTGCCTTGATCTTTCTCACTGGGCACCACAAACATTATTCGTATTTTATAAACATATATATATGAACCTGTGCATATATAAAGATACATATATGCATGTATAAATTTATACATATAAAATTAAATGCATGTAGACAAATACGCATATGTTTAAATAAATACACAGACAAATATGCTTAGAATAAACCCTGAAAGAATATATATCAAAAGGAATCTCTGGGTGGTTGGCTTATAGAAGATGTATAGAGGATGTATATGTATATGTATGTTTATTCATATCTTCTATTTTCTCTACAGTGGACGTATATAATGATCATAATGATATAATGAAAATTAACATAAACAATATATTGCTTATGGATTGTCTTCAAACTGACTTTTCTGCTCCAGCTCTTTACCATTTCTTGATCTGGAATGCTCTACTACCTATTATTTCTACATTTTGTGATCCTTCATGTCCAAGCTTAACCCACATCCTCCAGGAAGCCTCTCTCCCACCCTCCGTACAGGATCTGTTTACCCCTTGCACTGGGCTTCTCGGTTACCCATCTGGCAGTGTCCGTGGACTACTTTGGATAACTCTGATGATGTATTTTTCATCTGCTCATGTTTTATCTCCCCAACTAGATTTTAAACCTCCTCAAGGGCCCTTTTCACAAAAGAGATACAGTACTCAGTAAATGTGTTACTTAACCATCACGCTCAGCATCCTTCCTAGGTTTCTTTAAATGCTCTTGTACCTCTTGAAACTCTAGACCATATCAGAAGCCCTTAGAATGACAGCAACAATCCATCTGGATTTAATATTGCTAATTTGATTTGGGGTATAATTTTCACTTTACAGTGGGCCATCTTCCAGGTAAAAGTGGCTGCATGGTTAAAAGCATGGATTTTAGAAACTTGGGTTCACATATAAGTTCCTCTGCTTAGTCGCTGTGTGATCTTGGACAAATAATCTTTCTAAGCCTCTTTGCAATGGCGATAGTTATATTTATCTCACATGCCTGTTTTAAAGATAGAATGAGATAATGTGTGAAAAACAAACATAGAATTTGGTCAATGGTCATATTGATAATATTATTAAAATAGTAGTGATTTTCATATTGATTATTCAAGTTAGAGGGTTCTTGTTAAAGGGCTTGTTGGCCATAGAAATAAATCTAGAGATTCACACATCTGTCTGGCAGTCATACTCCAATTTAATGGATTTTAGTTATACTGTCACTGGGGATGGGTTCCAGGACCCCCCACCCCCAGATACCAAAATAAAATCCGTGGACGATCAAGTCCCTTATATAAAATGGTGTAGTATCCACATATAACCTATGCACATCCTCCTGGAGACTTTAGATCATCTCTAGATTACTTCTAATACCTAATGCAAATGTAAATGCCATGTAAATAGTTGTAAATACAATGTAAATAGTTGATGGCCTGGGGCAAATTCAAGTTTTGCTTTTGAAACTTTCTGGAATTAAAAAAAAAAACGTTTTTTAGATCCATAGTTGGTTGAATCCACAGACGTGGAATTTGTGGATACAGAGTGTCGACTCTACTAATTCATGTATTAAGTAATTCATCCGTGACTTTATCAATAAATATTTGTTGAACCTCCTATGTGACAGCAGTGAGCAGAACACATAATCATCCTGGCTTTCATGGAGCTGATATTTTACAGGTTTACTTAGAGGAACCGGACTTTCAGTGCACAAAGCACTCTGTCCCATGTTGGTGATATGTCAAGCAGTGAGTGAGTGACCTGGTGCCCATAATAGCCATCCGGGCCCCCGGGCCCTGGCCAGCCCAAACTACCAGGGAGGAAACCTGGGTGAAGTTGGACATGGGTTATTCATCTTTGGTCCAGGGACCACTAGAGCTGAGGTTCCTGAACCTGCTTGGGTATCAGCACCACCTTCCACCACATACATCTCCACCATGAGAATTTGACTCAGTAGATCTGAGTATGGGGCTTATGAACCCATATGGTTTATAAATCTCCTTAGGTGATTCGAACGCACAGCCAATTATGGGGCTTACTGCTCCTGAGCAGTGTTTCTCTAGCTTGCAGGAAGTTAACAGTCACCTGTAGGGTTTGTTAAAAAAAAAAAAAAGCCTCCCCTCCCCCTGACGTGCTGACAAAGAACTTTAGGAAGAGAGTTTGGTACTGTGAATTGTAAATCAGCATCTGGGTGATTCTTATCATTGAGCAAGTTGGGGAAACATTGTCCTAGAGACATCAAAGGACCCCTGGCTATTATTTGTAAATGTGCATTTTTCTGGTGGTGGCATCCATAGATTTCAGCAGATTCTCAGAGGGTTCAGTATCTCCAAAAATAGCCCTGAGCTCTGTGCCCAGCATTGTCGTTCATGAACTGTGTGCATTGGGTCCTCAGTTTTCTCAGCCCTGCTCATCCTCCATAGGCAGATGTTCTGTTTGGAAGCCTCCTTTCTCCATTCTTTCTCCTTCTTTCTCTCTTGTCGGGCTGGCCTCCGTTCTTTCTGTTGCTTCCAGGAAGAGAATTTCAAAGCCTTAGGCCCTTCCAGAGAGGGCGGGGCTGGGAGGGAGCTTTGGGGATGCCATCCAGAGCTGGCCATCCCAGCATAGCTGTGAGAATGGTGGAGGTCAGTGAGCAGGTATTTTGACCCTTCTGGGGGCTGGACCTCAATGGATCTTCATGTGGTGGGATAAGGGTCTGGAAAGTGCGACTTCTAAGATAATCCTTTGCCAGTCCAGAGCGGGTGGGCAAGGGCATTCCCCCTTCTTGGTACCACTTTCCTGCCTGTACGTGGCAGGAGGTGGGGCGGGGTGGGATTGCGACGGTTGGGCCAGGCTCAGACGCATCCCTACTTGGTCTCCCCCAGGCAGCCAGCAGTGTCGCTGTCACTGGTTCATGAGCGGTCAGGTGCATTGACCTATTACTGCTAGTTACTTTGAGTTATAAATGGTTTTTATTTCCCCTGTGGAATTGGGGATTCAGGCTGTATAGAACGACCCGATTTGTATCACAAGAGCCTTTGGGACTTTGACAGATTTCACCACTTAAAAAACACAGCTTTTTGTCTCTACCCCACTGGACATAAAAGCAATCTTTGAGTTTATGGAACAAAGAGCATGTCTTTAAACGGCAGTGCACACAGAAAGGGAGGAAAGGGAAGTAAGACAGTTCGTCCTCTTTTCTGAGGCCATTGTCTCCAGGCAAGTGACAAAACTGAATCCGCTGAAAAATCTTGTATTGATTTTTAGTGCAAAGGCATCTCCCTAGGATCTGAAAACCCAGTAGAAGATAATAAACTTGTTCTCCTGCCTTTGAGCCAGGAGTTGAGTTGCTTGGTTTACTGAGAGTGAGGTTTTGACCAGGGTGCCTCTCTCTTGACCATATTGATAGAGAAGAGGCTCGGTTTCTGAAAGCCCGATATATACAGATTGGATTCAAATGGTGAATGTGAAGGTCGTTGCAATATTGAAGGACTTACTGTTTCATGAAAAGGTTTTCTTTTCATAGCATCATCTCTGGTGTATCTGAATGTTTCTTTACGGATCAAGGATTACTTCATTAAAAATAAAGAAATAAAGGCCAAGGCTAGAGGTCTCTTGTTGAAGCAGTTGGGCTTCCTGCAGTTTTCATTATAGGCTATTGCTCGCAGTGGCTGTTTTCACTTCCCAGGTTCTTTTTAAAAATCTTTATTTTTACTTTTTATTGTGGGAAAATATACAGTGATTTTTTTAAAGTGTACAGTTCTGTGGCATTATGTGCACTCACGTTGTTCTGCGACCATCACCGCCATACTTCCAAGGTTCGTTTTTTTAGAATTTTATATATTTTTTTATAAGGCAGGTTCTTATTAGTCATCCATTTTATACATATTAGTGTATACATGTCAATCCCAATCTCCCAATTCATCACACCATCCCCCTGCCCCTGCCACTTTCCCCCCTTGGTCCCCATACATTTGTTCTCTACATCTGTGTCTCAATTTCTGCCCTGCAAACCGGTTCATCTGTACCATTTTTCTAGGTTCCGCATATATGCGTTAATATACCATATTTGTTTTTCTCTTTCAGACTTACTTCACTCTGTATAACAGTCTCTAGATCCATCCACGTCTCTACAAATGACCCAATTTCGTTCCTTTTTATGGCTGAGTAATATTCCTGTATATATGTACCAATTCTTCTTTATCCATTGGTCTGTCAATGGGCACTTAGGTTGCTTCCATGACTTGGCTGTTATAAATAGTGCTGCAATGAGCATTGGGGTGCATGTGTCCTTTTGAATTATGGTTTTCTCTGGGTTTATGCCCAGTAGTGGCATTGCTGGGTCATATGGTAATTCTATTTTTAGTTTTTTTTTTTTTTAATTTATTTTATTTATTTATTTTTGGCTGTGTTGGGTCTTCGTTGCTGTGCAGGCTTTTCCTAGCTGCAGTGAGCGGAGGCTAGTCTTCGTTGCAGTGCACGGGCTTCTCATTGTGGTGGCTTCTGTTGTTGAGGAGCGTGGGCTCTAGGTGCACGGGCTTCAGTATTCATGGAGCACAGGATTAGTTGCTCCACGGCATGTGGGATCCTCCTGGACCAGGGCTTGAACCCATGTCCCCTGCACTGGCAGGAGGATTCTCAACCACTGCGCCACCAGGGAAGTCCCTATTTTTAGTTCTTTAAGGAACCTCCATACTGTTCTCCATAGTGGCTGTATCAATGTACATTCCCACCAGCAGTGCAAGAGGGTTCCCTTTTCTCCATACCCTCTCCAGCATTTGTTGTTTGTAGATTTTCTGATGATGCCCATTCTAACTGGTGTGAGGTGATATCTCATTGTAGTTTTGATTTGCATTTCTCTAATAATTAGTGGTGTTGAACAGCTTTTCACGTGCTTCTTGGCCATCTGTATGTCTTCTTTGGAGAAATGTCTATTTAGGTCTTCTGCCCATTTTTGGATTGGGTTATTTGTTTTTTTTTAATATTGAGCTGCATGAGCTATTTATATATTTTGGAGGTTAATCCTTTGTCTGTTGATAAATTTGCAAATATTTTCTCCCATTCTGAGGGTTGTCCTTTCATCTTGTTTATGGTTTCTGTTGCTGTGCAAAAGCTTTTAAGTTTCATTAGGTCCCATTTGTTTATTTTTGTTTTTATTTCCATTACTCTAGGAGTTGGATCAAAAACGATCTTGCTGTGATTTATGTCAAAGAGTGTTCTTCCTATGTTTTCCTCTAAGAGTTTTATAGTGTCCGGTATTACATTTAGGTCTCTAATCCATTTTCAGTTTATTTTTGTGTATGGTGTCAGGGAGTGTTCTAATTTCATTCTTTTACATGTAGCTGTCCAGTTTTCTCTGCACCACTTATTGAAGAGACTGTCTTTTCTTCAGTGTATATCCTTGCCTCCTTTGTCATAGATTAGTTGACCATAGGTGTGTGGGTTTACCTATGGGCTTTCTATCCTGTTCCATTGATCTATATTTCTGTTTTTGTGCCAGTACCATTGTCTTGATGACTGTAGCTTTGTAGTGTAGTCTGAAGTCCAGGAGCCTGATTCCTCCAGCTCAGTTTTCTTCCCTCAAGACTGCTTTGGCTCTTCTGGGTCTTTTGTGTCTCCATACAAATTTTAAGAGTTTTTGTTCTAGTTCTGTAAAAAAATGCCATTGGTAATTTGATAGGGATTGCATTGAATCTGTAGATTGCTTTAGGTAGTATAGTCATTTTCACAATATTGATTCTTCCAATCCAAGAACATGGTATATCTCTCCATCTGTTGGTATCATCTTCAGTTTCTTTCTTCAGTGTCTTATAGTTTTCTGCATACAGGTCTTTTGTCTTTCTAGGTAGATTTATTCCTAGGTATTTTATTCTTTTTGTTGCAATGGTAAATGGGAGTGTTTCCTTAATTTCTCTTTCAGATTTTTCATCATTAGTGTATAGTAATGCAAGAGATTTCTGTGCGTTAATTTTGTATCCTGCAACTTTACCAAATTCATTGATTAGCTCTAGTAGTTTTCTGGTGGCATCTTGAGGAATCTCTATGTATAGTATCATGTCATCTGCAAACAGCGACAGTTTTACTTCTTCGTTTCCAACTTGTGTTCCTTTTATTTCTTTTTCTTCTCTGATTGCCATGGCTAGGACTTCCAAAACTATGTTGAATAATAGTGGCGAGAGTGGACATCCTTGTCTTGTTCCTGATCTTAGAGGAAATGCTTTCAGTTTTTCACCACTGAGAATGATGTTTGCTGTGGGTTTGCCATATATGGCCTTTATTATATTGAGGTAGGTTCCCTCTGTGCCCACTTTCTGGAGAGTTTTTATCATAAATGGGTGTTGAATTTTGTCAAAAGCTTTTTCTGCATCTATTGAGACGATCATATGGTTTTTCTCCTTCCGTTTGTTAATATGGTGTATCACATTGATTGATTTGCATATATTGAAGAATCCTTGCATCCCTGGGATAAATCCCACTTGATCATGGTGTATGATCCTTTTAATGTGCTGTTGGATTCTGTTTGCTGGTATTTTGTTGAGGAGTTTTGCATCTATATTCATCAGTGATGTTGGTCTGTAATTTCCATTTTTTGTAGTATCTTTGTCTGGTTTTGGTATCAGTGTGATGGTGGCCTCATAGAATGAGTTTGGGAGTGTTCCTTCCTCTGCACTTTTTTGGAAGACTTTGAGAAGGATGTGTGTTAGCTCTTCTCTAAGTGTTTGATAGAATTCACCTGTGAAGCCATCTGGTCCTGGACTTTTGTTTGTTGGAAGATTTTTAATCACAGTTTAAATTTCATTATTTGTGATTGGTCTGTTAATATTTTCTCTTTCTTCCTGGTTCAGTCTTGGAAGGTTATACCTTTCTAAGAATTTGTCCATTTCTTCCAGGTTTTCCATTTTATTGGCATAGAGTTGCTTGTGGTAGTCTCTTAAGATGCTTTGTATTTCTGCCGAGTCTGTTGTAACTTCTCCTTTGTCATTTCTAATTTTATTGATTTGAGTCATCTCCTTTTTCTTGATGAGTCTGGCTAATGGTTTCTAAATTTTGTTCATCTTCTCAAAGAACCACCTTTTAGTTTTATTGATCTTTGCTATTGTTTCCTTTGTTTCTATTTCATTTATTTCTGCTCTGATCTTTATGATTTCTTTCCTTCTACTAACTTCGGGTTTTGTTTGTTCTTCTTCCTCTAGTTCCTTTAGGTGTAAGGTTAGATTGTTTACTTGAGATTTTTCTTGTTTCTTGAGGTAGGCTTGTATTGCTATAAACTTCCCTCTTAGAACTGCTTTTGCTGCATCCCATAGGTTTTGGATCATCATGTTTTCATTGTCATTTGTCTCTAGGTATTTTTTGGTGTCCTATTTGATTTCTTCAGTGATCTCTTGGTTATTTAGTAACGTATTGTTTAGCCTCCATGTGTTTGTGTTTTTTACGTTTTTTTCCCTGTAATTGATTTCTAATCTCATAATGTTGTGGTCAGAAAAGATGTTTGATATGATTTTAGTTTTCTTAAATTTACTGAAGCTTGATTTGTGACCCAAGATCTGATCTGTCTCGGAGAATGTTCCACGTGCACTTGAGACGGAAGTGTAATATGCTGTTTTGGGGTAGAATGTCCTATAAATATCAATTAAATCTATTTGGTCTATTGTGTCATTTAAAGCTTGTGTTTCCTCATTCATTTTTTCTTTGGATGATCTGTCCACTGGTGTAAGTGAGGTGTTAAACTCCCCCACTATTATTGTGTTACTGTCCATTTCCTCTTTTATAGCTGTTGGCAGTTGCTTTATGTATTGAGGTGCTCCTATGTTGAGTGCATATATATTTATAATTGTTATATCTTCTTCTTGGATTGATCCCTTGATCATTTTTTAGTGTCCTTCCTTGTCTCTTGTAACATTCTTTATTTTAAAGTCTATTTTATCTGATATAAGTATTGCTACTCCAGCTTTCTTTTGATTTCCATTTGCATGGAATATCTTTTTCCATCCCCCCGCTTTCAGTTTGTATGTGTCCCTAGGTCTGAAGTGGGTCTCTTGTAGACAGCATATATATGTTTTTTTTTTTTTTTATCCATTCAGCCAGCGTGTGTCTTTTGGTTAGAGCATTTAATCCATTCATGTTTAAGGTAATTGTGGATATGTATGTTCCTATGACCATTTTCTTAATTGTTCTGGGTTTGTTTTTCTGGGTCCTTTTCTTCTCTTGTGTTTCCCACTTAGATAAGTTCCTTTAGCATTTGTTGTAGAGCTGGTTTGGTGGTGCTGAATTCTCATAGCTTTTGCTTGTCTGTAAAGCTTTTGATTTCTCCGTCGAATCTGAATGAGATCCTTGCCGGGTAGAGTAGTCTTGGTTGTAGGTTCTTCCCTTTCATCACTTTAAATATATCATGCCACTCCCTTCTGGCTTGCAGAGTTTTTGTTGAGAAATCAGCCGTTAACATTATGGGAGTTTCCTTGTATGTTATTTGTCGTTTTTCCCTTGTTGCTTTCAATAATTTTTCTTTGTGTTTAATTTTTGTCAGTTTGATTACTATGTGTCTCGTCATGTTTCTCCTTGGGTTTATCCTGCCTGAGACTCTCTGCACTTCCTGGAGTTGGGTGGCTATTTCCTTTCCCATGTTAGAGAAGTTTTTGACTATAATCTCTTCAAATATTTTCTCTGGTCCTCTGTTTGTCTCTTCTCCTGGGATGCTTATAATGTGAATGTTGTTGCATTTAATGTTGTCCCAGAGGTCCCTTAGGCTGTCTTCATTTCTTTTCATTGCTTTTTCTTTATTCTGTTCTGCGGCAGTGAATTACACCATTCTGTCTTCCAGGTCACTTATCTGTTCTTCTGCCTCAGTTATTCTGCTATTGATTCCTTCTAGTTTGTTTTTCATTTCAGTTATTGTATTGTTCATTTCTGTTTGTTTGTTCTTTAATTCTTCTAAGAGTTTGTTCTTTAATTATTCTAGGTCTTTGTTAAACATTTCTTGCAACTTCTCGATCTTTGCCTCCATTCTTTTTCCGAGGTCCTGGATCATCTTCACTATCATTATTCTGAATTCTTTTTCTGGAAGGTTTCCTATATCCACTTCATTTAGTTGTGTTTCTGGGGTTTTATCTTGTTCCTTCGTCTGGTACATAGCCCTCTGCCTTTTCATCTTGTCTGTCTTTCTGTGAATGTGGTTTTTGTTCCACAGGCTGCAGGACTGTAGTTCTTCTTGCTTCTGCTGTCTGCCCTCTCATACTTCCAAGGTTCTTAATGAGAGATTATAATGGCTGGAAGGGACCATAGTAACCATTTCGCCCAACCTTCCCATTAGAGAGAAGAGGGAAAATATGCCCACAGTGATGTAGTGATCTTCCAAGGCCAGAAAGCAACTTATTAACGGACCTAGCCCAGTGCATTTCTGTGTGAACACATTGATAGTAAAGGTGGCCTCTTTGACTCTACTGGGAGCAGAATGAAGGATTGGCCTAAATATTTAGGATGTTTCCCTGATTTTTTTTTAAATCAAGTAAGCAATCAGTCTTTATGATTTAGAGCCAGAAGCCCTTCACACATCATCTAGTCCCAATTCCAAATTTAAAATATTGCTTCTATTTGCTATTTCTAAATCCGAATTCAACTACAACAAGATGCTAACATTCTGATTTCCAAAATGCATGCAAATTCTCCCCCAGTCTTCCTTCCACTGACTCCTTGACATTCCATGGTTGAAACCAGGTTCTTTGTGGGTGGCTGTTATTAATAAGCTTTCCTTGAGATGTTTACAGTAACTTCTGTGACCTAAATAAAATTTCCCTGTATTGTTTTTTCCCCACAAAGGCAAGAACAGTTTTTGAAAGTGTGTTCATCTCTCATACCAGTGTACTTACCTGTGACTAAAAGAGCTGAACATTGTTTTTTTTTTTTTCCTGTTTATTACATTAGGTGAGGAAACTTTCATTAGATGAAGTAGGGTATTTCTACACAAGCTAAACTGTTTGGGGCCTTTGTGTACCATAACCACTTTTTCTTGGAGTAGAGGTTCAAGACAATGTACCATGTAGCTTTACAGCATGATCCTTCATAAAAATTTTATTTCTAATTGTGATACAATAAACGTGATAGAAAATTGATCATCTTTAACCAGTTTTAAGTGCACAGTTCAGTAGTGTTAAGTATATTCACATTGTTGTGCAACCAGTCTCCAGAACTTTTTTATCCTGCATAACTGAAACTCTACCCATGAAGCCACACCTCCCCATCCCTCTTACCCCAGCCCCTGGAAACCACCATTCTCCTTTCTCTTTCTGTGAGTTGACTATTTTAGAGAACTTATATATAAGTGGAATCTTATAGTATTTATCTCTTTGTGACTGGCTTATTTCACTTAAGATCATGTCCTCAAGGTCCACCCATGTTGTGGCATGTGTCAGAATGTCCTCCTAAAAGGCTGAATGATATTCCATTGTATATTGTATTAGTCAGGGTTCTCCAGAGAAACAGAATCAATAAGATATCTATATATCATATCTTATATCTATATATCTTATATAGATATATATATCTATATATATAGAGATGGAGATAGAGGACATTTATTATAGAAATTGGCTCATGTGGTTATGGAGGCTGAGAAGTCCCACAGTCTGCCATCTGCAGCATGGAGAACCAGGAAAGCCAATGGTGTAATTCAGTCTGAGTACAAAGGTTTGAGAACCAGGGGAGCTGATGATATAACTCCTACTCCAAGATCGAAGGCCTGGGGGTGGGGTGGAGGGTCGGGGGGTGTAAGTCCTGGACTTTGAAGGCCTGAGAATCAGGAGCTCTGATGTCCACGGGCAGGAGGGGATGGACATCCCAGCTCAAGGAGAGAGAGAATTTGCCCTTCCCCCAGCCTTTTGTTCTGTCAGGGACCTCAAGGGATTGGATGGTGCCTGCCCACATCAGTGAGGGGGATCTTATGTACTCAGTCTACTGACTCAAATGCTAATCCTTTCCAGAGACACCCTCACAGACACACCCCAAGATAATGTTTTACCAGCTTTCTGGTAAAACATCTCATAGCCCAGCCAAGTTGACACATAAAATCAACCATCACATATGTATGTAACACATTTTCTTTATCCATTTCCTCTGCTGATGGACATTTGGGTTGCTTCTACCTTTTGGCTAATGCTGTTGTGAGCATGGGTGTTGATCCTTTTGTTGTTGTTGTTTAAGTGATGGGAGAAGTTGGTTTTTTTTTTTTTTTTTTGGCTGTGTCGGGCAGCTTGTGGGATCTTAGGTCCCTGACCAGAGATTGAACGTGGGCCCCAGCAGTAAAAGCACTGAGTCCTAACCACTGGACCTCCAGGGAGTTCCCAGGAGAAGTTGTTTTAACGTACTCGATTTGTTTCCTCAGTCTTAGTCCCAGGTCATCAAAATAATATGGTGAATGAAGTGAAGGAAGAGCCCAAACCATCAGGCTGGGCCCTGAGGATGGAGGTGTTAATCCAAATGTCTTGCAAGCTTGAGAACCATGAGAAGAGAGAATAGGGCTTTTGTTGGTCCTTGTCTGTCTATGTATTTTTTTATGGTGGGTTTTTTTGGTACAGTGATGTTTTGGTAGATATAATGTGGTTTCTCTGAGATAGCCTTCATGATCCTTCATCCCTGCATTTGGAGTGGACTGTGCCTTCCAGTGTCCTTTGCAGTTTATCTCCATTTCCCTTTTGCTTTGTAAGTCTCTCCCCCTGTACTGTAAACATCTTGAGCTCAGGGCCGCTGTCATTCATCTCTGGATGTCCAGTAACCTAGGACAGAGACTGGCCCATAAAGCAAATACATTAAATGCTTGTTTGAACAGAAATTTGACTCATTCTGTCATTTGGAAAATTGTAACTTCCTATTTAGTCTTGGAACAATTTGACATTTTTGTTTTCCTCTGCTTCTTTTATGTGTGAGACATGGCTTATGTTCAGGCGCACAAATTAGGTTTAAATATGTGACAATTAAGTTTCTTTCTCTCAATCCTTTGCTGAATACTTGGCATGAAATAGAGGAAATATCCAGACCTGGACTTTAGTGTTGATCTGTGTAGCCCCTCTGCACATCTTCACTGTGCATCCTCTCTCCTCCCAGCCCCCTCATAAGATGGTTTGCGCAGGTTTTGTGTGTGGCTTTGGCTCGTACAGCCAGTGCCGTGAATGCTGTATTTATATCGGGGCACATATTTCCCACTCTGTGTACTGGCTCCTAAGCCTTGTTTTTTATGCCCCTTGCCATCTTCAAAACCCTCCAGAACATCTTTATATGTTTCCCGAAATAGAAATCTCCCCAAGTGGACTCTGGTTTCTAATAAAAGCCCTAGCAATATTTAATATATTCTGTTTCCCATTGGTGAGCAGAGAGCATGCAGATACACTTATTAGGTGACAGACAATACTTTATAAACACATGCCTGAGAATCTGGACACCATTCATTCAAAGAGCACCAGCCATCTGGCAGGCTCAGTGCCAGGCACTGAGGGGCAGAGAGTTGCTGTTCTTGCTCCCTCAGAGCTGACAGTGGGAAGGATGGAGAGCTGGGGAAGCTCGTGAGAAGGGCACTGCCCTAGTTTGGTGGCAGTTAGTAGCAGGAACATTGACCTGACACCTGCAGGATGAGCAAGGGTTCGTCAGTTGATGCGACAGAACAAGAGTGTCATGGCAAGTGGGAATGGTACATGCAAAGGCTGGCAGACAGTGAGAACCGGGCTTACTTAGAGAACCGAAGGAAGTTCAGGGTTCCTTGAGCAGTGAGTCAGCCTAGTGACAGGCCAGGCCTTGTGTGCTTGAGTTATGCCACTCATGTGGCAGTAGATGTTCTCAGTTATTTCCAGTTTTTAAGAAGAATTTCAAAAACACCATTTCCCTCTGCATTAACAAGCAGGTTCCCTGATTGGAAGAAATATATGAAAAGACAAAACTATACAGAATTCAAGCAGGCTCAGTGATAACAATGGCCGAGTTTAAATGCTGATTGTGAACAAAACCGTGGGATACGATCTTTTTAAATGAATAAAACTCATTAGGTTTTTAAGTAGAAGGCTTTGTTGTTAAAGTTTTTTTTTTCACCACCAAAAATTTAGTTTCCATGGGTCACCATACAGTTGATCCTTTTGCCCATTTTGCCCTCCCCCTCCCCCTCCCCTTTCTGGTAACCACTACTCTGTATCTACGTGGTTTTGTTTGGTTTGTTCATTCATTCATTTATTTTTATTTGTTGATTAGTTTTTTAGATTCCACATATGAATGAAGTCGTAGGGTGTTTCTCCATGTGACTTATTTCCCTTAGCACGATACCCTCAAGGTCCATCCACGTTGTCCCAAATGGCAAGATTTTATCTTTTTTATGGCTGGTAGTATTCTCTTGTACGTATATACCACATCTTCATCCGTTGATGGGCATTTACGTTGTTTTCATGTCTCGGCTATTGTAAATAATGCTGCTGTGAACATAGGGATGCACATATCTTTTCGGATTAGTGTTTTTGTATTCTTTGGGTAAATTCCCAGAAGTGGAATTGCTGTATCCTATGGTAGTTCTATTTTTAATTTTTTGAGGAATCTCTATATTGTCTTCCATAGTGGCTGCACCAATTTACATTCCCAGCAACAGCTTATGAGGGTTCCCTTTTGGCCACATCCTCACCAACACTTGTTATTTCTTGTCTTTTTCATAATAGCCATTCCGAGAGGTGTGAAGTGATGTCTCGTGGTTTAACGTTGTTTATTTTGTGCTACTAAGATCAGAGGCCTTGGAGTTCTGTGAATTGTAGGCTCTGTGCTTAGAAATCCATATATGCATTTGCAGTGTTTTGTTTTTTTTTAAAAAAACTGGTAACAGGAGTGAGAGATAACCTTTTAGCTATTCGGAATATGGATTGTTTAGCAGTCAGATACTACCAGCCCAGAAAGCAACTTAATCAGCTTTATTCATACAAAAGTACAAAGTAATATGGCTAGTTATTAGTAGGTCATGAATTTTTATTAAGTCAAAAAGACCATTGGTATTTAACAGATAACGTCATTCTTGAGAGCTGGGGGTATAGCCAGGCAGGATGCAACTCATTAATGGCTCCAACTTACATCACTCCTGGTGGCTCTCAGCTTTGACTTCAGCAGTTGCAGAAAGGTAAATGTGCTCTCCCAAATATTACCCAGAAGTTGCCACAAAGAAATTTCAGTACAGTTCCATGTATTTCACTTAATCCATTCATTGAACATGTGTTGGGTGCCAGCTCTGTGTCAGGCTTGATTCTAGGTGCTGGTGATACAAAGGTGAACAAGCTATAGATGGTCCCTGCCCTCGTAGGGCTCACAGTCCAGTGGAGAATACGCACAAGGATATTGTCGATGGGGATAAACACAGTGTGAGCAGTGTGTAAGAGGAGAAGCCCAGGGAGCAGTGTGAGCCCAGAGGAGGGCAGCTAACCCAGCCTGGAAGGGGTGCAGGGAAGGCTCCCTGGGGAAAGAGACGTTTTTAACTGGGATCAGAAAAGTGAGTTAGGGGTTGGCCACCCAGATCTGGGCGAGGAGAATTTCAAGCAGCGAGAACAGGCATCTGAAAACAAAGAAAGGGGAGGGGAACGGAGAGAAGTAAGAGAGAGAGGGAGGGAGAAGGAGAGGGTTTGCAAATGTAAGTATAAATGTGAATAGTTGAATAACATTCATTATGACTAGAGAGGCATGAGGTGCACCTCAAGACATAGGCAGGGGCTAGTGCAAAAGGCGTTGAGGGCTTTATCTATCAGGATGAGGAGTTTGACTGTCATTCTTAAATGCATTGGGAGACCTGTGGAGGGTTGCATGGTGGAGAGCCTTGTGATCTGATGTGCATTTTGAAAAGCTCTGGCTGCCTGGGAAAACAGTGGGAAAGCTGATGCAGGTGGTCCAAGCTTAGACTCGGTAAAGTAGGAACGAAGATGGATGATGTCTGAAGATCTGAGGGCACTCTTCAAGGGGTAGAGGAGATTGGGTTTAAGGCTAACAGTAACATGAGTGGTCCATTTATATCTCATTTCATCAGGGGGGCGAGAGGAGTCCAGAATGATGACTCTCATTTTCTGGAGTCCACTTCCATCTCTAGCACTTAGAAAGGGTGTGATTGGGCAGCGTCACTTCTCTCTGCATCTCCTTCCCGTCATCTCTTAAGTTTCCCCAATGTGATTGCAGAACCATTTTCAACAGTGATTGATAATGACCTTCATATCATTTACTTCTAAGGTATATAGCAGATCCTCAATAAATATTGGGCAAATAAATGAAGGGACATTGGTCAGCCACCTCTCATTTCTTATGCAGGTCCAATTCCCAGTTAGGTGCACGTTAGCGTATTCTCCCGGTTAGGTGCACGTTAGCATATTCGGTCTCTCTTATCTGCAGCTGACTGATGGGAATATTATTTTCAGATGACTAGACCAGTTAAAAGTGGAAATCAAACCTTAGAGAGTGTGTGTCATAATGGTCCCCATATTGCACTGGGACCTGAGAACTCAGGTTTTATTTCCTGCTTTGCTGTTATCTTGCTTTTCTTTATTTTATGCAAGAGAAAATCACTACAGAGCTTTATATCAATATTCATGCCTGTAAAATATAGAGGATAATGCCAGATCCTGACTTAAGTTTTAAGGGTGCTGTTATTAACAAGATAATAGCTTTTAAGCATCTAGTGTTTATAATAGATCATTCCCCTAAGGACTTAAGAGTGGTTGTCATTGGGGGTGGGCTAAGGCAGAGAATAGAAGCCCCTGAAGAGCTTTTTCAGAGCGTCTGTGTCCTGACTGTGGTCTTACTGCAGTGGGGATTTGGGCTGGACCCTTGGGGTGGGCTACAGCTGTCCTGGGAATCCCTCAGCTCATTCCAGGGGAGAGACCCTGCTCTGCAGTCTCCTGCAACATGGTCTTCTCTTGTTTCAGAAATGCCAGATGTAAAATCAAAGCTACAACTGGTAAGAAGCCCATCCCACTTCAGGGGAAATGTATGGATATTGGTAATGCTATTGACAAAGGCTACATTTTAGGGTCAACACTGTGAAGTCACACTGCTATGGAATCGGGATTGGCGTCTCCTGAACAGTAGAAAGGAAAGCTGATCTCAGATAGTGGATTGAAGGAGACACTTCATCATGCACAAGTATCCAGGTATACAAAGTGAGGTGAACTTCTAGCAAAGCAAAATTTTACGGAGTTCATGGATTTTGTGATTTTGCCGTAATGAATAAATACAATTTTTTTTTACAATTTTCCTATTGTTTTTAAAAAGTAGTTATTGCCAGAGTGGTCGGGCAAGTGTCAGAATGTGCTCAGCATACCCTGTACCCGTAGATAGTTCAGGCTTGGCCCCTGTGGGATTTATGACTTCTGCATCACTGAGTCTGATTTAATGAGTTTTGCTCCAGTGCAAAACAAAGTTAATACAGGTACTGCCCAGCGCTGGTTTCATCTTTGCATGAACCAGAGCTAAATGGTTTACATTTGAGGCTATAATGGTGAGCAATGTCCCAGTAAAGTGTCCTGGAACATGCATCTCAGTGCTTCCTCTGAAGAAGATGGTCCTGCTAGGTCAGAAATGCATTAGCAAAGCTGAAGAAATAAAGAAGGTTATACATTCTGAAATGAGACTTCAAGTTGGTATGGGAACATTTTATTTCAACTTGGAAAGCAAGGAGTTTTCATATAACATTCATTCAACAAATATGTATTGACTATCTGCTATGTGCCAGGCACTGTTCCAGGTAGGGGTGATACAGCAGTGACTAGAACTGAGATCTCTGCCCTCCTGGGCTTACATTCCTCTGTGCATGTGTGTATGTATGTGTGTATTTTGGGGGTCATACAACACGCAAAATGGTAGTCAGTGGCTGCGGTTTTGTGTGTGGTGTTCAGGGCTAGACTCACTAAGGTGGCATTTGAGTAAAAACCTGAGCGACAGTCACACAGATAATCTGGGGGAAGAGGACTGCACACTTTTACGTGTTGCTTGGGGAAAAAAAAAAGAATTGCCCAGCAGTCAGGCAGTCAGAGTTGTTTTTTACTGAACAGGAGTGAGGTCCTTCCTGCATTCCTGTATAAATTCTGCGAGGCAGAATTTCAAATGTAGTCTACAGCTATTTGACTCTGTAAAGTACACAAACAGCTTTTTAAATTGCAGTCTCTAAAATGTGTGTAGATGCATACATACAACACTTGCACAGACTAAATTGGTCTCTCCCCGTGTTTATACCTGCTTTGGTGTGGAAAACCACTTGCTGATTTGTGGATGCAAGCCTGCCAGATTTTCGTTTCTGCAGAAGAAAGCCTGAACCATTCTGATATCTTGGAAGAATGAGCATCTCCCTGGTCCGGGGATACACCTGGAGCTCCTTTGGACTCTTTGACTTCCGAAATTAGGAGGCAGCGGCAGCTTGCTAGATCAGCTCTCCTGAGGACCTGAAAGGGGCGGGTGAGAGCAGTGCTGGGCCACTTGCAAGGAGTAGTGAGTGAGTCAGAGTCCCGGGGAGGAGAGGGTCTTGGTCAATATTCGTTGTGGATTAATGTTAGGACCAGTTGGTGCATATTCTAGCAGGTCTGGAAGGGAGAGCTGATCCTACGGTGGGGAGACCGCCAACCCAAAGTGAAAAATGCTTGCTCCAGCCTCCCTTCACAAGATCCGGGCGTGCTGTACTTGTTGGGTGTGACCTGCCTGGCGTTTGTGTGCGAAGAGATGGAGCGTGGGAGTGGGTGTGTGCTGCACAGCGGCTGCTGTAGTCGGGATGGGGCTGCAGATTGACCTTCGCCTCTTCAGCGAAGTGCTCATTTGTGTAAAGATTCGAATGGGATGGGAGTGGGAAGGAGGGAACGGAGCATGTTTGTGGAAAGAGGACAGGAACTGGGTGCCCTTGGGTGAGCCTCTTTGACTCCCTGGTTCTCAGTTTCATGAGCCTGTACAATGAGAATAATGATATTATGCACCTACCAAGCTTTGTTGGGGAATAAAACGAGATATGGTGCGTGAACACACCTGGTGTAGCACTGTAGCTGTAAGTGTGCCTTTATAAATGGTTTTTCCTCAGAAGGCCTTTATTGGTGGAAGGTTGTTCAGCCATACAAATGGCACACAGCCTTTTGTCAGGAAGTTCCCTCAAATTAGCATTATTCACATTTGAAGTCACATGCTTGCTTCCTAAGATTTCATCGCCCAGATAATTTCATTTTAATACCTTCCCCACTGCACCCCAAGGGAACCAGTGAACAATTTACTGTTGACAAATAAAAGATAGTGTACTATGAAAGCGACAGGCACAAATCAGCAGGAGAGCTTACATTTCTGCTGCCTGGCTGTCATTCAGTGATGGAAATATTATAGAACGTTTAATACTATATGTACTAGAACAATATGCAGTTTCGAAGAAGCAACCTCATGACATTTCAATTTATTTTACAGAAAAGACTGATGGTCCTGTTGAAGTTCAGAGATTGGACATTTTTCACTAAGGACGATTTAGCATATTTAGCATTTCCCTTCCAGTGTTCCCTTTTAGGCTTGACCCTTTGACGTTTAGGTGAAGGTCCCCCCAAGACTGCTCACCAGAGTCACTTTTGCCATGTGGACCATCAACATCTCGTAATAAAGAGACAATAGGGTATAGTGGTGAAGCACACAGAGTGTGTGCCTTAGTTTTCCCATCTGTAAAATGGGAATAACAATAGTGCCTACCTCCTTGGGTTGTTGCGTGGATTAAATCATTTAATGTAGGGCCTCCCTGGTGGCGCAGTGGTTGAGAGTCCGCCTGCCGATGCAGGGGATACGGGTTCGTGCCCCGGTCTGGGAGGATCCCATATGCCGCGGAGCGGCTGGGCCCGTGAGCCATGGCTGCTGAGCCTGCGCATCCGGAGCCTGTGCTCCGCAATGGGAGAGGCCACAACAGTGAGAGGCCCGCGTACCACAAAAAAAAAAAAAAAAATCATTTAATGTATATAACACTAAGAACAGTGACCGACATGTAGTAAGCACCATGTGAATGTTTGCTACTATTGTTATTACTTAAGCCCTCATCGCTGAGATTAGATTGGCCTAGAGGGTCTCTGTCTAAAGCAAAAGTCTGAATACAGTCTGGATTCTGTTAGAGAGGGAAGAGGAGGTGGTAAAGGAATTCCGTTCAGTAAGTAACCAACAATATCTGCCACCAGTGTTCTTCTCCACCTCAGCCACCTGGCAAAGCCCTTCAAGTCCCTTCAAGACCCAGTTCAAACATACACCCTCCCTGCCTTCCCCACCCTTCTCCCTAAACCCAGCAGATAATGCCCACTACGATCTCAGCACTTTATCCAGTAAGTTCCTGGATTATGGCATTTATCACATGCGTCATATTATGTGTTTATGGGTCCATCTCCCTCACAGACCATGGACTCCTGGAGGTGAGGGACTGGTGTAATCCGAGTACAGTGTCTTGGTACACAGTAGACGCTCAGTTTGTGCTTGTGGAGTGGCTGACGGTAGCCGGGCAGGCCATTTCTCTTTCAGGGCTGTCCTTCCTTGTGGTCACTGCCTTGCCCAGAAGATTAGACGAGAGCCAGCCCCGAGTGGCCGTGATCTGCTGCTTGGCCAGAGGCCTGCATCTCTGCAGCAGGCGGCTGGACTGCTGAATGAGGCGATTGTCCCAACCACAGTGGGCTGGGGCGTTGCTGCGGCAGAAAGGAGGAGAAGAGGCACTTAGGATGACAGTCCATCTTCCCTTCCTGCAGCGGAGGTGTGGGTGCTGCTCGCTGCCCCCCCTCCAGCTGGACTGAGCTCGTGGACGGCAGGGCTGGTATCTCTGTGGCCTTCCCAGAGGCCCCCAGGCACACCTAGCTGCCGCTCCTCCCGTGTGCTCACTGCTAACACGTGACATCTCTGTTGAAAGAAGGGATTTTATTGCATAATAAATAACTAATAATGGTACATCAGTCATGCTGCGTTTGCCTGTCTGTTCCTCCCTAGACTGTGAGCCGCAAGAGGGCAGGGACTCCGTTGGTTCTGCGGAGCAGCCTGGGGTCAGTGGTTGGTGGATGAGTCAGTAACAGAGGCGCTTTATCTTTCTGCTGCTGCGTCAGTAGTCTGCCCCAACATGTGGAAAAGCGTATCCCGTTCCTTGTTTTCTGTTTGTTTCAACTTGCAGCGAACCATGGAACCCTTCTTTCCGGCTGGGCGCCTGGTCCATAGGAGGGGTTCAGTGAACGCTTGGTGTATTGAATGGTGCTTGAAAGCAGCACGGCCTGAGGGTACTCTTACTTTCTAGGTGTACCTGGGGGCAGGAATACAGATCAGCAACCTTTTATACAGTAGTCCCTGGGGGAGGGGTCAGTGTGCCAGCCTGTGCAGTTTAGAAGTGGTCGCAGCGGTGACCACACCCGGTCACACAGTCACCAGCTAAATCAGGCTGCCCCCCGTCGTGCACCATCTTCAACTGCATCTGAAGCTGTATGTCCAGCCCATTGTAAGGCTGCTGCACATATGGTGGCCAAATCATGTTGGAGATCCTCTACTTGAGAAGTTAAGGAAGTATATGGTATCTGTTAGAATGAGATTCTTCATCCAGAGAGGAACAGAACTAAGAAACAAAACATTTAACCCCCAGTATTTCAGAAAACTCAATTTCTTTTTTTTGTTAGTTACTTATTATTTATTTATTTATTTATTTTTTATCTTTGGCTTTGTCGGGTCTTAGTTGCAGCACACAGGATCTTTGTTGAGGCATGTGGGATCTTCCGTTGTGGCTCACGGGCTTCTCTCTAGTTGGGGCGTGTGGGTTTTCTCTTCTCTAGTTGTGGTGCCCAGGCTCCAGGATGCCTGGGCTCTGTTGTTTGCAGCACACAGTCCCTCTAGCTGAGGCGCGTGAGCTCAGTAGTTGTGGCGCGTGGGCTTAGTTGCCCCATGGCACGTGGGATCTTAGTTCCCTGACCAGGGATCGAACCCATGTCTCCTGCATTGTAAGGCAGATTCTTTACCACTGGACCACCAGGGAAGTCCCAGAAAACTCAGTTTCTGAGGATTCTGGATAATAGAAGTTTTGCAGTGGCCACCCAAGCTTGGAGCAATTTGTGCATGGAATACCCTTAGGGAACATCAGTTCTAGAAGGTCATCATTTAGCTGAGTGCCCAGCATTGGTGCCAGTCTTTGCAAGGAATTTCATACATTGATAAGGCCTGGTCTTTGTCCCCAAAGAGGTTGCATTCTCATTGATCTCAGGAGGTTATATCTGAAACGGCAGTGAGCACCTTGGAAGGCTAGAAACGCTAAAGCTGAGCTGTCTGTTCTGTGCACTAGGTGGGGTAAATTGGGGAAGGCTCTGTGAGGGGGAAGGGCTTGGATGAGAGCAGTCAGGGGAGTAGAAAGTGCAGTCCAGGTGGGGGCAAGGGAAGACAGGGATGGAAGTAAAAATGATTGTGAGGTGTTGGTGATGGGTCCAGCCTGACAGGAGCTTCATTCATTCATCAGGTGAAACTTATTTGATCAGCTGCTTTGAGCCCGGCCCTGTGCTGGATACTGGGGAACAGAAACACACAGGACGTGGTCCCTGCTCTTGGTACTATGGGGACACCCAGGGAGTGCGTTCCTTTACTCATCAGCCATTCATGGTTTCATCAAGCATCTCATAAAGGTCTCATTTGGGTCTCACTCAGTGCTGGATGCTGGGCATACAAAAATAAATATGACTAGTCCAGGACACTTCCATCTTCTAGGTAGACACATATTAAAACATACAGTCCTCCATTTGCCATTTGCCAAGTGCTTTTTCACACACAGGGCAGGTTGAATCCTCAGCAGTCCTGCGAAGTTGTTTCCGTTATCCCCATCTCACAGATTAGAAAACTAAGGCGCAGAGGAGTTAAGTGATTTGCCTATGTTCACACTGCTAGGAAGCAGCTGAGCTGGGACACGATCCAACTTCTGTACGTTTTTATTTATGTCCTGGAATCACAAGACTGCCCGACTCAGAACTGTATGAGCAGAAATAAAGTTTGAAATATGATTGTGGAAAGAGGTGCATGCATCTTTTCCTAAAGAAATGAAAGAATGATTTCTCTGAATGGGAAAATTGCTGTCAACTCATGTAAAGTTATGAAAAGTTTGAAGACGTGTCATGGGAGGGTAATAAAAATAAGAGGGGACCACGTCTGATTGTGTTGCTTCACTAGTCCACTGTGAGATGCCCCACTTGGACTGGCCATCATTCCCTGCTATTCTTTCTTGCCTAGGAGTGCAGATTCAGTTATGGAATCCTTCCAGACTGACTCCTGAGGACTAAGGCAGTCTTAATGTTTGGAGAGGACTTTGATTAAAAATGAGAACTTACCAGACCTTAACCCTAACCCTTCCATTCAAAACTCTCCCCATTCACACCACTCTCAGGATTGTTGTGATCTATTTCTTTCCCAAATAACCCATGCTAGGCTGCTGATAGGCAAGCCAATTAGCATCATGGAATATTGACCATAGAGTTAAATGTTCTATAAAGTAAAACTATTGTGAAGAAGTTACTTATGGTATCTTGTCACTTGCATGTGTCAATTCTTGATCTTGATGGCTTGCAATTTATAAATGTAGTTTTAAAAAGAAAGACTGTTAGGTGGTTTGGGTGGTAGATTTCTCTCTTTCCTTTCTCCCTACCCTCCCTGCCTCCTTTCTTTCCTTCCTTCCTTCCTTCTGCTGAGTCAATAATTTTAAGATAAGGAAAGAGATATATAAAGGATTTGGAACACTAACATGCAGTTTAATCCCTCATTCTTTCCTGCAAACAGAGGACAGAGTAGGGAGATAACTGGAATGGGTTTGTGGCCAAGAATGAAAGAAAGAAATTAACTGTGATTACAGACCTCACACCCAAATTATGATTATAGACCTCACACCCAAATTATGCAGATTGAGACCACACGAAACACATGGTATAATGTTTCTCTAGGCATGGTTCACTTAATCTTGCTTTAAAGCACTTAGATCTGAAACTGACTGGAGAAGTTATATCTCTGGTAATGACATTCTGGACCTGCCCACCTCGAGGTTTTCATGGAGAGTGTCAAACTTTGCAGGAGTGCACAAATTCCTGATGTGACAAGGTGGTGTGGAGTGTGAACCTGTGGCTCTATATTTGTGATGGGATCGTTGGCATGTTAGCGTGAAAATATCAACACCTGTACAGTGCTCAACAACATTCTCTGGGGCTGTTAGATCCAAAGGTATAGAAACATTGATGGGTGTGGAAGTCTCCCCTGGCAGTCTGGTGTCAGTGATGTCCCTCACATCCTTTCTTTCCATTTTCCATGTCATCGTCCTAAACTCGGTGACCTCAGAGATCAACCCAGCATTCTACAGTTGAAGGGACTGAGGCCTGGAGAAGGTGAAGGACTTGCCCAAGGTTTTTTGGTGTGGCAAAATAGAGCTTCTGGAGTTGCTTTCCATTGCTTGTGTATCATTTGCTCTTTAAAACAATTGGATGAGGCAAGTGGGGCAGTTTGTTTTGTTCCATTATATAGAGAAGACAGTGGAGAGCCACGGAGGTTACACTGCTTGTTCAAGGTCCAAGAGATAGCGGCATAGCTGGGACCAAAGCCCAGATCTTCTGATTAAACCAATGTGCAGTTTAATCCCCGCATAATGCCTCTGAATCCTTTTCTTTCAGAACAGACATTTCCGTTGTGTGGCGTTTGGCAAAGTACTTCCTACATCATTTTTTGACACTACTATTCATTGGCTCTTGCAAATTGTCTTAGATTGGTAATTAACTATTTAAATTGGTATGTATTTTGTTTCTCTGTCTTAGTCCATTCGAGCTGCTATAACACAGTACCACAAACTGGGTAGCTTATAAACAACAGACATTTACATCTCACAGTTCTGGAGCCCAGAAGCTCAAGATCGGGGTGCCAGCATGTTTGGGTGAGGGTCCTGTTCCGGGTTGCCGATGCCTTGCTTTGTACTCATGGCAGAAGGAGTGTGGGAGCTTTCTAGTGTCTCTTTTATAAATAAGGGCACTGAGGCCATTCACGAGGACTCTGCCCTCGTGTCCTAATCACTTTACAAAGGCTTCACCTAAAACTGTCACCTTGGCGGGCGTTTGATGACAGCAGAAAAATGCACAACCTAAAAGTTGTGAGTTATGTTTTATTTGGGGACCTTACCGAGGACTAACCCTGGGAGACAGCCTCTCAGACAGCTTGAGGAACTGCTCTGAGGAGGTAAAGGAGGAGCCAGGATATATAGGAGTTTTTGCTGGAAAAAAAACTTATAGTCGGGTGTCAAAAGATTACTGCAAATCATTAAAAACAGACATTTCAAGTTAATGATTTTAGTGGCTTTCTTATGTAGGGGAAATTGCCCGAGTCTGGGCTCATTGAAATTATTCCTTAGATATGCATCTTCACCCTCCAGGGCCAGTATCCTGCTTTTTCTCCATCCTGAATTCTTCTCAGGCGCACCATGCGTTGGGGTAAGAGGCTGCAGTGGCTGGTGGCTTGATGGCTGGCAGCATTCCTTGTTAACTGGAATCGCAGGCTGGAATTTTTGCCCCCAGCATTAAGTTGTGAACATATTCAGACCACATCACTAACTATACTATAATCTGAGGACTGGGGATAGACAGGTTTTATACCTCTTGAATCCCCCTTAATACCTAGCACATAATACACACTTGATGAATGTTTGTTGATTGACTGATAGTAGAAATCAACGGGGCGGGGGGTGTTGGCATATATCTAATATAAATCTGGGAATTAATGTGTCTTTTGGTTCTTGGCGCAGGATAAAAAAAGATCATAGGTAATAAAATTTCCAAGTCTCCTAGCCTAATCAGGTGTTATGTAAAATTTGTATCTTGATTTGAGAAAATCTGTGTCTGCCAGCAGATTCTGACTGTTGGAACATGAATATACAGATTAATTTGTGGTTGCAGCGTTCTGGCATAGGGCTGGTGGAAAACTGTCTAAATTATCCCCAGAGCTTTACCACGTCTGCCAATAGTGAACAAGTTGATCTTGTTTCTCCTTTAAAGATTGCTGTCTTTAGGACTTTGTGCAGAAGTTCACTGAGTAATGTTCTACTCCGAAAACGAGAAGCTTGAAAACCAAGGATGGATCAAATACCTGGTTTGTGCTAAGAGCCAAGAAAGCGGAAGCCAGATTAAGCAAGGGTGGAAAATGGAGAGAGGGCGGAGAGGAAGGAAGAAGTGGCAAGTGTAAGCTATGCGAGCAGGAGTCTGGCACAAGCCCCATGTGGAATCGGGACAAGGCTCCTGTGGGCCTGGCTGATTGTCCTCTCCTCACATGACCTGCTGGCCAGAAAGAGTTAAGGAGTCCCTTTGCTAAGGCTGGCCTTCAGCCTGGTGCAGAACTAGCCCAAGAACCATCAGATTAATCACAGAGAACTTTCTACTCAGATTGGATTTGGGTCCTGATATTAAAGAGTAAAAAAAATAACGATTTCAAAACCGTTTCCACCGTTTATGGAAGTGTATGGGATTTTTATAGGCCAGTAGGGAATTTAATACCAATAAAATAGAAATACAGAGTCATATCTGAGTTCTTATGTTGGAATCATATCTTGATTGAAGTTAGTTTTAAACAACTGTATTTCTTGAGGACCCACTGGGGGCAAAACACATCCTAGGTATGCTTTTCGGGTTTTTTTTTTTTTATGGCAGGAAAGAAAGTACCAGTCACATTGAAGTGACGTGAATGTTTAGAAAGGAAAATAATAGAACAATGCATTTCACTCTTGAAAAGTTTATGAATCAGCTGCATGTCAAAGCAATATCATAATCACAATGTAGGGAAGACATTGTTTCCTTGTATAAAGTCATTAGCATTCTAACTTATTCGTTCATTTGGAAATCACACATTGACAAGGAAACAATTAGCGCACTCTTTCCGCAGGACTGGGACTGGGACAGGGCCTCAGGAAGCTGTTGACTAATGGGCAGCCTGAGTTGTTAGTAATGCCTTATATATTTTAGAAAAAGCATTGGGGGTATTCTCTGCACTCCCACACGGTGCAACCAAAAAAAAAAAAAGCATTGGATTTAGATATGAAATTGAATTTTTTCTTTTTACAAAGTAAAAGTCACTATGAAAGGGCATAAGGAGACCAGCAGGTAGACAAGCAAGTCAGCAAGGCAGAGCTTGGATTGGGGCGTGGGGTCTATAGACACCCTGTTTCTGCTGAAGGCAGGTTGTCGTCTCTCTCAGGGCTTGGTTAGAACCTCAGATAGAAGCTCTTCATAGGCTGTCTCCTCTCCCCACTCTTTTGCACTTATTTCTTTCACAAGCTTTTTCCATATCCTTTGGGGACTCTGTTGTACAAGCTAAGAGAAATTAGGCATCTAATAATAGTTTTCTTAAGGAGGAGAAAGGAGCACAGTCTGGAATTTGCATTTTCACACATTCCTAATAAGGATTCTTCTTTTAAAAATAGCCCTGAGAGTGGATCCTTACTCTTTCCTCAAGCTTGTATTGGGCACCCACTGTCAGCTATGGGGACACAAAGATGAATGGGACGCACCCTGCTTGCCAGGAGCTCACAGTCTAGTAGGCCCCATGGGATGAGACACACGTACAGACACCATCAAGGGCCCATGGGGATTCAGGGCAGGAGGAAATGATTCCTGCTGGGAGGCTCCTGGAAGAGGGCACTGGGAGCTGGTCCTTGACAGCTAGGTGGGATCTGGGGGAGGGCAGAGGGGGCAGTCAAAGGGTTGAGAAGGCATGTGACATGGTGGCTGACAGTGAGAAGTAGGTTTGTCTTGGACGATAGGGAAAGGCAAGAGTATAGGAAGGGAAATGATGGGAGGTCCGGTTAGTGATGTAAGTTGAAGCTAGATTGGTAAGGACAGCCTTGGATGTCAGGCCAGAGTGTTTCGGACTTTATAGGCAGTGCTAAGACACATCCAGAGGATTAGCTAGGCAGCCTCACAAACAGCTGTTTACAGCATATTATGGCAAGAAACATGATAGAAATGAGTGCGAAGTGGTTGGAAGCATGGAGGAGGGAGGCACGGTCACCCAGGCGTCACCCAGCTGGTGACATTTAGCTGAGTCTTGGGTGGATATGAGTTCTCCAGGGAAGGAGTTGGGGAATGGCATTCTAGGTGGAAGGAACAGCAACTGCAAAGTCCCAGAGGTCTGTGAGAACATGCCATGCTGGGGACAGGAGATTACTTTGGTGTAGAGCAGGTAGCCATATGGGAAGAGGGTAGAGACCAGATGGCAACAGAGCCGGTAGGCCTGGCTGAGCAGCTTGGACTTAAAGGCCAAGTGCAGAAAGGAGGCCTGATCAGACTTGGGGTTTAGAGACATCACCCTCACAGTGGTAAGGATGGTGCATTGGCACAGATGAGCAAAGCTTGGCTTTCTGGGAGGGGAAGCTGTGGGCCTGAAACGTGTAAGCAGTGTTTGGGGCCTAGAGTCCAGGATAGACTTGAAGAGTTGACTGAAAGGATTTAGGGGAACGGATTTTATACTTTTAACTAATACTGTAGTTTTAGCAATAGGACTCTGGTTTCAAAGAAAATCTTATAGGAGCTCCTCCATGCTGCCCAGTAAGGGAAACTGGCCTCCTGCTGGGCCAGTTGGGCACGAGCAGGCAGGTGGATGTGGGGGCAGGCAGCCTGGTCTGTTTCAGAGGCCCTCACCACTCCTGGGGGCTCTCTGGTGAGGTGTCCGGGATGTTCTTTGATACCCAGGGTCATCGTAGATCCCAAATCATTCTGAACAATTGTTCGGACTCCAGTCAGGCTGAATTTGTGAAAGGGGTCTCGGAGATCTAGGAAGAAAGCCTTGGGTAAAGGAGGTATGTAGGCCAGAGAGAAGCAAGGTGAGCAGGGGGTAGGGCCTCTGCACGAGGGCGCCTGGGCCTTGGGGTGAAGTCCAGACAGTGCTCTTCCAGATGGGGACCTTTTTCTGATTCACACCGGGATGCACTGGATATTTGGGAAAACAGTATGAAGAGGGGGTGAGAAGCAGGAGAGAATTAAGGAGCTGGAGTTGGATTCAAGTCCCTGCCCCACCCTTACCAGATGTGTGACCTTACCTAACTTCCCTGACCTCTTGGAGCATCAAGTTCATTATCAACCAAACACAAAATAATACTAGTATCTCCTTCAGAGGTATTTTATGAAGATGAAAGATGAGAATTTGTGTAAAGTACCTGCCACGTATTAAGTGACGGAAACATTTTGCCTATTAATGTTCTTATTTGGAATCAGAAGATTGTCTACTAAATGACAGCAGTGGCTTCAGACTTCATATCTTGATAAATTTCTCTTTACTGAGAAAGAATGCCTCTCAGTTCAACAACATGAGCATCGTTTATTTTTAGTTACGTCATATAAGGGGAATTCAAGGAATTAACACCAGCCCTGTTTTAAAAAAGATTACAAGGAAATATCAGTATTTCAGATATAAAAATGATATGAAGAATCATTGAGTGAACACTGATGGACCTACCACTCAACAAAATATGACTGATACACTTGAAGCCCCTTGTGTATCCCTCACTGATCATATTCCCCTCCCCCGTGCCTGGAAGTTATTAGGATCCTGACTTAGGCATGAATACTTCCACTCATGTTTTTATATTGCTACTACATTTGGGACTATCTGGAAAGAAGATATCATTTCTTTTTTATTTGGTTGTTCCGGGTCTTTGTGGCAGAGACAGGCTCCTTAGTTGTGGCATGCAAACTCTTAGTTGCGGCATGCATGTGGGATCTAGTTCCCCGACTAGCAATCGAACCCGGGACCCCTGCACGGGGAGCATGGAGTCTTAACCACTGCGCCATGAGGGAAGTCCCTGATATCATTTCTTTTTTGTTAAATTTTTACTTTATGTAGACATCTTCTTACTATATTTTTTCTTCTGCAGCTCACTTTCTCCTCCTCAACATTTATATTCATATATATTTGTTGTAGTACATGAGGTAGGGAAGTAAAAATGTTATTATTTATTATGGAGAAGACCATTACCTTTTTATTGTAAAATACAAGGAGTTAATATTTTTTAAATAGTAAGGATATTGGAAATTGACTTTCTGTAGGCTCTAGGCAGCAAGTGACTGAGTTTTGGGAATTTGAGCTGATATACCTCCAGGCCAATCATAAGTATAGGGTGCCAATACGTGCATCTTACTGAACCTTGATTGGATGGCTAGATGGATGAAACTTCCAGAATTTTGTCTACACAACACTCGTCTGGATTTAGAGACTTGGCATTTTGACTATTAAGTATAAAACTTTCATGAAAAATAGTTCAGTTTACTCATGGTCTTAAATGGAACACCATGCATCTTTAGACTGTGTGCTCACATTTATTTATTTGAGTGTGAAATAGTATCCTAGTTTTCATTTTGAACTCTAGAGTCTTATATTTGTGAAGTATGATGTCTTCTCTTTAAGTGTAATTGTTTGGTTTTTGAAAGGGTAGATATTTGTAGTTTATATTCTGGTAAAGTTGCGTTGTTACTCTTTGCGAATTATTACTCCACAGTGTTTACATTTTATTGTTTGAGAGGACACCTATTTTTTTTTAAAAAAAAGCAGTTTAGGGCATGTACATTATAACCTTGTCCCTCATTTTTTTTTCCTTTTTTTTGGCCGAGCCATGAGGCATGCGGGATTTTAGTTCCCCGACCAGGGATCGAATCCTTGCTCCTTGAAATGAAAGTGTGGCGTCCAAACCACTGGACTGCCAGGGAAGTCCCCTTCATTCTTGCTGAGTGGAATTTGTCTGACTTTGTGGGCTGATGAATGAAGCCCTATTTATCTTCTGGATCAAACGTGTGGCTGATCAGAGCAGATGCCACTTATGGGCTCTGAGATCACCAGCTGAGATGCCAGAGACATTGGTGGTCAGAATGTTTATCATTATGCATCACTCGTAAGAGGTCACGGCCAGTTGGGGTTTTGACACCTGCTCATGTATTTGGTGTAATCCCTTTGTTTGTTGTAACTTATCTGGGACACTGATATTACCACATCCCTGAGTGAGATGTCCTCATTCTTCCGGTGTCACCATCATTCATATCTCAGACATTGGTTAACAGAAAGATGCCCAGAGCGAGTTGAGATGATTGACATTGACTGAGTTTCTACTCTGCTCTAATTAATGTAGTGTTGACATATTGGCTTGACGCGTGTGCGTGCATGTTCGTATGTGAGTGTAATTGCTGACTTGACTTTTGCTTATCTTCATATCTACAATTAGAATATATTTTCTCTTAATGTTTAGATTAAACCTGCCATTTTCCCATCAGCATTTTATTATATGCCAGCTAGTCTGCCAAGTACAGAGTGTTTAGAGATTATTTTACCCTCGAAGAGCTGACAGTCCAGTAAGGCAGATAGACTGTATACTTTGGCAGGTTCTTTAATTGAGTTATGTGCAGTGTATTAGAGGAACACCAGAGGAAGGAAGTGTTAATGTATAAAGGATAATGGCTCAAGGGAGCCTTTTCCGAGGAGGTGATATTTGATATGAGTCTTGGTGGATGAGTAGAAATTTTCCAAATTGGAATGCAGAGGGCATATCACTTGCCAAGATGCAGAATCACAAAAGAGGATGGTGAGTTTGGGAAGCATGTGGGTGGGATAAGAGGGAGGCTGAAAATGTAGGCCTGGGTCAGATTCTAAAGAATCGCATGTGCCATACAGGGAGCCTGGCCATTTTCTCTTAGGTACCGGAGAATTGGTAAAGAGTTTTCTACGGGGAAGTGGAATGTTCAGATTGGGCTTTAGGAAGAGCTAGCTCTCTGGTGGCAGCTTGGAGGAACTCCAGCTGAGTTCATGTTGGACGGGGAGCCCCATTATGATCTGGTCTAATGCACAGAGCTTGGCGCTACATCAGAAAGCCCTGGGTTTGAGTCCTTGTTCTACTACTTCCTAGCTGCGTGATGTTGGTCAGATGATGTAACTTCTCTAGGCTTCAGGTGCTCATCAGTGAAACAGGGATGACTGGTCCTACCTTGCAGGGCTTGTTGTGAGGACTGAATAATATCAGGCATGTACCACCTGTATCACATGCCTGGCAAGCGGTAGATTCTCAGGAAATGCCACTTCCCTTCCTATTCTCTTCTTACATTTGTGCTCCTGCCCTTCAAACGATGCCTTGGAATAGTCTATTTTGTTCTGAGATTTTCCCAACAGTGTCTCTCTTGGGTCTTGTTTCCCTCCAGTGGCTTTGTGGTGTTTAGTTCACTTAGCTTTTGACTCCCCACTTGAATTTGACCTAAAGCAGAAGCTTAAGGACCCAGTTCTTTCCCCTCACCTTCATTGATTGTGACCCATAAAGTTCAGAGGTGTCGGCTCATGGACTGTGGTGTACCTTGTCTTGCCTTAGATTTTAAGTTTGTTCCTTGTGAAGATGTACAGTAATATCTGCAGCCAGGACATTGTTTGATGACTCTATTTATCATGTAAAATACTGAATTTAATCAGGAGATGATGTCCCGTTGGATCCAAACCACACTCAGCCACTTTCCTAAAGATGCAGTGATTTACTTGCTATAAATCCTCTGTATGTTTAATTTCATTTCAACACTCCTCTCACAGAGCGTCTGTGATGTCCAAGCCTTTGGGCCAAGTGAGGAGTGGGGAGTTGATTGTGACCCGGCCTGTGCCTTCCCACCACTTGCCTTCTGTGGGGTAGAGAGGTCTGTAAACTATGTGCTTGAAAGTGAAATTAATTGAGTGATAAATGAAGGAGCAAATGAGCTAGCAAGTGATTGCTGTAGGAAGGCAAAGGAGGGGGACATGCATCAGGAAGGGATCAGAGAAGGGCTTCCCGCAGGAGGTAGCTTTTGACCTGAACCTGGGGAGTTGAGTAAGGGATCTAAAGGTGGAGATGGCAAGGGAAGGGGCCTCATTCCAGGTGGAAACAGCCATGTGAGCAAAGACATGGTGTGTAGCTAAGGGAAGAGCACGTTGGTCATTGTGGCTGGAGGGTAGATGTATTTGGAGATGAGGCTGAATAAAGTGGCAAGGGTCCTGGATGGCCTTGACTGCCAGGTTTGGCAGCATATACCTGACACTGAGGAGTCCTAGTCATTATTTACAGAGTATTTTATTGTTTTTTTTTTTTTCATCACGTGCTTGTTGTAGGAAACCTGGAAGATATAGAAACATACAAAGAAGACCGCATAACTCACCCAAGGAGAAAACCACTCAAGTTTTTTTGTGAATTCTTTTCAGTGTTTATCTATGCAATGGGGATCATACATGTTTAGAGCTATACTATTGATATTTTTTCACCTGTCCCATTGTGAACATTTTTTGATGTGATTAAAACATCCTTAAGACATCGTTTGTCATGACTGCATACTGTTCAATCATATGGATGTATTATATTTTATCTAATCATTTTTCTGTTGTTCGCTGTTTAAGAAGTTTATAATTCTGTATGTGAGGGCTGTGAGGAATGACCTTGTTAATCTTTCTATCGTCACAGAAGGTTTTTGAGGAAAGGGAGTGACGTTATCCCATTTCAGTTTTAGGCGGATCATTCTGGGGGTACTATGAAAAATAGATTAAAGAGATGTGAGAGATTTGAAGCAGGGAGAAAGGGGAGATAGGAGAATATTCCATTAGTGCAGGTAAGACAAGACAAGAGACACACTAAGCAGGTGGCAATGAGAATGGAGAGGAGGTGACAAATGACAAGGACTCCAGGCAGGCAAATGAACAGGAATTAGGATCGTGGTTTAGCAAAGTGTAGCATCAGAATCACCATTTTGTGAAAAATGATTCAGCCCCATCCTGTGGCCGGTTGCTAAGAACCTCTGGGGGTGGGCCCTGATTTCTGATAAGCTCCCGTGATTATTCTTGTGTGCACTAAAGCTTGAGGACCACTTACTTAGGTCTGTGGGCTGTAGGGTTGGGGGCCTCAGTTTCTTGCTGGCTGGGCCTTCTCAACATGGCTGCGTCCTCAAAGCCAGCAAGGGAGAGAGTCTCCTTGCAAAGGTGATGGGATGTATGTGAGTATGTGTCCATGATTACATTGCACTGGAATGGAACCTATCCTCAAGGGGCGGGCATGGTATGAGGGCATGATCCCCGGAGCATGGGCTGATGGGGGCCACCTTAGAGTCTGCCCCTCGCAGCATGTGAGAGGAGTGGAGAGATGGTGACTTCAGTTTTCCATGTGTGACTTTTAAGGTAGTTGTGGGCAAAGGTGGATTTATCATGAATCTAAAGAACTATCAGCTTCGGGGCCCGGTACTTACGTGGCCCCTTACAAGGCCATATGGCTCATTGGCTCATTTTGTATCCATAATTTCATTTTCTGTTTCTAAAAAGAATCTTTTGAATTACATAAGCTTCAGGCCTCACAAAACGCAGATCTGCCCCTGCCGGTGGCAGAGGTCAGGTAAGCAGTTAGCTGCTTGGGTCTGCAGCTAGGCAGGAGGTTCAGTCAGTGAGCATGGGTAACCCAGGGCAGTAATGGCAAAGCTCTCCATTACCACCCAGCACAGCAGGTCCGTGGAGCCCCGTTTCAGGTGCTTCCTTTGCTCTCATTGGAGAAGGCTCTGCTGCCCAGGGCTCATCCTGACAGACAGCCCCTAGCTGGGGATTGCATAACCTTGGCCTAGCAGCTGTTACCAGGAGACGGTCATTCGCAGGGGGAATCCCTGAATCATTATCCCAAGCACTTTCTGAAGAGTGGAGAGGACCAGTTCCAGAAGACTGCTTTTGTATCTGGTCCAGCATTCTTTGGGAGCTCATGCTAAGCAAGGAGGAGAAAATAGAACTCTCAGGCAGGCATTAGCCATGCCCTCCGCTACCCATCTGTAATCCACTAGGCATCTGCATCTGCAGGGCAAATATGCCTCTGAAGACGGCTGGGTCCAGGCTCCTGTGTGGTGGCCAGTAAGAGCCATTGAACGTTTCTGCTTTTCTTTCGGTATCCAGGACTTTCCAAGTTTCTACCCCAGAATAGTGACTCGGGGAGGCCACCGTTGGCTGCAGTCTCCTGAAGATGACTCATGGAGGACAACCTAACAAGTCAAAGAAGTTGTATCCCTACACTTCCTGCCATCTGAATGCTGGGGGATTCTTTGCCTAAGATGGGGAGTTGAGGAGCTTTCTGTCTAGTAGGTTCGTCTTGGCCATCACTGACCTGCCAGGGTCCTCCATAGAGACACAGAGCTAGACTAGGCTCTAAAGTATCTCCAGCACTGGGTCCCAACCTGTGAGTCCTGGACCCTAAGAAAGTGGGGGTGACATGAATGCTTCAGGTATGAAATATGCACAGCTAGTATTAGCCCTTGACTCAGTGATTAACATGGTCCGTATCTGTGCTGCTGCATACCAACGTCTGTGCTTACTGTTGTGATGGCAGGTTCAGAACATAGGCTCTGAAATCTGATTGGTTTGAGATTCTCCATCTAGAACACACAAACTATGTGATGTGTGATGATGCTGGACATATTGCTTAATTTCTCCAAGCCTTAGTTTTGTTATCTGGAAAATGGACATAGTAACAGTTTGTACCTCTGAAGGTTGTTGTCAGGCTTAAGTTAGATATTCCCCAAAAGGGCTTAGAACAGTGCCTGGTACAAAGTAAGTGTCGTATGTGTTAACTTTTATTATTAATAGCATACAAATTAAAAGAACTACTGAATGCATTCTAGCTGTTTCTGGTTCAGTGTTTTCATAAGCAGAAGATACTGAAAGTACAGCTGCTGTCATGCTCCTTAAATGAGTACCGAGCTGGGAATGGATGGAGCCCAGGGCCCCTGACTACAGTTGCCTCATCATTTTTGCTGTTGCAGATTCTACTTATTTGTCTCTTAAAGTCTTTGTTTAATGAGAATAAATTGGAAATTTTGCTGTTCTGTTCAGGGCCTATTGTCATTTAGTAGCCATAGTTTGATACTGGGGTGCTCTCTAATTAGCAAGCAGTGATTGTCTGGGCACTCTCCCCTCAGTACATATGTCCAGAATAGCCCTTGTTCATGATTGCTTGCTTCCATGGTCATGTTGTATATTCATTCAACCCTTTCTTGAGACAATGGATATGTTGTCCTGGATACCTCTCTGTTGCTGATATGGGGTTGGTAAACACATCCCTTCATTGATGCTATTAGAGTGGTTGAGTTATTGCAAGGTTTGTGAGCAGCACAAAATGTTCTGAATAGAAAAAAAAATCTCATGGCGACTCTAAGCAGGGCTATTTTCGGTCCCCTTGTCTATTCCTGCACACGTGCTTCCTTCCTGTATAGCCAGAACCCCATTTCACTAGCAGTTGTCCTCGGAAGCTCTCTTATTACCAGGACCCAAGGACATGCCCACCAGGGATAGTCAAGCGGCAGCAGATCTTAGGTAAAATGAGAAGACTTTTTCTGTGTTTGGTCTTTCTTTAAGGTGGTTCCTGTGCTCATTTCCTAGGAAAGTAGTAACAGATTACTATAAATTCGGTGGCTTGAAACAACAGAAACTCATTGTCTCATGGTTCTGGAGGCTAAAAGTCTAAAATCAAGGTGTCGGTAGGGCCATGCTCCCTCTGTAGACTCTAGGGGAGAATACTTGCTTGCGTCTTCTAGCCTCTGGTGTTGCCTGCAATCCTTGGCATTCCAATCATGGCTCCTGTCTTCCCAACGCTTCCTCCTCAGTGTGTCTGTGTGAGTCTCCTCTTTCTCTGTGTCCAAGTATCCCTCTTCTTTTTTTTTTTTTTTTTTTTGTAACTAGAGGCATGCATTCTTTTTTTTGTTAGTTTCTGCTTTATAACAAAGTGAATCAGTTACACATATAGATATATCCCCATATCTCTTCCCTCTTGCATCTCCCTCCCTCCCACCCTCCCTATCCCAACCCTCTAGGTGGTCACCAAGCACTGAGCTGATCTCCCTCTGCTATGCGGCTGCTTCCCACTAGCTATCTACCTTACGTTTGGTAGTGTATATATGTCCATGCCTCTCTCCCCGACTAGGGATTGAACCCGGGCCACGGTAGTGAAAGCACCAAGTCCTAACCACTGGACTGCAAGGAAATTCCCCTAGGAAAATAACTTCTAATTTAAGTAGCTGCTAGATACTCATTCAGATCTTGCCAACAGGTTTTCTTTGCATTTGACATAATCAGTGATGGGTTGAATGACATTTTTAGAATTAAATACTAAAATATAATCTGAAGATCAAATATAAACATTAACAGGGTAGCCAATGGCAGCTAATAGGCACACACACAGGCCACCTCTTGCTATATAACTTCTAGAATAAGCAGTCAATCCAGAGACAATCTTCCAATCACAACCATGTATTGACCGTAGTTTTGTAGCGCTGATCCTACATGTGTTTTGTTTATCATCTGTGAATTCATTGTCATTGTTGCTCGTGTGATAGCCAAGAAAACCCAACAGGAGAAATTGAATACTAAGCAGTAAGATTTTGTTGGGTAGGGCTGAGCTTTTGGAGGGCCACACACCATTGTAATAGGTAAGATTTTTTTCTTGCTTCCTTCCCTAAGTACTGATTTTCACCCCCTTGGAGGCTATATTGACTCTGAGAGAATGCATGGTTTATCTGATGGTGTCCTGTTAGGAGTCTGACTCCCTAAAATACAGGGCCCAGGAAAGCTGAATATTAAAAGGATATAGGGCGGGACTTCCCTGGCAGTCCTGAGGGCACGAGGGATTGGTGAAGATCCCACATGCTGCGAGGTGCTACCAAAAAAAAAAAGGAAAACCCCAAAAGAATAAAGCTTTTCTTTCTTTCTTTCTTTTTTTTTTTTTTTAAAAAGAAGGATATAGGGCATATAGCCAAAATTTGGCCTCCGTATCCTGGTACTGAATTGAATCTCGGAGACAGAGTTTTGGGTGAAGTAGAAAAGGAATAGCTTTATTGCTTTGCCAGGCAAAGGGGATCACAGTGGGCTAATGCCCTCAAAACTGTGTGTCCCAACCTGGAGGGGGTAGTGAGAAGTTTTACAGTAACGGTTCAAAGAGGAGGGTGTGATCAGCTCTTGGACAATCTTCTGATTAGTTGGTGGTGAGGTAAGTGGGCGTCATCATCAACCTTCTGGCTTCAACCGGTCTGGGGTCTGCGTGCTGGTGCATAACGTTAATTTCTCCCACCTGTTGGGGGTTTCAGTATCTGCAAAACAGCTCAAAGATATTGTTATGTGTATCCCTTGAGGGGGAACCCAGACCCTGCCCCAAGGCTGCACTGTTGTTTCTTGACTGCTCCTCCCTAGTCTCTACATCCCCCCTCTTGCCTGATTAGCAACTGTTTGAACCTGCCCTTTGGAACTGAGGCTGAATGAATCCTATTTCCTGCAAACAGGAAAGCAGGGGTGCGGGGCACACAAAGGCTTTTGTGCCCTGGAGCCCCACAGGGTCCTGCTCCATTTCAGGCAGAGGATCAGAATAGATTCAGGCCATGAACCATTGCCATGGGAGAGCAGTCCAAGTGGGGCACTGAAAGCAGAGGCTGGGCCCCTAGAGTGAGGATACTACAGCACTGGGGTCAAAGCAGGGTTAGGGGCCCCTCCTTGGAGTTATTTAATCTCTGTGGCTTACTGCATCCAGCCACTTACCGCCCAGTGAGTAATTGGGGTTTTATTATATGCTGTCTGGTCTGTGCAGGCGTTGGCCATTGTACCTTGTTCTGTTGCTGGAATCTACCATAGTGCCTGGCACACAGAAAGTGCTCAGTAAATGTTTCTGGAATAAAGGAAAGGCACTGCACATGGATTCGGCTTACATCGTGGGCTAGATGAGGGCTGGATCCAATGGGAAGAAAGAAGGTGCACTATTTAATGAGAATCTCAAATCACCGCCTCTGAAATAAACCTTCTCTTCAGGGTCTTCTCATTTTCGGGCACCCTAGGGAGGATGTCATTGTGGATAGCTGACTTTGACTGTTTGCCATTTAGGTAGCGAAATATTTTTTTAAACATTTTTTTAAAAACCAAAGTATGGTTGATTTATAGTGTTGTGTTAATTACTGCTGTACAGCAAAGTGATTCACTTATACATATATACACATTTTTTCGTATTCTTTTCCATTATGGTTTATCACAGAATATTGAATATAGTTCCCTGTGCTATACAGTAAGACCTTGTTGTTTATCCATCCTATATATAACGGTTTGCATCTGCTAACTCCAAACTCCCACTCCATCCCTCCCCCACCCCCCTCACGCTTGGCAACCATAAGTCTGTTCTCTATGTCTATGAGTCTGTTTCTGTTTCATAGATAAGTTCATCTGTGTCATATTTTAGATTCCACATATAAGCGGTATGGTGATATTGGGTTGGCCAAAAAGTTCATTTGGGTTTTTCCGTAACCCAATATTTGTCTTTCTCTGTCTGACTTACTTCACTTAGTATGATAATCTCTAGTTGAATCCATGTTGCTGCATATGGCATTATTTTGTTCTTTTTATGGCTCAGTAGTATTCCATTGCATATATGTACCACACCTTCTTTATCCATTCATCTGTTGATGGACATTTAGGTTGTTTCCATGTCTAGGGCTATTGTGAATAGTGTGGTAGCAAAATAGTTTTAATGTGAAAAGTATGAGTGAGTATCTTTCTAAAATGTCCTAGTCACTACTTTGCTTTTTTGAAGCAAATACTGCTGAATGTAGTCTACCTTTTATTGGAGACTCAAAACCTTCCTAATAAGAATCAATTCTTGAGGCATGAGGAGCATTTTATCCTGCACCAAATGATCTGAGACTGTTCTCTGAGTTCTTGGGCTGATGTTTCTGAGTTTTTTTCTTTTTCTTTTTTTTCTTTTCTGGTCCACTTCCCTGGCAGGGAAGTTGTTCCCTGTCACTTTGAGTTGCTGTTAATGGTGCACTGGTGGTACTTATTCACCACCCTCCCACTTGATAGTTCTTGGATGTTCGGAGATTGCTCATCCACGCTTTAAAAACTTTGTGGAAAGTAGGAGGAAAGAAGTTCTCAGTGCGGAGTTGAGGAGCTGTTCTGTGAAGAAATTTCTAGAACTTTATATATTATGTGTGTGTGTGAGCACCCTTGAGCACCTCTAAGAGACCTCTTTTGCCCCCTCTTCCTGTCATCACCTGAGTTCTGGATGGGCGAAATGCACAGATCACTTTTGTGCTGGATAAGCAAAGGATTGGTGTAAAGTGTTCTCAGAAGAGTTTGTGGAAAGTATACATATGAAGAAGTTTCTCTGTGTCTCAGTGGGTTGTCCCAGGTTCCTTTTGTGGGGACTCACCCTTGAATCAGGGGCAACAGATTTCCAATTCATAGAAACAGTAACCCATGGGAGATCCAGGTTGTTTTGTACATGGTGACCTGTACCTGCTCAAGTAATCTTCTCAAGTAGCATTATTCAACGGTGTTTTTTTGTTTTTTGTTTTTTTTTTTTTGCGGTACACGGGCCTCTCACTGTTGTGGCGTCTCCCGTTGCGGAGCACAGGCTCCAGACGCGCAGGCCCAGCGGCCATGGCCCACGGGCCCAGCCGCTCCGCGGTATGTGGGATCCTCCCGGACCAGGGCACGAACCCGTGTCCCCTGCATCGGCAGGTGGACTCTCAACCACTGTGCCACCAGGGAAGCCCAACGGTGTTTTTAAGACGTGCTAATTAACATTTGGTTGGGAAAATGTAATTACTTGAATGGGAATTTTGACCCAGATACTTAGCTGCTCTTCTTAGGACATTTTAAACTTAAACACACTTTTCTTTCACCAAACGTACTAACCAGATACAATATTAGTAGCTCTTATAAGTGTGAGCACTTAAAGTTTCCAGTGTTTGTAAAGAGTCCTTATATATTGACCCTGTGTCCATTTAACAAAGTATTCTTGATGTAACACACCATGTGGTCCCCCTTTTGATGTCAATTCCATGTTTCTAATTTAATTTTTAAATCTTTAATTTTATGTATTATGATAGTACACATTATGTAGGTAGTTCTAGACATGGAAAATCTTTGAAATGTTGCAATGTAACGATGCGTTAAGTATCACAGTTTGAAGAAGGCAAACATCCTGAAAGAACAGAGGAAGAGCGATGGACAGAAGAAAGGCAGCGAGAGAAAAAGAATCCTTAAGGGAAATCATAGGGTTTTGTAAATACATTGCCAAATCACCAAGACTGACACCGGAAAAGGTCAAAGCCATTTTAACTTTGCAGGAGATTAAGTCCAGGTTGCCTCTGAGAAGTAATGATATCTTGAGTAACCCAAAATTGTACTTAAGGCTTGATATTGGGGACAGAAGGGAATCACAGCAGGACTCGAGACCTGCCACCTCTTTGTCAGACAGATCCCTGTGTTCTGGGCGGGTGGTGGGGGTCAGGACCCTACTGGATGCGCCCCCATGAATGTCAAAACACTCCCCCAGCATCCAAGCCCCTGGGGGCCTGCTATGCGCTGACAAAGAAAGCTGACATTAGGGGCACACGCCTTCCAGCTCACACCTCCTGTCGGTTTTGTTGAACATTCCTGGCCTCTCGGTGTTAAAGATGGACATACCATAGTTCTTTGGTTTCTGTTTTTCAACAAAGACTTTGTGATCCTTTCCCAATGTGTTTTATGCTTTCTTGTAACCAGTGGCCACTGACATTAGAAAGCCCAGTTACATTGCAACATTCTGGATCAGAGCTGATTTGGGATGGCATTTTTAGGGTAATTAGACTCAGAGTCATTCTTTCCCCTTTATTCCTTCGAAAAAGCTGGCCTTTTGGATTTATTGTGTAGGCTGCATCCACCAAACATATACTCTCCCTGGGAAATTCTATCCCCCTCACTGAGAAATGTTAGCATGAAATTATAATCCCTAAATGTGCGGAGGTGATTCCTGGATAGCATTTGAAGTTTCTCTCTGAATTGGCAGGTGTGTGTTCTGTGCAGCACTGACCACGTGGGTGGCTGAGGAGCGTGTGAGGAAAGCAGGAGCTGTGGGGGAAAACAGTCATGACCCGCGGCTGTCTGTCGTTTCCCTGTTGGTCCCTCACATCTGCTAAGTATGGAAGGAGAAAACCTCCTGCAAGCCAGGGCCTCCCTCTGAGAAGGGCGCCCTCTGCTCCTCTTCTGCATTTGCAGAAGGGAAGGAGGATGTTCCCATGAGCTGGGTACCTACCCAGCACTTTCACACATGCTCTGTGTACTGGGTGGACTTGGATGCCTCCTAAAATTCACATCTACACTGAACCCCAGAATGTGACCTTATTTGGAAATAGAATCTTTGCGGATGTAATCAAGTTAAGATGAGCTTCTACAGAATTCGGGTGAGCCCTAAATTCAATGACGGATGTCCTTATAGGGAGAAAGAGATTTGGAGACACATAGAGATATTCAGGGCCATGTGAAGGCGGTGGTAGAGATTGGAATGATGTGGCTACAAGCCAAGGATCCCTGGCAAGCACCAGAAGCTAACAGAGCCCTACTGATGCCTTGATTTCGGACTTCTAGCCTCCAGAACTGTGAGACAATAGATTTCGGTTGTTTTAAGCCACCTGATTTGTCATATTTTGTTAAGGTAGCCCTAAGAAATTAAGGCACTGTAAATAAGGACTTAGAGCAACCTGGACAGGTAGATGCTCTTAGATGCCTTTTGTAGACTGAGAAGCTGAGGCTTACTGAGGAGGTCCTATGTCACTCGCAGCACAGGTACTTTGTGAGTACCTGTGATGGGGGCCAGGCACTTGAAGGACTGGCCAACTGTGGCCCTTGTCCCCACGGAGGTCCCTGAGTATGGATATGGAGCTGTGACCACTTCCTCTGTATTGTGGGAGAACCCCTAGAAATGCAGATGGATCTTCCTCCCAGGCCCTGTAACACTGGGCTGCTTGTCCTGGGATGCTTTCTTCTGCTTATAGCCTTCTTTGATCTCCTTTTTGGGTGTCTCTTCTTTTCTTTTTTGGCTGCTCCACACGGCATGTGGGATCTTAGTTCCCCAACCAGGGATCTTAGTTCCCCCTGCAGTGGAAGCACAGGGTCTTAGCCGCTGGACTACCAGGGAAGTCCCTGGGTGTCTCTTCTTGATTCGATGAAGATTAAGAGGAGATAAGTCAATCTGAGGAAATCCAGATGGAGATGTGTCCCTAGCTGCTTTCACCTGATTCTTTCCTGACCCACAGAAGTTGAGGAGACAGTAGCTTAATTTTCCCTCAAGACGGTGTTAGGATCTAGGAAGCCTTCTTGGGCTGGTGACATTTGATGTAGATTTTGAGGAAGTTCTCTAGTGGGAGGAGGGAGGGAGGCAGAGAGGTACCAGGGTGGGTCAGGCCAGGGCTGGGGACCACTGTTAGTAACGCAGTGGGAGTGTAGGTTGTGTGTGGCTTTGCGTAGGGTGAAGGGAGAAGAGGAGGAGAGGAAGGCTGAGGCCGTTAAGAGCAGTGTTTCTTTTTCTTTCTCCTTTTTTCCTATTTTTAACAGCTTTATTGCAGTATAATTGACATACAACAAACAGCATATATTTCAAATGTACAATTTGATAAGTTTTGGTGTATGTATACACCGTGGAAGCATCACCACCATCAAGATAATGAACATATCCATCATTCCCCAAAGTTTTCCTGTGACTTTTTATAATCCCTCCCTGACTCTGATGCTCATACCTCCGTCCCCAGGAAGCCACTGATTGAGGATTTCTTAAAGTGTGGTCCAAGGACCCCCGGGGTGTCCCCGAGTCACTTTGAGGGGGTCTGTGAAATCTTACCTTTTGTTATTACATATCTGTGTAAGACTGAAGTTTTTTCGTGTATCTCAGCTAAAACAACCTATCACAACAAATCAAGTGGACAAGCAGACATGAAAATCAAAAAATACAGAACAGTGCTGCTTTTTGTAAAGTTGGTTATTTTCATAAAAATATGGTATTTATGTTACCATGTAATTCTATTACTTATATTAACATGTAGTAGGTTTATTATCGCTAACTTTAATTATATTAGTACATGAATATTTAAAAATGTTTTTCAGCTTTAATTTCTAATAGGATAAATATTGACAAATATAGCCCATATAAACAGAAGCTCTTTGGGCTCCTCAATAATTACTATTTTTCAATAAAATGCCTATCCCACTTTTTTCTGCCACCTCTCGGTTTTGTTTTTTTTTAATTGTTTTGGCCAAGCCGCTATGTGGGATCTTAGTTCCCCCACCAGGGATCGAACCTAGGCCCTCGGCAGTGAAAGCGCAGAGTCCTAACCACTGGACCGCCAGGGAATTCCCATCTCAATTAGTTTTAAGATCCTGAGATGAAAAAGTTAGAGGACTGTTGCCATAGAGGGCTTTGAATGCTCTGCTAAGGTTTCTGGACTTTCTTTCCCTATGGAGTGGGGACCTGTTGAAGACCTTTTCAGCAGGTGGTGACAGGATCTGGCTTGGCTTTAGAAGGAGGCCTCTGGAAGCATAAGGATGGGGGAGGATAGGAGGGGTCCAAGCATGGGGGGAGCATGTGCCCGAGGGGCAGGGCCACAGAGGCGGAAGAGAAGGGGTCTGTCTTGAGGGATCCTCAGGACAGGAGTTGGGACAATCCCAGGCCATTGCTCTCATAGGATGCGGAGGTGAACTGGCCTCCCAGAAAGGGGAGTGTCTCAGGCAGTGGGTAAGAGGGAAGCAACTTCTCGTCTCCAACGTTTTTATCTGGACTCTGGTACCTCTTCCAAACTACTGGGCCTGTTATCTTGGGCGCGAGTAACAGGGAATCAGTAACCCATATTACCAAATAAATATCCAAACATAAATGTCCTTAGAGACTCCTGGCTCCCTTTTCAAAATCTTCATATCACAGTTCTCAGAGTAAAGAACGTTCCCATTGGCCTTTTTTCTGGGGTGGCATGTGGGACGTGGGATCTTAGTTCCCCGACGAGGGATTGAATCTGTAACCCCTGCAGTGGAAGCTTGGAGTCTTAACCACTGGACTGCCAGGGAAGTCCCTCCCGTTGGCCTTTTAATCTCATGGGTTCCTTGTATTTTTTATCCTGCTTATCAAATTTAGAGGAAATGCAGTGTTTGCATCGCTATGCCCTATTTTTGACTGTGTTGTTACAACACTTATTTTGAATGGCGTTAGATGATTCTCCAAATTCACAGACATTCTTCTTTTTATTAAAGGCTGTCTACCAGGACCTCTACTTGCCAATATCTCCTTAGCCTTTAGCTCATGTTGCATGTGGATGATGATAACAGCCACCACCCCAAAGAAAATAACATTGGATGAATTATTCTGTTCTTTTCATGTATTAGTGCAGTTCATTCTCATAACACCTATAAGGGAAGTATTATTTTTGTTCTACTCTACAGATGAGGAGGAAACCAAGGTTCAGAGAGGTAACACAACTTGCTCAAGGTCACACGGCTTGAAAGTGACCAAGCCAGGGGTTGAATCCGGGCAGACTGGTGCCCAAGTCCTCCTTTTTGTTGTTGTTGTTTTTGGCCGCATCGTGTGGCTTGCGGGATCTTAGTTCCCTGAACAGGGATTGAACCCGGGCTCACGGCAGTGAGAGGGCTGAGTCCTAACCACTGGACTGACAGGGAACCTCCCCCAAGTCCTCTCTCTTAACCCTTATACTATACCTAAAAACAAAAAGCCACTTCTTCCCCCAAAGTGTTAAGAATTAGAGGGATGGACTATTTAGTGGCAGATTTTGAAGAATCATGTATTTAATTAAAGGTTTCTTGGAGAGAGTACTTTGTTATTCTCCGGTAGTTTACACCTTGTCTATTTTTATTGTCTATGATGCCATTTATGATGTTTTTATGTGTTGGTATTTTTCTCTTTCTCTTTCTGTTGGCTGTCATTTTTATCTACAGAAACTATAGCTGATTATCTGTGCTATTTTCTCACTTGACAACAAAAATATTGACAATAAACATCACAGTCATTGCTTGTGGCTTAGAAAAAAATGCGGTGAAACACATTTTTTGGAACTCAGTTGTGGAAACTATCTGTCTTCGTATTCAGGTGACATATGCACTTGTAAATAACTGTTGTTTGTAGCAGCAATTTAGATCTTGTAGAAGAGGTAGTCTTGCTCAGCCTGTGGGCTTCTCAGGTAGAGCCTGTACCTTAAGTGCTTGAGCCCTGCAAAATGTTAATTCGGCCTGAGCTCCAGGGACCTCTTTTTCTGGTCCCCAGACCAATCAGTGTGTCAGTCCCAGGGCACGCCAAACCCATGGCCTTACATTTCAGAAGTTAACATGATTTGAGCTGCATTAGCAGGTACTTTTAGCAGCTCGTTAAATAGTTACTGTGCACCTACTATGTGCTTATTAGGCACCAGGGTACTGAATACGATAGAAATAGTCTCCATCTTCATGCTTTATTAAAGAAAACAGGAGAGGGCAGACAGCAGAAGCAAGAAGAAGTACAATCCTGCAGCCTGTGGAACAAAAACCACATTCACAGAAAGATAGACAAGAAGAAAAGGCAGAGGGATATGTACCAGATGAAGAAATGAGATAAAACCCCAGAAAAACAGCTAAATGAAATGGAGATAGACAATCTTCCAGAAAAAGAATTCAGAATAATGATAGTGAAGATGATCCAGGACCTCGGAAAAAGGATAGAGGCAAAGATCGAGAAGATGCAAGCAATGTTTAACAAAGACTTAGAAGAGGACTTCCCTGGTGGCGCAGTGGTTGGGAGTCCACCTGCCGATGCAGGGGACATTGGTTCGTGCCCCGGTCCAGGAAGATCACACGTGCCGCGGAGTGGCTGGGCCTGTGAGCCAGGGCCACTGAGCCTGCACGTCCAGAGCCTGTGCTCCACAGCAGGAGAGGCCACAGCAGTGAGAGGCCCGCGTATGGCACAAAAAAAAAAAAAAAAAAAAAAAAAAACCTAGAAGAATTAAAGAACAAACAAACAGAGATGAACAATACAATAAGTGAAATGAAAAATACACTAGAAGGAATCAATAGCAGAATAACTGAGGCAGAAGAACAGATAAGTAACCTGGAAGACAGAATGGTGGAATTCACTGCTGCAGAACAGAATAAAGAAAAAAGAATGAAACGAAAGGAAGACACCCTAAGGGACCTCTGGGACAACATTAAACGCAAAAACATTCACATTATAGGGGTCCCAGAAGGAGAAGAGAGAGAGAAAGGACCTGAGAAAATATTTGAAGAGATTAGAGTCGAAGACACACCTATGGTGAACTAATCAATGCCAAAGGAGGCAAGGATATACAGTGGAGAAAAGACAGCCTCTTCAATAAGTGGTGCTGGGAAAACTGGACAGCTACATGTAAAAGAATGAAATTAGAACACTCCTAATACCATACACAAAAATAAACTCAAAATGGATTAAAGACCTGAATGTACGACCGGACACTATAAAACTCTTAGAGGAAAACACTGGAAGAACACTCTTTGACATAAATCACAGCAAGATCTTTTTTGACCCACGTCCTAGAGTAATGGAAATAAAAACAGAAATAAACAAATGGGACCTAGTGAAACTTAAAAGCTTTTGCACAGCAAAGGAAACCATAAACAAGACGAAAGGACAACCCTCAGAATGGGAGGAAACATTTGCAAACAAAGCAACTGACAAAGCATTAATCTCCAAAATATATAAACAGCTCATGCAGCTCAATATCAGAAAACAAGCAACCCAATCAAAAAATGGATGGAAGACCTAAATAGACATTTCTCCAAAAAAGACATACAGATGGTCAAGAGGCACATGAAAAGATGCTCGACGTCACTAATTATTAGATCAATGCAAATGAAAGCTACCATAAGGTATCACCTCACACCAGTCAGAATGGCCATCATCAAAAAAATCTACAAACAATAAATGCTGGAGTAGGTGTGGAGAAAAGGGAACCCTCTTGCACTGTTTGTGGGAATGTACATTGATACAGCCACTACGGAGAGCAGTGTGGAGGTTCCTTAAAAACTAAAAATACAATTACCATATGACCCAGCAATGCCACTACTGGGCATATACCCAGAGAAAACCATAATTCCAAAAGACACATGCACCCCAATGTTCAGTGCAGCACTATTTACAATAGCCAGGTCATGGAAGCAACCTAAATGCCTATCAACAGACGAATGGATAAAGAAGATGTGGTACGTATATACAATGGAATATTACTCAGCCATAAAAAGGAACGAACTTGGGTCATTTTTAGAGATGTGGATGGATCTAGAGACTGTCATACAGACTGAAGTAAGTCAGAAAGAGAAAAAGAAATATTGTATATTAACGCGTATATGTGGAACCTAGAAAATGGTACAGATGGACCGGTTTGTAGAGCAGAAATTGAGCCATGGAAGTAGAGGAAAAAACGTATGGACACCAAGCGGGGAAGCGGCGGGGTGGTGGTGGTGGTGGTGTGATGAATTGGGAGATTGGGATTGACATGTATACACTGATGTGTATACAATGGATGACTAATAAGAAAAAAAAGAAATAAAAAATAAACATTAAAAAAAGAAAAAAAAAGAAAACAGAACATTGAAGAGGTAAATATAAATAAGTTAATAAGAGAAGTAAGATAGGGCTGTGAAGGAGATTCACAAAATTGAGAGACTTGTGCTAGTCTAGGGATTCTAAGAAGGCTTCCCCAAGTTAAGTGACATTCCAGATAGAAAGGGAAGGGTGTGGAGGGGTTAATATAGGATGAGAAGGGAGGAGAGCATTGCAGAAGGAGGGACCAGTAGATGTGAGGGCCCATGAGTGGGAGAAAGAAGAGAGTGGTAGAAAACCAGAGAAGTCCAGCAGGGCTGGAGCGGAGAGAGTGAGTGAGCGATGGCAGGAGACGATGCTGGATTTGAACCTTTTCTACCACAATGGGAAGTCATTAAAGGCTTTGAAGCCTGGAGTAGCATAATTCAATTTGTACTTCCATTTTGAAAAGGTCAGTGCAGTTGCTCTTAATCCCACAAATAATTATTGAGCATTTACTACATTCCAGGCTTTGTCCTTGGTTCTGGGGATAACTCAGGGAATAAAACCGACCAAAAAAAAAAAAAAACCCTGCCCTTGTCGAATTTACATTATAGTGGGGTGGGGGGAACTAGTAAACGTAAACATGGAGCATATCAGGTGGTGATGGGTGCTGTGAAGTGTAGCAATGGTCTGGGGGAAGGATGCCAATTTATACATATAGAGTGGGGAGGGAAGACCTCATGCTGAAGGTGACGTTTCAGTAACGGCCAGAAGGAGGTGAGAGATGCATGAGGAAGAAGAGTGTTCCAGGAATAGAAGAGCAAGGTGCACAGGCCCTAAGGAGGAAGGAGATTGGTGGCTGGAGTGGGGTGGGCAATGGAGAGTGGTGGGCGCTGAAATTCCTGAGAAAGTCGGGACTCAGATGGTGGACAGTCTTGGCCAACGTAAGGATGTTTTCTTTCATGCTGAGTGGGATGGGGAGCCATTGGAGAGATGATACAATGTTCATAATTTTTTTTTTAAACTGGCGTATAGTTGATTTACAGCATTGTGTTAGTTTCAGGTGTAAAGCAAAGTGAATCAAGTTACACATATACATATATTCACTCTTTTTTAGATTCTTTTCCCATATAGGCCATTACAGAGTATTGAGTAGACTTCCCTGTGCTATACAGTAAGTCCTTATTAGTTACCTATTTTATATATAGTAGGGTGTCTATGTCAATCCCAATCTCTCAATTTATCCCTCACCCCTTCCCCTGTGGTAGCCATAAGTTTATTTTCTACATCTGTGACTCTTTCTGTTTTGTAGATAAGTTCATTTGTAGCCTTTTATTAGATTCCACATATAAGCGAGATCATATATTTGTCTTTGTCTGACTTCACTCAGTATGACACTCTCTAGGTCCATCCATGTTGCTGCAAATGGCATTATTTCGTTGTTTTTTATGGCTGAGTAATATTCCATTGTATATATATATGTACCACATCTTTATCCATTCCTCTGTTGATGGACGTTTAGGTTGCTTCCATGTCCTGGCCATTGTAACTAGTACTGCAGTGAACATTGGGGTGCATGTGTCTTTTCAAATTAGTGATTTCATTTTTTTCAGGTATATACCTAGGAGTGGACTTTTTGATTCAAGCCATCCTAGTGGATGTGAAGTGGTAGCTTGTTGGTTTTGATTTGCATTTCCTGAATGACCAATTATATACTCATGTGCTTACTGGCTGTTTGTGCATATTTTTTTGAAGAAATGTCTATACGGTTCCTTTTCCCATCTAGAAAATCAGGTCATTGGTCTTTTTATTTTTGAGTTATAAGAGCTCTTTATATATTCTGGATACAGGTCTTTTACAAGATGTGTGATTTGCAAATATTTTTGTCCCATTCTGGGGGTCGTCTTTTCACTTTGTAGACTGTAAGGGACAAAGGTGCAAACAAGGAGATGATGACTGGGACCCGGGGGTTTGTGCACAGGAGGGAAGATCAGAATTGACTGAGTGCAGATCTGAAGAGAAGAAGGGCAGGAGTAGAAGCAGGGAGACCCATTAGCAGGCTGCGCAGTAGACTTGCTGAGAGACTGGGAGGAAGCTGAGTGGGGGCCCTGGGGAGGGAGAGGTGTGGGCAGATCTGAGAGATAGCTAGAGCGTAGAGCCCGCCCAGAGGACTTGCTGATGGGTGGGTTGTGGGGAATAAGGGTAAAGGATGAGTCCAGGATGACTCCTCGGTTTCTGATTGGAGTCACCGAGTGTTGTCATTTACTGGGCGCACTAGCCACAGAGCAGTGAGTGAGGTGGGTGAATGATTCCTGTTTGATTGAACCGGGGTTGAGCTGTGGAGCCTGAAAGGGAAGCAAAAGAGTAGATCATTGGAAATATAAGTGTGGTTTTCAGAAGTCTGACCTGGGGGCTTCCCTGGCAGCCTAGTGGTTGGCTGGGACTCCGTGCTCTCACTGCCAGGGATCCGGGTTTGACCTCTGGTCGGGGAACTAGGATCCCACAGGCTGTGAGGTGCGGCAAAAAAAAAAAAAGAAAAGAAGTGTGACCCAGGATGGAGATGTAGATTGGGAGGTTGACCATGAGGAAGATCGGAATGCAGATGAGGAAACTGAGGCTTAGGTGGGTTAAATAACTTTCTCAAGCCCAAACACCCAGTCAGTGGTAAAACTGGGATTCAGACTCACTTCTACTTGACTGCAAAACCCAAGTTCTTAACCACAGCACTTACTGCCTTTGAGAAGCTGGTGTGGACTTAGAGAAGGCCAGCTGAAGAAGCGAGGCAGCAGGATTGAGCCAGTCTGTCCTGCCCTCCCGACGCAAGGGCTCTTTCTGAACTAGGGACAGAATAGTCTGGCCACAGCAGACCCACGTGGGCTCCAAGAGAGGTCTGTGACGGCAGCCTGTCAGCCGTCAGCAGCTTCCTCCACAGAGGCCCAAGTGCAAGCCTACCCAAGCTCGCTTAATAAACTGCAGGGGAAAAACAGCACAGACTGGGAACGGATCATGTCTCCCCAGGCTTCAGAATGTTCTGACTGGGCTTTTAATAACTAGCATCCCTTCCACGGAACGGTTTCCAGCTTACAAAGCACTTTCACACGCATAACCTCATCTGATCCTCCCGGCAATCTTTTGAGAGAGGTGTAATTCTCTCACTTCTGATTAGAGGGGACTGAGGTTCAAGGATGTCAAGTGACTTGCCAGTGTCACAACGTGTGTTGTATGTGACAGAGTGTGGACTCTAACCTGGGTCGTCTGATTCCAGAGCCTGAGCTTGTCCATAACAAATCGCATTTGTTACTAACTAATAGCAACCTGTCACCATACTACCGAGCTAGTTAGGTAAAGATTTATTGAGCATCTGACTGTCTACAAAGAATGATAGAAAACACCCAGGAGTCTACAAAAATAGGCCTGAGTTATGTGTCCTCATTTGCATACAGAAACACTTGCTTGAAAATGGTCAGATCACTCAAAATACAAGAAAATGTTAACAAACTTTTTATTTATTTTTAATTGAAGTATAGTTGGTTTACAATGTTGTATTAATTTCTGCTGTACAGCAAAGTGATTCAGTTATACATGTATATACGTTCTTTTTTTAAATATTCTTTTCCATTATGGTTTATCACAGGATATTGAATACAGTTCCCTGTGCTGTACACTAGGACCTTGTTGTTTATCCATCCTATGTATAATAGTTTGCATCTGCTAATCCCAAACTCCCAGTCCATCTCTCCTCCAACCCCCCTCCCCCTTGGCGACCACAAGTCTGTTCTCTATGTCCACGAGTCTGTTTCTGTTTCATAGATATGTTCCTTTTTGTCGTATTTTAGCTTCCACATATAAGTGATATCCTATGATATTTGTCTTTCTCTGTTTGATTTGTTTCACTTAGTATGATAATCTCTATGTCCATCCATGTTGCTGTAAAATGGCATTACTTCATTCTTTTTTATGGCTGATTAGTATTCCACACTTTTTGAAAGAACGCTTACTCCATGCCCAGACCCCCTGAAATGACTTTTTAGCAATGTGGGGCTAATAAGAGGAGTAACTAAAATGATGCATATAATATGCTTAGCACAGTGCCTGGTGCACCCAGTAACTGCTTAATAAATGTTGGCTGCTATTGTTATTGTTGTTGATATTGATTCCAGTAGGTCCTTTCAACTTTGCATTGATAGAGGACAGTCCCTAGTCAACCTTAGGAGAGGGGCGCAAGGAAACACCCACTTTTGAAGCCTTACGCTGTGACACAGGCTTCAAGAACGGTGACTGGACCCTGTTGATCTCTGTATTCCCAGGGCCCAGGCTAGGGTATTGGGCAGAGCAGGCATTGAATATGAGGCAAAGAACGTGAACTGGATATGTAAAGGTTGCTTCACAGTGATTTGAAAGATTTTTCCTAAACACACACATAACACCAGCTCCTGAGATGAGTGGGTACTACTGGACTTGGCACAATCAGAATGTTTGGGTGAGGAAAGATTGGCACAGAAAGGTGAATGTACCTCAATTAGGGCCTCAGCACTCTGGTGCTTTGGCTATTTCCAGCTCCCCATCCCTGGGCCAGGTCACAGATGGCATCCTTGGTGGGCTTCTGTCTGCTTAGCCCTAATGAGCGGAGCTGAACATCTGGCAAGCGCCTGAGTTCTGAATGGTGGTGTAGCCCTGTGCCTTAGCAAGTGCCCTGCCGCATAGCTGCCTCTGGAGAGTGGATGGAAACCAGAAGAGGCCTCAGCAACTCCACGTCAGACGCCGCGTGACTGCCTCTCCGAGAACTTTTGCAAACTCGTTTGGTTGTGTATGTGTCTTGTGAGTTCAGTAGCTTATCTGTGTGTTTGTTGTCTACCTACCCTACTCTACTTGTTTGCTGCTTATACAATATAATCCCCACTGAGTGGGCAGTTGGGGTAAAGTGCGAAAGGCATGAGGTCTGGATCAGGCAGCCATAAGATCAAATCCTAGCCTTGCCATCTTACTGGCTATGACTCTGGGCATGTTGTTTAACCTCACGGAGTCAGTTTTGCCCTGTCGACAATTAGAATAATAATGCTTACAATATAGGGTGATTGTGAAAAGTCATGGGATCACATAGGTAAATTGCCCATCTAAATGTCTGGCATTGGGCTTCCGTGTTGTCACAGTGGTTAAGAATCTGCCTGTCAGTGCAGGGGACACGGGTTTGAGCCCTGGTTCGGGAAGATCCCACATGCTGCTGAGCAGCTGAGCCCATGCACCACAACTACTGAGCCTGCACTCTAGAGCCTGTGAGCCACAACTACTGAGCCCGTGTGCCACAGCTACTGAAGCCTGCATGCCTGGAGCCCGTGCTTTGCAACAAGAGAAGCCACCACAATGAGAAGCCCGCGCACTGCAACGAAGAGCAGCCCCCGCTCACCGCAACTAGAGAAAGCCCGTGTGCAGCAACAAAGACCCAGCGTAGCCAAAAATAAATAAATAAAATAAATTTATAAAAATAAATAAATAAAATGTCTGGCATTCATTCATTCTTCGTGCATTTACTCGGCGCCAAGCTCAAGTACTAGGTGTTCTGGATTATGCAGAAAAGAGTAACCACAGCAGGCCTGCCTGCTCTCCTTTGAAAGGCCTGCTTACAAGGTTGGTCTGTGGCTGGTGTCTGGGAATTTGGATTCAGAAGGGTTCCATCCATTGCCACTGTACCTAAACTGTACAAACAAGGTGGTTTCTGCTGAACACCTGCTCTCCTCTGGGGCATCTGGGATGTTGACACGTGCTTGGCAGAGAGAAGAGCCTTGGGCACTTGATCTGATGAGCATCCCTGGGAGACAACATTTCACACATGTTGCCGAAATTCGTCATTGTGGGAATTAAGCATATTTTGTGTGACTTTGCTGAAAGAGGGCTCTTGGAAGCTTGCACCTGGTTTCCCTTGGACTTGGCCCCATGTGCTTTTTCCTGTTTCTGATTTTGCTTTGTATCCTTTCATGGTAGTAAATCATAGCTGTGAGAGCAGTAATTTCTTGAGTCCCATGAGTCCTAGCAAATCATTCAACCTGGGCGTGGTATTGAGGACCTCAATGCATAGATATAAATGTAATACATATTCTTTGCCCTTAGAAAGCTCACACTTTAGCTAGAAAGCCCAACATGTAAGTAATTACTATACAGTGAGTGAGGTTAGTGCAGGGGGCTGGGTCAGCCCTGAGGAGGAACATTGACCCTAGCTCTAGGGGGTTGGGGGGAACTTTTTGAGTTGAATTTTTTTTATTTTTGTAGTTTTATTTTTTAAATTATTTTTTATATTAAATTTTTTTTAAAAGTTTATTTTTGGCTACATTGGGTCTTCGTTGCTGCACGCGGGCTTCCTCTAGTTGTGGCGAGTGGGGGCTACTCTTTGTTGTGGTGCGCGGGCTTCTCGTTGCGGTGGCTTCTCTTTGTTGCGGAGCACAAGTTCTGGATGCGCAGACTTCAGCAGTTGTAGAGCGCGGGCTCTAGAGCGCAGGCTCAGTAGTTGTGGCGCATGGGCTTAGCTGCTCCGTGGCATGTGGGATCTTTCTGGACCAGGAATCAAACCTGTGTCCTCTGCATTGTCAGGCGGATTCTTATCCACTGCGCCACCAGGGAAGTCCTTGAGTTGAATCTTGAAGGGTAATTAGAAGTTAGCTATGTGAAGCAGGAGGAAAAGACCCCTGTAAAGTCTAACATGCTCTTCTAAAATCATTTTACATTTGAATCAGTCCTTTTAAAAAAAATTGTTTATTGGCCCTGTGCTCATTCACTAAGCATGGTTTGAGGGCCGACTATCCAAACCTACTCTGTGATGTATATTGAGGCCACAAGAGTGAACAGGAATGGTGCCTGCTTTCAAGAAGAGTCTGGCAATTTTTGGGTTGAGAGGTTGTGTTTTCAGGAGACGATATGCATGATCACGAAAGCCCCTAAGCTAGCCCAAGGGCAGGGAGTCAGGTGAAGGTTCCCTGAGGGGCAGTGTCTAGGTGGAAGGACAGGTAAGTTTCACCTGGAACAGGAGAAAGGCACTCCAAGAAGAAGAAACAGCATCCTGTGGCAAGAGAGACCATGATGTCTTCTAAAAACAATCAGTCGTTCAGTGTATCTGGAGAGTAGGAGATGAAGGGGCGGTAGGCAGGAGCTATATTTTGACAGGTAGTGAGGTCAGGCTTGAGGAAACAGGAGAAAAGATTCAGTGAGGAATGGGAAAGAAAATGGAGTAGGGCACGTAGAATACTTGTTGGACAGGGTGAAGACCCATGAATATGTAGTGGCACCAGTCTGTATGGATCCATGACATATGTTCCACCATGTTGATCTGGGATTAGGGGTTGTCAGGTGGGAGAAATGGATGGAAAAGGAGGCACAGAAGTTAAGGATATTGGCAAAAGGGTGATTGAAGTCAGGTAACACGATATCTAAGATGGATGGCAAGAGTGGCCTAATAGACTTCCTGCGGCCTTCAGAATCTTCTGACTTCGCTGCCCTCTATGTAAGTGCAGAAAGAGTGAGAGTAACAGGTGGAGAAAACTAGTGACCAGAAAATAGGCTGTTTGAACTTAAGATATCAGAGTTGAACTGTTCCAGGTGACTGTAAATTCTAGGGATCAGCGTGGGTATGCAGAGGTGATCTTTGGAGAGGGGAGAGAAGAAACAGAAGCCAGTGGTTGGATATGTCATCCTCGTGTACATTGAGGTCATATAGGGTGAAGGTGGGACTTGCAGTGGAGAGGAAGGCTGGGAGCCACTTGCCAAGGCCCCCAGTGACTGTGAGAAACTGCTCAGGAGGCCTGAGGTGACAGTGATGGGGAGAGGGCACTATCATTATTTAGTTGTGAACGTCAAAGGAGAAGGGACGTATTTCTTATACTGTAACATAAACTTGCTCTTCTTCCTCTGCCATCTAAAGCTCACTTTGACTTGGGACAGTTTTTGCTTTGATCCTAAGGGGTAGGCATCCTTTGGAGTTTGTAGAACAGTCAACAGTGCATTCTTCTCACTACCTGCCCCAACATTTGCTTTGCCCCAGCCTCCTGGTGAGAAGACTTTTTCTCATGGTCCTGCGAGAACTATCCACAGCTTGACTTCACAGAGCCTCCTGCTGGGGTATATTTGTGTGCTTGCCTGGGAAACCTGCCTCCAAAGGCCAGACAATCCTGCCTTTGGAAAGCTGCTATTGTTTTTTACTAATAATGTTTCCCAAAGTATATTCCATGAAAATACTAGTGCTTCAACATGCTTAGCAATGATGCATTCCATGGTCAAATATTGGGGAACCTATATCCCTTTTTTAGAGATTCATAATCTACGTTAGTCTATGAAGACCCTAAGAAATTTTGAAGAAAGGAAACCTTTGTGTAAGGTAGCATTTCCCAGTGTATTTGACCACTGAAGCCCTTTTCCCATTTAATCCCCATCAATAGGAAATGTATATACTTGGAAAGTTCTGATCAGTTGTCAGAAAAGAAGTATGTAGATTTTTTTCCCCCAATCAATGGCCATCTATCTAGAAGAGGTGCATTTTGCAACACTGGTATATTTCAGTTCTACTAAAATGAGATTTCACTGTGTTCCCAAGTTTAAATATCATGAATTACTACATTTGGTTAGAACTAACACATTATAATATTTTGTTTAGACTAACTGTCATTCTTATGTTAAGTGGTAACATTAGGAAATTAACAGCATTTCATTTTCCTTTGGAAGAATTCCCACAACTAAGATTAGAATCTAACAAAGAAAATGCACATTTTTCAGTCCTCTTGCTCTTATTTTAATTAAAAATGACAGCATAAATTTCAAACTAATCACATTGTTTACTACTTTAACGTGATAAAATTTCTTTGCAAATGCATGCAGATCATTCATAAAAATTAATGATATGCCTGGACTTAGATACATGCTTTGTAAATATAAAAAGACAAAAGTACCCAAAAAACACTTTATGAAGCTGTAATGAAATGAAAAACAAACAAGGGAAATTAACAACATACTCTCTTAAATAATACCATGATTCTGAGAGAAGTGCAGAACCCAATAACCCAGACTTTTTAATGAGCAAAACAAACATAAATATGAACATATCAAAATAATGTGGAATGTTGCCAAAGTGGTGCTTAGAGGAAGCTGCATTATTCTAGGTGTTTATGTTGCTAAGAAAGGCAAGGCAAGACATAATGAATTAAGCTTGCATCTAGATGTTTTCGAACAGGAGCAATGTCAGAAGCCAGAAAGAGTGGGAAGAGGAAGTAATAAACTTAAAAGAAGAAATAAATAAACTGGAGAAAGAGCTGATATATACCCTAAGCTGATTTTTGGGGAAAAAATGAACAATGACTTGCCTAACTAAAAAAGAGAAAACACAAATTCATTAAATTAGAAATGAGACGGGAGATCTGACAACAAATGTAGAAGGTTTAGAAATTTGCAGAGAAACAGTACCCTCCACTGTATGCTAATAAATCAGATAAATCAGAGTGGGAATGAATTACTCCTTGAAAAATTACAAAATATAAAAAGTCATGCATGATTAAGTAGAAAACACAACTACACCTATTACAGAGGAAGAAACAAGAAGTCATTAAAGTCTTACCCTGAAACCCACACAAACCGTGGGTATTTGGACCTAATACCTTAATAAAAAGACCCAAACTTTGAAAGCCATGATATTTTTTGACTGCCTACTATTGACTAGATCATTTACATACATACATACATATATACACACGTATCTATAAGGTCAAATTTATATAATGATTATATATGGGAGCTATTAGTAATACTAATTTACAGATCTTATAATAATTATAGGCTCTGAAAAGTTAGGTGACTTGCCTGAATCACACAGCAAGTAAGTGGTAGAGCTAGGATTTGAACTCAGATCCATCTGGCTACAAAGTTTATAATCTTTCCCTACATTATACTTTCTACAAGTATAAAAGATTTGTCTCCCCTAAATTGTTTTTAAATGTTGAGTTAATGCTGCTTTAACTCAATTCCCAATTTAGTTTTTGAGGAAATATGATTTCAATCTTCAAATTGGGAAAAAATACAAAGAAAGAAAATTATAGGCCAACTTCAGTTATGGATATTCATTATTTATTAAATAATTATAAACAGAAGTAATTTTACTTAAAAATTGATCTCTGACCAAATGAGATGTAATCCAGGAGCACAGAATAAGATGATAAAGTGAAAATTACTGTGCCAATTCATCCTATTAATAGAAAAGCATAGTTAAAATAATACCTCCATAGATGTTGAAATGGCATCAACTGTTCTCGGACAATGTATTTGGAGACCTGAAAAATAATATGATTTTTATATATGTAAATAAAAGATACAACCCTATCTTTCATAGAGAAGAGAGTTCCCATAAAAATAGAAAAAATACAGATGATGAAGGTAGGACTAAAGTTCTACCATATTTTAACACTGTACTAGAAATGTGAGCCATAGTCATTAGAAGGAAAAAGAAATTAGATGAGTACCATCAGCAAAGGAAGCCATACCTTTCTTCAATAGGCCTAGCACTTACTATATGCAAGGCATTGTGATAGTTACTGCGGATATACCCTGGAAAGATTGTGCATATCTAGAACGTATAGGGTCATCATATACTAGTTGGTGTAAATGAGGTTAACAACATCTTGAAATTCAAGGCAGATGAACACAAATAGTCATGTTTCTAGTTGCCAACAACTGAAGAATATAATGAGGAAGAGAATCATTTGCATTGGAGACAAAATACATTAAATACTAGGGCATTAATTTAATTGGGGGCATGAGATTTGTTTAAATAAAATTATACAATCCTAAAGGGAGGAATAAAAGGCATTAAATAAATGAAGGGAGAGATACCTCGCTTCAATTGAAAAGACAACATATGGGAAAGATTACAGTATCCCCTGAGTTGTCAGTGCATGCCAATTAAAGACCTGGTGGGATACTTTATGAGATGTGACAAATTGCTAGTGAAATTCGTCTAGAAAAATAAGCAGGCAGAAATACTAAAGGGTTTTAAAATTAATCATTTGAAGTTATACTTTCTGTCATATATTTATTCAATCTTAAGAGCATCTCTTTTTCCATATCCATCCAGTTACAGCCCTGTGCCTAACTCATAAAAGGTTCTCCATTAATACTAGTTGAAAGAAGAAAGGGAGGGATCCTTATTGTAGGGCTTTGAACATAAGCTAGGGATTGACTGCTGGCTTTCTCCAAGGTGTCGGAGAGCTGATGAGATGGAACAGTGGGGACGTGGCCTCATCTTAAAGCAAGCAAGGCAGGAGTGGTCGTAGTCAGAATTCCAGGAGCTTGTAGTCATCCTGCTGACATTTTTCTAGCAGAAGAGGGACCTGCCTGCTAGCTCTCTGCCCGGGCTTCTTGTCAACTTGACACTTGGGCACTCTCACTCATCAGCCACCATCTTCATGAGAAAACCTGAGAAGTTTGAACAGGAGCGCCAGTCTGGATCTCATTGCTCTCTGCTGCAGCTTTGGGGTCTGACCCCTCTACTTTTCAGATGCAAGAAATCCTCCTCCATTTTTTGAGGCCCATCGCTGGTGTGAAATCTTTCTCAAATGCCCCTAACAAAAATGCCTCTCCCCACTCCACGCTTGTGCAATAGTTGACCTGTTTCTTGAAGGGTCTAAAGCAGGCCACGTGAACTCTGGTACCAGCATGCCTCCCCCACCAAATTCCTTGAGGGTGGGATTTAGGCCTCCATCTCTCTTTTCTCCACAGCATCAGTTCCCAAGCTGGACTGGGCTGGTTATCGGAGTCACTCGAGGAACCTTTAAAGAGACAGATATCCCTGACCTTGGTGATTCAGATTCAACAGATCTGGGGGTATAATATATGAAAAATATATTACATTGTATTATATATCACATAGTATTATATATTATATTAAATATTACATTATAATTATGCATTATATGTGTGTGTGTGTGTGTGTATATATATATATATATATATATATATATATATATATATATATATATATATATATATATAGATGGATTTTCCAGACTATTTAGCTGAAGAACCAGGTTTGGAAACACTGGTTCCATAGCATCAGACAGAGCATCTCTGCAGAGGAGGCCCCCCCCATTTATTAAAGGGATTAAAGTAGGCGCAGTGTTCAGAATGGTTATACAGTTGCTGCTATGCCCACATGGGTGTTTCAGGTGCTGGAGTATACTGCAGAGGGTCTAGTAAACACTTAAAACGAGATGATCTCTAACCAGCATTTTCATGATTTTAACTAATAGTTGAAGAGCATTTGCTAATTGCCACTAGAATGTTTGCATCAGGGGGCACCACTATATCCCCCAGTGATGGACTAGCTCAGCTCAGTGTCTCACACAGAGTAGGCCCTCAACTCTTTAATGAATGAATGCAACATGTTTAAAAATTACTTCTCACAATGACTCTCCTAAGATGGCTACTCTTTTTATCATTTCATAAATGAGGAAGTTAAAGCAGACTAACATATTTGAGGACGTATAGCCAGTGAGCAGTAGAGCTGCAATTTTCCTTCGTGTTTTGGCCATTCCAAAGGCCAGGCCTCGAGAAGTTGTGCCATAAGGCAGAAAGAGCCTTTCCACCCCATGGACTAGGTGGGGGCCAGGCCAGGAAGGGCACAGATGCAGACAGCAGACACCCCAGGTGGGACTGCACAAGTGCTGGGGAGAACAGTTAGCAACAAGGCCTTGGATCAAATTTAGAGTATGGTCCGGAGAGTCACGTGGGCCTGGGGCATTGGCAGCACATAGTGATGGGGGTCCTAGTCAGGACTGAGAGTGCGTTCCAGGCCAACAGAGATCGGGAAAGAATAAGGCAGGAGCCCAGATCTGGAGGAACTGGGGAACACAGTTAGCCTTGGATACAGAGGAGCAAAGCAAGAAGCATGTTACTGGGTTTGGGGCGACAAGGTGGGGTCTCGCTTGATAAGGAAGGAGGCATGACTCCGGCAACAACAAGCAGAGCTGAGGGCCAGGCAGCGCCAGCATCCCTGGTCCTGAGGGTGAGCCTGGTGCTCATGCCGAGCTTCTTAAGCTCCTGCCCTGGGCAGATTGTGTTTCCCAACTGAGAATAAGCTAGGACCCAGGTTAAGGTAGGGCAATGCCTGCGGGTCCAGGAGGATGAACTTCAGAGGTGGAGAGAGAGTAGACCCAGGCCAGAGAGCCAAGAAGCACCTGCAAGGCAGAGAGCGGTCCTAAGGTGAGATCAAGACCCCAGACCAAAGTGAAAAGGGATTGCAGGACTGGCAAACTTTGTGAAGCAGTGTTTTGACTCCTTCTGATATGCTGAAGGTCGGTGGGATATTGATTATTACAGGCAGGCTCCTAACTCTCATTATACTGGGGGAGGTAGATACAGCTGGCTTACTTGCTCCTGAGAGGTGGTCATTTATCTCGAAGTTACCAACCCCTGCCCAAGCACAGCTTCCTAACGACGCCACCACTGGTAACCCAGTCCAACAGCACCTGGACCCTTGAGGTACTCCTCCAGTGGGTAAAAGTGCCTCACCCCAGCTCTGATTCTCACGTGGGGAAGGCCGCATTCCGCATCTCCCAGAGCTGGGTAGGGTTTGAGAAAGTCCCCCAGATGATGCTGAGCTGTCTTCCTGGGGCAGGAGGCCATGTTCCGATCCCTTGAGCATCACTGCTTTCCAGCAAGAAGGGCTCTTTTCACCCCTGTGATCTCCTCACTTCCTCTGATCTGGCGGCATTATCATGACCAAATTATCGATGAGGAAGCTGGGGCCTGAGCTGCCCAGGGTTCTCACAGTTAGAAAGTAGAGGAGCCGGTAGTAACAGCTGGGTCTTCTGACTCCAAGTCCAGTGCTTTTGTCTGTGGCACTAGGCTCCATCCCTGACACCAGGATTAGGACCTAAGAGGAAAATGGCAGGCTCAGAAAACTCAGGCCCGTGGGCATGCTGGGACACCTGTAGGAGGTGGCACTTGACGTGTTGGGTGTGTTGCCACAGGTGGGGGATTGGCCAAAGCTGGGTGCGCAGCTGGAGTGAAGGAGGTCGGCCCTTGGGAGAGGCAAGAGGACCCAGCTGTTCTCTGCCTGGTGGGTGACCCTTCCCTGCCGGCAGCAGGGCAGGCTGTACGGTGACTTCCGCAAGTGCCAAGGTAATTGTTGAGTGGTCGTTGGGGTAGCTGTGTGTGATGTTACGAATACAGGAGTGCCCAGCCTGCTCACTCCAGCAGGACCTACTTAGTACCGTTTCCGGGTCACGCCCTGGGTGCTGGGTGTTCAGGAGCCATGGTCCCTGCCCCCAGGGAGGTCAGTGTCTTGGGTTTCAGGCAGATAATTCCATCCCCATGTGATTAGTGCTTCATAGGGGCAATGAATTGAGTGCAAAGTGGGCATGGGGTGCGTAGAAGAGGGAGGTTCAAATTCCCTTGGACACTGGCAGGGTGGAAAGGTCTGGGAAGGCTTCGTGGTGGAGAGGACTAGAGCTAAATTTTAAAAGATGAGAGGATTTACCGAAGTAGGAGAGAAAGGGGAGGGCATTCTAAGGCAGGGGTCTGCAAAGGTTTCCTGTAAAATGCTGATAGTAAATATTTTAGACTCTATCCCAGCTACTCAACTCTGCCTTGTAGTGCAAAAGCTGCCATAGACAGGAGGTAAACAGGTGTGAACTTGGCTGTGTTCCAGCCAAGGCTGACTGCCAGAGTTTGCCCAGCCATACAAGGTGTAGGTACACTTACTGTCCCCATTTGATGTTTGGATGCTCCTAGGGGTGAAGTGACTTGCTCAAGGCCAGTCAGTGTAACCAGGCACAAGGGGATCCCAGCACTCGTCGCAGGGACCAGAGATGCAGGTGGAATATGGCAGATGGCAGAGCCGGAGGATGCTGGTCTTAGCAGTCGAACCTATTGTTACCTTCTGCCCTTGGCCTTTCCAGCTACTGTACTGCCTCTTTGCAAGACCTTGGCTCTGCAGCAGCTGTGAGCCTATCAGCCACACATCTTCATTCAAACCATCTCCCCTCACACAGGACTGGGCAGTGAGCAGGTGCTCGGCCCACGCTTGCTTAACTGATCTACCTAGGATTCAGTTAAGGGCTCTGGGTCGTTTAAAATGCTGTTTCTGATATAATTGGCATCAAATTCTTTTGCTTGTTCTGTTGTTTTAATTGATACAACTTCCTGCTCATACAAACGAAGACATTCAGCTCTGTGGAACCACATCATAAACATAGGAACTCTTCCAGATTATGTTGGAGCTTCTTCGAAGGGAAAAAATACTTTTCATTCTTAACTAATTATTTTTTTTAAATGAATGGCAGGTGGGACACTACAAAATCCGTAATTTTGCAAGCTGAAAAAAGAACTGAACATCTTTATCTTGCCAAATTTTTTTTTTATTTCACTGGTGTTAGTGACAACAGTTTTTTTTTTTTAATTTTCTGGATCAGACTGAGGACATTTATGAAATAATCAGTCCTAACTATGAATATTCCCATAGGGAGGCTGTTTCTGAGGAGAGTTAAAAATACCCCTGAAATCATATGTGTAACAATTTCTATTTCTGTGACTTCTCCCCTCCCTTCTGTAATGGATTTCAGTTAGTGGGGTCCTTGTTGCATGTCATGATCATTTTGGCCTCATAATTTTGAGAAAAAGATTAAAAACGTTCTTTTTTCTTTCACATAAACAGAAGCATAAAACCTGTATTATGTGATTTTGGTCATTGGACTCTGTTTTGGAGCCTGGAAAGGTACCAAAGGGTCAACATGCAGGTTAACCCAGGACCTCTCTCTCTCCTCCTACCTCAGTAGTACCACCCCCCTCCCCAGGGGATCCATGTGAGAAGTTCCATTTGGAACTCAGGCTGGCTGTGTCCATCGCCAGCCCACTCCCAGCCCACCCTCCAGCCCCAGCCCCAGTTCACATCCTGGGTACCACTTGTCTTTTCTGACTTGATTGTGGTAATAATAGCAAGTGCTTCATGAGCACCAACTCTGGACCAGGCGCCACACAGACATGCTCTCGGTTGAGCCTCAAGGAAACCTTGTGAGGGTCTTGCTGTTATTCCCATTTTCCAGATGAGGAAACTAAGACTCCAAAGTTGAGAGGGAACTGGCCAGGGTGACTCAGAGCGGAAGCTGCAGAGCTCTGATTGGACCCCAGAACTTGCGTCTGCATGTCTGATTACACTTGATTAAAACAAATCCTGGGTACCATTAAACAGACATAGAGTGGTGACTGCCTTGCTTGTGATCATACAGGTCGTGATGGACCACTTCTGGAATCCAGATCCCCACCAAATACAGACATATGCTTTCTTTTACCTCATATAGTTGCTTAGTTTACAAATGATGCGGAGATGTTGGTCTCAAGAAAACACCCTAAACATTTAAAATCCTGTCTGATCTGTTTTTCATGGAGGATGAAAATTGGTAACTCATTCTGTGACAGGTTCTATGGATGAGGAATAGAAGGAAATGTAATAAATTATAGTGATGTCAGAATGGTAACATTGGAGGCCCTTAGGGGATATAAAAACAATAAATGATTATATGCTTTTCCCCATACCACTCACTACTATAAAATGGTGCTACCGCATGCAGAGAGTCATCCTTACTTGTCAGCAGAGTGCCACCTGAAATTATTAGTGAGTAAGGTTATAATTGTACATTTGTAGCTTAAAAATGAGTAATCCACTTGTCATTTTTTCCTGCCTCCTCTGCTTCATTAGTCATCTGTATTTCAATAGTGAACTTGGTTGTCAGTTTGGACCTGACTTCAGTCTGGGGCCAGGGAGCCAGAGACTTAGTCCTCCTGCTGGTCCCCAGCCCACAGGGCCTGGAGGGCTAGGAGACCCAGGCTCCGCAGCCACCCTTAGGGCATGTTCCCAATTAACTGAGGTCAGGGTCCAAGTAGACCTCCTGGGGGCCTGTAGCAATGTAGCTTGAAAACCAGAAATGCTTTTTTTTTTTTAATAACAAAAGATGCTTCCATTGCTTTTTAAAAAAATTTATTTTTTTCTTGAAGTATAGTTAATTTATAATGTGCCAATCTCTGCTGTACAGCAAAGTGACTCAGTTATACACATACAATTCTTTTTTTAAATGTTCTTTTCCATTATGGTTTATCACAGGATATTGAATTTTCTTTGGCTAGAACCTGCTGTTTTTGGTGTTTCGGTTGGTGGTGTTCTGTAGAGGATATAGCTGGGGAGACCCAAGAGAAGTCATTGTTCAGAGGGGCTGACCTGTGGTGGTGAAGAGCACAGACTTTGGGTTCCAGACCAGATCCTCTTCTTATTGGCTGTGTGACCTCAGGCAAGTTACTTAACATCTCTGAACCTCAATATCCTTATCTAATTTCCTTATCTATAAAACGAGGGATGATGGTACCTGCCTCAGAGGGCTGCTGTGCAGATTAAATGAGTTAGTGCCCAAGAGGTGGTCTGTGTAATACAGCAATTAGGAAGACTACATGGGAGCCAGACTGCCTACATTCAGATCCTAGCTAATTAGTTGTGAGACCTTTGGCAAATGTCTTAACCTCTTTGTGCTTCACCTGCCTCATCGGTAAATCGGGGATGACGATAATAGGTTGTTGGCAGGATTACATGAGCTAACCTGAGTCAAGGAATTTGAAGGGTTCCTGCCACACGGAAGGACTATTTAAACGTCTGCTATTATGACCATTGATCATTTCTATCAGTAGCCAGAGGCAGCATGGACTCCAAGAGGGCAGACCCCATGTGCTTCAGAGTTCAGACAAACAAGGGAGCTCGGAGAGCTGGGGGCTCCAGGAAGGCATCACAGAGCAGGCAGACACTGCAGAGGCTGGGGGATGCAGCTCAACCGTGGGGCCTGCCAGAACTAGGCGGGGATCCCTGCTCAGCCACTTGTTAGCGGAGGGACCTTGGGCAATTTACCTGCCTCTCTTTGCCTCAGTTTCTCCGACTGCAAAATGGGAATGATAACAGGGAGGATTAAGTAAAGCAATAAACGTAAAGTGCCTGGCATGTGGTCAGTACTCAACAAATGAAGATGTTGTTTATTAATTACTACTCATCCTTATATTTACAGTGAATTCAAGGAGTTACTCTTATTATTATCAGCCAGAGTGCAAGCTGCCAGTGTGCGAGGTGAGCATGGACTTGGATGCTCTCAGAGGGAGAGGTTTACATATGGGCGAAGGCTGGGAGGCGAGAAGCTCCCGGGGAATGCTGGTGGTGATGAGCAGACCAATTCGGATCCCTTGGCAGCTTCCTGTAGTGCGAGATGTGGTTTAAACTAGGGAGTGAAAGGCTTTGGATGCCAAGGTAAGGAATTTGGTTTTTATTTCACTGGCAGCAGAGGCTGTAAAAATCATTGAGACGGGGGGTAGGTGGGGGAGGGCTTCAGGAATATTCTCTTGTCTAACTGTCAGAAGTTCTAAAACCAGTGGGTCTGAGGCTCCTTTTGTGTTTGTCTCCTCCTTTGTGGATTCTCCTCGTTTCATAGTGTACACACTTCTGTAAAAGGACAACAGGTGCCTCCTCCAGGAAGCCTTCTCTGATTCTCCCAGCTGCCATATGTATCCTTTCCTGCTGTGGCCTCCCACAGCACTGTGTGGCCTCCAGAGACTCTTAGCCCAGCTTACCTGGTGGAAGTCATGCATTGCCCCCTCCGCATCCCCTACCAGTCTGGAGCGCCTCTAGGGGACCTGGACTGTGCCTTGTTTTTCTCTAGACTACCTTGGTTGCTTCCTCCCAGCCCTAGCTTAGTGCCTTTTACCAAGGAGATGATATGAAGAGGATGGGGTACATGAGGAAGCAGGAGAGGGGATGCTTCATTGAGCAAATGGGTGGGCAGTAATTGAGGGAGGAGGGCAGGGAGCACTTTGTCTGGGTCCTGAGCAGCAGGGAAGCATCACCCCAGGCACCCGTGGGATGTAGTGTATGCGTGTGGAGGGGAGGAATGGAATGGAGCCCTCTGCTTACGGCTGTGCTTCTCATCTGAAGAATGATAGTAAGAGAACTTAATTCGGAGGGTTGTATACCTTTCTGGATAGTTATGGGCTTCTTGGAAAAGGGAATAAGCACCTGCTTCAGTTTATCTGAAAATACCTGGGGGATTGAAGCAGTGGTTTTCACATTTTTCAAAGTAGCAGGACCCTTTATTCAAATGAAATTTTAAACTATGGCCGATAGATGGATGGGTAGGAAGATAGATGTATAAATGATAGATAGATAAGAATGACCTTAGACAAGACACACTCCTTCTTGACCTTGATCTCCTCTGTACTGTGAGGGGTGGAACTTAAGCCAGATTTCTCAGCCACTGACATTTCGGACTGGATAATTCTTTGATGTGTGGGACCATCCTGTGCATTGTGTTTAGCAGCATCGCTGGCCTCTACTCACTGGATGCAGTGGCATCTCCCCCTCTGCTAAGTTGTAACAACCAAAAATGTCTTCAGACACTGCCAAATGTCCCCAGGGGGCTAAAACCATCCTCAATTGAGAACCACTGGGCTGTATGGTCTCTGGTGCCTTGTTTTTTTTGTTTGTTTGTTTTGTTTTTTGTTTTTTGAAACATTCTTAATGGTTACTCCTACTAGGTCCTTAGCACAGTGTCAGGAGCATCTTTTAAATTCTCTGTTAATGGTGGCTGTTATTACTGTTATATGCTTCCCTTTAGTAGTCCTTATAGTTTGGTTATTCCTCGTCTAATACTGTGGCTGATATTTTTAATGTCCAATTTGGTAGCATATCTCATAGCAAAATGGTTGGCTTTGCTTTCTCATTAGCAGTCCCCAGGGAGGTCTAGCCATCAGTAATCAGGTGGTTGCCATGGCAGAGGCAGGAATATGGTCACTCTGTACCATTCTCCTTCCTGCTGGATGTTCTTCAATTTGGCCTTTCCTGTCCTCACTAACATTCCCCCTGGTGTTCTTTTCTCTTCTCCGTTAACTAGACACAGTGCCAAATGGAACTTTTTTCCACTCCCCTTTTTTCTTTCTTTTCCCATTAGAAGCAACACGATGCAACCTCCAGAACGACTTCCTTTACTTTAGGTCGCTTTAGGTCACTTCCACTGAAAGACCATTAAAATCAGCTTTTAGGTTTGCAGCGAGAAGGGGCGTTTGCCATTTTTATGTTAGTATTCATATTCTTTTTTCAGATTCAAGAGAATGCCAAAATAATATTCATGGGAAGAATTCAACTACCAGAGTAGACAAATCTACAATAGAATTATTATAGTCTGTTGTATATTAATTACCCCAAACAAGTTGGTCTTTTGGGATAAATGACAAGTATTTGTTTCTGTATTTTCTTGATCCAGGACGAAAAATACCAATGGAAAAAAAGTATGTTAGAAATCAGCAAAATAAATAAAGGTTATTAATCTTAATGCCATAATATGAACATCCCACTATTTTGGAGCTGGTACGTTTTTCATGAAAATCAACAATGATCACTCATCATATATTCCTTGTTAAGATTTCAAAGTAGCCCACGACCAGAGACTGGCTGCTTTGTTAATTTGCTGTTGAAATTGAGAGTTTTTCTATAAAGTACTATGAAATGAACATTTGAAAACACTTCTCTTTAGTCCCCTGCGTAGGGTCTGGCACGCAGTAGGTGCTCCATAAACTTTTGTTGAATTGTACTAACAGAAGTGATTCTGGGGATCTCTGCATTTCCTCATTGAGTTAAAGGGCCCCTCGTGACTTTTTTTTGTGTGTGTGTGGTACGCGGGCCTTTCAGTGTTGTGGCCTCTCCCGTTGCGGAGCACACAGGCTCAGCGGCCATGGTTCACGGGCCCAGCCACTCCGCGGCATGTGGGATCTTCCTGGACCGGGGCACGAACCTGTGTCCCCTGCATTGGCAGGCAGACTCTCAACCACTGCGCCACCAGGGAAGCCCAATACACACACACTTTTAACTTAGGTTGTATTTTATGGAATTTGCTAAAAATAGCAAAGTTTTCTAAAGACTGTCCCTTTCTTCCTTCCTTCCAGAACTATCCAGTGAGCACTTACATAAGTAAAAGCACCTCTCTAGATACTGGTGATATATATTAAGAACAAAACAAAGATCCCTGTTCTCATATAGGGCATTCTAGTGAGGCAGAAAAGAAATAACACAAAAATAAGTTGATTATATAGGTCACGCTTTACAGAAGATTGAGAAAACATCATGGACTATGATGTTATGCATCCACTATTGTTACGGATTTTTATTGTGCTCAGTTTCTCTACCGATTGCCTCATTGAACTCTTGCCTCAGTCATGTGAGGTAGGCTTCATTTTCCCCATTGAACAGATGAGGAGACAGAGGCTCAGAGTTTGGGTAAGCAAGTTGAAACCCTGGCTTACATGTCACCTCATCCAGGAATGCTTCCTGTTTAAGTGTCAGTCTCTTCCGGGAGATAATGGATCTTCATGGGCAGGGGCTGATTGTACTGAGTTTGGTAGCCCTACCCCCTGACCCAGGACCTGGCATTAATCAGCACCTAGTTCATGTCCAGTTGTTGAACAGAACTGGCTGGAGCTCTTATACCAAGCCCATGTTCTTTTGTGCTGTGAACAGTTGCCCCCAATACATCTATTTTGTACGTCTAGATTTTATTTGTTTATTTTTCCACACTACCTTGGAGTGTTAATACAATATCACCATACATCCAGATTTTAGATAATTGTCTTTTCTAAAGCAAACTCAGTTCTCTTTTTTGCTTTATGGAGTTGGTTTACTTCAAGGTAAAACAATTCAGACTCTCCAAGGCAAATCATTCTACACAGGGGGCATTCTTTCTGTGGCTGTGAATTTCCTCTCATTCCCTTTACTAAGTCAGCTGCCAGTCATCTGGGCCCTGAGGCCTTGGACGGAGACCTGAGTTTTCTGCTCTTCTCTGAGGAGTTCATGATTAAGTCACTTGATGACTTGCCATCCAAGGCTGTAAAGACATTAATTATTTAAATTAAGTGGGTGTTAAGAGAATCGAGTCAGTTCTGCTTTGCCCAGAGACATCAGAGAATCCAGAATATTAGAGCCAGAGGGCCCTTAGTCATCCCTGGTTCAGTCCCCCTCATTTCCCGGGAAGAGGAAATGGAGATTCAGAGGAACAAAGGCACTTGGCCAAGGCTAGCGGTTAGTGGCCCCGCCATCTGACTCCCACTCCAGTGCTCTTTCTACTCTATCATGCTGCCACTTATGCAGCAGGTCAGAAGGATTTCTCACCAAGAATAAGGCATTGTGAATGGACTCTTAAGAGTGAAGAAGTGATTCATTAAAATTTAACCATGTATTTCAAATGATAAGCCAAGTATAGTCAACCCCAACCTGGTTTGAAATAGCAACATCTACTGCTATTGAGTGGTTGTATCTTTTTTTTTGGCCACGCAGTGCAGCATGCAAGATCCTAGTTCCCCAACAAGGGATCGAACCCACGCCCCCTGCAGTGGAAGCATGGAGTCTTAACCACTGGACTGCTAGGGAAGTCCCCAAGTGGTTGTATCTTTTAGTAGTGTTTTTCCACTTCTGTGTTACCTGCCACCATTGCAGAATGCACACACAGAGGCAAATATACTTTTCTTTTTTGATTTCTGAAAAAAAACATTAATGATTCTAATAAGGCAGCTGTGGGATGCAGCCAAGAAAATGTAGACTTTGGAGTCAGGTGGCCTGGCTTTGAATCATGGCTTAACAACCTACTAGCTTTGTGAGCCTTTGGCAAGAACCTTCTTGCAGCTGATAGTGTATCTGGCAGTTGTAGGTTCATACACTTAAAGGATGTGAGAAAAGCCGGTGGGGAGGGAGGTGACAGCTTGGTCTGGAGTTCTAGAATGTGACTGAAAGCCACTGGGTCTCCGGGGCTGAATTTAGACAGTGATCCTGATAATTTAGAGCAGTGTTGATAGACACAGCCCTCAGATAAACTTGCCTCTAGTTGGCATTATTAGATGTGAACATTTCCTTTTGCTTTCACGATGTTTTACTACTATTCAAGAAGCCACTTTAATTTTTTTTTTCTGGAAGAAGATCTGGTCTAAATGAAATCTATACACATGCACACGCACAACCACTACATAATTAAGTAATTAGTTCATGAAATACACATTATGCTTACTATGTGCAAGGTACTATTCTGGGCCCTGGGGATGCGTTTTAATGGAATGATAATGAAAGACAGGTGAAGAAGGGGAAGAGGAAAACAAGCAGAATGAATGAAAAGGATTGTGGGGACGATGGTTGCCATGTATCTGGTGCTCACTCTGGGCCAGCCATTGGCGAGTGATATAAATGCATGTCTCACCAGATCCTCACGGCAGGCCTACAGAGTAGGTGGTATTATCATCTCCCTCTTACAGTGAAGAAACTGAGGCCCAGGAAGGTTGAGTAACTTGCTGAGGATCACACAACTAGCAAGTAGTAGAACTTGGACTTGAACTCAGTTGTGTCTGGCTCCAGGGCCCAAGTTCTTAGCAGTCTTTTGTGGGGATTAAAATAGCAGGATAGTGACTGCTAATGGCTAAGAGCTTGTTGGGGTGACAAGAATATTTTAAAAACAGACTGTGGTGAGAGTTGCCCAACGCTGTGAATTAATACAAAAAATAATTGAATTGCACACTTTAAATGGGTGAATTGTATGGTATGTATATTATATCTCAAAGCAGTTATCATAAAAAGGCAGGGTAACTCGGTGATTAATGCTAATTGAATGTTTTCTATATATTGGGCAATGGTGAAGAGTTTTACAGCTATTATTTAATGTCATAACAGCTCTGTGAAGTAGGTGTGCCATAATGCCCATTTTACAGATGAGGAAGTCAAGGCTCAAAGACACTAAGACACTTGACTGACATCATGCACCTCAGAAGCATTGGTGCTAGGGCTCAGACCCATGGATATTTGATTCTAAAGCTTGTGCTTTCTGTCTCCCTAAAACAAGAGAGAGATTGGTTTTCTTTCTGGTATCAAAGAAATATGGCCCCAGTTTTTATTGGTCTTAGAATTTATGATCATTTCTACTACAAAATGCCCTCAGAAGAAACCTTTGCAGCGTTTCTGCTACATCACCACTCACATGTATCATTTGTCCACGTAGCAGAAGATGGGCAGGGTTGGCAGGGATGTTGTTCATCCAGCAGTTTAGTGATGGAATTTTAATGTGTCAGGTATAAACTGGAGATTGAAAAATGCTTCGTGTCTAAGGAATTTAAAGTGGGGAAAATGTGTTCTCTGTTCGTTGTGCTCACTCTTGGCAGTCCTGAAGCCTTTTATTTTTAATGTACTGTTCATTTTGGGTGTTCTGTTTTGTTTCTCTTATGTAAAATTTCCCCACTTATGACACATAGCAGCGTGTGTGTGCGTGTGTGTTTTTTCTACAAATAGATAGCATTCATAAACTGAAACAGTTTCATTGGGGAAATTTTCTGTGGCACTGCGACAGAACACTCTTGGCAGAAATACTGGAATCCTGTAAAATAGAGTTAATATTGATTACTCTGATCAAAAATTTCTTTTAGAAGAAATAAAGCCACTCATTGTTAGGCAGCCTTGGTTCTATCCTTAGCCTTCCTGCTAAAAACATCTTTCATCTTTGGAGGATGATGCCATAACTATATATCTTCAAATTTTCTTTCTTTGGTACCAAAAGAGAACTCTTTTTTAAAAAATAAACTTTATTGAGGAATAATTGACAGATATAATTGTGAATATTTAAAATGTACCGTGTAATGATTTTATATATATTGTAGAATGATTACCAAGATAAACATAATTAATGCATCTGTCACCCTACATAGTTAACATAGGTAACTCCTGTGTGTGTGTGCGTGTGTGTGTGTTGAGAATGCTTACAACCCACTCTCAGCAACTTTGTATACAATTCCGTATTATAATTATACTCACCATGTGCGTTAGGTCCTCAGAGCTTATTCTTCTTATACCTGGAAGTTTGTATTCTTCACCTTCATCACCCCCTTTCCCCCCTCCTCCCAGCCCCTGACAACCAGCACTCTGTTCTCTGTCTCTATGAAATTGGCTTTTTTTTTTTTTCAAAAAAAAAAAAAAAGAGGGCTCTCACAGGTTGTAATGGCACAGAGCATCTGCCAACCTCGCCTCCCTGGGGTGGTGCACAGTTATTCCCAGGCCTCTCTGATGTCTGATACCATCATCACGGACGGGCATCAGTCCCCAGAGCAAGCCCTTACCAGCCCAGCTGCGGTTGTCCGCCCTGACGGGAGACATCTAGTCCTCCGGCTCCCCTGACTGCATCCTGCACGTCCCCGCTCTGCACCTGTGCCCAGGCTCTTCCTGCGAGCTGGGGCGTGTTTACTCTCTCTCTGCACTCCAGCTCTGCCTTTTGAGATCGTCCCCATCTGTAGCAGTCCGCGTTCCTCTGAAGGCAGCCAAAGCTACTCTTGCTGTCTTAAGCAGACAGGTATTTTAGTGCTGTCAGTCAGGCACTGACAAAATCACTGGGATGCGTGGTCGTGAGGCCTCTAGGCTGGGTATCCAGGGGTGGCACCTAGAGCACCACCACTGAGATGGCCCACCCAAGGGAGGCGGGGAACTGGGAGGCTGGAGCGCTGGACTTCAGGACACATACATGGCTAATGGTGCAGCCCAGGGTGAGGAGGCCACCACACAGCCACTGCAACTGTGTCTCAGCCCCCTCCCAGCGAATGACGGGCCGCTGGACCATTGCTGTGGCGTGACCCACGTCTCCATGACTTTGCTTGCCAGGATTAAAAGAACCAAAAAACAGCTGAAGATGTAGGAGGGTGGCCCTTGCCTCACTCTAGTCTTCGAAGTATATGAGTATATAAAACTAAATACATAACTGAATATATGTGTTTATGTACACACACAAATACATGCACACATATATTCCAAATATAAAACATGCATGTTAAAATATAAATATATTTCATATATTTATATAAAAATGCATATAGCTTATTATGTTCCAGGCAGTGTTCTATGTTCTTTACATGTATTCACTCAGTTCACTCTGTGAGGTAGGCATTGATACAATTATTGCCCCCGTCTTTTAGGTGAGAAAGCTGAGGCACAAAGAGATGAAGTAACTTGGATGGATTGTAAGCATCTTCACCTACGAGACACATTTTATTCCCATCCCCCCAAACCCACTCCTAGAGCAGTGTTTTGCCCAAATGCTCAATAAATACTTACTGAATTAATTGAACATCGATGTGTGTCATCGGTAAACCATCTTCCCCTCTTTGGGCCTTAGTGTTCTCCTTTGAGAAATGAAGGGCTAGGACCCTGTGACCCCCTAGGCTTCTTCCAGCTTAGGAAGGGCTCCTTGGGTTGAGTTGCCAGGGCAGCTGCAAGAAGAGCTGCCACTATAGTTCTCTAACTGTGTGCCAGTGTTCCATAATGGAAAATAAAATTATTAAGAGTGACTATCATGTGTGTATAGGACTTTAGAGTTTCCACGGCCTGTTCTCTTCCATTTTCTCATTTGGTCTTCACAGTCTTCTACATGATTACGACAGGGATGGTTGTTTAATTTTAAAGACGAGAAAACTGAGGTGCAGAGTGGCCAGCTTGTATGTGGCAGAGCTAAGACCAGAGTCCACATTCCTTGACTGTTGCCAGTTCACCACAGTGTATTCGGTAATTAGAGATAATACTAGGTATTCAATAAAATGATGGCCCTTTCTCTTCCTCCTTTCCCCCTCCCCCTCTTCTCCCCCTCCCCTTCTTCTTAGATTCAGTATCCTTATAGCAGTTGATAAGTGTATATTTTGAGATAATGAATATCTGTTCATGAATGAACCTTCATGATTCCTATGTGCTAGAACCCCCGGAAGAGGAGGGGTGACACCAAAGGCACAAAATCATCCCTATTGCATCTCCTTTCTTCTCTCTCCTCCCTCCGTCCTTTCCTCCCTCCATCTTTCTCTCATTCTTTAGTTCATTATATAAATATTTATTTTAAACTCTCCTTCCCAAGATTCACTGGAGACTCAGCCATAGCCCTAGCAGATGGCCTGAGAGGCCGGCTTTCATAACCTGATCCTTCTTTTTTCAGCAGTGAAGGATAAGTATTTCACGATCAGCATATTTTATCGATGACCTAAGGCTTTCTGATTACTCTCCATCTGCGGGGCCTAGTTCATTTTGTTGCCTTGGCTTTTTAAGAGGTTTCTAGTATGTAATGTATTTGTGACAAATAACTAGTTGCTTTTATTTCAAGGAAAGTCATCTTAGAGGAGCAAGTTACGATCTTCTTTTCCCCTACAACCATAATTTTACATGTTATAAAATAACATCTAGCAGCGTTATTATAAGGGGCCAGGTGCCCCTTATGACAGTGGCTAGCATGTGCCTCTGTTTATCATCCTTTGTTGTACTTGTCAATTCCCTTGTCCACACCTGTCCCCTCACTCTCCTTAAGGGTAGGACTGTGGCTTAATCACTTTTATATCCCCAGGGCCTGATACATGTTAAAAGTAGAATCACAATGAAAAAATAACATGGCCTCTGCACAAAGGATCATTTACAGGCTTCTGAAGCTTTCTGGAAATATCCTGAGGCCTGAGTTCCTCATCTGTTCAGCGGGTGTGAGAGTGATTTGACAGACTTGCTGCTCGGGGACTCTTGCCGCCGCCCTCCCCCGCAGCTTCTTCGCCATCTTCTTGGTATCTTCCCTGTCCTTTAGGGCAGTGCTTGCGTCAGCAGATCTAGGCTCCTTCGCACTTGACAACGAAGAGTTTACAATCTTTTTATAAAGAATGTCAAAGCCCCGTTTTAACTCTGTGTCACAGCTTTCACATATTTTCCTTAGTAAATCTGGAGTGCTAACTCCATCTTAGAAGTTTGTCCTCTTTGCTCATGTATTCTTTGAGGCCGAGCCCAATAAAATGATTCATTAAAATATTTAAATTAGCTCCCAGAAACAATGAGGGTAAACATCTCAGAGGCCCAAATCCCAAGCCGTCCTCCCAACAAGGCTGGTTCGCCATCCAGCCCTGAAAGTTTGCAAGTACAAGGGCCATAAGACCACAGTTAGCAGGAAATAAGGAAACTCTGGGCTCCTACAAGCAAAGCGCAACCTTTCCTTTAGAAGTCTCTGGCATGAGAATTGAACGAATTGGCATTGAAGGTGCAGTGGGAAGTAGCGCTGGACTCTCCACACCGCCTCTGTAATCTCCATCTTTCTCTGAGTCCGAATCTGAGAATGTTTCCTCACTCCTTCCTCTCCCACGTTACTCCTGCCTGTCTTCGTGTCTCAGTCTCAAGCCTGCACCTGGGCTGCTTCAGTGGCTCCTGACTGGCGTCTGTTTAAAACAGCTCTATTGAGATATAAGTCACATACCAGACAAGTTGCCTACATCCATTTTAGAGCATTGTTTATCACCTCCAGAAGAAGCCCCAAACCCTTTAGCTGTCATGCCACAATCCTCCTGTTCCCCCTCCCTCCAGCCCTAAACATCCACAAATCTACTTTCTGTCTATAGATTTCCCTATTCTGGACTTTCATATCAATGGAATCATATAGCATGTGGACTTTTGTGATTGACTCCTTTCACTTAGCCTAATGTTTTCAAGGTACATCAATGTTGTTGCATATGTGAGATCTTCATTCTTTTTTCCTGGACAGATTATATTCTGTTGTATGGACAGACCATATTTGTTTATCCCTTCATCAGTTGATTAGATGGACATTTGGGTCGTTTCCATCTTTTGGACATTATGAACTCTTTGGCCTCTTAAATGTCTTATTCTGCACAGCACTTTCAGATTAATTTTCCTAAAGCGTAGCTCTCAGTCATGTCACCCCTCTGATGGAAAGTCATCACAGATTTCACTTTGCCTCTAGGACATTGTTTAGACTCCTGAGTTTGGGTTTTCTTGTGGGAAAGTGTGTGGCGTGGAGTGGGCACTTACGCTGGGAAGGACTGGCAAGGAACTGTGCTTTATCGAGCGTGGAGCCCTCCCACACGGATGGAGCCTTCTCGAGCTCTCCCTTCCTTTCCACCAGCCAGAGCTCTCACGTCTGGACCGCCCATTTGACCCTCAGTGTGTGCCTCTGCACATGGGGAGGGAGATGCTTCTCTATGTTTCTCATTTTTCCTTTGCTGGACTGGGAACCCCTTGAGGTCAGGGAGCAAGTCTGACTCATAATCAGGATCATGAATGCAATAATCATAGCTGTCATTTGTTTGAGGCATTGTATGTGCCAGGCCCTCTCTACTTGGTCCTTTCTTTTCTTAAGTAACAAGGCAAGTCATCAGGGTAGGTACTATTGTACCAATTTCACAGATGAGGAAACAGACTGCGAGAGTCTCAAGAGCTTGAATTTGGTGACTCAGTGGGTAAATGACAGAGCTCAGGTCCATCCGACTCCAGAGTTTGAAATCTCACAATGCCCTGCTGACAAGGACTTCTTTTTCTCTTCCTGCCTCCTCCTCCTTTATCATCACGAATCATCACTCCCATTTTGCAGATGAAGGCGTTAAGGCTCAGACAGAGAGGTGACTTCTCCTAAGTCACCTTCTTAGTAAATGATGAAGCAGGGACTTTAAAATCAGCACTTTTGTCTCTAAGCCCATTTTTATTTTCCGCAACTGTCTCATGGCCTCAGTGAGCTGTTTGATGATGATAATTATCATCTTATAAAACAGTGGGGAGGGGAAGATGCACGTACATAACTAGAGGAGTGTAAGATACTGTATCGTGGTGAGGATTATAAATGCCATAGAAATCTGAGAATAGAAAAGTTATGACAGCTTCCTAGATGACGGAATACTGATGCTAGACCTTGAAGGAAGGGTGAGTTTAGCGAGGCAGAGAGGTGAGAGGCAAAGAGAGGGGGAGGAGGGCGAGAGGTGAAAATCTTCCCGTGGGGCCATTCTCCACATTGACCCAAATTCTCTAATAGTCTGGGCACTGGTCTTACCACCATTGGGACAGCTGTGAGAAAGAAACGAATAGTTGCATAATATGGAAGTGGGCATGTGTCTTTGTCATATACTTATATGTCTCAAAGGGACAGGTAAGGACATTACACATTTGGATGATGTCGATCAGAATTACTTGAAGTTCTATTTTTTAAGTAAATTTGTTATGGTGAAAATATCAGCCCCATTTTCAATGACTGTAGTTTGTGGGAGGGGTCACAGATGCACCCATCCATACCTCAAAGTATGAGTCACACACAGACGGAGTTCAGCCTGCTCATGGCCATCACAAGTCGGCCCTTATCACTAGGGCATCACCCTAAGCAGAGGTTCTCCCCTTCCCTTGTTTTAGTTCTGTGTTGTGAAATATGGAAGCAGACAGCACAGGCCTGAACTAATTTTTTTTAATGGATACAATTTTTTATTTTATTTATTTATTTATTTTTGGGCATGCCGCACAGCTTGCGCGATCTTAGTTCCCTGACCAGGGATCGAACCTGTGTCCCCTGCGGTGGAAGCGTGGAGCCCTAACTGCTGGACCGCCAGGGAATTCCCCAGGCCTGAACTATTGAACTGATCCAAGTTCTGAACAGCCCAGTGCGATAAGAAAGCATCGTCCAATGGGATGCCTTGGCCGCATTCTCCCAGGAGGTCCCCCAGAAGACCACAAGGAAGGAAGACAGCCTGTGTTAGATGCCTGGGTCTCTAACGGGGGGAACCTGGGCTGGCTGGGAGCCTACTATTACTTTGGGCCCTGCTTTGTGTTTCTCTCAAAAGCTTTTCTCTGACCTCAGGACAATCCAGTTGTAAACTTGACTTGAAAGCCTGAAGAATCGATCCCTTTCTATATACTTCACTTGTGTTTCCAGAGCACTGTTGCCCTCCTCATCTTCTGAAACTGTTCTGTGGTTACAGTGTTTACTGGGCTGTTCCATCTGATAGTCTCCTTAGATATTAAACCAATTTTAAAAACCTGCATCTAGTTTCATTTGCTGCAATTTTAAAGGGAATAGATGGAGGCCTTAACAGTATTTCTTTTTCATTGCAGAAGTATTTTATCTTTATTCTGAAGATTTTATCCCTCCTCAAAATCTATTTTTTATTCCTCAAGTATAATAGATTTTCCAGCTCTCTTGGAAGGCAAAGTTATATGCAATCCATTGAATATTCTTTTTTTCAAAATTGCAAACCTGTTTCTTACTTAAAAATATGTTACCATGTCACATATAAATCGCGCTAGTTTTTAGGTATTTGCAGCAGACTATTCAATAGCTTTTGGCTTCAAGGATGATTAAACAGTACATTTATTGATTTCTAACCGAACCACAATATCAATAATCTCTGGAGGCATGGTGGACTATTGGCTTCTTGTCAGAATGGCTTTGAGGAGAAGATGGCCTTTGGTTCTAACACCAGCTTCTCAGCAGAGGTCAGAGTTGGGTCTCTTGAGTCCAGTGCATTTACGGTTTAGCAGCAAAGTTTCCCCAGTCTTGATGGACTTGTTCAGTTTGCAGGGGCATGAGGCATGTTTGGCGACTGGGCAGACTCGGAGCATCTCATCCTTACAAAAGATTTCTCCTCTTGCTTCACCTTTTTGTGTCCTCCTGAGACGCTTTGCCATAGCAGCTGCCTTTCTTGGCTCATGGTATTGTGGGAAAAGAGCAGAGGATGGATGGTAATGTATCCATTTCTTCCACTTGGACCAAGGAAGATGGCGCACATATGAAGTTAGCCATGCCTGCTTCCCTTTGGCATACGAGAGATTACATCCCTGCATCGAGGCTTGGCCTCTGAGCTTCTGCTTTTTAAGGAAGTGGGAATTATTATGAAGCTTTTCACCTTTCCTGGCTAGTGGAGGAATCCTATTGTTCGCAGGTGTTGGTACTTTTTAAAGGGAGGAAGTGCCAAGTTTCTAGGTAGTGTCTGCCTTCCCTGCATTGGCCGCCTTTTGGGTTTTGGTCTTCTGAGCAAATTCCTGGTGGTGTTTGCTGTCAGTGCTGTTCAGGGCCCCCTGCTCTTGCTCTTCTCTGCATCTTCGCCTCCTTCTGCCCTCCCTCCCTCTTTCCTTTCCTTCCTCTCTTCCCTCCTTTCTTCTGTCGCTCCCTCTCACACCCTTCCTCCATCTCTCCATTCCTCTCACTTCTAGGTGCGAGCGTGTCCCCACTGAGGTACCTATTTGGGAGCTTTTCCTCACGTCCTTAAGTCTTCTGCTTGTTTGTTCTTAGGATGTGGTTGAACGTGGTGAAGCTGTGTTCCGAGCTGAGGCCATTTGCTCTGCAAACCCAGCTCAAACCCAGTCTTTGGATGCAGCATTATGATGCCCCAAAGAAGTTGTTTTGCCTCCCTGGTGGTGGCTGCGTGTGTGTTTGTGTGTGAGCGCGCACATGCACACATGTGTGTTTGCCCAGAAACTGGCAGGAGGACCCATATGGCTATTTCATTATTTCGGGAGTATGGATGGGCCGTCCCCATACTTAAACCTGCCACTCAGTTGCCACTAGTACTTCCGTTATGGTTCTGGCTTTCTTGGACTTACTGATCTAGGATGTTGTCATTTGCATGACCTAGAGTTCTTCTAATATAGCGATTTTCACACATATGTTTTTTTTCTGCTTTATATTTTTTTAACAAGGATTTAAAAACATCATCTCTGAAATCTTATGCTAAGTCCTATATTTCCAACAGGTCAAATGGGAGCTGCTGTGCCTGAAATGCGGGTGGGAAACTCAGTGCTTGCCTTCATCCTTCCCCACCTCAGGGACCCACCAGGGGATTCCACAGAAGAGGGCTGTGGGTCTTTGCAGAAGAGTTTGATATACTCCTGGCCTGGTCCCCTTCCCTTTCAATTCATTGGTGAGATCCAGAGATAGGGACAGGGGAGAGGACGTGGTACAGAGAGGCTCAAGGACGGAAAGTTGAGGCATTGTGCGATTAGGAGCCCGGTCCTTGGTCCTGAAGGAAGCCGAAGGGCAACCCTCGAGTCTACATTTGTATCAGCATTCTCTCAGCCATCCGGCTGGTCTTGGGGCTTAGGATGTACAATCATGGTTCTCTCTGAGACAGAAAGATCCTCTCCACCAATGTTCCCCGCAGCCAAAAGCCCGAAACAGAACCAGACACAGCAGTTTGCCAGGTTACTATGCCTTTGACAGAGATTAGTTCAGTGAGTAAGATTTGTTCTTATCTTATTATGAGGTTGTTTTTTCCAACTTTTATACTAAGAAGAGAGGCTGGGTCAGTCAGACCCAGTAAATGCACATTGACTCCACCCATTTAGACATGTCATTCGAAGGCCAGGGCTAAGATGGGCTGCGCTCCCAGGCCTGGAGCTGCCAGAGGAAGCCAGGCAGGGAGCCAAGATGGGCTCCTGCCCAGTCGTAGCCCTGGGGGCACAGAGACAGCAGCTCCACTGTCTGCTATTAGGGTGTACAGAGTGGGGCTGTCAGGAAAGGGGCTCTGGGGCAAAGGTCGCTTGCAGAGTGGAGGCCTCGTTGACTGGGAGGTGAGGGAGCCTCTGTGCCTTATTCAGACCCCTCTTACTCTCGCCATCCTCCGCTGAGCCCTGAGGCCATGTAGGGGGCTTCTTCTAAGCCCTCAGCTGGCCTGTCCTCCTGATCACTGCCACTGCCCTGTTTAAAGCCCTCCCCTCTCTCACCTGGGCTATCACGAGAGCATAGCACTGATCTCCTGTCTCCAAACTTTTCGTTTCTTTTTTAAAGTTTATGGTGAAATACACATACTGAAGAGTACATATAACAGGTGCCTGAAGATAAAAATGATTATAATGAAAAAATAAAATGAACCCCTGTGTGTCCATCCTATAGCCTGGGAAATAGAATAATACCACCTGTACTATCGAAGCCTGCCTCTAACAACCTCGCTAAATTCTCTTAATAAAATTCTAACAATTCCTAAGATTCTTTTATTCTGTGTAGTCAATCATATCATCTGCAAATAATGACAGTTTTATTTCTTCCTTTCTAGTCCTTTGGACGACTTTTCCATTGTTTTGCCGTACTGCGCTGGTTAAGACCTGTAGTGCAATGTTGAATCAAAGTGATACGAGTGGACATTCTTCTTTTGTTCCTGATTTTGAATTGAATACTTATAATATTTCACCGTTGAGTTATGATACTTCCAAAATATTTTGTACAGATAGATTTTATCAGGTTGGAGAAATTTCCACCTGTATTTAGCTAATAGATTTTATTGTGAATGGATATTGATTTTTACCAAATATATTTTCTTTATCTTTTGAGGTGATCATATAGCATAGCTTTTTTTCTTTCTCCTTTAATCCTTTAAAACAGTGCATTCCTTTACACTCATAAAATTTTTAATGCTAAAAGAAACTTAAATTCTTGGAATTAACCCAACTTGGTCACGATTTATTTTCTTTTTTATACATTGCTAGATTTCACTTGCTAATATTTTGTTTAGCATTTTTACTTTTATGTTCACAACTTAGGCTAGTATGTATTTTTCCTTTCTCTATTATTCATGTCTATTTTTTGGCCCAGATGAGAGTTAGCTCATAAAATGAGTTGGGAAATGTTCCTATCTTCTCTCTGAAGTGTTTATATAAGATTGGAATTATGTGTTTCTTGAATATTTAGTAGAACTAGCCTGTAAACCACCCCCCCTTTGGTCTGACATTTGTTTAATGGGATGCTTTCAAAATTTTAATGGTTATAGGGCCATTCTGGAGTCAATTTTAAAATTTACGTTTTTCTAGTAATTTGGGTTATTTCATTGAAATTCAAATTTATGGCTGTAAAGTTGCTCATAACATTATCTAATCATTTTTTTCTTTGGTGCATCTGCAGTTATGCCCCTTTTAATTCTTAATATTGTTTTTATTTTTTTTGACAGTTTTGCTTTATTTATTTATTTATTTATGGCTGTGTCGGGTCTTTGTTTCTGTGCGAGGGCTTTCTCTAGTTGTGGCAAGCGGGGGCCACTCTTAATCGCGGTGCACGGGCCTCTCACTGTCGCGGCCTGTCTTGTTGCGGAGCACAGGCTCCAGACGCGCAGGCTCAGTAGCCGTGGCTCACGGGCCCAGTTGCTCTGCGGCATGTGGGATCTTCCCGGACCAGGGCTCAAACCCGTGTCCCCTGCATTGGCAGGCGGACTCTCAACCACTGCGCCACCAGGGAAGCCCTCTTAATATTGTTTATTTGTGCCTGTTTTTCCAGTACGACGACTCCCTTTTCTTTCTAAGTCCACATAATCACCAAAACAGTGTTATTAAAACATGGTACCAGTCATATAGTTAGTTCTCTTCCACACTTACAAACTACAGGAGGACTTTCAAGGCCCTTTCTGATCTAGTCACAGCCTAGCTTTCCAGTTTTAAAAAATGATTTTCTTACTCATTACTTTGATTTCCAGCCACATTGGATTTCTGTATTTCTCCTGGTGTATTCTTATCTTCCATGAGCCAGTACCTTCCCACCATTTTGACCTCCCTTTTCTCCATCTTCATCCTTTGAAATACTCATTGTTTCTCAAGGCTCATCTCAAATTCTACCTGTTCCATGAAGTTTTCCCCTATTTTCCCCCAAACAGAATAGATCTCTTCTTCTCCTGTGTTCCCATCATATATTCCCCCAACTTCTCCATAGCAAGTATCATGGTCTGTTCATATTTCAAGAATTGCTTCCATGTCTGCAAAGTCCTGTAGGTGTTGAGCCTCTTGAAGGCAAGACAGGGTCTTATTCTTGTCTGCATTCTAAGCACCCAGCAGGGGACTGCACAGAATCTGTTCAATTCAGTTGAACCGAATGAAACTGAGTGGAATTGAACAGGCATTTATTCCTCCTTTGGCAAAATGTAGAATTGCAAAAATGCTGGCCACGTGTTGTAATCTGGCATAATGTGAAGATGCTCGTACTGCTTTCATGAACTGGCTAAAGTCTGAAAGCTCGTCATTTGAGCTTCATTTATTTGTCTTAATGCATTTTCTCCGTGCTGAAAACGCTACCTGATAGGGGGAAGCATAGGAGACCTTATCAGATATTGACATCACACCCCTCAGAATTTTCCCTGGTCCCTAACAAGTGGGTGGATTTGCTAGATCTTTTCCTGAGAGCAGATATATTGATGAGATGTAAATAAGGAACATCTCTTAGGGGGAACGAGGATGCAGAAAGGGATGGCTAGGTATACTCATATTTATTATCTTTTATTTAGGATCTACTCTATTCCAAGTATTGTGCCAAGTCGTATGTGATCTTTATGCCAACTCAAAGAGGTAGATACTATTATCATCTCTAGTTGTACACTTGAAGAAACTGAGGTTCGGGGAGGTGAAGCAACTTAGCCAAGGCCACTCAGCTATCACATGGCGGAGCTGAGATGCAAAGCGAGGTCTGACGGACTGTGTTCTTCTACTACCCAATCAATCTCTTCTTTATGACCTTGTCTCAAAACCTCAGCTTCTTATTGAGTCCCTGTTATGGGAGTTGCCTCTGTCTGGCTCACCACTATCCCACAGTCAGTTTTTCAGGTATTTTAGTGGTCAAAAGTCACCTCCTGCTTGCTGGCCGATCTTGGAAGCTGCTGGAATGAGCTAAGAATGTGTGCAACTGCTTGGGTTGCTTCCTGTCCCTATAGCATCTCTCTCTTCTCCCTTAGTGGGGGCTTCTGGGTTTCAGAAGGGTCTGGAACTTCTTTGTAAACAGAAGTCTCTGCTTTAGGTCATGTCATTCCCACCTCGTCCACAGGCTGTTCCTGAAACATCTGGCTTTTGGAAACAACAGCTTCCTTGATTAAAGGGGAGGGAGACAACTGTTTCCAGAGAAGCTGGGAAATAGCTCAGAGGGCCGACCAGAGACCATGACTGTGTATACTTGGGGCCAATTTTGTAGTTTACTGTTTCCAGGCTGGGAAACAGTAAACTACTGGGAGAGCACTTTCTGCCCACCCCTCACCCCACCAATCCACAGAGCCAATCTAGGGGTGCCAGATCAATAGTCTACAGGTCATCTGGTCCAAACCCATCATTGTGTAGATGAGGAACTTGGAGCCCAGCAAGGGGGCATTGTCTCTCCCAGGCTCACATAGAGTGGGAGTCAAGCCTGCATTAAAACTCAGGGTTTTTGATAGAATGTTCTGGATTGGGAAACTTTATTTGGCCCTCAGTGTACACTGCCCTTTTTTTTTTTAATCAGTGATCTTTGCAAGGGAACATGCTTTTTGTTTTCAGTTAGGCTTTAAGTGCCTTGAAGACAGAGAGCGCGTTTTTTACTTGATCCTGGACTCTCTACCATGACTTGCACATAGTTGGCCCTCAGTGGGGGATTGGTGGTTCAGTAGGGTCGCCTTCTCCTTTTCTGACTCTTCTTCAATAGGGCTCCTAGTCTCTCCGTATGGCATTGCCCTCGAAAAGGTGTGGTCGTCCATCACCTGCAACTCCTGTTGCCCAGAGGATGCCCCTTCTGCGTGGAGCCTCGGTACTTCCACATCCAGCCCGTCCATTAGCTCCAGTTTCTTGAAGTCCGTTCCAAATTTTGCTTCTAACTCATGCAGATTGGTTAAAATGGTCTTGCACTGTACACATAAAGTTTGTAGAGTGATATTTTTTTCACTTAACTTTAGAGATATATGGTGATTCTTCACGCAGCGCTGTTAAGAAAGGTGTATAATGATGTCTACCGTGTCCCTAAGAATCTTGGTTTTCTGGGTCCTGCCACTTTAAGAAAGCAAGTTTCCCTTGGGATATCGATCTAACTACAAACCAATAGGCACTTTAGAGGGCCTGTATGAAAGGCAACCTTATTTCTTTATTTTTTTTTAACTTTTTTAAAACTTGAAATGTAGTTGATTTATAATATTGTGTTAGTTTCAGGTGTACAGCACAGCGAATCAGTTACACATACGTATTCTTATTCAGATTCTCTTCCCTTATAGATTATTACAAAATATTGAGTATAGTTCCCTGTGCTATACAGTAGGTCCTTGTTGTTTATCTATTTTATATATAGTAGTGTGTATCTGTTAATCCCAAACTCCTAATTGTACCTCCCCCACTCCCCTTTCTGTTTTGGTATCCATAAGTTTGTTTTCTATGTCCATGAATCTCTTTCTGTTTTGGAAATAAGTTCATTTGTATCTATTTTTTTTAGATTCCACATATAAGTGATATCATATGATATTTATCTGTCTCTGTCTGACCTACTTCACTTAGCATAATAGTCTCTAGGTCCATCGATGTTGCTGCAGATGGCATCATTTCATTCTTTTTTTATGGCTGAGTACTGTTCCATTGCATACATGTACCACATCTTTAGGCACTCATCTGTCGATGGACATTTAGGTGGGACAACCTTATTTCTGAAGGATGTATCGGGCTTGCTCCTTTTTTCTTCATTCACGTAACTACCTGGCATCCTCTACAGGAAGATCTTGGTCAGGTTATCTCATCTTTCTGCCAAGGAGGTGCTGTCTGACAGTTGTAAGCACATGTGGAATTAGCACGGGACAACTTTGAAGGCAAGAAAGCACATGGATGTGTCAGCTGGGGTGTGATTGGGAGAACAGCTCTCCCCAGTCCACTCAAGCCACGTTTTCTACCTAGTGTGTTGCAAAAGGCTGACAGGCCCATTAATTTTACATCTTATTTCATAGGGGTAACTTTGCTTGTAGTCGGTTCTGGTAACTAGTACTGCACAGGTGCTGGTACTGCACAGTTGACTAATACCACCCCACTGCTCAGCCTCAGAATACTTGATCGTCCTTGTCCCTGCTGATGACTGCAAGCTCTGCTTGACGTTATCCCATTTTTAGTCTTGGGGAGAGCTGTGAAATAGGTTTTGTTAGAGGAAGATTTGAGATGTGTTCTGTAGGCAGAGACAAGGCTTTATCGAGTATTATATTGCCTGATCCTATGATCGGTAGGTAACTCATCTTAAGGAAGAAAACTGAATCCACCTAGTTAATTTTTTTTTTTTTTTTTTTTTTTTGCGGTACACGAGCCTCTCACTGTTGTGGCCTCTCCCGTTGCAGAGCACAGGCTCCGGATGCACAGGCTCAGCGGCCATGGCTCACGGGCCCAGCCGCTCCACGGCATGTGGGATCTTCCCAGACCGGGACACGAACCCATGTCCCCTGCGTCAGCAGGCGGACTCTCAACCACTGCGCCACCAGGGAAGCCCCACCTAGTTAATTTTTAATGGAGACGGTGGGAGGATTATGCAAATTGCTTTGAGTAGATCAAACAGAAACATGCAGTACTGAGGACTGGTTGCTCTGGTGGGGCTTTGGGAGTTCTTGGAATGTCTAGATAACTACTGTTTGCCTCCCAGCTACTTTCGCAGAGTTTTAGTTGGTAAATACTGACTTCTGAGTGGACATACCTAACTGCCAAGTAGCTGTTTCTGTTAGCTCTGATCTCGGGGGTGGGGGAGGTCGGGGGGAGCTGATACCTGTGTTGTTTGAGGATTGGTGCAGTGAAAAGCCCTAGCGAGGGGCCAAGACCCAGAACAGCAGTGGTCACCGACAATGAGATGCAGTTGTTGATCACAGTAAGGGCTGTTGTCTGGAACCGGCTGGCTTCTGTCTACACATCCTACCCCCAAACCCCTCCCTGAAAAAAAGGCAATCAGTAGAAATGGGTTGATGAGGTGATGAACTTTAGAATTTGAGGATGTAGGAAGGTGCTCAATTGTGTCAGAGTTTGGCCAGATACAGCCCAGAGGACATGAGTGAGTATTCAGAAGCTATTTAGTTCGTCATGTCCCTTCAGGGGACAAGAGCCTCTAAGGAGTAAGGTATGAGGACTATTTACTGCTTCAGATCACTTCAATGCCACTCAGCCATTAAGCGCAGACCTAGAGGAAGGGAAGGAAAAGTATCTCCAGCGGCCACCTCTGTGCACTTCCCAGGCCATTCCTCCATTGCAGGCAGACTCTCATTACCTCTTGTCTTTGCTGTTGCGACAAACATCTTTCTAATTGTTCTCCAGTGTCATGTGTCTCTCCTCACTGGCCTCTTCCGCCTCCGACATGTACCCTAAAGCAGTGCCAGGTACATCCTTCTAAGGCCCAGTTCAAATCATCTTCATCCCACATGCAGACTTGGGCTGCTAAGAAATAGTCTACCCTTCTCAGCTCCGTGTGTCTGGGCTTCCCAAGCAACTGAACAGCCATTTGCCCTTCTCTTCTCCTTCACCTGACTCATTTCTAGCCAAACTGGAGCCCTCGGTGCTTCCTGAACACACCTTGACATTTTCTGCCTCTGCTACAGCTGTTTACTTAAAGGTATTTCTCCTTCTCATAATTTTACCTGTCATTTGTCAACATCATCTACATTTTTTTTTTTTTTTTTGCGGTATGCGGGCCTCTCACTGTTGTGGCCTCTCCCATTGCGGAGCACAGGCTCCGGACGCGCAGGCTCAGCGGCCATGGCTCACGGGCCCAGCCGCTCCGCGGCATGTGGGATCTTCCCAGACCGGGGCACGAACCCGTGTCCCCTGCATCGGCAGGCGGACTCTCAACCACTGCACCACCAGGGAAGCCCACATAGTCTACTTTACTAAGCTTTCCTTGACACCCTGCGCCCCGTTGGAAACGAGTTTTCCTCCTCTGAAAACTGTCAGTTGGCTTGAATTCATGTCACTTGTGACTTGTCCGTCTCCCTCTGTGGGCCTTGGGGCCCTTACAAAGCCCTTGGTAACTGTTGGAGTTGGCCCCCACCCCTGCCCAAAAAGAAAAAGCTTGCAACACCCCTGAGATTCTATGGGAGGCGATGAAAACATATTGCTCCACTTATCATGTCTTCAGGTTTCTGGTCTACCAATCAGGGCGGCTGTAAGTTTGATTTCTTTAGGTCCTAGCTAGCTCTAGTAGTCTATGGCCCAACTTCCCAAGAAGGGTTTGTGTAAGTAGGTTTTCTACTTAGGGCCCAAATGGTTCCCTCTACAGCATGGGCTTTTGCTACATTTTGCTATCATTGGATAAGGCCAGAGACCAAGGGATAGCCTCTGTTTTTCCTTCCTTCTGGGACCCCGATTCTCCCAGTATTTCAGGTTCCTATCTGATTTGTGATACCAAGGCAGTGTTTTACAGTCACACAGAATCTGTCTAATGCAGGTGTAATGCAGGTTTAACATTGGGTACAATGCTTGGTACATAGTAAGAATGCACTGAAGCTTTGCTGTTGTCATTATCATTATTAATAGTCACTTTCCAATAAGAGAGACTTGAGTTCAAATCCTGGTTTTGTCACTTACTGGTGATGTGACTAGCAGTGTCGCTTTCTTGACCTATAGGAACCTCTACTGGGGACTTCTCTTGCAGGTGCATTGTTAGTATTAAGTAAGTTACTTCATGGTAAACTGCCTAGCGTAGTCATGGTGCATGAGACATTATATATAGCTCAAAAATGTAGTTATTGTGATGTTGATGATGATGTACATTATAGTATAAAAGCTTAATAAATTCATCCAAAAGCCAATTTCCCGTTCCTAGTATATTCAGGGAGCTATGAAAACACCTAAATGATAAGGGGAAAAAGACGATGTTACTATTACCTGTCACAACATCTATTGAGCACTGTCTCTGCTGTGGGCAGCTTGAAGGGCTCTACATGTGTCATTTCATTAAATCCTTAACTATAATCCTAGGAGATAAACACTGTCATTGTCCTCATTTTATAGATGGGGAGAGTAAACCATAGAAAAGTTGGGGGATTTGCAGAATGTCATCCCAGGATTTGAATCCAGATGAAGAAACTGTGGTATATAAAACTAGTTAGTGGCAAAGCTCAAATTTGAGTCCACAGGTTTTATCTCCAAAACCCATTACTTCCATCAGGTCATAACCACTGAACGGCAGTAACTACGTGGAGGTCTACATGGACATGAACAAGGCGTCGAAAACATTGCTTCCATCCTTTCATAAGCGTCTAATTAGGTACCACCTAGATGTGGCCACAAGGAAGTTCAGATATTTAAAAATCTTGTAATGATGTTACTGTTTTTGATTCAACTCATTTATTTTGCAGAGCTTGAAGGAAACTTTATGTAGTTCAGGAGTTTTCAGCTTTGATTTATCTTTGGACATAAATTTGAGTGCACTAGCAGACTCCATGGGCTACCTGTTGCCCTGGGTGCCAACAATTATGTTTCAGCTACCTGTCCTCAGCTGCCCCGCTGCCTGGCTTCTTCTACGACACACACGCATGCACACACGCACGCACAAACACAGTGAACTTATTACTGAGGTTGTATCATAATCTGGGTACCCCCCCAAGTGGAGTGTGTTCCTCACATGTGTGTCACACTGTGGAAAAATCATTGAGAAAATCACAACCTTCTCGTTTTATCCATGGATTGGAGGCCCTGGGAGGGGACATATCATGGACATTCCTTTTGAAGTTTGCTCTACGTTGACTTACATATAGAATTCAAATTTAATTCTGGGAGTTATTTGTTTGGGGAGTTTTTCTTTCAAGTAATGCTGAGTGAATCCCACTGTGGCTGGCTTTGTTGAATCCATTTGGGAAAACTCTATAGGTTGTTCCCTTGCCTCAAAAACCCCACCATAAAATTGGCTCTGATTCTAAATTATGTTCACAGACGGGGATGGTAACCAAATAGGATTCCCTCTCCTTTCCTTCCTGCTCAAGTTACTTCTTAACACATCATCATTGGCTCTCTGATAAGCAGGAAACAAGTTGAGATCTTTTATCTTGTTTGTTTGGAAATCTAAGGAACGATGTTAAATAAACATACAGGGCTTCACCAGTGGGGTGTGCAGGAGGCTGGAGGCTGGGATCCAGATTCAATTCAGATCATTGTCTCCAAATGTATCTAAACTCCTCAGAATGCCAGAGGTGCCCAGAATGTTTTTAAAACCTACCATTTTGCAGGAGTGGGCATGCTTCAGCTCAGACTCCAAAGCGCTGAATGCAGGTGTTGCAAAACTGCAAATTGGTGACATGTAACTTAACAAAATGCCCAGATCTTTGCTGCCTCCATCCTGCCAGTGCTTCTTTGATTCCAAATAACAGATCACGGGCAAGCATGCAGTCCTACTACGAAGAGACACATTTGAGAAACATTTGATCATAAGCCTTCTCAGAAATTAATCTGTGCAAAATACAAGTAAAGTATGATTTTCTTGGCTGTGGATGGAAAGATTTCTTTGTCCTTCAAGTAAATAATCTAGCTGTGATTTGGAGCCAGGGCAGTGTGAGAGGTGCAGACACAGAAACCGCTGTGTTAATGACAGCGTTCTTGAGACCCAGATGGAACCCAGATCTTCAGTTTTCCCAGAGATAAAGTGGTAGGGCCAAGAAGGTGTGGAGCGTTACTGAGTTAATCTGCAACCCATCACCTGCTTCTCACAACTCAAATAACTGTGTTAAACAAGGATGAGTTTGCTCAATACAACTATCAAAACATACGACCAATATGCAGTATATGAAAGGACTTTGGGTGTAGAAAGCAAATTCTGGAAAATGGCATGAGGCTGAGACAACCCTCAGAATGGGAGAAAATATTTGCAAATGAAGCAACTGACAAAGGATTAATCTCCAAAATTTATAAACAGCTCATGCAGCTCAATAGCAAAAAAACAAACAACCCAATCCAAAAATGGGCAGAAGACTTAAATAGGCATTTCTCCAAAGAAGATATACAGACTGCCAACAAACACATGAAAGAATGCTCAACATCATTAATCATTAGAGAAATGCAAATCAAAACTACAATGAGATATCATCTCACACCAGTCAGAATGGCCATCATCAAGAAATCTAGAAACAGTAAATGCTGGAGAGGGTGTGGAGAAAAGGGAACACTCTTGCACTGCTGGTGGGAATGTGAATTGGTACAGCCACTATGGAGAACAGTATGGAGGTTCCTTAAAAAACTAAAAATAGAACTACCATATGACCCAGCAATCCCACTACTAGGCATATACCCTGAGAAAACCATAATTCAAAAAGAGACGTACCAAAATGTTCATTGCAGCTCTATTCACAATAGCCTGGAGCTGGAAACAACCTAAGTGTCCATCATCGGATGAATGGATAAAGAAGATGTGGCACATATATACAATGGAATATTACTCAGCCATAAAAAGAAACGAAACTGAGCTATTTGTAATGAGGTGGATAGACCTAGAGTCTGTCATACAGAGTGAAGTAAGTCAGAAAGAGAAAGACAAATACCGTATGCTAACACATATATATGGAATTAAAAAAAAATGTCATGAAGAACCTAGGGGTAAAACGGGAATAAAGACACAGACCTACTTGAGAATGGACTTGAGGATATGGGGAGGGGGAAGGGTAAGCTGTGACAAAGCGAAAGAGAGGCACGGACATATATACACTACCAAACGTAAGGTAGATAGATAGTGGGAAGCAGCCGCAGAGCACAGGGAGATCAACTCGGTGCTTTGTGACCGCCTGGAGGGGTGGGATGGGGAGGGTGGGAGGGAGGGAGATGCATGAGGGAAGGGATGTGGGAACAGATATATATGTATGACTGATTCACTTTGTTATAAAGCAGAAACTAATAAATAAATAAATAAATAAATAAATAAATAAATAAAATTAAAAAAAAAGAGTAAATATGTATTTAAAAATAGTTATAAAGAAGCCCAGAAAATTGAATGAAGAAAAGACTAGGAGTGGATTTTCTGGACAGAACATTGGACAAGGACACTTGAATTCTAAATCTGATTTTGTAAATTACTATGTGTTCCAGTTCTCTCTTTTCTAACCTCAGTTACCTATTCTGTAAAACAAAATGGCTGAACTAACTAGTTCTAATATCCTATGGCTATGGTAATGACATGATGAAAACTGCATATTGGTTCATAATATGCATCTCCTGGAAACAAAGTAAAAAGGCATCTATGAAAATGTTGATCTAGGTGTGCAGAGTATTTACGTGTTGGATACACAAAAACTCTAAGAGGCAAATTTTCCACATCCATGTTGAAATTACCAGCACTCACTGTCATGACTTAATTTTTGTTTTTCTTTTATTGAGGTGAAATTCACACAGCATACAATTAGCCATTTTAAAATGTACAATTCAATAGCATTTAGTACAGACACAATGTTGTGCAACCATTAACCCTGTTTAGTTCCAAAACATGTTCATGGTGCCAAAAGGAAGCCCTATGCCCCTTAAGCAATCATTTTCTCTTCCCCTCTCTTCCCAGAGTGGCATTTTAATTTTAAAATGTACCTTCAAAGCAATTTCAAATGTGGCTTGAGTGTTCGGGCATATGCACCAGGGAAAGCAAGAAATATCCCTGCCTTCATCTCTCTGACAGAGAAAATGGAGGCCCGGGCCTTCCAGAAACCAACATATCAGCCTCTCAAACCAAATGATGGCTAGTTTAGGAGACTTAGAGGAAGCTGTCTGTCATGGTGTTGAATAAATACATGTTCCTTGTTTTTAAAAAAATCATTTAGAAAAACCCCAGAAAGTTCAAGTAAAGTCCAAAGAGAAGGTGAAAATCACCTAAATTCCTATTATGCAGAAAGAATCATGTTGAAGTGTAAATAAAGTCTTTGAGAGTTTTTCTAGGCATTTTAACATATGTACCACATATTTGCAAAAGTGAGATCAGGTGGGATACTTTTTATTACTTTATTTCCAAGGTAAAATATATTTGTTAAAATTCATACAAGAGAGGTGTATAAAGTGTAACTCAGAGCATCTGTTTCTTAACTTACCTTTTTTCCCCCATTCAACAGCATATTTTGGGCATGTTTTTCTGTCAATAAATATACTTTCTGAGCATCATTTTAATTGTGGCCTGGTAGTCGATTATATGCGTATTTTAGTTTCCTCAACTAGGCTCCTGTTTTGGACCTTTGTCATTTTGGACATTTGGGACATTTCCAGTTGTCAGCTATCAGAACAATGCTGCAGCCTGTGCCTGAATTTGTGCCCATATTGGTGATTAGTCCCTTGGGACAAATGTGGGTCCATGCTGTTTGCTCATGATGATGACAAGGATGCCATGTCTGGAAACGAAGGCTAACAATTAGCTGCTCACTTTGCAGTCAGCTCTTTTGGAAACACACTTTGGGGGGCTCTTTTTATTTCCCGCAGCATGCCTATACATATGCTGATTTCATGTAATACCATCAGTGGCTAGTAGCTAATATTTATTAGCTCTGCCTATGCTTGAGACAAAGATATCTTAGTTGACCTTATTTCTTAGGTACTATTATTATCTCCATTTTAGAGACGGGGAGAATTAGGAGGCCCAGAGAAATTATGTAAATTGCCCAAAGTGTAATCAGTGGTTGGAGCCAAAATTTGACTTTGGTCTTTTGGATTCCAGCTCCGGTATTCTCTTCAGTACACCATGACGTCTCTGTATAAGATAGTCCAAGGCTGTATATGGGCGAGCAATTTAGATTCCACAGCAGTTAACTTGGAAAGATTCAAGAATAAGGAAACAACATGGTGTTCACAGACTGTGTCTCCTCCCTTCCCACGGGCTGGCTGCCTCTGGGGATGCCTGTCTCTGGTTGATTTTACCATGTGGTCCATAAAATCTGTAAGTGTACTGCCTGCCGGGCTGGATCCTTTCCCAAAGTAAGACTAGAGTGGCCTGTTCCTGAGGCAGCCAGGTGTGATTTATGAAAGTTCAAAAGGGGCCAGGAGCAGAGCTTGGGAGAGGTCTCATTTACATTGAGTCATTGTGAATTAGAATCTGGGGCCAAGTGCTCAAATGAGTTCATCATTAAAGAGCCAATAAACAGTATTAAAGGACAAATTGGCTGAACTTCATTGGACTGGCTCATTCTGTGCTGAGGAACAAATGATAGTTTGTGCTGTTTATTTCTCAGGAAAAGGAAGCTGTGAAATGAGATGTACCATCAATGGGTACCCCGGGAGGATGTCTTCCTGGGAAGAAAGCTGGGGTCTATGGGAAGGCAGCTAAGGCTCCATTCGGGACCAAAATACTTCTGGCACTGGGAGTCTCTGCTTGTTTGTAAGGACGTCTGCTAAAGCTCCAAACTCTGTCCTGGTTGGCCTCGGTGCTTGGTGGCTCCACTGACCCAGATCACGGAGCCAAGCTGGTGCCTGTCAAGATTATGGATTTACCGAGGTCAGAACTGCGAGGGTCCTTGGAGATGACAACTTTCTGCATTGACTGGTGATTGAAAACCAAGGCTCAGACAAGGAAAGGGACTTGGCCAAGCTGCCTAAACCGGTGACTGCCAGAGTCCAGTAGTCACATTTGCAATCTTCAGGTTAAGTTATATTCACCAGTGATGTGTAGAACTAAATTATTTCTCTACCTTCCCCTTTTCTCCCTTCTCCACCTCTTCTTCCCTTCCCCCAAGGTCCCTTTCCCTTCCTACGCCTCCTGTTTCATCTCCATCTTCTCTACAACCTCTCTGATGTGTGTCAAGCATGTGATCTAACTAACAAGCCCACTTTTACATCCATTATCTCCTATGATCCTTCATCCACGTTGGCCACAGTGCTCAGAAACAATATCTTATGCATGGACAGAAAGTACAAGCTAGAGGCCCCCTCCCACGTTCAGGCAGGCTGGCTGGCTTCCTGAGCGTTGTGCAGATGGTGTATACAAGCCATAGCCTTTCTCCCTGGGATACTTTCCGTAGACCTTTGAGTGTTGGACTTTCCCTGGCAGAGCCTCAGGCTCAGTGGCAAGGAAGGAAGGGAGTTAAGAAGCTTTCCTCTCATTGGATCTGGATCCTACACAGACCTTGGCTTGGCAAGCCTACTTCCCATATTGTCTGGCTGGCCCTGCTCTGTGGGTAGGGCCTCACTCCCTGGCACTCTTTAGCCAAGACCAGGTTCTATGCAGGTATCGTCACTCACGTGGCTGTTCAGGGCATACCTCCCTGAAGAGCTTCGGTTTTTAATAACCTAGCCTCCTGGGACATTAGATTTCTATCCCAAAGGTGGGGTGGGAGTGACGTGGGGGAGAGAGAGGGAGAGAACTATAAGCATTCAAAAGGGAATTTCACACACAGTGAGAAATTCGTGTTTTTCTTTCCTTCATTCACTGTTTTGTTCATTCCAGAGATACATATTCACTGAGTGCCTAATAAGTGCCTGGTACCCCTCAACATTTTCCTTAAGGAGCTTATATTCTCATGAGGGGGGGTCAGACAGTAAACAAATAGACCTATATTATATTATCTGGTAATTACCGTAAGTCATAATACTATGAAGACAAATAAAGCAGGTGTATTACCTTCCTAGTGTTGGTGGAGGGTTGTCCTTCGGAGCAGAGACCCTTCATCCACAGTTAACAGAGCAGCCAGAGCCGGTGGGTACAGATGCTGGTAGGTGGGCAGATAGCATGGTGGGAGGTTGTGGAATGTCTCCTAATTGTTTCTTTTTTCTTACTGAAATTAGAAGCTAGGTCATCAGCTGAGAGCAAGAAGAAAGAGTTAAGAGGTGTGAGCAGAGAGGAGACACAAAATAGCGTCTGGGGTAGGGGGCAGAGCGGGGTGGCAGGCAGCACTGAAGGCGCACACTTGAGGTTTGAGGGCATCAGTTTAGAGGGGAACAGACAGCATGGTGGCATGTTGGTCTGGTCATGTTAAGCTGCTTGCGAGCAGGTGTGGAGTCATTCAAGAGTTAGGTGTAATGAGTTGGGGTGTTGTCAAGGGTGCATGAGACAGGGAGAGAGGGGTCCGGGGGAGAAGGGGAAATGAGGCCAGGGACCAACCCCTTCTTGGATTTGTCTCCCTCCACCCGCCTCCTGAATGTTTCCTCTTTGCCTTTTCATGTCCTCTCTCATTTCATCACTTGGCAGGTAACAATTCTGCACAGGTATGAAATCTGTCCTCCCTGGCTACAAATAGATATGGGGCAGAGAGTGAGAGAATGGCAGAGCTCCAGAAGAGATTGGCACTGGGGTTGTAGAATATTTAATTTTAAGAAACTACATAACAGGTGTGTTGGGGAAAAAACTGGCTATGATTCTGCTTTTTATGATCTTTTGAGGGAGCAGTCTCTTCATTTTGGTCCACGTAAAAGCCTTCTGGTCATTTGTTAATAATGATAATAGCAACTGCTGACATTTATTGAGTACTTCCCGTGATGAAGGCACTTCACTAAGTGCTTTAGATGCACTGAGTCATTTAATCCTCACAACAGTCATAGGGGTGAAGTACTACTACCCCCATTTTTAGGTAAGGTTAGGTAATTTATCCACTAGGACACAGCTAGCAAGCTTCAGAGCTAGGTTTTGAACTCAGAACTTTGTGATCACATTGTCCACCCTCTTAACCCCTTCTGCACTATTCTTCAGTGCCCATGACTTTGCATGTTAGAGTTGGTATACTCATCCATCTCTCCATTCAACAGAACTCTCCCATAGCCCATTCTATTCCAAGTATGTAACTGTGGTAGCTGTTGGGTGGGGAGAGGGTGTGTGTGTGGCGGTTCAGCCCCAAATTCTTCCCAAAAAAGAAGCTAGAGGGGGAATGGGCTTTGTCCTGGGAAACTGTTCTGGAGACTTATGTTCTGGGCTTGTAGTATATATTCTGATGTCTAGGCTTATGAGACCATGCCTCTGCCTCCATTATCTCTGAGACCTTGTTACATCTTCTGGTGTTGCTGGTTCTGTGGGTGTTTTTAGGCTTCCATCTTGTTCTTCCCTATGCTGTCGTCCTGCCCCTGCCCCTGCCCCTTTCTCTGATCTCTTAACTCTGGTGGGAGAGTCTGAGACCTGCTCCTGGCTCCCACCTACTAGGCTTGGCCTGGCAAATTGCCTTCCTGTCATACTTAATGCTGCCATGTAAAATAGAATAGGCCTTCTGCTCACATACTGCTACCATCTTCCTCTATCCATCTAGATCCAAGAAGTCTATATCATCGACATTAAAACCCATAGAAGCAATGCATGCAGGGAATCGGTCCTCCATATCAGAGCTGATTAGGATGGATTGGGGAATCCTGTAGATCTCATCTGTCCTAACAGTAAATTAGCTGTGCTTGACTTCAGCTACCACATTTTGCCTGCTGTGAGCTTGCTCTACCCTTCTATGAAACGTATTTTGCAATGGTGTGGAAGAAATACAGACGATTGATTAGATTTGGCACAATTTGTGCATACTTCTGCAGTTATTGTAGTAGCTGCTTTAAAAGACTCAAAAAAAATCCTTTAGTCAGTTTTGTTCCCCTGTAAAGTTTCGTTTAAGTTTTAGTGGATGTTTTTATGTGTAAATCGGATCAACTTCCAATGATAGCTTCTGATGGTTAGCGTTTTGATGTTCTGTTTGCCTGAGAAGATTGATTTGCCATTATAGGAAAATGTTTGAACTAAAAAAAGTCCTCTCAACTTTGTTCACTGATCTTATCAAAGAAAATAGAAGCAGAACATGTAGACAGAAACCTGCAAATTAAATATACTTTTCCAATTCAAGTGTATTTGATCAGCATTCATTATGGAACTAGGGCAGTAGTTGCTTCTTGATTCTGCAGTAACATTGAGGTTTAGATTATTTTCCAAAGTCTTTAAAAATTCAGTTGGGAAAAGGTTAGGCAATATTAACTGCTAATGACATCTACTCTTTGGTAGTAAGTTAGGATACCTCATAGATCATGTCATTGTCCTTACAATTCCATCTATCAGGCCTGGTGGGTATCATGCAATCCTGTCCTTTCTGGTAACAGCCGGGCCAGCCTCGCTATGTGGTGACAGATTGTTTAGGGTGAGCCAGTAGCGGCAGAAGTGTTAGAAAGCTTGTAAAGCTGATTCGCAGCCATGTGAAGGTTTAATTTCTTCTGCTTGACTCACAGGGATGGGTTATTTCACATACTGTTATTCAGATTTGGAGAACTGGGCTGATGGCCTTGGCTGTTTACTTTCTTTCTCTGTCTCTCGCGTGTTTTTAATCATTTCCTAATTGACTGACTCTTAACTAGGCATATGAATCAGAACCACTGTGGAAACCTTAAGGAAAAATAAAAAAGAAAGACACAAGCTTAAGCCCTATAGGTGTTGTTCAGGTAGCTCAAGTAGATGGAAAATGGTAGGAAAGATGCAGACACATGGACTTTGGTTGAATCCTGATTCTGTCATTTGCTAGTCGTGTGCCCTTGGGCAAATCACTTACCCTTTCCAAGTCCCCTCGCTTTCTTCATTTGTCAAATGGGTAAAATGCTGCCACTGCTTTCATAAGGTTGTCGAGAGGGGTGAATGAGTTGATGTATAGGGGACTGTACATAAATAAAAAATATACTTCCTATTTGAGTGCTTACTATTATTGACTCTTAGGTGGCAGTCAGGCTTCTGCATTTTAAGAAGTTTACAGGTTATCTGGAGTTCTATCCCCACTGAGAATTGCTGCTCCTAAAAGATTCTTAAAAGATGGATGTTAGGGCTTCCCTGGTGGCGCAGTGGTTGAGAGTCCGCCTGCCGATGCAGGGGACACGGGTTCGTGCCCTGGTCTGGGAGGATCCCACATGCCGCGGAGCAGCTGGGCCCCTGAGCCATGGCCGCTGAATGGGCGCGTCCAGAGCCTGTGCTCCGCAGCGGGAGAGGCCACGGTGGTGAGAGGCCCGCATACCACAAAAAAAAAAAAAAAAAGATGGATGTTAATATGAAAACGGAAGCATCTGCCTCAAATCTGGCCTCAGGGGCTGGTTCAGATTCCATGCTATGATGCCACTCCATAAAACTATGTATGTATGTATGTATGTATATATGTATGTATGTACTGTTTGAGTGTTGATATTGTTCCTGGCACTGTGCTGGGTACTGGGGACACAGAGACCATGAAACATGGTCCCTACCCCTAAGACCTGAGTTGCCTAATGCTGCATTCTGTTCTGTGATGAGGTGACACAGTATTTCTAAATACAGGATAGCAAACATTCCCTGTGGCATTCAAAGGTGGGTTTGATTTCTAAAGAAACCTAAACTTCTCCAAACATAGTTGTTTTAAACTAATCAGTAACAAACGTTCTGTTGGTAATCTTTTTTTTTAATATTTTTTTAAAATTAATTAATTTATTTATTTTTGGCTATGTTGGGTCTTTTGTTGCTGCGCGCGGGCTTTCTCTAGTTGTGGCGAGCGGGGCTGCTCTTCGTTGCGGTGCTCAGGCTTCTCATTGCGGTGGCTTCTCTTGTTGCAGAGCATGGGCTCTAGGTATGTGGGCTTCAGTAGTTGTGGCTCACTTGCTCAGTAGTTGTGGCTCACAAGCTTAGTTGCTTCATGGCATGTGGGATCTTCCCAGACCAGGGCTTGATCCCCTGTCCCCTGAACTGGCAGGCGGATTCTTAACCACTGTGCCACAAAGGAAGCCTGGTAATCTTTATTTTAATTCTCTTCCAGTGGCTTTTTAAGTGGAGGTACCATTGGCATTTGTTGAGTAGTACCATGTGCTAGGCATTTTTATTGATGCTTTCTTTCCATTCTCGTGACAATCTATGAAATTGTCCTCATGACAATTTATGAGGAACTGAAGGCTCTGAGAAGTTTAGCAACTTGGTCACGGTCATATAGCTAGTAAGCAGCAAAGTCAGGATTTGAATCCAGACCTGTCTGACTCCAAGTCACATTTTCTGTCCACCCTTCCTTCGTGCACGTAGGAGTTAAAGATGGGAGCTAATTACCGAGCAAAGTTGAAAGGGCCACCTTGGCTGATGTTTGTAAAGAAGGCTAAATAGCTAATTGTGGTAAATGCACATAAGTGCTCAAGAAATATTAGCTGCGTTGGGTTTAGAGATCACTTATAATGTCAGGAATGGGCTGTGGGTTCTTTCAGGTTCTTTTTCCACTGAGTGGATCCTATTTTTTTCACAGTTGGTCTTGATTATTGGGATGGTGAATTGAATGAATCATTTGTGGTTATCAACTGTGGAGTCCTCAATAACCATTCATTTAAACATCCTTCAGCTCAACTAAGTCATCTTCCATGACCTCTGCTTGAACCATAGGTTTGAGATTGTTCACAGTTTACATGCACTTGGATCAAATACTAAAAACACGACAACAGCAGCAAAACGACGTTTTATTTTACATTTTGGTCCTGAATTGTCCTATTAAGGTGCAGATTAAAGTTTCAGAGGTGCCTCCTGCTCTTTAAATAAGGACCACCAAGGGGTCTGGTGAGTGGGCAGCTGGAGCCTACTAGAAAACAGGGCCATCCTTGTTGAATCAATGCACTTGAATTGAAGCCGAGCCCTCAGGGCCAGTCAACATCACATTCTCCAGTCCTTTTGCAGCATGATGAATCGATCCGCAAAGCAGCTCAGGTGCAGCAGTACAGGAAAAACAATCCCGCACAAAACCCTACCTCTTCAAATCTGCACATTTCAGAGAGAACATTCTTTCTCCTCTTCTGTGTCATCAAATCGGCACACCTGTGCCAGGCGCTCTTTGCTCCATGGGCTGAAATACCTCCTCTGATACTTCTGGGCAGACCTCAGAGGCACAATTTATTACCTGGGCCAAGTGACCTCGCCACCTTCAAGGCACTGAGTTCTCAGAGTTGCCAAAAGATCTGGGGAGGGCACTGAGAAAAAAATGGGAATTTTTCTCCTCCCGGGCTCCCAGGTGAGAATCAGATTCCAGCCTCAGTTAATGGATTCTTTTTCACCTCTGAAGTATTCAGATTGGTGTGGAATCATAACTCATTAGAAACATTATGGCAGCATTTTATTCGTATTTCTATTTACTGTTCTTATTTCACTGGCCAAAGAGATGACAGGGGAGAACACGTCAGGTCATTAAAATAAAAAAGATACCACCCGCTGACGTTGGTTACTTTCAAGCAGATTAATCCATGTACATGCAGAAGATGCTGTGGCCCCTCTCTTCCCTTTACTTTTTCATTTTAAATTCTGGTGAATGTGAAAAACAGACGCTGCTTCAGGTAAATGGTTAGGTATCCAGATGAGCTGCAAATTATGCTTCCATATGAGTGCGTTTATTCCAGTGAATGCACTGATTGTATTCGACCGTGTGATAATTAGGCCACATTCAGATCACAAATTCCCATTTTACACCTTTTGGGTTTCTAATCCAGAATGCACTAATGGCCTACCGAGTGCTTTGGTGTTAGGTGACCAGAAAAGCCATTCATATGATGTTCTTGCTACTGGGGAGGTTTAAATGTAGGGAAGGCTAGCTCCACACACAGAAACTGTCGTGGTCAGAATAGGGCACCAGTATAATCATCAGAGAGCACTTTTTCTTACAGGGAATGTTGGCTGGTCGTTATAGATTCAAGCTATGTAAATGAAGGTAATTGGAGAAATACACATACACATGCCATCTGCTGTTAGATGGGTACCTTAATATTCGGGTGTGTACAGGTTTAAAATTAAATTATCCATTCCAAACTCATGGGAAAATCGGCCAGAATAGAAAGACAGATTCAGCCTGTGGCCACATTGAGAGCCTTTTCTTTCCCCTCCATTCTTTCTGATTTCAGTTCTTTCTTCCATTTAATTGTGTGAGCATCTCAGCCAACTCTGAGTCAGGTGAAGAGTGTGAAGTCAAACCCGTTGACTGAGGGATGCATAAGCAAGTGTTACCTTCCCCGTAATGGGCTTGTGAGCATTTTAAAAGAGGGCTGCATGGAGACAGCCGTCCTTAATGGGAAGGAACGATATCCCGATTTGAGGTATTAGCAGGTAGCTGCTGCTTCTGCCGGTGATGAAGACTATCCGTAGACAAGGAGTAACTGCCGATGAGTGTCTAGGTGGCACTGGGAATAGCCTCCCCAGTGCCGCCGCCAGCCACCAGTGGAATTAGGCAGTGCCTGTTGCAGGAGGCTACTGGTCTGACAGGTGGGGGACAGAGGAACAGAGTGGGAAAGTAGAGTCTGGGGGACAGGAGGAATTGGGGAGTAGATCCTGGTTCGAATTCTGGATCTACTACTGATTCATCCATCTAACACATGGCACTAGTGATCCTCTTGGAGCTTCCCATCTAGTCAAGAAGAGAGACCTTAAACAGATGATTCACGCATTTACCAAATAGGTGTTGAACTTACTATGTAACAAACATGGTGGGTGCTAGGAAGAAAAAGTACATGTTATGAGAGACCTGACCTCGTCTGGGGCATCAGTGAACTTCACTGATGGAACTTCATGACCAGAAATAAGACCTGAGGTGAGAGATGAGGAAGGAATATGAAGAATGAAGAGCTGTTTAGGCAAGGGTGTGTAAAGGGAACTTTCCCGAAAGAGGGAAGGGCAGGCCTAAGGAGAGAATGCAGCATGTTCTAGTGCATTACCTGAAGGCCAGCATGGCCAGAGCAGAGCACATGAGAGGGGAAGTGGGAAAAGCTGAGGCTGAAGAGATGGGAAGGGGACCGCACCTTCCAGGCCTTACCCATCTGCGGTAAAGTGTTTAAACATTTTTGGAAGAACAATGGGAAGCCATTTGCGGGTTTTCAGTAAGATAGTTGACCCTGGCTGTAAGGAGGTAGAGAATGGATCAAAGCAGGAGCCACGCTGGAGGTAGGGAGACTCTTTCAGAGGCTGTTGCAGTGGACTGGACCAGGCACGGTGGTGGCTTAGACTGGGATGGAAACAGTGGAAGAGAAACGTGGATGGACTGTGTGACCTTGGGCAGGTTGCTTCGCCTCTCTGAGCCTAGATAGGCTTAGTTTCTTTTAGGTTTGGTCTGTCATATGTAGTGATTTAAGAGCAGCCTTTGCTGCTCAGATCATCTGCCAGCTATAACCTCCCTTGAGATGGCAACTATTCAACAAAACATTCTGCCCACACTTGATATATGAGGGAAAGAGAGAGCTAGCTTGGAATTCTTTAGAATTGTATTTATTGCAGTTCCTTGAGGCTGGTGGCCTGGATGAGTTGTACGTTTTTGTGATAAAGAGTGGCTTTGAAATGAATAAAGGAACATTGACACAACACCACACCTGTTATTCCTCTCATCCTAAAGTACTAAACAAAAGGACCAACACACATCTCCCCTGTACTCAGCAGTAATTAAATACAACTACACTTATTTAGGGAACTGATAACAGTAGAGAAGTTTAGTGTCAGCTATCCAAGAAGAGACAGTAAAAGGACTACGTTTTGTTCTTAGAGTTACAAACACTTCCAAACAAAAATAAAAAGAAAATGCCTTTCGGGGGTATGATATCTTTCCCCCAAACCTTTGAAACTTGGCAAACATTTCTTGCCAGCTCATCACAGTAAGCTGTGTTATAACTTTGCACAATGTTCAGTAGGGAACAAATGGCTCTGCGAGTAAAGTGTTTGATTCTAGGTTATCCAAACAACATTGCTGGTGAGGGTAGGAAAACAGTGAAACTAGTTGCCTAACTAAGCCTTTCAAATGGTTCGCTTCCATTTGATTGATCCTTGTTGTAGCTCAGGATCTGTGGACAGTGCCTGGTGCTAGACATCTTTGGGGAAGGCAGTGATGGGGATCTAGCAAGCAAACAAATATTGTTCAGAGGATAGAAGATTTGAATAACAAAATGGTAAAACCTGATGCAGAGGATCTGTATAGAACCCTACACCCAATGACTAGAGAATAAAAATGATTTTCTAACGAATAGGGCACATGTATAAAAATCGACCTTGTAGTAAGCCTTAAAAGAAATCTCTAATACCAAAAAGCCAGTGTCATACAGACCAGGTTATTTGACAAAAATGCAATAATGTATGATATTCACAACTATAAAATAGATTAAAGGAGGAAAAAAACCTATTGTCATCTCAAGATGTAAAGAAATCACTCAATAAACGTCAACATGAATAAGAAAAAAACCCTACCTAACAAACTAGAAGTAGATTCTTCACCTGTTGAAGGCTATCTCCCAAAACCCTGTGGCACACACTATGCTTAATGGTAAAGTATTAGAAGTCCATATGTCTCTTTCAAGTCAGGAGCAAAACTGAAAAGAAAACCTTTAGTCACAGTTTTTATTCAGGTTTATAAATGAGATCCTAACCAGCTCATTGGGAAAAGAAAAATATAAGGGTTGAAAACACATTTTTATTTTCACAGATGGCATGATTGTCTACATAGATAACGTAATAGAATATGTAGACAAACTAATAGAACTAATATAGGGTTCCACAGGTTTTCTGGGTATAGGCTTAATATATAAAAATCAATAGTACTCCTCTTCAGCAGTAAGAATCAAGGAGAAAATGTTATAAAGATATATTCTGACCACCAACATGGCATGCAACATTGGTATCTCTTTTCCCATGTTTCACTTTCTTTCAGGTCCTACGTTGTTTTTGTGAGGTTTGCCCATCTCCCCTCAGTATGCTTGGGTGAAGAGGTTTGTTCTTCCTTTCTTCTGGGCCCTCTAAAGAGAAATTAACTAACTTAAAACAAAGAACAAATGAAGAGGAGACAGGATTGTTGGGAAGAACTTAGAGAATATTCCTTTCCAATGGTTCTTCATACAAGTCCACAGTGACTTTGCTGTAGCTACTGCTATGGAAATTGAAAACCACAGTGTAGCACTGATTCTTCTGTACCCGCTTATTCAAAGTTCAGTTTGTTCCTATTTCTAAGTAAAGGAGCTGACACCCCATTAGAGAATGTGTTCCCTCACTTGAATGTATTCAAGAAGAAATTTATCAAGTTCTTTTCTTTTTAAACACATTGACTTTTTTTTATTGGAGTATAGTTGCTTTACAATGTTGTGTTAGTTTCTGCTGTACAACAAAGTGAATCAGCTATGTGTATACATAAATCCCCTCCCTCTGGGACTTCCCTCCTACCCCTCCATCCCACCCATCTGGGTCAACACAACACTGAGCTGAGCTCCCTGTGCTATACAGCAGGTTCCCACTAGCTATCTGTTTTACAGATGGTAGTGTATATATGTCAATCCTAATCTTCCAGTTCATCCCACCCTCCCTTTCCCCCACCCCCGGGGTCCACATGTCCGTTCTCTATGTCTGCATCTCTATTCCTGCCCTGCAAATAGGTTCATCTGTACCATTTTTCTAGATTCCACATATATGCGTTAATATACAGTATTTGTTTTTCTCTTTCTGGCTTACTTCACTCTGTATGACAGTCTCTAGGTCCATCCACCTCGCTACAAATAACTCAATTTCGTTTCTTTTTATGGCTGAGTAATATTCCATTGTATATATGTACCACATCTTCTTTATCCATTCATCTGTCGATAGGCATTTAGGTTGCTTCCATGACCTGGCTATTGTAAATAGTGCTGCACTCAACATTGGGGTGCATGTGTCTTTCGGAATTATGGTTTTCTCTGAGTATATGCCCAGTAGTGGCATTGCTGGGTCATATGGTAATTGTATTTCTAGTTCTTTAAGGAACCTCCACACTGTTCTCCATAGTGGCTGTATCAATGTACATTCCCACAAACAGTGCAAGAGGGTTCCCTTTTCTCCACACCTACTCCAGCATTTATTGTTTGTAGATTTTTTTGATGATGGCCATTCTGACTGGTGTGAGGTGATACCTTATTGTAGCTTTCATTTGCATTGATCTAATAATTAGTGATGTTGAGCATCTTTTCATGTGCCTCTTGGCCATCTGTATGTCTTTTTTGGAGAAATGTCTATTTAGGTCTTCCATCCATTTTTTGATTGGGTTGTTTGTTTTTTGGTATTGAGCTGCATGAGCTGTTTGTATATTTTGGAGATTAATCCTTTGTCAGCTGCTTCATTTGCAAATATTTCCTCCCATTCTGAAGGTTGTCTTGTAGTCTTGTTTATGGTTTCCTTTGCTGTTCAAAAGCTTTTAAGATTAATTAGGTCCCATTTGTTTATTTTTGTTTTCATTTTCATTACTCTAGGAGGTGGGTCAACAAAGATGTTGCTGTGATTTATGTCAAAGTGTGTTCTTCCTATGTTTTCCTGTAAGAGTTTTATAGTGTCCGGTCTTACATTTAGGTCTCTAATCCATTATCAGTTTATTTTTGTGTATGGTGTTAGGGAGTGTTCTAATTTCATTCTTTTACAAGTAACTGTCCAGTTTTCCCAGCACCACTTACTGAAGAGACTGTGTTTTCTTTTTTTTTTTTTTTTTGCGGTACGTGGGCCTCTCACTGTTGTGGCCTCTCCCGTTGCGGAGCACAGGCTCCGGATGCACAGGCTCAGCGGCCATGGCTCACGGGCCCAGCCGCTCCGCGGCATATGGGATCCTCCCAGACCGGGGCACGAACCCGTATCCCCTGCATCGGCAGGCGGACTCTCAACCACTGCGCCACCAGGGAGGCCCTGAAGAGACTGTCTTTTCTCCATTGTATATTCTTGCCTCCTTTGTCATAAGTTAGGTGACCATAGGTGTGTGGGTTTATCTCTGGGCTTTCTATCCTATTCCATTGATCTATATTTCTGTTTTTGTGCAAGTACCATACTGTGTTAATTACTGTAGCTTTGTAATATAGTCTGAAGTCAGGGAACCTGATTTCTCCAGCTCCATTTTTCTTTCTCAAGATTGCTTTGGCTATTTGGGGTCTTTTGTTTGTTTCCATACAAACTGTAAAATTTTTTGTTCTAATTCTATGAAAAATGCCATTGGTAATTGATAGGGGTTGCATTGAATCTGTAGATTACTTTGGGTAGTAGAGTCATTTTCACAATATTGATTCTTCCAATCCAAGAACATGGTATATCTCTCCATCTGTTTGTGTCATCTTTGATTTCTTTCATCAGTGTCTTATACTTTTCTGAGCACAGGTCTTTGGCCTCCTTAGGTAGGTTTATTCCAAGGTATTTTATTCTTTTTGTTGCAGTGATAAATGGGAGTGTTCCCTTAATTTCTCTGTCTGATCTTTCATTGTTAGTGCATAAATATTCAAGAGATTTCTGTTCATTAGTTTTGTATCCTTCAACTTTACCAAATTCATTGATTAGCTCTAGTAGTTTTCTTGTGGCATCTTTAAGATTTTCTGTGTATAGTATCATGTCATTTGCTAACGGTGACAGTTTTACTTCTTCTTTTCCAATTTATATTCCTTTTATTTCTTTTTCTTCTCCGATTGCCATGGCTAGGACTTCCAGAACTGTGTCCTTGTCTTGTTCCTGATCTTAGAGGAAATGCTTTCAGTTTTTCACCATTGAGAATGATGTTTGCTGTGGGTTTGTCATATATGGCCTTTATTATGTTGAGGTAGGTTCCCTTTATGCCCACTTTCTGGATAGTTTTTTAAAAAATAAATTTATTTATTTATTATTTTTGACTGCGTTGGGCCTTCGTTACTGCGGGCAGGCTTTCTCTAGTTGTGGTGAGCAGGGGCTACTCTTTGTTGTGTTGTGTGGGCTTCTCATTGGGTGGCTTCTCTTGTTGAGGAGCACAGGGTCTAGGCATGTGGGCTTCAGTAGTTGTGGCACACGGACTCAGTAGTCGTGGCTCGTGGGCCCTAGAGTGCAGGCTCAGTAGTTGTGGCTCATGGGCTTTGTTGCTCTGCGGCATGTGGGATCTTCCTGGACCAGGGCTCGAACCCATGTCCCATGCATTGTCAGTTGTATTCTTAACCACTGTGCCACCAGGAAAGCCCAGGAGAGTTTTTGTCATAAGTGGGTGTTGAATTTTATCAAAAACTTTTTCTGCATCTGTTGAGATTATCATATGGTTTTAATTTAATTTGTTAATATGGTGTATCACATTGACTGGTTTGTGTATACTAAAGAATCCTTGCATCCCTGGGATAAATCTCACTTGATCATGGTGTATGATCCTTTTTCTGTGTTGCTGGATTGTTTGCTAGAATTTTGTTGAGGATTTTTGTGTCTATGTTCATCAGTGATATTGGTCTTTAATTTTCTTTATTTGTGATACATTTGTCGTTTTTTGGTATGAGGGTGATTGTGGCCTTGTAGAACACGTTTGGGAGTATTCTCCCTCTGCAACTTTTTGGAAGAGTTTGGGAAGGATAGGTATTAGCTTGTCTCTCAATATTTGATGGTATTCGCCTGTGAAACCCTGTGGTTCTGGACTTCTGTTTGCTGGAAGATTTTTAATTACAGTTTCAATTTCATTACCTGTGATTTGTCTGTTTATATTTTCCAGTTCTTCCTGGTTCAGTCTTAGAAAGTTGTACCTTTCTAAGCATTTGTCCATTTCTTCCAGGTTGTCCATTTTATTGGCATACAGTTTCTTGTAGTAGTTTCTTATGATCCTTTGTATTTCTGCAGTGTCAGTTGTAATTTCTCCTTTTTCACTTCTAATTTTATTGATTTGAATTCTCTCCCTTTTTTTCTTTGTGAGTCTTGCTAAACGTTTATCAATTTTGTTTATCTTCTCAAAGAACCAACTTTTAGTTTTATTGATCTTTGCTATTGTTTTCTTTGTTTCTATTCATTTATTTTTGCTCTGATCTTTATGATTTATTTCCTTCTGCTAACTTTGGGTTTTTTTTGTTCCTCTTTCTCTAGTTCCTTTAGGTGTAAGGTTAGATTGTTTATTTGACATTTTTCTTGTTTCTTGAGGTGAGATTGAAGTGCTGTAAACGTCCCTCTTAGAACTGCTTTTGCTGCGTCCCATAGCTTTTGGGTTGTCATGTTTTCATCGTCATTTGTTTCTATGTATTTTTTTATTTCCTCTTTGATTTCTTTAGTGATCACTTGGGTATTTAGTAGAGTATTGTTTAGCCTCCGTGTGTTTGTGTTTTTTAAACTTTTTTTCATGTAATTGATTTCTAATCTCATAGCATTGTGGTTGGAAAAGATGCTTGATATTATTTCAATTTTCTGGAGCTTGATTTGTGAACCAAGATGTGTTCTATCCTGGAAAATGTTCTGTGTGCACTTGAGGAGAAAGTGTATTCTGCTGCTTTTGGGTGGCAAGTCCTACAAATATCAGTTAAATCTATCTGGTCTATTGTGTCATTTAAAGCTTGTGTTTCCTTATTTATTGTCTGTCTGGATGATCTGTACATTGGTGTAATTGGGGTGTTAACATCCCCCCACTATTATTGTGTTACTGTCAATTTCCCCTTTTATGGCTGTTAGCATTTGCCTTATGTACTGAGGTGCTCCTGTCCTGGGTGCATAAATATTTATAATTGTTACATCTTCTTCTTGGATTGATCATTATGTAGTGCCCTGCCTTATCTCTTTTAACAATTTTTATTTTAAAGTCTATTTTGTCTGATATGAGAATTGCTACTCCATCTTTCTTTTGATTTTCATTTGCATGGTATATCGTTTTTCCATCCCCTCACTTTCAGTCTGTATGTGTCCCTAGGTCTGAAATGTGTCTCTTGTAGACAGCATTATATACGGGTCTTGTTTTTGTATCCATTCAGCCAGTCTGTGTCTTTTCATTAGAGCATTGAAACCATTTACATTCAAGGTAGGTATCGATATGTATGTTCCTATTACCATTTTCTCAATTGTTTTGGGTTTGTTTTTGTGGGTCTTTTTCTTCTCATGTGTTTCCTGCCTAGAGAAGTTCCTTTAGCATTTGCTGTGAATCTGGTTTGGTGCTGCTGAATTTTCTTAAGCTTTCGCTTGTCTGAAAAGCTTTTGATTTCTCTGTCAAATCTGAATGAGATCCTTGCTGGGTAGAGTAATCTTGGTTGTAGGTTTTTCCCTTTCATCACACTAAATATATACTGCCGTTCCCTTTTGGCCTGCAGAGTTTCTGCTGAAAGAGCAGCTGGTAAGCCTATGGGGATTCCCTTGTATGTTATCCCTTGCTGCTTTTAATATTTTTTCTTTGTATTTAACTTTTGTTAGTTTGAGTAATATGTGTCTTGGTGTGTTTCTCTTTGGGTTTATCCTGTATTGGACTCTTTCCCCTTCCTGGACTTGGGTGGCTCTTTCCTTTCCCATGTTAGGGATTTTTTTGACTATAATCTCTTCAAATATTTTCTCAGACCCTTTCTCTTTCTCTTCTTCATCTGGGATACCTGTTACCTGTAATTCGAATGTTGGTGCATTTAATATCCCAGAGGTGTCTGAGACTCTCCTCAGTTCTTTTCACTCTTTTTTCTTTATTCTGCTCCTCGTCAGTTATTTCCACCATTCTGTCTAACAGCTTATCCACTTATTCGTTCTTCTGCTTCAGTTATTCTGCTCTTGAGTCCTTCTAGTGTATTTTTCATTTCAGTTATTGTGTTGTTCATCACTGTTTGTTTGTTCTTTAGTTCTTCTAGGTCTTTTTTAAACATTTCTTGCATTTTATCGATCTGTGCCTTCATTCTTTTTCTGAGATTTTGGATCATCTTTACTGTCATTACCCTGAATTCTTTTTCAGGTAGACTGCCTATTTTCTCTTCATTTATTTGTTCTTAGAATTTTTTACTTTGCACATTCATCTGTAACATATTTTTTTGTCATCTCATGTTTTTTGATGGGTGGGGCTGTTTTCCTGTCTTGCTGGTTGTTTGGCCTGAGGCGTCCAGCACTGGAGTTTGCAGGCAGTTGGGTGGAGCCTGGTCTTGGTGTTGAGATAAGGACCTCTGGGAGACCTCACATGGATGAGTATTCCCTGGGCTCTGAGGTTCTCTGTTAGTCCTGTGGTTTGGACTTGGTCCTCCCACCATCAGAGCTCAGGTCCAACCCCCAGCCTGGGAACCAAAATCCTGCAAGGCATGTGGTACAGCAAAAAAAAGAAAAAAGAAAAAGAGAGAACAATAACAAAGAATAAAAAATAAAATAAAATTAGAAAAATAAAAAATATATTAGAAAAAATAAAATATAAATGAAATAACAACAAGGCAAAACAGAACCACAACAGAAAAAAAAAGAAAAAAGTCCAGAAAAGGCTATGGGGACAGGGATTAGGCAGGACAAGGGCCTAGGCTCAGGACCTGTGTGCTGGAAGAGGCCTGGGTGTGGTGGTGCTTAGGCTCAGAACCTGAGTGGCTGGAAAAGGCCTTGGGGCGGGCGGGCTTGAGACTCAGCTCGGATGGAGGGAGCCCCCAGCGGGCTGAGGTTCAGGCCCAGGATCACAGCAGGCTCGCCATGGCCTGAGCAGTCAGGAGAGACAGTCACCATGTTCCCCTCTGATCCCCCATTCTCTGAAGGTCTCTCCCCTTCCCTGCTGATCCCCGTACCGTGGGTGGGCCCTTCCAATCGTGGGAACCCCTCTCCTCCCCCAGGCACCCCTCAGGGAAGCTGGTCCCGTCCTGCCTCCACTTTTCTTCCTCCCCCTTCCCCCCCATGTCCTACCCAGTCATGCAATTCCTCCTGTCCCCATTGACTTTTAAAAGCTATTTTGGAAAAGTTGAAGAAAAGAATTATTAAAAAGAAAAGAAAAGGAAGACCAAAGGTAAATATAAATACTTCAAAACTTTCAGAAATAAATAAGAAACTAAATACAAAAGCCCAGGGTTCCTGTGATTATATTCATAGAATGAAAATAAACCATTCCTCTGAAAAAAAATTTTAACCTTTGATCAAATCATTGCAAGAGGATTTTAAAACTGTATTGAAAAACTGAAGTAGATCACCTGAAGGAGTCCTTGAAACTTATGAATGTTGGTGAAAATTTAGTAAAAGAGGACATTGATGATTATAGATATGAATATTTAGATGGCTTTGGATTCATTTCATCTGTTGCAGTCTGTTACAGAGGATATGTGTTATTGTTAATATGCAGATGTGTGTGATGCAAAGTTGGTAGAAGATAGTTCTTTGATGATAAGTACTGATTTACTGAACAGTATGAATCTCTGTCTAAAACAAGAGGAAAATGGTAAAGAAGCTGCTTTGTCTTTGAAGAAGAGATCTTTAAAAAAGAAAAAAAATAATGGTTTAAGTAAGGACAGAAAGACTTGAAACGAGAGTAGTTAGAAAGAAATGTAAGTGCAGAACAAGGAAGAGGAAACACTTCATATATTTAAAGAACCCAGATAAAGTATGTTTGTGTGTGTGTGTGTGTGCGCGCGCACGCATGTGTGCATGCGTGCTTGTGTGTCTTCTAAAGCAATAATCTTCTTAGGACAAAAAACATGCCTTTGAACAAGTGTATACATTAAATGAAAATAAACGATAAAAATGTATTCTAAAGAATAAGAAGAAAAACCTTTGCATTTAGAACTATAACAATGGCATGAGCCCCAGGCAGGAAAAGTAGAAGCCTTCTTAGGAAAAAATATCATTTCTGAAATATAGAAACACTGTCACACTAACTAAAAAGCAGTCTCTGAACATAATAAGAATTATCCTACTTTGTTTAATGAAAGGACAAAATTGACTCTCATTTGGTGAGCTCAGAATGTCAGCTACTTTCAAGCACACAAACCGTATTTCCATAGCTATTCATGTCATTTATGAATAAATACTAGAATTAGAGTTTATTTGCAAGATAAATTGCTAAATTGGAAAGGAAAAAAACCCATTTACATAATAGCAAAATGCATAATAAATCTGCAGATGTACCTAACAAAATATGTGTCTTTTAAAGAAATATTATGAAATTTTATTGAAGATAATGAACAAAGACCTAAATATAAATAATAGAAGATATATACCATTTAAATGGTTTGGAAGACTCAATATCATACATAAATCAATTCTCCATAAATTAACTTGCAGTTCAGTGCAGTTCTAATCAAACTCCCCCACACATTTGTTTCCTGGAACTTGGCAAACTTACCCTAAAATTTGTATGGAAAGAGAAAGGGTAAAGATTAGTGAAGATCATCTTAGAGAAGAAAAATAAGATGCAATTAGCTCTATCAGGTATGAAGCATTGTTATTAACCCATATTAATAAAAATGTGATATTAGTACAGGGATAGACAAAAGTACCAATAGAACAAAATGGAAATTCCAGAAACGATCTCATACATATATGAGAACTTGGTATATGACAGAGGGGACATTACAATAGAATAGTCCTGGGACAATTGGTTATTTAGATGGAAAAAAGTAAAATTCCCTACCCCATACCATACAGAAATATAATCTCCAAATGGATTAAAGACCTAAATGTTAAAAGCAAGAATTATTTGCTTTTGAAAAATTTGAAGAATATCTTAATGATCTCAAACTAGGGAAAGATTTCTTAAAACCACAAAATGAAAACCAGAAAAGAAAAGATTGATAAATTTGACTTCATTAAAAATAGAAACTCTAATTGATGAAATATAACACAAAGAAAATTTAAAATAATGAGCCACAGGCTGGTAGAAGCTATTTTTAGCTCTTATAAATAAGGAAGGATTAATATCCAGAAGCTGTAGTCTAAAAATCATTATGAAAAAGACAAGCAATTCATTAGAAAAATGTACAAAGGATATGACCAGGCATTTTACATAAGGGAAAACCCAATTGACCTGTAAACACATTAGAAAAGGTTCTCAGCCTCACTAGTCATGAGGGAAATGTAAATTAAATTCAAAATAAGACAGTCCTTCACAACCATCAAATTGGCAAACATTAAAAAACATGAGCATGCCAAGTGGTCATACCAAGGGAAGATGCAGGGAGCTAGGAGTTCTGATGGGAGTATAAATTTATACACTTGCTTTGAAGAGCACTTTAGCAATATCTAGCAAAGTTGGGAATGTGCATACCTTATTATGATCCCATAGTCCCTCTTCTAGATGTTTACTAGGGAGAATTCCTTGCATGTGTAAGAAGACATAAACAAGAATGTTTATTGCTATATCAAAAATTAATGTCCAAGAATATGAAAGTGGATTAATATTATAAATGGCAACATATTGAAAGAATGGAAGGCTCTATGGCTGTTTGAATGAATGAACTGTATCCACATGCATCAATAAAGATGAATCTATGGGAGGGAGGGAGGGAGACACAAGAGGGAAGGGATATGGGAACAGATGTATATGTATAACTGATTCACTTTGTTATAAAGCAGAAACTAATAAAAGAAAGAAAGAAAAAAAGATGAATCTGATGAAAACATACAGATTGCCAAAAGGCACGTGAAAGGATGCTCAACATCGCTAATCATTAGAGAAATGCAAATCAAAACTACAATGAGATATCACCTCACACCTGTCAGAATGGCCATCATCAAAAAAATCTACAAACAATAAATGCTGGAGAGGGTGTGGAGAAAAGGGAACCCTCTTGCACTGTTGGTGGGAGTGTAAATTGATACAGCCACTATGGAGAACAGTATGGAGGTTCCTTAAAAAACTAAAAATAGAGCTACCATACCACCCAGCAATCCCACTCCTGGGCATATACCCAGAGAAAACCATAATTCAAAAAGACACATGCACCTCAATGTTCATTGCAGCACTATTTACAGTAGCCAAGACATGGAAGCCACCTAAGTGTCCATCAACAGATGAATGGATATATATAATGGAATATTACTCAGCCATTAAAAAGAATGAAATAATGCCATTTGCAGAAACAAGGGTGGACCCTGAGATTATCATACTAAGTGAAGTAAGTGAGACAGACAAATATCATATGACATCGCTTATATGTGGAAACTAAAAAAATGATATAAATGAACTTATTTACAAAATAGAAATAGACTCAGACATAGAAAATAAACTTATGGTGACCAAAGGGGAAACGTGGGGGAGGGGAGGGATAAATTAGGAGCTTGGTATCAACAGAGACACACTACTTTATGTAAAATAGGTAAACAACAGGGTCCTACTATATAGCACAGGGCACTATACTCAGTATTTTGTAATAACCTATAAGATAAAAGAATCTGAAAAAGAATATGTATATATATATATATATATATACATATATACACATGTATATGTATAACTGAATCACTGTGCTGTACACCTAAAACTAACACGATATTGTAAATCAACTATGCTTCAATAAAAAAATAAAAAGAATGGAGATATGCCAATACACACACACACACACACACATTAATCTGAACAATAATGTTGCGTGTACAAAGCAATTTTTAAAAGCATGTTTACAGTACATTTGTGGAAAAGGACAGGAAAATAGCCATGCCAAGAGGGTCTCTTGGGGCCTTTGTGTAGTGGCCCACACATAGCCCAGAAGGTTCCCCTGAGGAGACGGTTGGAAAAATTTAGTCCTATCTCCTGGAGCCTGACAGACCTGAGGCAGTGAAGCTGGCAGACCCTCCTGGACATTTTCTCTTAGAATATTTTCTAAGTCAATGTTCTTACGCTTGAAGAAATCTTTTCTTACCCTTGAAGAAAAGCCTGGTGTCACACTATCTATTATTGTGGCAGTGACTCAGGTACACTGTGTGGCGGCTTTCTGCAGGGGAGAATTGAGGGGTCAGGTGACACAGGATTTTAGATGAAAAGGCAGAGTTTACAGCTGAAACAAAGGAACTTAAATTGTGGGTTTTTAAAATCTTTTTATGCATCACTGAAAACTTTTTGAAAGTAAAGGGCCCAGTGGTTATTTTTTAAATCACCTAACTTTGGGTTGGTTTTTGTGTAAGATTAGAAAGTCTTCTTAAATATTCAGCAGAGTTTTCAGGCCTTTGACTGTATTAATAATGAAAGTGATGCTTAGATGCTTAAAAATTTTTCCTTCTCTCCATCTCTCCCCCCACCCGCTCCCCCCACCCACCCTTTTCAGTCTTAGAACATAAAAGATGAAGGCAGTTCTGAAGATTAACTTTTGGGTTGATTAATCCTCTTGAATTCAGTGTAACTTTCAAAGAGAAAAGGGGCCACCACCATAGATCAAATCAGGGCCTCATCTCATGTGGCTATCCAGGCTCCTGTTACCTTATTTTAGGTGGTAGGATGAATGGGGTCCTGGTGTTTGATCTCAAATCCTCTCTGCATATATGATAGAACGTGACTGAATTATGTATTCATTTGGATCTTTTTGTCCATTCTGAGAGCCTGCAACTATATACACTTGTTGATGTACAGCTTTGTGCTAATTATAGAAACTATTGTGATATCATTATTGACCAATAGACTTTTATTCAACTTATTTTGGTACACTTCTTACAACATTATGTTGAGGATCAGTGTGTACGGACACTCTTAATATCACTAGATGAATGATCAAATCAGCAAGTAATAGAGGAAACTGGACCCAGTCCTCTGTCTAAGAAAATACATTTTAGTCATTTATATGACTAGATCCATGGCTGTGGAGGTTTAAAAGTCTCTATAAGCCTCAAAAAGAGTTTTGATCTTAGATGCAATATTAGAATTCTCAGTCACCTTGGTGATGTTGTTTGGGAAACTCCACGAGGGCATGTACTTTATCTGTCTTGTTCATTGTGGTAGGGCCTAACGCAGTGCCAGGCACATGATAGGACCTCAGTATTTGTTAAATGAATGGGTGGATGGATAGATGGATGGTTAGAGGAATGGATGGATGGTTAGAGGAATGGATGGATGGTAAGAAGGAAGAAAGGAAGGGAGGAAAGAGAGATGGTGGGATAAATCTGCTTTGAAAAGGACTTCCATGAGGAAGGTATTCATTTTGCTGGAAAATTGCCCTTTATATTTAAAATGTCTACCCTCTTACTTTGGATACCCAGAGTGCCAGCCACAGGATACTTGCTATTTATGATCTTAAAAATGTTTGAAGCCCATTCCAGAGAGTAAGTGAAGAAGATCACATCAAAGAGGCACCGCTCCTTTTTTGGTTTTAAGTTCAAACATAGCATTCAAGATGATGCAGGTATTTGATTGTATAGAGTTAATATTCTCCCAGAAGATAGAAACAGCTGAAGTGTAAATAACCTCTTTAGACTTTTTAGTAAATTAATTTAGGAGAATGGCATTCACACAGAAAAGTGCACAAATCCTAAGTGTACAGCTCATTAAATGTTTACAAATTGAACATTCTAACTAGCACCCAGATTAAGAAAGGTAACATTACCAGCACTTTAAAAGCCCTCCTTCTGCCCTTTTCCAGAGTTTACTCTTCACCACAAAGGTAACCACTATAATTTCGAACACCATAGATTGGATTTTCCTTTTCTGGATGTTTCGTATAAATGGGATTATATGTATCTTTTGTGAATGGATTCTTTCACTTAGCATAATGTTTCCAAGGTTAATTCATATTGTAGCATATGTCATTTCTCATTTATTCTTATTGCTGAGTAATATTCCATTGTATGGATATGCCAATGGAGTTGTAGGTTTCTACTTCTTGGCTATTGTGAATAATGTTGCTATGAACATTTATGTACAATTTTTTTGTGTGGACATATGTTTTCAGTTCTCTTGGGTAGATGCCTAGTACTGGAATTGCTGGGCCACATGGTAATTCTAGGTTTAACTTTTTGATCAACTGCCAAACTTTTCCAAAGTGGCTGCACGATTTTACATTCCTTTCAGTAGCTTGTAAGAATTCTACCTGCTCCATATCCTTGCCAACACTTGGTATAGTTAGACTTTAAAATTTTAGCCATTCTGATGAGAAATCTATGTTTTCTTCTCTATAGGATTTTATGTCTTGTTGTTATACTCAGAAAATACCTCCAAAGCTAACTTTTCTTAATTAACTAATCTTAGGTAGTTTCCTATCCAGGGCATTAATTGGAACAAGTAATATTTCCCTGTCTTTTCTGCAATATGTGGAAAGAGCCTTCAAGGTTTAGCTCAGATGCTTCTTCTACTGGAAAGCCTTCCCTGAATCTTCTTTGCTGGGTCTGCATGTGGCGACTTCTCTCTGAAGGCTCATTTCCTTTTTTGTGTCTTTCACCATTGCCCTGACACAAAGTAGGTGCCCAAATGCACCTTTGTTGAGTGACCCTATTTTACTAGTAGAATCCTATTCTACACCCTATTATCTCAAAGAATCTTTGCACCCAAGTTCTACAAGGGCCTTTGAGGTCATCTGCCCAGTTGAATCACTTTATCGGTAAGAAAGTTGAAACTCAGAAAGAGGAATGGACATAGCCAGACAACCTGGGCCTAGTGGATAGGCCTCCTGACTCCTATTCTGGGGTTCTTTCTACCTACCCAGACAAACTCCTCCATGCATCTTTGCTTCCCCTCTCCTGTTAATTTGCAGAGATTGAAATTAATCTTGGCAGGAAAAAACCCTGTACATTTCCAGGGCTTAAACTGAAAGTCAAAGAAGCAACTCTCTTATCATGGAAAGTTTGCATTATCCAGCACTGAGAACTACCATCCGTTAAGCCAGAGAAAGGAAACTTAAAGTGACTTTTCAGCAAATACAGTTTTTAATGATACATATATAATATCTTGTTCTGTTTTATACTCTGATCATGATTAAGAATTTCAAATAGCTCAGGAAGAATTAAGAAGACTTACACCCACAGTATTACGCATAAGCACTTAGAGCAAAGAAAGAAATCTTTTTAAAAGATGTTTATTGCTTTCATACCAAATGAGATTCTGAATTAAAATGATTCCCAGCACAATCTATCGAGCTGAAAGTACATTCAGCAGTTTTCAAAATCCCTTTTAATAACAACAATGCTCTGTAATTTCATGGAGTTTGTATTTTTTCAAACAAGATTAGGGGAAGATGCTGTAAACATGAACTTCCTAATCCCCCATCATGCAGTGACTGACCTGTGCCAATATTGTTAACACCGGCTCCTCAGATGGAGCTGCTAACACACTGCCTGCTTTCCAGGTTTCAAGGTTTGACCCCTTGGTTCATTGCAAATTTACATAACCTTAGTTCTTCATTAATTATCTGACCCTCAGTTCCTAGGCTGTAAAATGTGAGGATCTTGTACCCATTTCAGAGAAATAATGTATGTAAAGCACCTTGTGCTTAGTAGATATTCATTGTATGGTAGCTACTGTTAGATTCTCTGCTGGAGAAGGCTGTGGACTAGGAAAAGAGGGCTTTGCTGATTCCCCAAATCCCCCAAATATCCCAAACTCATTCATTCACTTATTCATTTATTGAGAATAGATTGACTGCTTCCTAATCCTGTAGTGGAGGTGGGGATGATATGCAAACAAAATTTCAACATTCAAGCATGTCACACTCTATATTATTTTTAGCTTATCAATTTCTATAACTATCCATTATTACCAATGCTAAAGTCTAGCAGACTAAAACAAGGCCAACAATGTTGGAAAGAATATTTCAATCAAAAAACCCCCAATATATCACATATCATAAAAAGGTATGAGGACTTCCCTGATGACCCAGTGGTTAAGGATCTGCCTGCCAATGCAGGGGACACGGGTTCAAGCCCTGGTCCGGGAAGATCCCACATGCCGCGGAGCATCTAAGCCCGTGTGCCACAACTCCTGGGCCTGCGCTCTAGAGCCCGCGAGCCACAACTACTGAGCCCGTGAGCCGCAACTACTGAAGCCAACACGCCTAGAGCCCGTGCTCCGCAACAAGAGAAGCCACCTCAATGAGAAGCCTGCGCATTGCACTGAAGAGTAGCCCCTGCTCACCGCAACTAGAGAAAGCCTGTGTGCAACAGACAAATATAAATAAATAGAATAAACAAATTATTTTATTTATTTATATTTATGCAGCCAAAAATAAATAAATAAAATAAAATAATTTATTTTAAAAAAAGATATGAACACATGGATGAGCTAAAGCAACTCCTCCTATCTAAGTAAATGTTAGAAATAAAGCTTCAGGGACTTGTAATTTATACCAGCTCCTGGATCTGGGCTACCTCATTGTTGGATTAATGGCCTAAAACAAGCGAAAAATGTAGTTTTGTTTTAGCTAGGAAGACTTTCAGAATGGCACTGAAATCAGTCATGTGCTTAACCTGGAACTCTCAGAAACCAGGGCTAACATCTATTTTCTAGAGCAAATACAGAGCAGGAGAAACTCCCAGGAAGACTGCTAGGGCTGGAAAATGCCCCTGACCAGGATTCAAGAGACCTGGCTTCTCACTCCAGATCAGTCACTGTTTTAGAGTGGGACCTGAACAAGTCACCTTGATGTTGTGAGCTTCAGTTCTCTCATCTGAAAATGCCCTATCCAGGGAAAACTCTTAATTTGTCAACTGCATTCTGCAGATTCATAGGGTTCCACAGAGGTGCCTCAGATCACTGAAGGAGGCATTCTGAGACCTCAGTCCAGAATCCCAAATTCCATGTATACAAAGGGGCTCTTCTCAGGGTTGCATCTGAGTAAAGGATTCCATTCCAAGCCCTGAGTAAAACTGTCATCCACTAGGCTAAGTGATCCTCAGGGGTTTTCGGTTCGAAGGTTCTGTCATATCTGAGTAGTCAAAGTGGATATCTGTGACATTTTAAAATTACTGATATGTGGGGACTTCCCTGGTGGTCCAGCAGTTAAGACTCCGTGCTTCCACTGCAGGGGGTGTGGCTCAACCCCTGGTCAGGGAACTAAGATCCCACAAACCACGCAGACCTCCCCCGACAAAAAAAAAAAAAAAAATTACTGATATGTTAGCCAGCCCTTGGCCTGGAATGACGGTAGTAATAGATTTGCTCAGTGTACTACCCAGGTACATCTTACACCTGGATTATTGGATTCTGTGGTGATTCAGGATCATCACAGAAAGGTCGAATTTTACTTAATGTCATCTTACTCTTGCACATTTCTATCTATGTGTAGTATATTTAATAGGGCTGTAAGTATATTTGGTGGGTCTCCAATAACTAGGATGTTGGATCAATCCATATGTGCCATTCCCCAGCTATGCTAAGCAGCAGAAAGTTTATTGAAGCAGACAGTGAACAATTTGAATTTGGGGCAGTGCTTCTCACACTTATATAGAAGATGTCATGGGGAAGAGCCAGAGACGAGGCATGTGTATGAGTGTTGGTCAATTTTTTATAGACATATAGTAAAGGCTGATTTATTTTAGGCATAGAATTATTTCAGGCAGTCTGAATTCACTGTAAGTGAAAATGGTTCTTTGGAGCGTTTCTATTTCCGAGTGACTACAAACCACATGCACGAAAGCAGAAATCTAGATTTTGTCAGGATACACCCAGCATCTCCAAGAAAATAAACTGGAGGCGTATTGCACATTCTAGTTTAAAACATAGTGGCCTTCCTCTGAGTGACAGTGGTGCTATTAATGTCATTTTACGTGGGGGAGAGAACTTTGTGGCACTAGTGATGCTTTTATGTGCATTTCTTCATTTAGTTTCAGCCTGTTTATCTATTTACCTCTTCATTCCTTCATTTTTGCTTCACCCTATTCCTCTGTAGGCTCTAGTGCTTTTGATATTTGACTGCATCCATGCGTTCATGCAATCCAAAACACAGATAGGGCGCTTGCTGCTACAGAGCCAGGTTCTGTGGTAGGCACTGCTGGGATGCAGGGATGATGACCCGCTCTTGTTAGTATGTTATTGCATTTTGTAAGGGAATGTTTTGCAGGATTATCACTCTAGGTGAGGCTCTTGTTTAAGACATGAAAGAAAATCAATTATTGAATCCAAGATGGAGGTTGGGGGGAAGACTTTAAGGACATGGGTGCTGTATGTCCTGCTTTTGTCACGTCTTATCTTACTATATCATGTTGATTCGTTCAATCCTTACGAAAACGACTGCTTTGAGAGCAGGGTTTTGACTCATGTGGGGTTCCTGGGGCCTAGCACACTGCCCATAGGATTGGCTATGCACATCATATTCAATGCATGAGAGAAGGGGGTCTGAGCTATAAATTGGGAGGGGCTGCTCTAGAAAAGCAAAATGTGGTGAAGATATACCGCTATGCATTGTTCAGCATTTTCATTTATGTCAAGGGTGAGGAAAATTTTAATTGATTGGGCTTTGAACGTGACAGGTAAAGATTTAGATCCTTCCCAAATGTTCATGCCAATCTTATACCAAAGGTAGATCAGATTGTTCTCCTGACTACCCATTACACAAATGCACTGATCCCCCAAATCAGAAGGAATGCCATGGGATTCCAAAACTTACTGCCATCTGTGCTACGTATGGCTGAATTGAGAAGTCATTTAGTCAGCAAGATAGAAATAACATCTGCCTAGGCAGACAACAAACTCAGACAAGCTTCCCTCTGAGACCCAGCTGCCATTGTGACTCATGGCGAGCTTCCAGCCCAAAAAAGCCAAGAACTGCAGATCAGAGGCACCCTACCAGGGTAGAGACTAGAAAGGGCAGGGGCAGCCCACAAGCTGGTTTTTTGACACTCATGAACAAATAGGTTCCCATGAACTCATTCGTCTCCAGGGACTCAGCTTGACAGGTGGGTAGAGAAGAGGGAGAGACGGAAGGGATGAGTGACAGAAACACTTTATTAAGTTGGGTTTACTCCAGGAATGCAAGGCTGGTTCAACAATTGGAAATCTGTCAGTGTGACAGATTTGGAGCAGAAAAGCCATATCATCAGTAGATATGAAAAAAAGAAAGTACCTTTAGAGATTTAAAAATCAGGAATGAATGTTCAGTTTTAAGTATAATAGGAATAGAAAGCTACTTGTTTAACATGATGTAGTATATTTACTACAAACCAATAGTAAACATCATAATAAATGGAGAAATACAAATGGCATTTCCAAAAAGTTAGGAACAAGACAGGGATTCCCACATCATCAATACTATTCAACATTGTTTTAAAGGTAATCATAATATTAGATGTCATGGAAAAGAAATTAGTTTTATAAAAAGGAAAAGTGACAAAATTGTCATTATTTGAATACAATATCAGTATATATCTATGAAAACCAGAAGATTCAACTGTAAAATCTTGAAAATGAATAAGAATTTGATTAAGTGGCTTGATGCAAAATAAATATAAAAAATCAATTGATTTTATTTATAATAGCACTAGCTAGCCAGAAATAAGACAAAATTCCATTCACAATAATATGTAACTAAAACAATCACCCAGGAATAAAATTAATTATAAAGGTACAACCTATGTGAAAAGCAATAATGTTTTATATAATGGCAGAATACAAGACCTGTTCAAAGTGAGAGACATACCATGGCCCTGCATGGCAAGAATTATTATCTTAAATACTTAGGATATTTTTTTAAACTTGAGATCATGATTCTGAAATTCATGTGGAAGAATAAACATGCTAGCATTGATAAGGAGGTCTTGGAGGAAAAGAAGTGTGAGGGGAAAGTTCTCCTGTCAGATGTGAATTTGATTATAAACAAATCAGTATGATATTGATCCAAATTGGACAAACAAATAAACAGAACAGAGTAGAAAATATAGATGTAAGTATATATGGGAACCTGCTAATGCTAAAGGAGTTACTGAACAGTAGGGAAAGACTGGCTTTTTAAATTTTTATTTAAAAAATCTCTTTAATTTTTATTATTAGGGGGATAAAATTTACATACCATACTATTCACCCATTTAAAATATACAGTTCCTTTGCTGTACATCTGAAACTAACAACATTGTTAATCAAATATGCTCCAATATAAAATGTTTTTTTAAAAAGCAAAAAAAAAATGTATACAGTTCAGTGGTTTGCTTTTTTCCTCTTTTTAAAATTTATTTATTTATTTATTTTTAACATCTTTGTTGGAGTATATTTGCTTTACAATGGTGTGTTAGTTTCTGCTTTATAACAAAGTGAATCAGTTATACATATACATATGTTCCCATATCTCTTCCCTCTTGCGTCTCCCTCCCTCCCGCCCTCCCTATCCCACTCCTCTAGGTGGTCACAAAGCACCGAGCTGATCTCCCTGTGCTATGCGGCTGCTTCCCTCTAGCTATCTATTTTACATTTGGTAGTGTATATATGTCCATGACACTCTCTCACTTCGTCCCAGCTTCCCCTTCCCCTTCCCCGTGTCCTCAAGTCCCAGTTCAGTGGTTTTAAGTATATTTAGATAGTTGTGCTACCATCACCACCGTCAAGTTTAGAACATTTTCATCATCCCATAAAGAAGCCCCATACCCATTAGCAGTTAGTCCTCATTTCTTCCCAACCCGCACCCCTCCAGACTTAGATAACCACTACTTTACTTTGTATCTCTTACTGATTTGTATATTCTGGACATTTCTTATAAATGGAATTATATAATTTTTTGTGACTGACTTCTTTCACTTAGCATAATGTTTTCAAGGTTTATCCACGTTGTAGCATGTATCAGTACTTCAGTCCTTTTTATGACTAAATAACATTCCATTTTATGGATATATCACGTTATCTGTTCAGTAGTTGATGGACATTTGGGTTGTTTCCAGTTTGGCATGACTATGAATAATGCTGCTGTGTACAAGTTTTTGTGTGGACATACATTCTCATCCCGCTTGGGTAGATACTTGGAGAGAAATTGCGAGATCATATGGCAACTCTGACTCACCTTTTGAGGGACTGTCTTGCGATAGCCTTTTAACTTTTGTGATTATATTGGTAATCATATATGTTTAATTACATTAACTTCTTTTTTCTTTTATGAATCTCAGAATATTTTATTTCCTTCCTATTTGTAGCCTTTTCTTTTTAAATTTATTTATGTATTTATCCCAGCTTTACTGAGATATATTTGACATACAGCACTACATGAGTTTAAGGTGCACAGCATGATTTGACTTACATACAAGTTTTTAAATATATGGTGAAGAAAATAAAAATAGAACCTCTTCTTCACAACATACAAAGATAAATTGTAGATGTCTTAAAGGTGAAATGTAAAGAGAAAACTACTCAAGTATTAAAAAGGAGTGTAAGAGAATATATATATGACTTTCGGGTGATGCTCCTTAAGCAAGACACAGATCTAGACTCTAAATAAAAAAAAAACTTTACAGATTTTATTCCATAAAAATGATCAGTTGACAGAAAATATTTGATATTGATAATATGCAAAATACGCCTATGTTCATAACAAAAAGGAACTACCCAATGGATACATGAATGAAGGATTTAAACAGGCAATTTAAAGGAGAGAGCACAGTTTTGTTGAAGCATTTATATGGAGTATTAAAAAACTGTAAGGAACCTGAATGAACATCCATCTGGAAAATACAAAGTTGCACAGGTTCTCAATTCTGCTAATCATCAGGTAACAGCACATTAAAATGAGATGTCATTTTATTTGACACTGGTTCAAATAAAACAGATCAATAACATTGACATTTGCCAGGTGTGTGGGGTAGGAGTGCTCTCCTGATGTCCTGGTTGGGGTGCAAATGACTATAACTTGTTGAGAGATGAATGTGGCAGTATTTATTAGCATTTAAATGCATATACTCTTTGATCCAGCAATCCCATTTCTAGAATTTATCTGATAGATGAAAGATCGTTCGATAAAGATATAGTTACAGGAAAATTTGTTGAAACATTTACTTGGAGTATTAAAAAACTAGAAGGAACCTGAATGGCCTTCCATAGGGGAATAGTTGAATAAATTGTTACAGTTCTCTACTTTGGAGTAATATGCAGCTAGAAGAAGAATTCTATAGACCTATCTAGTTATCTATAAACTTGAAAGACTGTCACTGTATATAATTAAATAAAACGAGCTAGTTTTACGGCTGCATGTATAGTATGATCCCATTTGGTTAAAAAGCAAGCCTAAATATGGGCATATATAGTTTTGTTTGTTTATATGGAAAGATAAACACAAAACTCTTGATGGTGGTCACATCAGGGGCTGGTATTGGGTGAGGGAGGGGAGTACTATCATGTTTGCTTAAGTTACTTCTGCTTCGTCAGAAAAGTTACAACGAGCCAAAAAGATGAATTATTTCATTAAAGCTAAACAGCCCTTGTTTAACGCCTATTTAAGGACATTGGAAAGGACCCCCATTACAGAGGATATAAACTAATATGCACAAAGCACGCAGTGTGCAAAGCTCTTTGAAAACATTTTCTCATTCAAACTTCCAACTAATCTTAGAGGAAGGGGATGCTGTATCTCCATTTTACAGCTGAGGAAATTGAGGCTCTGTGAGTTTGACTAACTTGCTTGATGTCATGCAGCCCATCAGTGGCAGAACCGACATTTGAAACCCAGTTCTGATGGGCTCTGAAATCAGTGTGAAACCCAGCACTATCCAGAACCTGGGAAGATGTGTTATAGATGGCGACATAGATGGGTTCTTAGATCATTAAGAAGATATACCCAGACATTGTTGGCATAGCGATGATGTGCGTTATAGTCCAAAGAGGACTTTGAGTAGTCAGGGAATCCAGTCTCTTGATTCCATGTTGACCGCTGACTCAACAGGGCAGTCGTGGGCATGCCTCCCAGATCTCTTGAAGTGGGTACGTGAGTGGCCTGAATGACCGAAGTAGGAGAATGCTGAATGAGGGCTTGTATCTACATTGTCCTGGTATCTTGTGGGCAGACAAGTTTCCTTCATTGCTGTATTCTCCGAACAGATACTCAGCCTTCCTTTGTAGACCTGGGAGGATGAGCAGTAGTGGAGGGGGCTTATAAGCCTGTCTCTATCTTTAATCCTCTACTGTTCAATCTTGAATCAGACGAGGCCACAGGAACCACACTTGTCTGGTTTTTCAATTCTGGTGATAGAGGTGGGGGATGTCAGTAAAAAAAACATTCCATTCTTTCCAAGTTAAGAGTCAGTGGAGAGATAAAATTCAAAAGGCAGACAGATGGAGACAGAATGCCAACATTATTACCAATAAAGCTAGCTGATGGGAGAATTTGGCGTTAGATCTATAGTGAGAAGTGTTTGCTGACAGTTGTACCTACCCTCCTCAACCCCCTAACTGCCTTCATGTTCAGACATTGGGACAGCAAACCTGAGGGAAAGGTTAGGCCCACAGGTGCAGCTACATTTACCCAGGATGCTGATTCTGGTCAGAAAGGGACAGATAAGGCTGAATCCCCAGTACTTGTGGACTTTTAAAAAATTGTGGTAAAGTATACATGACATAAAATTTACCATTGAAAGCATTTTAAAGTGTACAATTCACAATATCATGCAATTACCACCTCCATTAGTTCCAAAGTATTCTTATCACCCCAAAAGGAAACCTCATACCCACTAGGCTGTACCCCTTCATTCCCTCCTCCTTCAAACCCCTGGTAACCACTAATCTATTTTTTTATATGAATTTGCCTGTTCTGGAAATTTCAGGAATCATACCTTATGGGGCTCTCGGTGTATGGCTTCTTTCACTGAGCATGTTTTCAAGGGTTCACTTGTGTCATACCATGTATCACTACTTCATTCCTTTCTATGGGTGAATAATATTCCATTGTATGGATATACCATATTTGGTTATCCATTCATCCATTAATGGAGATTTGGGTTATTTCTACCTTTTGGCTATTGTGAATAGTGCTGCTATGAACTTTCATTTTCAAGTATTTATTTGAATACCTGCTCTCGATTCTTCTCTGATAATATGGGGATTTTATGTTTAACTTATTGAGAAAACACCAAACTGTTTTCTACACCTGTCTCCTTTTAATATAAATGAGCTCTCCCTGACTGAGCAGTGTAGCCCAATGAATGTGCACTACCAGTTTGGTAACTTACTCCTCTTCCTTGTAGTAGGGTAAGTCACAGGTGGGTAGAAGCCAGGGCTATTACTCCAGCTGAAGTCCATTCACGTGTACACGTCCCATGCGGAAATGTAGCACACATACCCAAAGATGACACACAGCTGGGAGGAATAACTGACATCTATGTATTAAACACAAGCTGACTGAGGAGCAGGGAGTAATGTGCCAGGGAATGTGACAAACATTGTGGATACAGAAACAAGGAAAATTTTTGGTCCTCCATAGGCTCAGATTTTAAAAGCTGCACGTAGACTTTTAAAAATGAAATAATAAGGTGCTAATCAGAATCCATGATACATTTAAAAATCTAATTCTCTGAAATACAGATTTAACATTATAACGGTGATGTCTTTCAATGATAAGTGAGCTCACTCTCACGTTATGTCAGTTCATAAAATATTAAAAGGGCCATGTCTAAAAAATTACATATAGTTCAGTTGAGATGAGCACTGTACAAAATTGAATAAATTACAGTGGATCATCTGTCTTTTAAAAATAATATTTAAATTAAGAGACCCAAAGGAATCATTAGCTGTACTTTATTATGAAAATCAAATATTTTTACTTAAATGGATGTTAATAAGTAGGCAAGCTACACTGCAGTAATTACTTTATATTTGTCACTTTCAGTTTACAGTTGAGAATTGACCATCATCATGTAAAATGTGAATCTGTCCCTAAACTGCTAAGTTCAGCTACCAACAATGAGCTGATTATATCTTTATCTACTGCACTAAACCACTGCCTGGGATATTATACTACCACAGTTCTCCATTCTTGGAATGACTCATGGTCCAAATGACTCACATACCCAAACCTATGTTCTGTGTGATTGGTTACCACATTAGCGTGGGCCACAGAGAATATCCATCTCTTGCTAAGAATAACAGCACTATTATACAGATAGAGCGTAGCTCAGGCTTTTGAAGTGGAAATAGACACAGGTAAGAATGCCTACTTTATCACTCTGTGTAAATTTCATTTAAACTCTTAGGTAATGTAGACGCGCCCATTCTTCTAGTTAATGGCTAAATGCCCAGTATTGTCAAATACCACGATGGAATATTCTGACAGGTCAGCAGTTTTACTCATATGCTTGAATGTTCAAGCCATTTCCTCTCCATGACAGGCTACTAAACATATAAACAATTTTTGAGTGTTTTTGACAGAAGAATGGGCATCAGTTTCTTTCTAGAGAATAACTGCTTTTGTGGTTTGCTATCATAAGATTTTCACAAATCATACCAGTGAATTTTTCCAGGTTGTTATTTCACTCACAATCATTGAGTATTGTGATGTTTTTGAAACTGAATCTCCCTAAAATCGAGTTCCTGGGTGAGTTTATGATTAACTTCTCTATCGAAAACTTTATTCCTTTTCTTGTCCCGCCCCTGTTACTCTTAGGATTGAGAAATATCAAAGAAAAGGGGGACTGAAATGGAGTAGGACCCTGCGTGACCTTCTCAGGTACAAGCCCCTCCATGCTTCCTGCTTCTTGTTTGGCCTTACCAGCATTCCACATAGCGGACTCAAGCAGTAATGATTAGAACAATAGAGTCACAGGACTCCTGGTTCCTCCTGAAGGGATGTAGGTAACAATCTGATGAATATCTTTGAGTCTTTCTGCATTAACTAAAACCCCCATCCAGGTGGAGGACATGACTACATGCTAACCACAAAGTCATAGACCCCAGACTGGTTAGAACTGGAAAGCTGATGATTAAGATTCTTGAAACATTACCCTGTTACCTCACCACCAACGAGTCAGAAGAGTGTCCACAAGCTGATCACACACCTTCTGACCCTTCCTCGTAATGTTGCCTTTAAAAACCCTTCCCTGAAAGCCATCAGAGAGTTTGGGTCTTTTGAGCTTTAGCTGCCCATTCTCCTTCCTTGGTGCCCTGCAAATAAACACTGTACTTTCCTTCACCAAAACTCAGTGTTAGTAGATTGGCTTTGCTGCACGTCAGACGAGTGAACCCAAGTTCAGTTAGTAACATTTTGTTCAAATGCCTGCTTTCACATTAAATTAAAAATCCAAGTTGGTGTCATTAGTATAATTCAAAAATACCCATTAGAGTCACCTGAAAAAGTTAGGAGCCATGACTGGAACTAGAACACAGAATCAAAGTTATCCAAGCAATTGAGTTCTGTTGAAGTATTGGGGTTTAGTTGGAAGAGCAAAGCTAAGCGGTGGCCAAGCACAGCGCTGAAAATACACTAGGTGCTTAGTATATGCGAATATACTAAGGGAATATATATATATGTATGTATGTATATATATATGTGTATATATATATACTAAGTGAATATAAATGGATGAATACATGTAATTAATAAAAAAAAGAAAGTCATCCAGAGTATAATTTTAGGTGTCAGTGGGAGAAGTCCATCCTGCAGAAGAAACTCAGATTGAAATTCTTGTTCCAATCAGCTCACCGTATATGAGCATCAGTGCTTTTGTATGCACGTTCTAATCCTAGCTAATCCTCTCAAGAGTGCTATTCTATTCATTTAAATGTGTTATGATAAAAAATAGATCTGCCCATTCTATTTCACATAATAGGAGATTTAAAAGAAACCCTTGCTCTGTCAGCATACACATTGTATTAGTCTACTGAAGGTTGTCTGAACTTCTGTTTTCTTAGACAAGTCTTGATCTCCCCTCCTCATCCCCTAACCCCCTCCAAGGATTTTGGTTCTTAAGTGTCCTTTGGTGTTGCCAATCTAATCTGCATTCTCTTCCTAGCTGCTGAACACCTCTCTTGCCCTCCATTTCTAAATTCCCAGCCCCTCACATAAATAATGCTTCAGTGAACTGAGTTCCTTATTTTCTGAGTCTCATAGTTAACCCATATGACTGGAGAGTGTCTCTAACTGTCTTGGCAGGTTTCTTTACTACAGTGATGAGATGGGGCTATTTTGTGGCCGGGCTTTGGGGTCAGACTGGGACAAGGTACTCAACTTCCCTGTGCCTCACTTTCCTCACCGGTGAAAAGAGAATAATGAGAGTACTTGCCTTATAGGGCTTTTATGAGGATGAAATGAGATACAGCACTAGAAACACTTAGTACAGCCCCTACACACAGTAAATGCTTAATTAATAGAACAAAAGATGATGGTGAACACTGGGGTTCCTCACAGAAAAGTTCTCCCAAGCCACCCTGTTAAACAAACTGCTCTGGGAAAGTATCCCATTGATCTAGTTTAATTTGCTTGAAAATGTAAATAGTCAACCTTTTGGAAAATTGATGGCCCATCCCTAGTCTTCGGACATGGCTCACATTCTCCTCCTTCCCTCAGTTTACAAAGGGTCACTCGGAAATCGAATCTACACGTGCCCTCTGTGCCTGTGGTGTCATCTAAGTGGGTCAGGAGACTCGCTTAATTAATTCCTAAAACATGGATGTAGTGTGTGCGATGTGACAGTTGTTGTTCTAGGGATAACAGGGTGAACAAAACAACATCCCTGCTTTCATGAAGCTTCTATCCCAGTTCAGTTGAAATGCCTTAGGATAGACAGGGCTGCTTTTCCAGCCTCCTTGCCTGACTTGGCCCTGCCCCTCCCTTTCTCCAACAAACTACCTTTGTGTTGTCTTTTCCAATGGTTGGCTCATTACCTTTGATGGAGAATATAGAAGCGAAATAGGAGCTGAAATTCTCTGCCTTCCCCCTCCTCTGGTTACAGCAGGCTGTTGTTTCCAGGAATAAGCCTAGCACTTCCTCTTTCATCCTGTCTGGGAAATAATGGAGTAAGTCGTTTCTAGGTTAAGCCTTACCTTATTCTAGGCGTTAGGTTTTCTAACTCTGTTCTAAGGGGGCTAGCACTTCTTGGTGCAAAGGAAAGGATGTCAGACCCACTAGACCCACCTCAACTCTACTGCTTCCTAGCTGTGTGACCTCCCGCTGGTCATTTCACCTCTCTGAGCCTCAGTTTCCTCATTGTTAATTAAGGATAATGATTACCTCTTTCTTGGGTTGGTGTGAGCATTAAAATGAGAGGATGTCTATAAAGCACTTCGTACAGGCCTGGCATAAAGTAAGTGCTCAAGAAACGTTAGCTGTTACTGGAAAGAGCCATGGAGTAAAGGATGCCTGGTTTCAAATCTCTATTCCAAGCTTACTAGCTGATTAACATTCAGCAAATTACTTACTTTCACGGAGGATTGGCTCTCTTTTCTGCAAATGGAATTTAATATCTACTTATCCACATGACTGTTCTACGGATTAAGTGAGATAAAAATTTTAATGACACTGTGTGCAACATATTCTTCTGCTCTTCTGACTTCGTTCACTAACATGTGTTGTAAGGTCTTGTGCTCAGCTCTGGGCACAAGTGGAGAACAAAATAGACATCCCTTACTCTCCTGGAGACAAACTAATTGATTAATTAATTAAGCCCAGATGATGAAAATGTTATGAAGGAAACAAACAGTGCTATTGTAGTGACCAATAGTTGCTTACTTTTAAAGCAAAGGAACAGGGAGGACTTCTTTTGAGAGATGACATCTAAACTGAGTTCTCAATGCTGAGAAGGAAGTAGCAATGGAAAAGCATTACTGCCAGAGGGAACAGCATGTAGAATGGTGTGGGAAGAGGTTTGCCTGTTCAAAGAGCTAAAAGAAGCCCAATGTCCTGATTATTTTGAAAGAATATACCTATAGTGTATTTAGAAAAGTAAGGAAGAGCTGTTGACAGCATCAAATATTCTAGAGAGGTCAAGGGGGTAAGGGCAGGCAAGAAGGTTTATAGAAGGTGATCCTGGTAAGCTTTCTAAAAGTACTTTTGGTATTTTTATCAGTTAGGGTCCCAGCAGGAGACAAGCCATGCACCCAAGGGAGTAATTAGAGGATAATTTAATGAAGGGACTATTTACAAAGCTGTGATCAGAGTTTAGGGTTAACAGCTAAAGGAAACCAACAAGGGAGGGGGCACCGTCCAGGGCAAACAGCAGCTGGGAGTTATTATCACCCCCTGTCCTGATGAAGCTGGGGCAGGGGGTGGTCGCGGAGCCTGGAGAGGGCAACAGCTGTTCGGCCAGAGCTGTGGTCTTTGGGGGAGGAACACAGGGACCACCAGCCTGTAGCCTAGCACCAAGGAATCTGGCAGTGGGGACACATACCCCTCACCCTTCATTCACTCTCTTGCCAGTGCCTCCTGTTGGCCAAACCCACCTGGAATCCAGAGGGGAAGGGAATTGAATTGATTAGAGGTCAGCCTTCTGGAGCACAGAGCACGGTGGAGAGGGATGGAGCATAGATCTGGAAAGATAAGTATCTAACATATATCTGTGCTAGGCTGAATAGTGCCCCCTCCCATGTCTCCCACGTAACCCAGGAACATATGCATGTATTAACTTACATTGTAAAGGGACTTTGCTGGTGTGATTAAGTTAAAGATTTTGAGATGGGAAGATTATCCTAGGTTGTCTGGGTGGGCCCAATGTAACCAGAAGGATTTTTATAAGGAAAAGGGGGGACAGGAAATTCAGAGAGGGCGATGTGGAAACTGAAGCGGAGGTCAGAGTGACATGCAGTCATGAGCCAAGGAATGTGGGCCGCCTTTAGAAGCTGGGAAATTCAAGGAAATGAATTCTCCCCTAGAACTTCCAGAAGGAACACAGCCCTGCTGATGCCTGGAGTTTAGCCCAATGAGACCTATTTTGGAGTTTTGACTTCCAGAATTGCAAGAGAAGAATTTTGTGTTTTTTCAGACACTAAGTTTATGGTCTTTTTTTTTTTTTTTACAGCAGTGATAGGAAATGAATAGCATAACCTTCTATTTCTATGGTATTTTTCAGATCTACAAGCAGGCTCACAAGCATCACCTCCTTTAATACTCACAGCAACTCTTGAGGAAGGAGGAGTTCTTTCCTTCAGTGCATAGAGAGGGAAAATTAGGGTCGGAGATTTGAAGAGACTTGTGCAGAGCTAGGAAAGGAGTCAGCTGGAGATGGAACACAGGGCCAGTGTCCTTTTCACTCAACAGCACACTTTCTACTGTGGAGAGGTGGCCAAAGGAAGCCATGTCACAAGGAGTTAGGGGACAAATAGGTGGGGAAGAGTAAAGTGGCCAACCCATCCAAAGATGGTAAAAAAGCTGCCTTTATTAGAGCTAATATATTCTGCCACGGGATCTGAGTCTGCCTTCAATTTCAGGGCATCAACCCTCATCTAAACCCATGCTTGTTGCAAGGCCGTGGTTTCAAGCTGAGCCCCCAGAGACCTAAGGTGTTTTACAGGAGATGATGGGATGATGGGATGCCTTCAACCAGAGAGGTTCTACATGTATTTATTTTTTAAATATTTGACTTCCAGATTAGATTTCACACATACACATGCATACACGATCCTGGGGCTCAAAAAGATGTTTGAAAATACTAGTGGAACATTCTGCAAGTTGCCACTGTAGAAGATAAGAAGAAGCAGAGATCCTGTGGCGATCAAACCCCATGGAACTCAGAGAAAGGGAGGAAGACCAGATTTGGGAGAGACCCCCGGAGGCCTGGCCTTCCAGCTTCCAAGCAGAGGGTGGCTGTGAGAAGCAGCAGAATGTCATAACAGCATCTGGGCTGTTATTTGATTTTTAAAGTGGATTATAAGAATTGGAGCTCCATCACCCAGGCGGCTTAAACATATTTGTGAAGCCAGGGTGTTTCTGTTGCATTAGTAAAGGTCAAAATCAATAGAATTCTCCAATCTTCCCCTATTTCTTAGGTCAGGTGTGCTATTATTCCACAGATCACTAGTGAATTTCTCTGTGATCCTTAAGTATTTGCTTGACATAAAAATGCCTTTGAAGGTTTACTTACTGGTCCCTTGGCAAATGAAGGACATTTTATATCTCCAATACCTTCAATATATCATCCGGAATTATTGCACACTGAGCTGTTGGTTTGCCTGGGGGCTGAGAAATGTGCCCAAGTTTCAGAAGGGCTTCTCTTTTGGGGGTAGTGGGTGAAGAAACTATATTTTTTCTGTCTGCTCCTCTAGAAATGCTCTTTCTGAATGAAGTGAGTATATCAGAGAACTGTGTCCCTGAAATGCACCTCAAACCTCCTAAGCTCACCTTCTTTCAGTTTTACCTCAGCACTAGGCGCTGGATCGCCCATGGAGGGCTCTGCTGGAACTCTTCGTCAGAAGCCTGTCATCGTGTTGACGGGAGGGATGGTTTTATAAGAACTCTCCACCATATCCCGTTCTATACCCTTTAGAAGAACCCACGGGAGGGAGGCTGTTCTCTCCATCCTCATTGCCAGGAAAAGCTGTGTTTCTTATGAGCAACTAATGTGTTTTCTGATTTATGGAGATTTGGAATTTTGTTATCCAGTGGTCACATCCACTGAAGAACACATCCATAGCTACATATAAGAAATATCCCCTCTCAAGAAGTTAATTTTTCTAGGGTGAGGATAATTTTCCCAAAACCCTGCTCCCTCCCTCTAGTGATTCTGAGCAGACAGCGTTGAGGATCACTGTTACAACTGATTGGGTCTAATTGCTTTGGCCGCTGGGAAGCTCAGAATCTAGTTTGGGTCGTTTCTTTAAAAAAAATTTTTTTTCTTTTTTAGCCACACTGCATGGCATGTGGGAACTTAGTTCCCCGACCAGGAATTGAACCCACACCCTCTGCAATGGAAGCACGGAGTGTTAACCACTGGACTGCCAGGGAAGTCCCTAGTTTGGGTCGTTTTCTGACATCTAAATAGGACTTCATGGTGTGTAGTTCTGAGTACAGTTCTGATCTGCACTTGATCTTAGTGACACATTTTGATTTACCCTTCCTCAATTTCTTTACCTATTTTTAAAAATCACATTGCCGGGACTTCCCTGGTGGTGCAGTGGATAAGACTCCATGCTCCGGGACTTCCCTGGTGGTGCAGTGGATAAGACTCCATGCTCCCAATTCAGGGAGCCTAGGTTCGATCCCTGGTCAAGGAACTAGATCCCACATACATGCTGCAACTAAGAGCCCGCATGCCGCAACTAAGACCTGGCACAACCAAATTAATTAATTAATTTTAAAAAATTACATTGCCATTGTGTATTTATTGGGGCTGTTTTGAATGATCTTCAAAATGAGGCAAAAGATGGATTGGTACGTGGCGAGATGATGGAAAGACAGACCAGTGCCATACAGTGTTTATAATGGGTCTCTTCACTGCCATGGGATATTTTTATGCAATAGATACCACAAATGGCACTGCACTGGCCATTCTTGATGCAGAGATAATAGCATATGTTGTCCTTGGTGATGGTATTATAAAAACATGCCCATACATCTTTTACTTTTTAACTGAAGAGGAATGTTAGCAATCTTTTAAAACATTGAAACAAGTAAATTTAAGAAATAATTAAAAAAATATTTATTTTTGGCTGCGTTGGGTCTTTGTTGTTGCGCACGGGCTTTCTCTAGTTATGGCGAGCGGGGGCAACTCTTCATTGTGGTGCACCGGCTTCTCATTGCGGTGGCTTCTCGTTGCAGAGCACGGGCTCTAGGCGCGTGGGCTTCAGTAGTTGTGGCACGTGGGCTCAGTAGTTGTGGCTCACAGGCTCTAGAGCGCAGGCTCAGTAGTTGTGGCGCTAGGGCATAGTTGCTCCACGGCATGTGGGATCTTCCCGGACCAGGGCTTGAACCCATGTCCACTTCACTGGCAGGTGGATTTTTAACCACTGCGCCACCAGGGAAGTCCCAGAAATAATGTTTAATTCCACCCCCCCACACATGCACAACATGAGAAAAACATTGATTTTTTTCAGACAACCAATCTGTCCTCAGAGGGCTTTTCTTTAAGCAGAATAAATAGAAGGAGTGGAAAAATCAACAAAGCAAGTATTTATGAAAAATCAGCCCAGTGGGCTTCCCTGGTGGCGCAGTGGTTGAGAGTCCGCCTGCCAATGCAGGGGACGTGGGTTCGTGCCCCGGTCCAGGAAGATCCCACATGCCGCGGAGCGGCTGGGCCTGTGAGCCATGGCCACTGGGCCTGTGCGTCCGGAGCCTGCGCATCCGCAACGGGAGAGGCCACAACAGTGAGAGGCCTGCGTACCGCAAAAAAAAAAAAAAAAAAAAAAATCAGCCCAGTATTCAAGGCACTGGAAATCCCACATTTGCCACCTGTGAATCATGGCGACCGAAGAATAAGCCATTGGCTTTAGTGCCTTCTCAGTGTACTCTAGACACCATGGCCTACACGACCTTCTGAGAATGGGCCCCTGTTTACCTCTTCAGCTCTCAAACCATCTCTCTCCCCCCACTTCCCCCTGCACTGCCAACTTTAGTAATAATGTACTTCTTTCAGTTTCTAGAACATTCTCTTGCTTCTGGTCCTTCACATATACTGTTCCCTCTGTCAGGATCATATTCTCCCCCTCCTTTCCCCATTCACCTAGCTAACTGCCCTCATTCTTTCCATGTTTCAACTTAGATGTTTCTTCCTACTGGAAATTCTCCCTGAGTGTCCAGACTTGTTTCTCTGCTGGAGCTTCTTTTCCTGTTCGGCTACTTCTCCTACTGAGTGGTGATCACCCGATTAACCTCTGTCTCCCCTCCTAGAATGTAGGCTCCAGGATACTGTCTTTGTCACTGAATTTGTAGCACTTACCACAGTGGCTAGCACAGAGTAAGTACTCAGTACGTGGAATTTGCTATTGTGATTATAATGTGTGTATTTCCTCGTTTGGAAGGCACTTGTTAAATGTTGATAATGCTGAGAGGAGTGATTTTTGGAGCAGGACAGTCATAATCGTTCAGGGAGAGAAGACAGTGCTCAGACAGCATGTGGACTCTATAGCTGAACATTCCTCTCCCCTGCTCTTGAGACATTATGTGAGGGATAATGAGACATGCAGCAATGGAGAGAAATCAGCTCTTCCAAAACTAACTTTCACTTTTAGTTAACACTTGCTCTATGCAAGAAAAGGTCATACCAGTTGGGAGCTTGACTGTTTCCAAGATGACTGACTATTTCCACAACTCGAAGGGGCTTCTGGGACTTTACCCTGTGCTGCAGTCATTTGGTCATGAAGTAGATGGTGCCTGAAATATGACAGTTGTGGGTAGAAGCACAGGAGTGGGTGTCATGAAATGTGCATTTATGTGACATTTTTTGCCAATAAGATTTTGTGTATTTCCCTGTGAGAAAGCAGATGGTGTATTGGAGGGTTCTTTGGAAGTGAAATTTCTTACCTTTCTGTTACCCAACAGGGTTCCTTTGGGCAAGTTGGTTGATCACTCTTAGCCTTGATTTCCTCGTCTCTAAAATGGGACAGTAATGTAAGCCTCATGACCTCTGGTGAAAGTTATCTCATACCTAGTAGGTGATTGATAAATATTTGTTAAATTCAAATGTCCAAGAAAGATATACCCCCATTGGGAGGAATAAGTCTGAGTGTTCTGGCTTTTTCCCCCCTTTCTTTCTCAAAGTTTGTGCATGAATTTAAACACTTTTATTGTTATTATTAACATTACTTATTTACACAGTACCTTTCTTCAAAAAAGATACAGAAAAAAGAATGTCATATAACTTACCTTTCCAAATAAAATTGATATGCTTAATAAAGCAATAGCTGCCAGAAACTCCAGTTTTGCTCTGCTTTGATGTAATCCATATGCAGACTGACAGTTTCCCTACAGAGCTGAGGGGAAAACGAAGGCCCACAGATCTCTCCAAATTAGCCCCTGAATATCAGCCACATTTCTTTTCGAGTATAATCAGATACTCTGACTCTGGTCTTCTAATTATTTCACCAGGCCGGGGAAGGAGAGCTGACAAATAAGCCCGATTCTTCCTTGGCTCCACAAAATTTCAAAAAAGAACAAAAAGTCCATTGAAGTCCTCCTCTGTTCTTTTGAAATATGTGTGATCTCCCTCCTGAGACTGCAAGGTTATTGAGTGAAGCCAGGAAGGTGATAGAGAAATGAGTAAAGAAACATCCATCCATCCCCGTTGTCATGGCTCCTCTGTCATTCAGACCCCGGGAGAGCAGGAAGCAGTGAGCGGCAAAGTGCAGATATGAGCTCCCACTTGCTGCTGCCAATGTATCAAAACTCCTTAGGCTCCTCGGCAGCTTGGCGGATGCCTTCCTTCCTACCTATGTCTCCTGATGTCTAAGCCAAGTCCTCCTTTGTCTGTGGCTCTGAGGGTTCTTCTTCTCTTTCCTTCTTGGAATGTCTTTTATGCCATTCACTCTCAACTTCTGGTGTAACCTAGCTAGGAACACATGGCAAGCTCATTTGGTAATTAGGTACAATACAGAGACCTAAGGCTACAGGAAAGTATAGAAGGAAATGGGCTCTCAGAGACCACCCTCAGAGCTATACTTGGTTTTCAAACTCTTCTCCAAAGACCCTATAGGTATACTCTGGAGGAGTATCCAGGGCTTCATAGGGAGGAAGTTGGTGGGAGATGGGTGCTAAAGAAAGACTGTGAACCGAGAAGGCTGTGGGGAACCTTTCGTTCCTTTGACCAGAGAAGTTCTCTTTTTATCTGCAACCTGTATTTGACATCAGCGTGAGATTTCATTTAAAGAAATGATTTTATGGCCAAAATAATTTGTGGGGGAAACATTTGCTCAGCTCTGTTACATATCCATGCAAGGGTAGGGACCTATTGATTGTGAATTGTATTTTTTATACCTGCTGTGGTTGCACAGCTGTGTTTTCTATTTCTCCAAGTGGAATGTGAACTTGAGAAGACCAGGGTCTTTATGACTAGAGAACTCATCAGCTCCCATTGGACACAGCTCTGCTTTCTTTATAGATTGGTTGCTCCTAAATATTTTTGTGTCATCTTTTTTGAGAATCTGATCAAAGTTGTAGACCCACTGCCATGAAAAATGCTTGTAAACAGTACAATTTACATATTCTTTCAAGGAATTATGGTCCCACTGAAACCCAGCCATGCCCTCTGAGACTAAGAATCCCTGCAGGAAAGGCTTCTCTTGATGGAACACAAAAACTGTTGGGGTAAATGTTCACTAAGGAAGCATTTCCCACTGATCATTAGAACTGCCCAGTATTGGAACAGGCCATTTCATGAGAGAATGGTTGATTACTTCACGTGTACAGATGCTGGCTGGCCAAATGGGCAGGGTGGCATAGTGGAAGAAAGCGCTGGACTTGACATCAGCCAGAATGGGCTTTAGATCCTATTGTTGCCAATTCCTACATGTTTCCTTGGGCAAATCACTTAACTTATTTGAGCCTCAGTTTCCTTACCTGTAAAATGGGAATAGTGCTACTGCCTTCTTTATAATGACCTTATAGGGGTGTTGTGATGAGTTAATGAAATAATACATGCAAATCATTTTTTCATGGAATAGAGTAGTTGGTTGAAGATCAGTTCCCTAAAACTTATTGTGGAAAGGGCACCTTTCCACAAAGGTGTGAAATTGAATTAGGTGTTCTGTAAGATCCCTTGTGATTCTGGTTTATCTTTTCCACTATTTTTGTTGAATAATCTAGGAACTGTTATCCTCTTGCTTTGGATTTACCCTCAAACAGGCTTTGTGACTAGAATCTTGAGCAGTGATTGCTTTTCACCTCAAAGGTCAGCTTTTAAAAATGTCTTTAAGCTATCTTCAGCTTCTTTGAAGACATTTTACATCTTTATTGTAAAGTGGCTCTGCGTGTTCCTTAGGAAGGTGAGGAGACTTTGACCAAAACTTCTGACACGTTGTACTCTGTAGCCAAATTGTCTAGGGAAACACACATTTATGAGGAGATCGAGTAAGCTTAGAGTTTGTGATTGGATTTGACTTTAGACATTTAAATAAGTCAGCCAAGAACAGTTCCAGAAACTTGATCTTCAAAATGGTTAACTTTTGACATGCCTGTGGCACCTAGTTTCCAAAGATGGCATCCAGATGAAGAATGCTTCCTTGTATGTAGGCCCTCCCTTTGAACCTGGGCTGGGCTTTGCCTGTTAGAATTTGTTGGAAGTGACACTGATGACTCTCTAGACTAGATCATAAGAAGCCTTGGAGCCACACTGGTCTGAGTCTCTTTCAATGCTCATTCTGGGAGAAGCTAGATACCAGGTAAGGAATCCAACTACTCTAGTTCCTCATGCTGGAGGGAGCTCAGATAGTGAGTCCACGTGGAGAGAGAGAGAGAGAGAGAGATGTCTGACCAGTGCCCAGCTGCTCCAGCCATCCCGGCTGAGGTGCCAGACACGTGAGTGAAAAAGCCATCTTGGACATCCAGCCCAGGTGAAACTTTGGAGGACATCAGCCTCCATCTGACTGTAGCTGCCAGAGAGACACCAAGTAAGTACTCTTAAGTTAGCCCAGTTAATCCACAGAACTGTGAGATCATGTAGTAAATTGTTGTTTGGAGCCACTAGTTTGGGTGTTTGTTTTTTTTAAATAGCAATGCATAACCAAAAAGGATGCCTAAGTCACACACGGGGGTGGGCAGGCACATACAGACAAAAACATTGGTTAATTGCATGTAGCTGCCAGCAGAGTATCTGGTAGGATTGTTGGAGGACCTGTGGCTTCCTAGTAAGAGGGTCCATGTTGGTTGCCTTTGACTCAAGTTGATGAGCCTTAACCCTCATCTAGAATATCACTTATTATTGGGTTAAGACCACTGGGGCAAGAATACAACTCTGTCTCTCCCACCGGACTCCTTGGTATCCAAGTTCATCCCTTCTTTCTTATTTGTAAGACAAGTTCTATTGAGGATTTTGTACACTTGTTTCCCCAAATTCCTTGACAGGCTTACCTTATGCACTTGTCAAAACCAGGGTTGGCAAAGTAGAGCCTGCAGGCAGACCACAAACTATTTTTTTAAGTAAAGTTTTATTGGACCTTGCCCATTTGTTTACGTATAGTCTATTGCTGCTTCTTCACTACGATGGCACAGTTGAATAGTTGTGACAGATGGTATGGCGTGCAAAGCCAGAAATATTTACTATCTGACCTTTTCAGAAGAAGTTTGCCCAGCCCTTGTGTAAACCAATGAGCTAATTGCTTGATAGTATTTAAGATTACGTGCAATATTATATGTAGACTGAATCTGACATGTTGACTTCATGATGATGTCCTTCTAATTTCATCATTTCTGGGACCGCTAAGCAGGTAAATTCAGCCTCAGCTAATGTATATTAAGTACCAACTATGCACTAGGTACCTAGTGATTGGGTATGTGCTTTCTTGCATATTATTCATTAATGCATATAATAATCCTGTGAGGTGCATATTTTGTCTCCACGTTACAGATCAGGAAATTTCAGACTTGGAAAGAAAAAATGATTTCATTAATGTCATATAGCTGCTAACATGATTGACCTAGGATGTGAACCCAGTCCACAGGCTCCAATACTGTGTTCTTTCTCCTACAGCAGTGCTTTTCACATTTTTATTTTATTGATATTTTATGTATGTGTATATGTGTGTATGTATGTGTTGGTGTATATATGTGTGCATGTGCGTGTGTGTGTGTGTGTGTGTGTATGTTTGCACTCATGTGTTTGGCAGCAGAACCTTCTTTTACTCAAAAAATGCTATCCATGAACCTGATGTATATAAAACAGATTAAAGCAGAACTTCTTTGATCACATTCTGTGATCACACCCTTCCTCTGGGCAACACACGCACACTCATGCACGCATGCGCACACACACACACACACACACACACACACACACACACTTTTACTTCAGCTTTCACCTAAACATAGCATGGACCTTCTCAGTACCTATAACGAGAGATGGAATGACAAGAGATTTGGGCCATCATCATCTGGTCTTCATCTTTCTCATAGCACAGGTGTCTGATTGCTCTTTTGCCACAATGCCAGTGACTCCCAAGGCATTCCGTACAATTACAAAAGAAAAAAAAAGTCAAGGATCACCATATATATATATATATATATATATTTTTTTTTTTTTAGCGGTACACGGGCCTCTCACTATTGTGGCCTCTCCTGTTGTGGAGCACAGGCTCCGGACGTGCGGGCTCAGCAGCCATGGCTCATGGGCCCAGCCACTCTGTGGCATGTGGGATCCTCCCAGACTGGGGCACGAACCCGTATCCCCTGCATCGGTGGCGGACTCTCAACCACTGAGCCACCAGGGAAGCCCAAGGATCACTATATTTATGTGACTGCTTTCACCACTGCCAAGCTTCCAATCTCCCTAGCCAAATCAAAAGTAAATTGAAGGGACTTCCCTGGTGGTGCAGTGGTTAAGAATCCACCTGCCAACACAGGGCACATGGGTTCGATCCCTGGTCTGGGAAGATTCCACATGCTGCGGACAACTAAGCCCAAGCGCCACAACTACTGAGCCTGTGCTCTAGAGCCCGCAAGCCACAACTACTGAGCCCACGCACCACAACTACTGATCCCGCATGCCTAAAGACCGTGCTCTGCAACAAGAGAAGCCACTGCAGTAAGAAGCCTGCACACCACAATGAAGTGTAGCCCCCACTCACCACAACTAGAGAAAGCTGGCGTGCAGCAACGAAGACCCAAAGCAGCCAAAAAAAAAAAAAGTTCCTTTAAAAAAAGAAAAATGTAGACCTCTACTCACCACCAGTCCCTCCCATCAGGAAAATTGCACAAGCCTCTTAGATAGCCTTATCCACCAGAGGGCAGACAGCAGAAGCAAGAAGAACTACAATCTTGCAGCCTATGGAACAAAAACCACATTCACAGAAAGATAGAAAAGATGAAAAGGCAGAGGGCTATGTACCACATGAAGGAACAAGATAAAACCCCAGAAAAACAACTAAATGAAGCGGAGATAGGCAACCTTCTGGAAAAAGAATTCAGAATAATGATAGTGAAGATGATCCAGGACCTTGGGAAAAGAATGAAGGCAAAGATCGAGAAGATGCAAGAAATCTTTAACAAAGATCTAGAAGAATTAAAGAACAAACAAACAGAGATGAACAATACAATAACTGAAATGAAAAATACACTAGAAGAAATCAATAGCAGAATAACTGAGGCAGAAGAACACATAAGTGACCTGGAAGACAGAATGGTGGAATTCACTGCTGGAACAGAATAAAGAAAAAAAGAAATGAAGACACCCTAAGGGACCTCTGGGACAACATTAAATGCAACAACATTCGCATTATAGTGGTCCCAGAAGGAGAAGAGAGAGAGAAAGGACCAAAGAAAATATTTGAAGAGATTATAGTCGAAAACTTCCCTAACATGGGAAAGGAAATAGCCACCCAAGTCCAGGAAGCACAGAGAATCCCAGGCAGGAGAAACCCAAGGAGAAACATGCCGAGACACATAGTAATCAAATTGGCAAAAGTTAAAGACAAAGAAAAATTAGTGAAAGCAGCAAGGGAAAAACAACAAATAACATTCGAGGGAACTCCCATAAGGTTAACAGCTGATTTTTCAGCAGAAATAGAAATAAAAACAAAAATAAACAAATGGGACCTAATGAAACTTCAAAGCTTTTGTACAGAAAAGGAAACCTTAAACAAGACCTAAAGACAACCCTCAGAATGGGAGAAAATATTTGCAAATGAAGCAAATGACAAAGGATTAATCTCCAAAATTTATAAGCAGCTCATGCAGCTCAATAGCAAAAAAACAAAAAACCCAATCCAAAAATGGGCAGAAGACCTAAATAGACATTTCTCCAAGGAAGATATACAGATTGCCAACACACATGAAAGAATGCTCAACATCATTAATCATTAGAGAAATGCAAATCAAAACTACAATGAGATATCATCTCACACCATTCAGAATGGCCGTCATCAAAAAATCTACAAACAACAAATGCTGGAGAGGGTGTGGAGAAAAGGGAACCCTCTTGCACTGTTGGTGGGAATGTAAATTGATACAGCCACTATGGAGAACAGTATGGAGTTTCCTTAAAAAACTAAAAATAGAACTACCATATGACCCACCAATCCCACTACTGGGCATATACCCTGAGAAAACCATAATTCAAAAAGAGTCATGTACCACAATGTTCATTGCATCTCTATTTAAAATAGCCAGGACATGGAAGCAAGCTAAGTGTCCATCGACAGATGAATGGATAAAGAAGATGTGGCACATATATACAATGGAATATTACTCAGCCATAAAAAGAAACGAAATTGAGTTATTTGTAGTGAGGTGGATGGATCTAGAGACTGTCATACAGAGTGAAGTAAGCCAGAAAGAGAAAAACAAATATCGTATATTAATGCCTATATGTGGAACCTAGAAAAATGGTACAGATGAACCGGTTTGCAGAGCAGAAATAGAGACACAGATGTAGAGGACAAACGTATGGACACCAAGGGGGAAAAGTGGCGGGGTGGTGGTGGTGGTTGTGTGATGAATTGGGAGATTGGGATTGACATGTATACACTGATGTGTATAAAATGGATGACTAATAAGAACCTGCTGTATAGAAAAATAAATTAAATTAAAAAAAGTAAATTGAATACAATTGTTTTTTCAAAACCCTATTTTAACTTGGTATATCCATATAATGGTGTTTTATATATACATATTAAAAATTATATTTATAAAGCTATTTAGTGATGTGGAAACTATAGTATAATGCAGGTAAAAATAGCTCTGTATACACTTTGATCTCAGCTTTGCATCATGTATTTGGGTGGCAGTATGTGTATTAACTCGCTCACCCCTAGCCAAATAAAATTGGAGAGACCCATGACCTCTGGGCAGAGGGGTTCTGTGTGATGGTTATTGTCTGCCTTTTGTCCATTCCTTTGAAAGCATGTAGAAACAAGTCAATTTGCAGAGAAAATGTATCTGCATGTATTGTGTTGTGACACTTTCTGATGTTGTTCCAAAAATTGGAGATGAAATGACTGGCCTGGAAGAATAGAGGCATGTTGCTTCCTTAGTTCTTCCTTTCTGAGTCCTGCATTGTCCTTTCACTCCTTGTCTGCCTGCTTTTCTCAGCCTCTTTATTTACAGTGACATTAAAGAAAGGGCACAAAAGGCCCTTGGCCTTTTGTTTAGCATGTTTAAAGATGTATCTCTGTTTCTGTCGTGTCAGTATTGCATGAAAACTTGACTTGAAATAAACCTATCTGTAGTTTGAACAAAAGAAGCACAGATGTTAATTGGTATCCTGTGTTTTAAATGTCATCATCAGTGTCTTCCTCTGGATGTAAACTGAATCCATGCAGCAAACCACAAAGTGTGAATGAGATTATATTTAGGCAGATGAATGGCTTGAGACACTTAAAGGCTTACAAATAAGTCTTTAGGACTCATGAAAGATAATATGTAACATGCTGTATTCCTTTGGACTAAAAGTATCCTAGATCATATTGTGTATTGACTACGTAGGGAAGTTTTTAAACATATTTTTAGGAAGATGTAAAAAAATGCCATATGGTATTATGGGAAAATGTTATATATTAATGCCACTCTCGAAATAAAAAAGATCAGTATCACGTTCTGTGAACATCTCTGTATCAGTTAGATTGTAGTGACAGTACATTTTATAAGGTCTAAGGAAGCTTACATAAGAACAAATATTTTCCCAATACAATCAAATGCCACTTTGAATAAGGGGCATGGTAGAAGAGATGCAATGGATATGTGTAATGTGTGCTAAATTTGTGACTGCCTTGGGCCTTACCAAAGCCACACTAGGTAATTTCACTTGACAGCGAAAAAAGAGGAGCTAAAGAAATGTGGCAGTTTCACCTCCTGCATCTATTCACAAAGTCCCGTGGTGACCTCATTAATCTTGAGGGGGTCGGGGGTGGTGTGTGAAGCACTCAAAGACTGGCTACGTCATGCCAAAATGACTGCTTACAAAAATCAAATTCCAGTCCATCTGCCACAGGTTTTCTTGATGCTGGTGTTTGATACCTTTATAAAGGGGTGTGCTAAGGTGTGCCAGATCACAGCTGGGGGAGGAGAATGTTGACGGCACGCTGATTGGAACAGCAGCAAATGTGTTCCGTGCCTGCCTTGCCTGCCAGCCACGGGAGCTCAGGCTCCAGCTCTCCCAACTCTTTGCTGCTACTGGTTCTCATCATGCTGCTGGCAGGAATCATGGAGAGAGGAATGGAGGCCACCACTGGGCCTCCCACTAGAGACGGTGGACTGCCATGTCATCACGTGCATGCTTGGGTACATATGCCAGGGGATACTAATACTTGATCTGAGTATACCAGACAATTTGTTGGGCTGATGCTTTACTTGTCTTGACTAACTTTGAGCTTTTGCAACTGTCCAATTGTTTAATGGCCAAGGACACTCAATGACTTTAGATTTGGATTCAGCAAACGTGTATCATGTGACTTGATGTGTACCGGACATGGTTCTGGTGTCTCCAGCCCCCTTATCTCATTTAATCATCATAAGATTTTGAGGGTAATGTTACTATTCTCATTTTTAAATGATTAAACCAAGACCCTTTCTGCTAACCCGCGCTATGGCTCTCCTTGCTTTAGGGGTAAATATATTAATGTTTTTATAAATAAAATTATATCATGTAATGTGACATGATGATAAGGCCATCATCTTTTAAAAGATATATATCATTGCTAAAAATCTAACCTCGCACTGATGGTTACAACAAGGACATGTCACTGGTGAAGTGATGTGAAGGCCAGGAAGTTGGGGCAATAGGAATTGAAATCCAGTGAGTACCGTTGAGTCTACACATGTCGGGGCCAGTCCTGAATCCTGTGGCAGACGTTACAAGGAGGCCATGAGTCAGACACGTGCAAGCAGAGCCAGAATGTGTTGTCATGGACGCCAAAAAAGGAGGAAATTTCAAGATGGAACAAGTGTTTCAACACTGTGTGTTGTACAAGAGACTTCCAGAAAGATAAAGCCTACAAAGAGCCCCAGGCTTTTGCATTTGGGAGGTCAATGCTGATCTTCCCAAGAGCCCCTTATATGAAGTGAGAAGGGCAAGACTCAGATGAATGAGGCGTCAGTAGGAAGTGAAGGAAAAGAAGACCGTTAGTGAGTAGTTTGGTACTTCTAATTGTTTTGATGTGGCAGGGAGGGGAGAAGAGAGTGTCTTCTTGGGGCCACATCCTTACAGGAGGGTATTTTTTAAAATTTTAAGCCATGAAAAGACTCTAGCATAAGTATAGTTTGAAAGGAAAGGGCCTGCATGGAGAGAATGGTTTGAGATTTAGGAGGTGACCTGAGGGCCAGTGTCCAACAGATGACAGAAGGGGATGTGGACCAAGGCACAGGGTGAAGGATTGCCCTTGAACTGGATGAGGGACCTCCCAGTCTTCATTCTTGAGGGAAGAAAATCAGGAAGGATGTGATTTGTAAATATTTTTGGTGGAGATGGAGAAAGTTAAGCAGAATATAGCTGAAAGCCTCAATTGTGTTAGTGAAATGGGGGCAAGGCAAAGATTGAAATTGGAAGGGGCAGGGGCTTTTGAGCAGGGTAGTGAAGGCTTAATTAACATGGTCATTGAGGAGAGTAGATTATGGACTGAATAAAAGTATAAAGGGTTGTTGCTGAGACTCTAGCAGAGGTTGGAGATCATGAGTTTGTAATGTTGCTTAACTGCCTGGTTTGCATTTCTTTCTCTTGCTGGGTGAATCTGAAAGGGTAGATTGTAATATTGGAATTTGGGGTGGTGGCAGAAGGACAGTGGTGGAAAGAATCTGAGGGGGCTGGAGGGTAAGTAGCTTGGATTTGTAACCGTCAGATCCATCCAGGCAGGGTAGTGACGGAAGTGAAGACAGAAGTCTGGTAGACGCGAGGGAAATGCAGGTCTCTCGAGGATGATGTCAGGACTTGGGGTAGAGAAGGAGGTGATAATCCATGAACTAAAATCGTTCTGAGTAGGTCATGAATGTGAAGAGTTATTAGGTGGCACAGAGAGGTAGGTAGGTAAGAGGCAAGCATTTCAAGAGACCAGAGGTTTTCATATGAGAATTCAGGAATGATGAACATGGTGTCGGATTAGTAAATAACAGGGCCAGATCTCCAATATTCCTATTTTGTGAGATATGAGGAGTAGGTGGAAGAGTAACTAGTCTTCACTTGAAAGCCTGCTGGGAGAAGGCAGTGTCAACAGAAGATACTTAGGTTCCAGTAAAGGTAGGAGTTGGAGAAGCATTCTGTCAAGCTTCTTCTTCCGTGGTCTTGAGGAATCAGAGCACACATGGGAAGGTTTATGGGCAAGGGCAGCACAGGGGGGCGAGAATGAGACTGTGGATGAGGAAGGGGCTTACATTTTGGTTAATGACCAAGGATGACGGGTATGGGATGGAAGAATCATTGACATTTTCTAGCCTCAGTTTGGTGCATGAGGCCAATGAGAAGGTTTATGGCACTTCTTTGCAGCCCTGTGAGTTGTAGACAGGTGAGTCATGGGTGAGAGGTCTTGGAGTCCAAAGCTTGATGTTAGATAAGGATCCCAAACTTCAGGGATTAGTACTTTGTCAGTATTTCATATCAGGCTGACAGTTTGCTTCATGACAGCTTTTATCTTTGACCAGTGGTATCTTGAGGACACTATTCATTCCTTAATACTCGATCTCCTGGTTGCTTTTAATACCTTTTGTTCATTTATTTGTGGCTCTGCCTTATTTCAAGGAGTGTGTAAGGCAGTTATTCAGTGCTGTGAGTTTCCTGGTGTGAAGCGTCAATGGAGTTGACTGGGAATGTGTCATTAATAATTTGGGAAAGCTTTTGACAGGATTGATCTGACCTTTTTCCCACCCAGTTTTTGGATGTTCTGTGACCTGAAAGTATCCCCATAAAATTATAACGTGAATGTAATATTCAAATTATTTACTTTGCAACAGTCTTTTAAAAATAGCCTCCAGAGAATCCCCTGGCAGTCCAGTGGTTAGGACTCCGGGCCTTCACTGTGGTGGGGGGAGCGCAGTGGGGCGGGCCGGGTTCAATCCCTGGTCCAGGAACTAAGATCCTGCAAGCTGCACAGAGCTGCCAAAAGAAAAAAGAAGAAAAAAGGAAAAAGAAAGAAAAAAAAGGCTTCTAGAGAAACTTCCCACCAAAATGATGTTTGGGTCACTATGTTTGGATTTCACTGAGTACTGCTTTCCTACTGCTTAGTGGTATGGCTGTATGATGGTCTTCTGTGGGTTCACCGGTTCACTGATGTCACCATGGACAGGAGAATGAGCCCATCAGGGAAAACAAAATATTTTTTTCTTCATGTTCCTAAGCCCCAAATGTTTAAAATCAGTGTAAACATTTAGAAACTCTTCAGAGTTCCTTATGATCAGATGCCATCAATATTCTGACAAAATAGCGTTCAACGTAGTATGATTCCATTGATTTACTGTATTTATTTAACTCCTCTCCTCAGGCTATTTATCTGGGTCTTGTTCGTTTTCTTGTAATTATAAATCATGTAGGTATGAACATCCTTGAGAAGAAATTAATCTTGCACACATTCATGGTTACTTAAATACAGTCTTAGAAATATAATGGCTTAGAAATATAACTGTCAAAGTGGTTTCTCTCCTCCCTCCTTCCTTCTTCCCTCTCCCTCACCCCATCTTCTTCTTTCTTTCCCTTTCTCCCTGTCTTCCTGTTGACGTTCTTTTATGCCTTTTTTTCTTACAATTTACACTTGAAATCTAATTTATCCTTGTGATTATGGTGCAGTGGATTTGTTATCAGATGTGTTACTGATTTAGACCAAGGGTTAACAAATTCCAGCCGACGGGCCAAATCCAGCCTGCCTCCTGTTTTTATATGGCTCAAACATGCTACTTGATCAGGGAGAACAATTCCCATAAGCTAAGAATGCTTTTTACATTATTTTTTATAAATTTTTTATAAATATAAATATAAATTTTAAAATAAATTTATTTATTTATTTGTTTGTTTGTTTGTTTATGGCTGTGTTGGGTCTTTGTTGCTGTGCACGGGCTTTCTCTAGTTGCGGCGAGTGGGGGCTACCCTTCATTGTGGTGCACGGGCTTCTCATTGCGGTGGCTTCTCTTGTTGCAGAGCACAGGCTCTAGGTGCGTGGGCTTCAGTAGTTGTGACTCGCAGGCTCTGGAACGCAGGCTCAGTAGTTGTGGTGCACGGGCTCAGTAGTTGTGGCTCTAGAGCACAGGCTCAGTAGTTGTGGCGCACGGGCTTAGTTGCTCCACGCATGGGAGATCCCACGCCTGGGATCTTCCCGGACCAGGGCTCGAACCCGTGTCCCCTGCATTGGCAGGCGGATTCTTAACCACTGTGCCACCAGGGAAGTCCCGCTTTTTACATTTTTAAATGATTGAAAAACGTATAAAGAAGAATGATGTTCTGTGATATGTGAAAATTATATGAAATTTAAATTTCATTGTCCATTAGTAAAATTTGGAGTATGGCCACACTTATTTGTTTCTGTATTTGCCCAGGGCTCTTTTCGTGCTCATACTATGGGTGAGTTGGGTGGTCGCAACAAAGACTATATGGCCCCCACCATGCCTAAAATATTTACTGTCTGGCCTTTTGTAGAGAAAGATTGATGATTCCTGATTTAGGCCAGAGGGCTTTAGAAAGTTATTATAGGTAATACACCAATTCTTTATTTTGATTCCAGAATAATTTGCTTTTATGCTCTATTCTATGTATATTGTAAATCGATGCTGCCCCTGTTTCTTCATCTGTAGAATGAGGGTAATTTTAATGGCAATCTCTTGTGAGTTTTGTGAAGAGAGAATGATTTAATACATTTGAAGTGCTTGGAATAATGCCTGACTTAGAACTGATAAGCACTGTCACTGGAGAGCTTGGCAGGTGTTCCATTGGAAGCTGTGCCATTTATTTCGAAGGAAGGAAGTCCAAGCTTGCTTGTTTTGGTGATTTTCATATATGTTCCACATGTATGTGCCTTCTAAGACCATTGTAGATGCTCCCTCATGTGGCTGGCATGGGAATTGTTCTCCCTGATCAAGTAGCATCTTTGGGTTGCTGGCCTTGGTAGAGCTAACCTTGGGTGGTTGACTGTGGTCGGATATGTTTCACTTCCGCTAGAAAGTCACCATCAGCAGTGCATGAATTACAAATGCTCATACAATCAACGATTTATAGAAAGCGACGACAGGGAAGGAAATGATAAGAACTGGTTTGGATAAAGAGTATGTAAAGAAAGAGAAGAGGTACTTGACAGAGAAGAGGCAGACAGAAGGGGAAATTTTGGAATGTGATGAGTTTAAACTTTAGCTAGATTTAGGACAATCAGTTTTAAAATGGTTGTGTATTGTGTGCTCCAAGAAAGAATGCAGCAAAAAATATATGGAAAGTAGACTTTAAGTACACTGTTTTAAGAAATGACTTCAGAACCCAGGCTTGCCATGTAACCAAAGTTTGGTCATTATCCTTTTTATATAATTTGTTAGGTTTTTTCTGTCTTTTTTCCACATCCATCATTTTTTTCCCTTCTGTCCCATCTTAGAGAAAAAGGTCTTTCCTTTCGTACCAAGACTAATTCATTGTTCTTCTTCCTATTCCTCCTCTTGCTCCTGTCTCAGCCCTGCCTTGGAAATCTCCCGTCTTCTTCATCAATTATCTCCACTATGTCTCAATTAATCTTCAAACATTCCAAGTGATATTTTCTACAGAAACTTTATCACAGGGTCCTCTTTGGTATTTGGAGGAATACAAGGCAGGAAAGCTAACATAGATGAAAGAGACCAGTCACTGGTGTCTCCTGACACAATCAGTTCTCAATCATCCAGATCAATGGAACACAAAGTTAATATGGCGGCTCTTTTTTTTTTTTTAAGTATTCACCTTTTAAGTATATACCATGCTTACTCTGTTCAACCTATTTTAAATCCCATTACAATATTTTCTTTGACCTATGAATTATTTAGATTGCTATTTCAGTTTCCAAACACACAGCCTAGTAGGGCTCTCTCCCTCCCTCCTCCTCTGTTACCATTTGTTTTTGTATCTTGGGCTTTTGGAAGGAGCTCGTGTTCTTTTTTTAAAGCATTTCTTTGGAATTTTTGAGAGTTACTTTGTGGCTAATATGCGATCAGATTTCCTTAATGTCCTGGGTGTGCTTGAAAGAAATGTGTATTCTCTAATCATTGAGTGCAGAGCTCTATACAGTTCAATTAGAGCAAGCTTCTTAATTATGTAGTTCGAATCTCCTATGACTGTATTAATTTTTTGCCTGATTGATTTGTCACTTTCTGAGAGATGTTAGTTAAAACTCTTCTGCTATAATTGTGGATTTATTGACTTTTCCTTGTAAGTATGCCAATTTTGTGTCACTTTAAGATTTTTCTTTTTTGATGTGGACCATTTTTAAAATCTTTATTGAATTTGTTACAGTATTACTTCTGTTTTATGTTTTGGTTATTTGGCCGTGAGGCGTGCGGGATCTTAGCTCCCTGACCAGGGATCAGACCCGTACCCCCTGCACTGGAAGGCGAAGTCTTAACCACTGGACTGCCAGGGAAATCTGTGTCACTTATTTTTTAGGTTATATTGATATATTTGATGTGTATTTGATATATTTTATATGTAATCATTATATAATAAACCTCTTTAATTCTAATAAAATTAATAAAACCTTAAATAAGTACTTACCTTTTAGAAGTATTTAGGAGATGGATGCCGAAATATTTACCTCGTGAAGTATATCTTAATTTTTTTAACTTATAAAAGCCATACCTGGTCATTATGGGAATTACAATTACTGTTTATTTCTTTTACATATGCATGCATTTTAACCACAATCCCATCACCCACTCATAATCACTACCAACCTTTTAACATAGTTTTCCACTCATCCCTCGCTATATTTTTTCTAGTTGAGATCATATATAAAATACAATATTATATCTTGATTTGTTTTAATTTCACTTTACCATAAACATTTTCTCATGTTATTATAAGCTCTTTATGGACATCATATTGCCATACTCCTAACCACCAAGGGAATTAAAATGGATTTTGGGATACACTCAAATATGCCTAAAATAGCAAATAGAACAGAACCAAATCATGAAGTACAGAAATTAAAGAATATGACTTGAATATCAATCACATTATTTATACCATAGTTTAGAAAATTTGAATATTAGAATTTCAATGGTGGTTGCAGTCCTTGGGGGAAAAATACAAAAGGTGGAATTTAAGCTTAACATTGCTCTCTTCCTCAATGCTAAGTCAGCTCCATCTAATGAAGGTAGTAAGACAGGCATGAACCAGGCCCCGTAATACAGAAGAGGTGAAGGAAGATAGAGCAGGCATCAGTAATGTAAAGGAAGACCCATCCGCTTCACTCTGGAGAGAGGGGGTGATATGATTCACTAAAGAAGATGGGACCAAATTTTGGAGCACCTAGATTGTCAAGAGAGTTGCTACTCCCTGGGCAAAAGAGAGATGCTTGTAGCTGTGTTGTTGCCACACTGAGAAAAGGAAAAAGGGAATGTTTATGTCTCCGTGGGTCATGCTGTCTCAATGACAAATCTCTCCTGAGAAGGGGAGGACAGAGCAGAAACACTTTAAGAAAGGAAAGTGAAGACCATTAGGCTGATTCTACTGGTGAACTGGTAATTCTAAGTCAGTAAAAACCATCATGTTTTATCCTTCTTACAAAGCTATGAGAAGGTATTAAAATTATCCTGATATTAAATAGGAAGGAACCAAGGCTTAGAGAAGTTTAGTGATTTCATATGTCCACACCACCAGCAGATCTTAGGGCATCTAGTTTGATGGTTTTTCCATTACTCTGTAGTGCCTCTACGGGTTAAACATCATATTGTAGTTTTCAAGGATGATAACAATGGTTGCTTGTCTTTTTATTCCACAACTTTTGGACCCTTAAGGTGTTACTTTTTCCTAGAAAGATTCTGCAGTACTAAATATCGGAAGGAAGAAACCCATACATCCCCAGAGAAGGCCAGACTGATAGTTGTTTTGTAATTGACCTCTTTTTTTCTAGACTGGATTCTTGTGGGATTTTACTTGCATAAGACATACACCATATTTATCCAAGTGTGGATCTCTTTTCACTGGTTTTGCCTGGAATTTGAGGAACCCATTTTATCAGTATACTCAGCTTTTTCTTCAGCTTAGGAGGGTTATCTTCAGTTATGTTTTTAACCATTGTTGTCTTTCAGTTCTTCTGGTTTTTCCTTGGAAATGCCTGTGATGCATAAGCTCATTCTGCTCTTCATCTCTATTATCCTTTCTCTCTTCTTCACCATGTTTTAGTCTATGTCTGTTACACTCTGGAGATCTTCAGAATGTGAATATTTGGTTTTATTAGTTTGGCTCTTTACTTAATGTGTCTCTCTTGACATACCTTTCTCTCCACTTTTTACCCATTTCAGTAAATGGAAACTTCTTCGTCCCTGTTCCTCAAGCTAGGAGCTCTCTGTCTCTGAATACCTACAGACAAATCATCAGCAAGCTTTTCCTGTCAAATTCCAAAGTGTGTGTTGAATCATTCCATTTCAGGAAGCAAAATAATGGCTAAGGCAGGGCTAGAACCAGGTCTTCTAGAAGGTGTAAAATGGAAAGATAAAAAAGGCATTGCCTTTAGATCCAGGCATACCTTGGTTTGTTTCCTGGCTTGACACTTTCTACTTGTGTGACCATGGGCAAGTTATTTAATTTCTCTGAGCCCCCATTTCCTTCTTTATAAGAAGCTAAAATTGCTACACTTCACAGTTACATTAAAAAATTGTATGATTCCATTTATATGAAATGTGCAGAATAGGCAAATCTCTATAGATAGAAAATATATTTGGGGAGGAAATGAGTGGGATTAACTGCTAAAGGATATGGGATTTCATTTTGGGGTGATGAAAAGTGTTCTCGAACTAATTGTACTAATGATTGGACAATTCTGTGAATGTATTAAAAAACATTGAATTGTTCACTTTAAAGGGTGAGTTTTATGTAGATTGTAGCTCAACAAAGCTGTTTAAAAATTTTAAAATAATTAGTGAATAAAGAGAGGGAAATTTCCTGAGATGACGGAAAATGGAGTCCCTTGGGCTTTGGAGGCCCAGGCCAACCTTCTCCCTACTTGAGCTTGGCCACCATGGATACGTGGTCTGGGGCCTGGACAAAGTCTCCTCAGCTGCATCATAGTGGCCACTGTGGAAGGATTGCTTCCCTTTAGGAATCACAGCTGGGAAAATTTTTAGTCCTGAACAGATTTTGGGAGTTACTTTTGGCAGCTTCCTAAGGTAAGCAAGTGCAAAAATCATTTGTCATCTAGGGCTTCATGGCAGATGAGAGCAAGTGGCCTTCCAAGGCCCCCAGCTGAAAAGTCGAGATAACACCTCAGGCCTCCGTTTTCTAAGGGATTTAATCTACTTTTCTTCACTGCAAATTTCCCTGGCCTGGCAGTGCTGGTAATTCCAATACTGAATTACTTGAGACATTTGATAGAGTTGAGGGCATGCCTTTTAATGAGTTTGATTTATTCATCTCCACTAAAAAAGATACTCCAAAGTGAATTTACTTTGATACAGCTTTACGAGAGACATTTGATACCATCTGGAAGATTTAAGAGTTGGGGACATACCTTGGGGGCCTCCATTTTGTAAAGGGCTTCATTCACTGATCTGCACAACAAAACGTGATCTTGGGCCTTGATTTTTGTAAGGAGTTCTGTCTAGTTGTCACTACTTCAAACCATGCTGAATTAACACAGCCCAAAGTGAAATCACTTGATGCAGATTTACTGAAAACCCTTCATATGTTTGGGGGGAACCTGAGGTATGAAAATGTCCAGTTGGTCTGAGAGACCAGCCCAGCATCATCTTGTCCCATTTACAGGGTTACTTGGAAGGTTAAATGAGATGATACAATTATAATACCTAACATATAGTAGTCTCTGAATGAATGCTCATTCCTTCCTCCCTACTTCTCGACCCATATTAGTGCCTTCATTCATATATCCAAAAAGTCATTTGTTGTGTGTGTGTGTATATATGTATGTATGTATATATAGGACATAAATATGTGTGTATGACATATATATTATATATAAACACATATACAGTACATATAATATAGATTCTGCATATCTAAAAATCTCTCATCTATCTTCTAGAGTAAAATGAGTAGTTATTTAAGATTAAGTCACTTAAAAGAATGCTGAATTATTCACCACAGAGGTCAGCTTTGAATTTTTGTTGTGAGGGAAGGAAATGAATATTTTGGAAAGGACATCAAATAAAATATGACTGTCTGAAAAGAATTGGTGCGTTTGCATCTTTCTTAAAAATACAGAAACGAAAATTAAGAAACGAGCATATTTGTGTGGCGTGGGAGAGAGTAACGGTCCCTTGAGTGGCCCATTTCTTTTTGGATCTCCATGCAGAAGGCCGACCGGAGACATGCTGGGACCAGGGAGGCTCCAGCAACCTAGATAGGACATCGGTAGGGAAGCCATGTGATTGGCCCCGAGGCACCTCACAGACTGTCATCCCAAGTACTGTTTTGGAGCCAAATGCTGAAGCGAATAAAATATGTTCTAGTTATGCTTGGGAGACCTCGCAAGCCCAGCTGCCTCACTTGCCTCCTGCCTTTGCTTTCTTTTGCCAAGATAATGCTCAGAGGGGAAAGGGGAGAGGAGAGGGCTGATCTGACTCCATCACTGTATTTTATGTGTCATCTTTCTATTTGCATTTGGAAAAGCTTAGATTCCTTACCCACTCCGTGTTTACTTAGCAACTTCAGGCTGGAAAGGGACTGGGGAAAACGCTAGGAGTCATGATCTTTCACTGACCTTGGCAAAATCACTTTAAATTTCTAAACAACTTCCTCATTTACCAAAATAGAGACAGGGATAATAATACCTTTCCTACCCTTTCCACATATTGCTTGTTATCAAAATATGAAACACCAAACTTACTCATCATCACTTAAATGGTATTTTTTAAACCCTTTCACGAATTTAAGTAATTCACATTTAAAATGAGACCAAAATGTTTAGCTGTCATAAAAGAAAAAAGTTAGCAAAAGTGAAATATTTTGTATGTATTAAGAGATTTTTCAAAGCATGATGACATTGGTAAGGGTAGAGGGAAGTGGGTACTTTCATAGCCTTCTCGGGGTTGAGATAATATGCTTTTCTGAGGACAACTTGGCAGTATGTATCAAAACCTTAAAAAGTCATGAAACCTTTGATCCCGCAATTCCACTTCTAGTTCATTTGAAATAAAGGATCAAAGATGTGCATAAGGCCACTTTTACAAGGAATTTTGTTGCAGGGTCATTTCTCAGAGCAAAATGGTCAGTACAACCTCTAGTCCAGTAACAGGAAGTTAGTTAAGGAAATGGAACACATAATGAAATATAATGCAATTGTTAAAAAGTGTACTGTGAAAGAATATTTACTGATACAGGGAAATGTTCTCAAACGTGGGGATCCTTATTGATGCATCTTTTAGCACATTATAACATTGTTTAGAGGAATGATGGCAGAGCAAACCATAGAATACCCAACAATAGAGGGGTAGTGAGCACTATATAGTACATGCTCTGATGAAATATTAGGCATGGTTAAAACCCCTAAATTTCCTCTGTTTCCTAAATAAGTCGGTAAGTATATTGATGCAAATGCTGAGTGAAAAAAAAAACACTGTATATTCAGTATAATTCATAATATCTGTATATATACATTATATGAATTAGGAAAACACAAGAGAAAATATCTTGAAATAATGTCAGCTTTTCTAGTAAAAGAATTATGTGTTTAAAATATTTTTACTTTTTAAATTTGAAATCAAATCTACCAAGGAAAATGGTATCTGAAATGTAAAAAGGTACAGCAATGCTACATATTGAATGTTTATGTTCCCCCAAAATTTACTTGTTGAAGCCTTAATCCCTGAAATGATGGTATTTGGAGGTGGAGACTTTAGGAAGTAATTATGATTAGATGAGGTCATGAGGGTGGAGCCCCTTGATGGGATTAGTGTCCTTATAAGAAGAGGAAGAGACCAGAGCTTTCTCTGTCTCTCTCTGCCAGGTGAGGACAGAGTGAGAAGGCAACTGTCTGCAAGCTAGGAAGAGAGCGCTCACGAGAATCTGACCATGCTAACACCTCCATCCCAGGCTTCCAAGCCTCTAGGACAGGGGGTGTCTACTGCTTAAGCCACCATCTATGATATTTTGTTATAGCAGCCCAAGCAGACTAAGACAGACAATAACAAAACTGGAGTGGCTGCTTCCTACTTCAGGGATCCAGTTGTCTCCAGTATGATAGAGGAGGAAAATCATGATGTCTCTGATCACTAGAAGTAGTTTCAATAGTTTTAAATGTATTGATCCTGAGAGGAAAGATTGGGTCAACTGGCATGATAATAAAAATAATGAAAGCAGTAGTTATTACCTACTAAGCATCTACTCAGTGTCCAACACCATGAGAGACTCTTTTACAACCTTAACTCATTTAATCCTTTTGACAACACAGTATCCCATTTAATCTTTATTCCACTGTACGACAAGGTGGGAGTTAGCTTAATTTGACAGATATAGAAAGTAAGGCTCTGAGAGATTGACACTTAATCAAGATCATATAGCTATGTGCAACAGAGGGAGAATTTGGTTTGTCTGGTTCCCATGACTCCTTGTTTGCTTGTTGCCATGCCAGGAAAGAGTTTCTAGAAGGGGTGGTATTCAGCTATGGTCGTTAACCAGTAACTGGAGTTTAAGCCTGAGTTTTCTATTGTCCTAGAGGCACATTTTCATTAAGCAGAGATGAGGAAAGCTGCTTTACTCCTTCAGTTCACTTTGGATGAAACTGATCAGAAGGCAAGGAGGTACTTTATAAAACTTTTTATTTTGAAATGTTAGGCTTATTGAAAAGTGGCAAAATTAGTAAAGAGTTCCCATATACCTTTCACTGAGGTTCCCCTAATTTTAACTTCTTGTGTTACCATAGCATAATTATTGAAGTGAGGAGACAAATATTGATATAATGCTAGTAGCTAAACTATAGATTTTATTCGGATTTCACCAGTTATTCTACTGTTGTCCCTTTGCTGGTCAAGGATCCCATCCAGGATGTCACATAGCATTTAGTGGCCCTGTTACCTTAGTCTCTTCTAGTCTGTGACAGTCCTCAGTCTTTTCTTGTCTTTCATGACCTTGACACTTTTGATGAGTGCTGTTTAGTTTTTTTGCAGGATGTTCCTCAATATGGTTTTGTCTTAAGCTTCCTCATAATTAAACTCAGAGTATGAATTTTTGGCAGGAATAACACAGAAGCAATATTGTGACCTTTCCAATGCATCATATCAAGAGGTACATGATGTCAGTCTGTCTCCTTACTGGTCATGTTAACTTTGATCACTTGGCTGATACAGGGACACCAGGTCATTCCACTGTAAAGAAACTAATTTTCTCTTGGTATTAGTGAGTATCTTGTGGGGAAATATGTGGAAATATGTGGGGAAATATGTGGTTTTTCACCATGTGTTTGTTCACTAATTTTACCACCCATCAATATTTCTTGACTGCAACAATTATTTTTGTGGCATTTTCCCAATGATCATGTTCTACTTATATCATTCCTTCTCCGTTTATTAATTCTACTGTAAAGAGGATCTGCCCTCTTCCATCATTTCTTTATTTGCTTATTTATTTATATCAGTATGTACTCAAGGATATTTATTTTATTGTATGCATTGTACGCCATTACTATAATCATTTAATTAAGCTTGTATCTCACACTGTATAAAAGAATAAACCCCAAATGGTACAGGCAAAGAAATATAAAAAATGAAAGCATATAAATGCTAGAAAAAATGTGGTGCATACCCCTTAAACCTTGTTGTAGCGAAATGCTTTCTAACCATCACTCAAATTCCAGATGCAAAAGTAAATACATGAAAGACTGATAAATATGACTGTATGAAACTAAAACCAATTGTACTATAAAACACCATAAACAAAGTCAAAAGACAACTGACAAAATATGAAGAAAATATTTGCACTCTACCACAAAAGGCTAATATACTTAATATATAAAGAACTGTTAAATTGAGAATTAAATGACTAAAAACCTTACAGAAAAATGGGAAGAAAGATGTGAACAGACAACTTACCAAAATCTGATCTAAAGATGGCCCTTAACTATAGGAAAAATGTCTGACTCACTCATAATGAGAGAAATGAAAATCAAAGCAGCACCAACATGCCATTTCCCACCTATCAGAATGGTGAAAATTTAAAAGTATGACAACGTGGGGCAACAGGTACTCTCATACATTGTGGATGGGAATTGCAAACTGGTATAAAAAGGGACTTTTAGAACTATCTAGTCCAGAGGTTAGAGAGAGGTTGAAAGCAGAAGTATGTTTATTTTCTAGTGACATTTAGCAGAAGGCTTTACAATGTTCTTGAAGGTCACTGGTAATACAAGTTGTGTTAAGACTGTTCAACAGGCATTTATAGGTACTTGAAATACTTTCCCAAATACTCCCCCACCCCACCTTTTTTTTTATCATTTATCATTAAAGAAGCACAGTTGTGATTGAGAAGCCATCTCCATGGTTGTTGATTTTGCTGCTTTTGCTTTTAGTCTCCACGGGACTCTGGGATCTCTATGTCTATATCTATGCATAGATCTGTATATCCATATATCTCTGGGAGCTATAGAGTCATAAAGACCAGAACTAGTAGGACCCTTAGAGATGTTTGAGCCCACCCCTGAATGATTTACAGGAGGGAGTGAGGCCCAGAGAGGGTCAGTGGCTTGCCCAGGGTCACACAGTGAGCCAAGCCTGGAAGAACAGGCTCCTGACCAGAATGCTTCTCTGTCTCTTGTAAGATACATGTAAAGTACCAGATACACAGTAGCCACGTAGGCTATGAGAGCAATAATAACCGATTCAGTTTCATTCCTTGAGTGGAACTTGTCTTCCAAGTATACCAAAGTTGAGGGAAAGTGAATACTCTATTTTTGATCCTTCCAGGATCCTTAGGTAGTAGCAGTTCGTTAGCAATGACAGCCATAAGACTGTGGAAAGGCACCAAAAGGTGAGTGTGTGTGGACTATTAAATTATGAACCAGCCCCATTATCCTTTCCTACAGATGGTTTGACTCCCAGCTTCAGTACCTATGGGCTTGCACTGGGCCTGGAGTCTCCATTTCAAAGGCTTGCAGGAGGGAGCTAATGGGACTAGAGTCCAGCCTGTGCAGAGACACTGTTCCTCCCAGAGCTCCGTCCGCCTTGAGCTTTTCTCAATCACAGAGGTGCCATGTAGCCTAGTGGAGGTGCTGGTGAGGATTCAAAGCCAAGTCTGCCTGAGTCTAAATCCTGTGTTTTTCAGTCTTTACTCAGAAAGCTGAAAGAGTTGAGAGAATATCCAATGCAAACCTTACCAGTGCTTAAGAGACCTGCACGTGGTCACGCCGTACATACAGATCCCATCCTAGAACCTGGGAGCGAGACTCAATCCAGGGCTCTTTGTAATATCAAAAAGGCTCACTCTAAAGGTACCATACAGTGCATTTCTGGAGAGATAAAGGGAAACCTGTAATTTCTCAAATTAGGAAGTCTCCAGGCTTGGACACATACTGTCTAGATAGATTCTTGTAAGATGCCAAAAACAATTTTTACAAAGTTTTTTATGAGCTCTGCTTAGAAATCTATGCCAAGGCTTCATTTAAGTCAAGACTGGTGGAGGTTGTAATTTATTTGGGGATTCCCACCTTGAATTTGAGGGTTTAATGTAACATAGGGGCATGAACATGGTTTGGGGTTGGGCGAGTCTTCGTTCTTTTCCTCGTATTTCCCATGGTAGTTATATTACTCTAGGCAGAATATTTATCCCCACTGAGATGGATATCCTGCTTTGTTCCCACTTAATAGTAAATCATGAATATTTTCCCGTGTCATTATTTTTTTTACATCATTATTTTTATGTCTGCATAATATTCATTGTGTGACTCAACTGTCACATTTAATCAGTCTCCTATTATGGTTAGATATCTCTGCTGTTTCCCATAATGGTAATGATTTCCCTTGTAGCTCTATCTCTGCAAGACCCCCTAATTTTTAATGTTATTTTCAGTTGGCATCTTCCCACTCCAGGTATCTATGACAATACCAGGAAGTTTCTTTAGCTTAGAAGTTTCTAACAAAAAATCAGTAAGAAGAGTTACCATGTGCCAGGTCCTTTCTAAGGAAATACTTTGGGTTAGGAAATTTTCAAGGTAGGTATCAGCAGCTGTTCACCCCAACTCGAGAAAGACCCAGTGAGGCACTTGTGAAAAGTGTGATTGTGATCAGCATAGCCTCTTGGTGTTCTGGATAGGACAACTCGGCAGTAAAATAAAATCCCGGGACACCAAATCGACTGACATGCTAAATGGATTTCTTCCATATTGACACACTGGCTTCTCGGGAGTACAGTTTTCATTTTGATATAATTCCCAATGATCCTTCATCATTAAATACAAGTGCCATTTCTCTCTTAGTTCCTCTTGGCATCGTTCCTGGTTGGAAATATTTAAAACATATCATTAGCATAAAAGAAGAAACTTATTTCCCAATTTGCTGTGGAAGGACAGCATAGGTTTGATTCATCTGTAAGTGGCAACAGATAGCCAGGGATACAACTTAAAGGGAAGAGTGTAAAAACCCTCGTTCTCATCTTGCTTCTAAAACAATTAGTTGATCATTATTACTTTGTCTTCTTTTCAGCCATCTCCAGGATAATTGTATATACTTCTTAGTGGCCAGAAAATGAAAGACAGGAATCCACTGAGACAACAGCTCCCATAGGGAAGATGCCAGCAGGCATGCTCAGGATGAGGCATCCATGTACAATTTCTTCTTTCAGCCCTTACTTAAACCTCAAAGCTCCGTTTATGCTCATTCTAGCTCCCGATTTCTGTGCAGCTACATGGATTGGCTGTCCCATTCACCTAAGTTTTTTATTAATTGTGGCAAGAACACTTAACATGACATCTACCTTCTTAACAAATTTTGAAGTGTACAGTATGGTATTGTGAACGACAGGCGCTATGTTGTAAGCAGATCGGTAGAACTTACTCATCTCGAATAAAATGAAGTTCTTGGTTCCAGACTAGAAGTTTGGGCCCCTTGTGTGATGGACATATTGCAATCATATATATTAGTGTTTGCATACTCCTTCAAGCCTAACCCTTTTGCATGTTGGTAACAGAGCAGAGCTCTCTTGAATGACAGTATTTCCCTGGAGCCTTTTAGAAAAACAGTAATAAATTTTGGCATATTTCCAAACCGTGTACTTCCCTGCACATTTATGCAACATGGTTTGGAGACCCCAGCTGAGGAGCCTATGATTATAGCTCATTGTTATATAGCATAGACCCATTCAATTATTCATTCAGCACATATTTATGGAGCATCTGCTCTGTGCCTATTCACCTGTAATGAGAATGAGAAATTTGATTTGCTGACTTAGTTGACAAGTTAGTCTGCTACAGAAAGTAAGGCCATTTGAGGGTCATTAGCATAGGGATAGTTGAAGCCAAGAGCAGAAGACATTCACAGCAGGGGAGAGTATAGGGGCAGAAGGGAAAGGGGTTAATGAAGGAGGCTTGGGGTGTGTTAAGTAAAAGAGTCCACCGCAAAGACACACGGTGAGCTAGGTGGAAATGTTTCTGCTTCTTGTTCCTAATTAGGGAACAGGTGAAAACCAGAGGCAGAGAGAGAGAGATTGAGTTTTATAAATAAAATTATTATTTTTATCTGTAACAATAAACTTGCATTATTTTCATTATTATGATAAGATTTTTTCCTATCTTCAAAGGTCATAGGTTGCTAATAAAATCATATAGATTATGTTTGTTTCCCCTCATCAACACTGAAAGAGATGCCAAAAACTCAGCCTCTGTGCACTGGTGCCAGATCAAATCACAGAGACAGAGTTTTGGGTGAAGTAGAAAAGAATAGCTTTATTGCTTTGCTAGGCAAAGGGGGATACAGTGGGCTCGTGCCTCAAAAACTGTGTGTCCCACCCCCAGGGGGATTTGGTGCGGAGTTGTATAACAATGTTCAAGGGCCGGGTTGCTGATAAGGATCTGGGTGTGTGCAGGGCCTGCATTCCTTTAATCTGGCCTCAGGTGGTCTCCTGATGAGCTCTGGTTCCTTTAATCTGGCCTTTGGAACTCAGGGAAGGTCATGGAGGCTGAAGGTCTATTCCCTACAAACAAGAAACAGGGGACACAGAGAGGCTTCTGCGTCTAGGAGCCCCATAGCGTCCTGCTCGATTTCAAAAGTGAAGTCACAAATGAATGGTATACTTAATTTATCACCAAAATGTGGTACACGTGTTTTATAGCCAAAATCTGAATAATAGCTGTTAAGAAAACAGATATTAACCTCATCCACACTCCTTGAGAAATTTCCAAGATGAGTTCAAGAATTCACCCCCCACCCCCAATGTACCTGACTACTATTACCATCAGCTAATTTGCTAATGTTAACATTTTTCATACATCATTTGGACCACCAGTCTCTCTGCCATCCAAGCCAATAAGAAGTCATTATGGTCATTGTTGACATTATTCAACTAAGTGAACGCCAGCCAAATATTTGCCTTAACTGAAAATTATCCAATTTTGAATTTCAAAATTTGATTAAATGAATTTAATCCCTGAGTTCCATCTGTGGAGCTGCACATCTGGAGCTACGTGCAAGGTTTGCATCTTACAGTTTGTTACTAAGGCTGGTTCCCCCAGTCCTGGCTGGATATTCAGAAGAACCCACAGGATAAACAACAAGGTCCTACTGTATAGCACAGAGAACTATATTCAATATCCTCTATCCTATGATAAATCATAATGGAAAAGAATATTTTAAAAAAGAGTATATCATCTGTATCATCTATATCTGTATCTATCTGAATCACTTTGCTGTACACCTGAAACTAAAACATTGTAAATCAACTATACTTCAATTAAAAAAAGAAAAGAAAAAAGTGGACATGAAAAAAAAATGTAGAAGAACCCATGGGATTATCAGTAGATTAGGAGCAGAGTCTAGGAGCTAACCCTCTAGGGGGAGAGGAAGGATGAGGCAGAGTGGTCAGTAGTGCTGGGGAGATCTGAATTTTTTTTTTTTTTTTTTGCGGTATGCGGGCCTCTCACTGTTGTGGCCTCTCCTGTTGCGGAGCACAGGCTCTGGACACGCAGGCTCAGTGGCCATGGCTCACGGGCCCAGCCGCTCCACGGCATGTGGGATCCTCCCAGACCAGGGCACAAACCCGGGTCCCCTGCATCGGCAGGTGGACTCTCAACCACTGCGCCACCAGGGAAGCCCGATATCTGAATATTGAAAATAACTTGAACCCTAAACAACAGAGGATACGTACTGTCACTCCTACTGAGCCTGTTGCTGCCTTTGTGGATGTGTCACAACATTCATTCTATACCCCAGAGACATCTGCTTGGGAAGTCTTTTCAGCCTCCTGCTGGTACTTCCACTTCCTTGGTATATAGGGGTCATCTCTCCTGGAGCGGGGCTGGGCGATTTAATTTAGTACATGCCTCCAGAGGGACACATACATTGCAAAAGCTCTGTTGCTTGCTTTTTTTTTTCTTGGGAGGTTTTGGAAGTTTTGTACATTTAAAATATTTGTCACACAGCAACATTATAACAGTACTCAATATTTGACTTGAAGAGATGGAAGATCATGGGTGATTTTTTAAAATGTTCTTTCTAGTTCTGTTAATTTTCCTTGCTTCCTTCCAGTGACTCTTTATTTTGATACACTTTTCGTAATATCATGTGACAAGAAAATCAAATGTTGCATATTCCTATTTTAAAAATGTATTCAGTGGGAAAATAGGACTGCATTATGGAAATTAGCTCTAGAGCCTATTTACTTGGTATGTCAGCCTTCTCTTTAAAAATATTTCCGTTATGTGGGAAAATGTGCCCTTCTCCCTCCCTGTGTGGGCAACACAGCCTCTTGATGATGCAGTGATTATCTAGATCTGCTAACCCAGTAGAGGGCAAGTTCAGCTTTAAGGACATGGTAGAGAGGAAGAAATTCAGGCTGGGGCGATGAGGGGTCATGGCACATACTTTCAGTTTCTGGCTCTGCCATTCCCTTATTGTTTGATCTTTGACTTGTCTTGGGTCTCAGTTTCCTTATGAGTAAGGTGAGAGAAATTATGCTAGATGAGCTCAAAGTTCTACATTGGTCATAATTACCATGCTCAGCTATGGAGCTGGGCTCTGTGCTCTAATAGAACAAAAAAATAGAAACAAACAATCCCATCCCTGGTAAATTTCCTTACCCATAGTCAGAAAAACAGAGTGGTTAAGGGCCTGGGCTCTGGAGCTAGCCTGTTTGGGTTTGAATCTTACCTCTATCACTTACAAGCTATGTGACCTTAGGTGAGTTCCTCCAGGGCTTTATGCCTCAGTTTTTTCATCTGTCAAATGGGCATAAAAATAGTTCCTAGTTACCTCGTTGTTTTAAGGATAAAATAAGTTAAGGTCTGTAAAGCCTGCAGACTCAGGAGTCCATTATAAACAAGGTGCTAAAAATTTTTTAGTTAGTTAAGCTTTATGGTATCTACATAGGACACATAATGCAGCAGTCTTTTTCTCTCTCAAGGCACCCTGTAGAAAAAACATGCCATGTCTAAGTTTATGACCGGAGGGCTTTTACTTATCAGAAGGATAAGAGTCTCACCTTGTAAGATTATTCTAATGCTAATCATTTTATTGAGGAAATGATGTTCTAATTTACTTCTTATTTTTAAAAAAACAAGAGTTTGGGTAATAATTATTCCATTTCTTTAAGACTAGCGTTTGGTAAATTGGCAACCACACTTGGCAATCACTATAAATAACTATAGTTGTAGATACCTATTTTCCTAGGGCTTGGGAAGGGGCAAGGTCCTTTTGACTGCTTTTGTCCCCAGGCAGTTTCGTTTTGCTTCCTCTCAGCTGGAAGAAGGCACACTTGGGTCCCTGGAAAGAGCCCTGCAGCTTCTTCTGAGAGTCCCCACTTGTCCAGAGTAACCTTGGCCAAAGCCTAGAAGCACTTTCTAGCTCTTGCAGCCTCTTCAGCTACCAATGTTTCCCATCTTCTAAATTGTACTCAGGGGCTGTTGACTGAGTCACTTTTATTTTTACGTTCTGTAAGCATGGCTGGGGATGTGTTGTTGCCGGAAACTCCATACAGTTTTCCAGAAATATCAGGTGGGAAGGACATGGGTGAGAGACAGCTGACCTGAGCTCTGCTCCATCCCTGCCACTCTTCACTGTCCCCTCCCCTCTCGGTGTCTCTGTAGAACACGTACGCACACGCGCACGCACGCGCACACACACACACACACACACACACACACACACACTCCCACAATTACCCCCCAAAGCAGGGACATCAGTTCTTGTTTGTGAATCTGTGAAACATGCGTTCCTTCCCAAGTTTGCTGTCAGCTAGACACGGCCTCAACTTTCTCTCCCATGCAGTCCTAGTGGATGATGCGAATTATTTTCGTCCTTACTTCCCAGGAGTATGGTGAGGACGAGCGTGCTAAAGTCAGGTGGCACCATTTGAGCTCTTTGGGAGGAAGCTACTATCTAACTAAAAGGCATTCATATCATTAGGTGCAGTGCCATTAATATTTCCCCAAACTGCCTTTATCCTATTAGTGCCTGTAGGTAATTTTTGTGGCTGGGGTACATCTCCAGTCGTGCTTTCACTTTAATGAGAAGTGTTGATGGTATTGCTCCATTGCTCTTAAAGAAAAAAAAACCCACGGTGAAATGACACAGGAGCTTAGGACATGACAATTTTAGCTTGCTTCTGAAACAAAACAAAATACCACAAAGAAATGCTGAGGTCCCTTCTGACTCTGGTCTTCATAGTCAAACGTGCTCATTTTATAGACAGTGAAACTGAGGGTCTGAGAGAAGTAGAATTTTCCTGAAGACTCTCAGCTAGCTGGTGGCAGAGCTGGGACGAGGACCCTGGCTGATTGCTGCTAGGCCCCTGGATCATATAGATGAAGGTTTCTCCTGTACCAGTCTGTGAAGGCATGTATTTGATTCTATTTGGCTGAAATGATGATTTCCTCAACATTTTTTTGTACACCTTCCTCAGTGGCTGCATTTCAGTGTCTTCCTGAGTTCCATGCCGAAGTCTGTTAGTGAAATGCAGAATCCATTTTCTCCTGCTATCATAATTTGTTTTTCATTGAAAAATACACATTCTGAGTTTGGGTTTTATCTTCTTTTGTTTTCCCCTGCTGTATGTGTGTCCTGACTATATGGATGGGTTGGACAAGGATTGTGACATTACATAGGGGAAAGGTTAATTGTGTTGCTAAAGCAGAGAAAATGGGCTTGAAATAAGAAAAGTGTAATTATTCCAAGCACAACTACTCTGCTTAGCTCAAATTGGATTCATGGATTCTGACAACACCCAACAACTCAGATGATTGCCCCCAGACCTGCCCATGCCCCATCTCTGGTCCCGCATGCATTCTTGACCTTAGGGAACCTTCCCCCAACCCTGATTACATCCTTCAACCTGAAAGACTCACTTCAGCTGATACCTTCCTACCCCGTAAGTCAAGTCCTCCACTGCTGGCTACACTCTTACCCTCATGCTCCCAAAACTGCCAGACTGCTCAGCCCTGATCAATGATCCTAGATCCTGACTACCTACTGGTGACTGATTCTGGAAGCCAGATCTAAGGCAGGGGGTGGGAGCAAAGGAATTAAATGAATCGAGAGGTCATATGGGAGGGGAGGGGGGAGGAGAAGATGGAGTGTGCTGATGACAAGAGGGGCCTTGTGATGTGGCTCCTGAGCCTAACATGAATGCCCTGTGCTTTTGAATGAAGACTGGGGATGAGTTGAATAAATTATGTAGGCTGTTCCCGATTCCCATCACCCGGTGGGCTGAGGAACAAGTGGATTGATTATTGGACTGTATTGCCTGAACCTGAAGGGAAGGGCTGATTGAAAATTCTCTGGAACCCTATGTGGGTGAATATTGGTAGTGTGAAGAAGTGGTCTGTGATCTCTTCAAAGAATACGTCCTATGCACGCTCACATCCTCCCCTTCACTCCTAGCATCCTGGCGCATACCTAGCATATAGTTTTTGCTCAGTGTAGAATCATTTGTTCAGGATAATTCTCAAATTCTTAATTCTTACCTGCCTCATTTCTCACCACCATAAGCCCCTGCTCTGCTGTTCTTGTGTGCGTGCGCGTCCATGCGCACACACACACACACGTGCACACACACCTCCATTCCAACTGTGAATGGGCCATATGCTTTGACAGTCTCTTGCCTTTGCACCTGCTATTTCTCTGTGTACCATGTCCTTTCCCTCTACCTCTTGTTCAGTCTTCCAGTCTTAGCACAGGCATTTTTTTTGTCCAAAAAGTTTTTCTTGCTGACCCAAGAATCCCCCCAGATGTCCTTTCTCTGTGTTCTGATAGCACTCCACTCTTATGGCATCATCGTCATAAAAGTGAAATAAACAAAAGTTGACAGTTTTGTTTCCGACCTCATCTCATATTGAGCCGTGAGCTTGTAGAGGGCCGAGGCTGCACCTCATTCAGCTCTTTCTATCTCTGGTGCTTAACCCAAGGCCTGGCACATATTAGGCTTTCAATATATGTTTCCTGAATATGTGAATGGAAAGCATCTTCCTACTTATCTTGTCTGCTCCGTTCGATCCTTTTGTTCACCTCTTCCATTGTTTTTGTCTATAAACTGAATACACAGATCATGAAGTCACCAAAATTAATAGGCATTGACAAGCAAACCCTATTCGTTCTTATCATCTAGGAAACAAAAGATACCAGTATCTCTCCTAACCATGAATTTCTCCCACGCTTTCCCTCCACTAAAGACGCAAAAAATACTTCTGGAAGCATACCTGGTGCTGACTACCGCTACTATTCTCTAGAGATTATTAACATTTATCAACCAGCTGTTTCACGGGAAGAGCTTTAGCAATTGTTTTGCATTTTGTAGCTAATTGCAGGAACAAAGTGGCTACCAGTGCAAAATTTGATTTTTAAAGAAAACATTCTCTCCCTAATCAAGTCCACATGGGAAAGACAACATCAAATTATTACCGATCAGCATTCATGAGCCAGGAGAGAGATGAAGTAGTAAATTCTTCTTGATTCCTAGTTAAGAAGTTGAAAGGTAGGATATTACACGTTTCAAGGAAATTTGCAGAATCCAGTGATACAAATGTTGGAGACTTAAAATGAGGGGAGGTTTGGCTCAGGGATTAAAAGGAATGGGTAAGAAGTGCTTTTTGAATATTAGAGAAACCCAGACTAATAGAGCTGGAAAAAGACTTTTAACATCTAGTTCCATGATCCTCAATTTCTTGTGCTTGTATTCCCCCTAAAATGATAAAAGTATTTTGAAAAACTATATAACCGTTCACATGTCATTATTTTTACATATATAACTCATGACTTTAAATGGTTTTAAAGGATGTAGTTTTCACTGTTTTGTATATTTATTACATACTTTATGTATATTTTCATCACAACCTTGGAAATGATCAGTTAGCTCATTCAGTTTATGGAAAATGTCCACCATATAGCCTCAGTAGTGAAACCAGTACTCATTGTCAAACCAATCAGCCAAGTAAGATTGACTTTCTGGTTAAAAGAGTTTGGTTTGATTATATTCTCCTGCGACAGGTATCACTGAACTGAAATTCTAATGTGAAGAGAGGTCGATAAGGCACAGAATCTTGCCATGGTTTGTCACCTGGATGACATAAAGGCCCTGCCTCATCAATACTTCTTACCCCAGCACTCTTGGGTTTGTTCTACAAGGACTCTCCTTCAGGAGTTCCATGTTCTTGAATCTTCCCTTTGTTGTTTTGTACTCCAGAGGATGTTACTCCCTGAGATAATGCTCCATAGTAAAATTAAGTGTGGTCAAGAGGTCTGTCTCTCTTTTGTCAAGTGGGAAAAAGGACAGTGTGAAAATGGAGGTGGGAAAGGAAAATCTACGAATGATGGGCAGATATCCTGCCATACTGACCGTCCAGAAAGTCAGATACCCAAACTTGGAAATCTCTGACCTACTTCTCTCTACTTCTGAGAGAAGTCTACTTCTCTCTCATTTTACTGATAGGCCAACTAAGATCTAAAAAGAAGCATGGACCCACCCCAGTTGGTGATGCCTGTTAACCAGTGGCAGAGCCTGGACCCACCCCAGTTGGGAATATAGGTATTTTGATTTCCCAGCTAGCGTGCTTCCTGCCCCATGATGTCTCAACCTGTCCTACAGTGAAGTGACTGTAGTCTCTTTTGGCAGTCACAGTGGAGTTTTCTCATAGAAGATGAGCTCTGACCTTGACGTTTCTTCGCAGGGAGGTGTGTTTACATAGAGAACTCAAGGATGGTAGTTATTTGTATCTGCTCTGACATTCATTGCAGGTTAAGCAGGTAGGCTTACCACTTAACAAGCCTTCATGCAAAAGCCTGTAATTTAACAAGGTTGTTCTGTATGAGTGGAAAAGGCACTTTACTGTGGGGCCAAAGCCTCATGGTAGCTATCAGCTTTTTGAATAGTTTACTATTCACCTCATTTTGTTAGTCTCCTGGGTTAAATTGCAAGGTCTCAAAGTACATAAACTCTGTTATTTCTTTATCTCAGAGTCCCTTAAAACACTCAGTAATATAAATGTCTCTGGAGTTAAACTGCCTTGGTTCAAATATTGGTTCTGCTGCCTGCCAGCAGTATGACTTTGGACAAAGAATTAACCGCTCAATCCCTCAGTTTCCCCTTCTGTAAAATAGGTTGTAAGGATTGAGTACATGATATGTCAAGTGCTTGGAAGTATACCTGGTATAATTATAATACTATTCAGTAAATGTTAGCTATCGTTATCATTACTGTTCATTGAAACCGTTAAGTAATCTTTCCTTAAGACAATTAGGGGAGTTAGCCCATGGAGATTAAACAGGTTGGAAAGTACATTAAATTCACCCAGAGGCAAGCTCCCAGGGAGAGAGCGCAGGTCTGCAGAAAGGGAAGGTCTAGACAGTGTTATGGAGGTTTCATCAAGTCACACATAGAATAGTTTAGGACAGTGCTAATAGAACTTTCTATGGTGACAGAAATGTCCTGTATCGACACTGTCTGATATGGTCGCCACTAGTCACATGTGGCTTTTGAGCACTTGGGATTTGGGTAATCCTTGTGAGAAATCGAATTTTTCATTTTATTTAATATTAATTAACTTACAGTTAAATTTCAGTGGCCATGTGTAGCTGGTAGCTATCATCCTTTTGACCAGTACAGGTTCAAGACTTCAGCCTTGTTTTTGTCAGTTACCTTAAATCTTTGAGTAGGAAGCCAGCTTCAGGTGAGACGGTGAAGGTAAAACTGACTCGAGGAGAGTGAATGCCATGTAGTTGGGAGCGGTGACTTGGAATTAGGGGCTGGTTCCAAGTGGGCTCTCCTATGTCCCTCTTCTGGTTCTGTCCCTCCTTTGTTGCTACCTCTCCCTCTAGCTCTGCTCTCCTTTCTCCCCTTCTGTATCCCCTCCATCATTCCTCCTCCTTTCCCTATGGCCAGGTTCCTTAGCCAAGTATATTTTGAGACCCTGTGCAGACGTAGCTAAGTTCCTACCAATTAAGGTCAATAACATATACACGAGAGTCTATTAAGAAGTGTGGGGCAACGGCTAATTCCTTAGGAACAGAAGCTGGGGGAATTCACAAGCTGTGGCAAAAAGAGACATTTTCTCACACTATTGTCATACGAAGAGTGACCCTCCATCAATTTAGTATTGATTCCAGTCATCTTTTAAGTAGTAGATCATGGGCAAGATCATTTAAGATTTTTTTTTTTTTTTTTTTTTTTGTGGTACGCGGGCCTCTCACTGTTGTGGCCTCTCCCGTTGTGGAGCACAGGCTCCGGATGCGCAGGCTCAGCAGCCATGGCTCACGGGCCCAGCCACTCCGTGGCATGTGGGATCTTCCCAGATCGGGTCACGAACCCGTGTCCCCTGCATCGGCAGGCAGACTCTCAACCGCTGCACCACCAGGGAAGCCCAAGATCATTTAAGATTTTGTGGACTATCAGTGGAGGCTCCCACTGTTTACCCGAGCTAGATACAGATGATATTTCAATACCTTCTTCATCTTAGAAAGACAAATACCATAGGATATCACTTATATGTGGAATCTAAAATATGACACAGGGACTTCCCTGGTGGCACAGTGATTGGGAATCCGCCTGCCAATGCAGGGGACACGGGTTCGAGCCCTGGTCCGGGGGGATCCCACATGCCGCAGAGCAACTAGGCCCTTGTGCGCCACAACTACTGAGCCTGCACTCTGGAGCCCGAGAGCCACAACTGCTGAGCCCACGCACCACAACTACTGAAGCCCGCATGCCTGGAGCCCGTGCTCCACAATGGGAGAAGCCACCACAACGAGAAGCCCGTGCACCACAATGAAGAGTGACCCCTGCTTGCCGCAGCTAGAGAAGAGCCCATACACAGAAGCTAAGACCCAGCACAGCCAAAATATAAATAAAAAAACAACAAAAAAAACTATGACACAAAGGAACTTATCTATGAAACAGAAACAGAATCATGGAGATAGAGAACAGACTGATGGTTGCCAAGGGGGGCGGGGGAAGGATGGATTGGGAGTTTGGGGTTAGCAGGTGCAAACTATTATATATAGAATGGATAAACAACAAGGTCCTACTGTATAGCACAGGGAACTATATTCAATATCCTATGATAAACCATAATGGAAAAGCATATGAAAAAGAATATATGTATAACTGAATCACTTTGCTGTACAGCAGAAATTAACACAACATTGTAAATCAACTATACTTCAGTAAAAAAATGCAAACAAAATACCTTCCTCATCTTGGAACACATTCTATTTTGAAGGCTTAACTAGTCCTTCAAGGGAAAGAGAAACACTTAATATAAATCAAGAAAATGAATTGCGATTATAATATTTGGAAAGTGACGAGGTCCTAGCCAGACCACGGGAATCGAGAATTGCACAGACTGTCATCAGGCAATGTCTGGGGCCAGTGTTCACCATGGGAACACAGTTACATACCTTGGAGCGCAACTCCTTTCTGCATTTCTCATATCCAGGTTAAAACAGCTCATTGTTAGTATTTTCAGTATTTTAAATGTGCACTGAGTCATAGTTAGGGTCTTAAGTGGCTCAAACATTTGCTGTTGTAAAAGCAGCTGTTTTGAAGAGCACCAGCAAACCTCTTTTTATTTGTGGAGCCCATCCATATTAAAATTATAACTTCAGCAGCTTTCTGTGGAGAAAATGGTGGCCCTGACCTTTTATTCCATTTGACCGTGGAGAAGAGGACCATAATTTCGACAATCAGATCCCCAAAGTGTTCTTGTGCCCATTTTCTTTCTACAAAATGTTATTTTGTCTGTCTGCTCGTAACCTACCTTAATCCATTTTCAATGACCTTTTTTTTCCACAGGAAATTCTCACAAATACTTTTCATTTTCTTTACAATAGAGGTAACCGTTGTAAGTTCTTACACATCTTTGTAGAGGAAATTTATATATCATAGCTGTAATTCACCCAGAAAGTGGGAAAGTAGGCCTTGTTCTGGGTGGCCCCCCCAGGGCCCAGGAGCTTTTCAGAGTCCTGTGTCTAACCCAGGTAATACAGTATTTGAAGGTCAGACTGGAAACAGCAATTGCCAGTGAATGGCCATGAATACAAGTCCAGGCTTCAAAAAAAATTTTTTTTTTCTATTGAGAGAGAGTGAGAAGCATCCAATGAACAGTGACACAAAATCAAATACAGCAGGTCCCAGACAGCTGCCTCCAATCCCATTTTCCTGTACGGGGCAAAGTGCTGCCTTGCCAGTATATTCTCCACGCTGGTGCAAGCGTAAGCTTTCTCAAGTATAGCCTAGTGATCTTGCCCTCTGCTGTTCTCAGACCTCTCTACCACCTTAATGTCAGCCAGATGCAGTCGTTTCTGTCCCAAAGTCAAAGTCCTGCATGACTTTGCTCTTACTCTCATCCCCAGCCTTTCTTCTCATGGGTCTGCTCTCCTGAAGCCCCAGTCAACTGTTTTCAGCTCTCTTGTCACCACTCTTCCTCCAGCGTCCTTTTTCTCCTCCGGATCTGTCGACCAAAGAGTTATCCATTCTTCTAATCCCAGTTCAAATCCTACCTTCTCCAAGGAACCTTCCCAGAGCCCCCAAACGTACTCAAGGCCCTTTTCTCTGTAGTCCTCTGGCACTTTGAAACTACGGTGTCATAGAAGAGCTTGCATTCAGAAACGCTGGGTTTGAATCCCAGCCCTGCCATTTGCCATTTGTGATCTTGGACAAGACATTGAACCTCACTTTCTGAGCCTATGCCTTCATCTGGAACATGGAGAAAATAACGCCTCCCCTGCACATGTCAGAGGCTTGCCGTGACCCTTGAAGGAGGTGACGCACACCAAGCTCTTAAGTAGACAATGAAACACCATGAACATGGGCAGTACTGGTCCTTTTATTATTGTTCTTCAAAGGAAAATCAAGCAAGGCTGGTTTGAAACTCATTCTGAAAGGTGCCGAGGGAAGATGTTTGTCACCCAATCCCTGGGCATGACCATCAAACTGTCCCAGAAGCTGTAGTCTTTCAGTCTCTAAACTCGACTTTCCAGATGGCCTCCGGCACTAGAAGACGTGTGAAAACCTTTAGTCACACTACATGTTCGGATTTACAGTGCTTGCTCGCACTGGTGAGGCCCACAGGGACAGGGACGCATCCTCAGTCTCCTTTAGTGAGCTGTGATGAATGCTAAAAACTAATACATGTACCTGAAATCCTAGCTATTAGTTTCCCAAACCCATACTGTGCTGATCTGATATATTGTTAGACTTTTCTCCTTCCTTACTTTTCCTACAATGTTGAGGGGTTCTCCTAACCTTCATTAAGTATTCAAGAGTTGAAGACTTAGAAGTAGACAGAGGAGATAGTGACTCAGTGAAAAGGGTGTTGAGAGGTGAGAATGAGGTCTCAGAGTGGTGACTTGGCAGAGCTATAGAGATAGGGCTTCAATATGGTGGCAGTCTTGCCTGAGCCCTTGTTCTCAGGGTCAGGGGATCCGAAGCAGACTGGATTAGAAAATGAAACAAATGGCACCATGGGGTCAAAGAACATATAAATCCCAGCTGGGCCTCTTAGGCTCACTGTAAAATGAGGCTGATGCCTGCCCTCCTTCCCTCTCTCCATTCAGTTATTTACAAAAAGACTTAGTGGACCATGAGTCAGGCACTCTGCTGGGATGTATGGATATCAGAGTGAATAAAACACTCACACTGCTGTCAGGAAACTTAGAATGTAACCGATTGTACCTAACTTCCTGTCAGTTCAGCCTGGTGTGAGGATTGAATGAGAGTGGTGGATGTAAAAGTGGCCAAAACATAGTCAGGGCTCACAGAGTGTGGCCATCCTTTCTTTCTCTTGCATCTTGGCGTTACACCACTCAGTGTACTTGACTCAGGCGTGCACACATGCACGTGTACCTGCACAGATGACCTCAGATCTCTGTGACTTTCATTTATTTTAGTCCAAGATTGTTGCCATTTTCGTGCACAGCCCTTAGAACAGGTGAATCAGCCAGTCAAAATGGACTCGATGGATTTGCTTGAGTGACTTGACTGCCATCAAAGCAGGATGGATGAACGGATATAGTCACTGAGTCAGGTGGCTTTCAGGATTCCCATTGGTGTTAGAATTTCAAATTTAGTTTCCTGCTGCTGTGGTTGGTTATACATGGGAGTCAGTGACAAGCTATCAGCTCTCCAATTTGTGGTAATGATGTGCTGCTTAAAAGGCATCCCTAATACATTGCATTTGGGTTTCAGAAGCCTGTGCTCTTATAAGAAAATGACAGTAGTAATGAAAACTGCGCTGCGCTATCTTATGACAAGTTTCATGAGTATGACATCCCGCAAACTCATTTTTCAGGCATCGTACGAGTTCTCTTGCTATATTGCAATTGTATGTCCTAATTGATCATCCTCCTCCGCACTCGGCCCTGCGTGCACCGGGTAGGTCAAGTCTTTGTGAGTGATTCCACTAAGTAACTCAGGAAGCTGAAAGCCAGCCTAGATGTCTCCTTCTCTGTCACCCACCCTCCCTCAAATCTGTTCCATCGCAAAGTTCTCTTGAGTTTGTTCCTTAAATAGATGTCCCCTCCAGCCCCCAGGCCACTACCTTGGCCCATGCTCTCATGATCTCAATCATCAATGACACCAATAATGTAGAGGCCTCTTCACCTCCAGTCAGTCCTCCTCCACGTTCCCTACCCCCCCCCTCCTTCAGAAGCCATTTACTCGCTCACGGTGACCATGTCACTTTCCTGTTCAGTGTCTTTCAGTGGCTCCATATTGCTTATATAGAATAAAGCCTGAACTCCTTGGAGTGCTACACAAAACTCTGCCCAGTTTGTCTCCTCTCTGTCCAGTCTCAACTCTCATCATCCCTGTTAACTTCCCAGTCATACCAAAATACTTAAGAGTTCCAGAATAGAGCGTTCATTTGTTCATTCAGCAGCTATTTATGTCTAGACACTGGGTATACCGCTGTGAACAAAATAGAACCAAGGTCCTTTCTTCATAGAATTTCCATTCTAGTGGGGAAGACAAAAAACACACACATTATTTGTACAACTTTTTTATCTTTCCATATGCCCTTTGCTCCGCCTGAAGAAACTTCCTTGCCCTCTGTCTACATCTAGCCCACTGCCCTTTCAGGAATTAGCTTTTAAGCATTACATCTAAGGTAAATTTCAGCCTGCTTTCCTCTTTTTCTCTGTGCATTGGCATATTTTGAGTATAGCATTTGTTTTTCTGTTCTTGTTCTCATTGTTTTCATGTCATATCCAGCCCTCATGATGTTCTCTGTTTAAGGGGACAGTATCTTTTTCTCTTTGTCTTCAGAGTACCCAGTACTTTGCCAGCACTTAATCGGGACTCCAAAAATGCATTTAAGTCCATGAAAGAATTAAAGGAAGGAAGGAACCCCATTTATTTCCATTTCTTCATAGCTTGGAAAAGTTTTAACTAGTTTTAAATTATGACCCAGTAGGATTGCATAGTCAAGAAAATGCCACTGAATTTTACAACGGATGATATTTCCTAAAATGTATGGAAGGAATGAGTATTCCCTCCCTGATTTGGTTTATAAGTCATTGTCTCATCAACTTTATATTAAACTAAGAAATTAAATGAAATCTCCCTCACACGCAGGGAAGTTAATCTTTGCCTCATATCCTACTGCTGTGTAATAACAGTCAGAGCTTACAAGGAGAAAAGCAGAAATCACAAAGAAAATGATTGAAAGAGCTGACAGATCAAAATTTAAAAAAAAAGAAAGAAAACTTCCATTCATCAAAATACCAAAAATAAAAACAGCTGTTCTTTAACATTCCCTTTTATCAGCTATAGACATTAAAGAGACTTCTGATCTTTAGTGGTCTCTTCAGGGCTGGTTTCATGGGTGTGTGTTCTGTGCTTGGTCTAATGCTCTGTAGTTGCCATCTTGAAATTCTTAATTTTTGAACAAGGGACACCCTCCCCTCTCATCTTGTACTGGGCCCCCCAAATCATGTACCTAGCCCTGAGTCTCTTAAATCATTCTAGAACCTTCCTGCTGCCAGTGATAACTTTTACATCAGGCCCACTTGTATTATGCTTGGCAAAAGAATATAGGGAACTACCTGCTCAGTAAAATTGGGCTTCAAGGGGAATATAGAGGGGCACCTAAACGTTGATACCTTGGTAGTGTTCCATATATCCTGGCATTCATTCATTTGTTCCTTCCTTCATTTATTTTTATTTACTTATGTTTTGGCTGTGCCGTGCGGCTTGCAGGATCTTAGTTTCCCGACCAGGGATCGAACCCGTGCCCCCCTGCATTGGGAGCTCGGAGTCTTAACTACTGGACTGCCAGGGAAGTCCCGTGTTCCATCATTAATTTAGCAAACTTTTCTGAGTCTACCCTTTGTGCCAAGCATAAAGGCCAAGAGTAGCTTCTCAACAAGTATTTGACAAATGTATATATGAATGTGTGGTGTATTACTATCCCCGTTTTACAGATGATGAAACGAAGGCAGAGCTAGTTGATGCTGACCAAAGTCAAAGAGCTGTTAGGTGGTAAAATAGAAACAACTTTCCAGTTATTCACGTTGCTTTTCTAAACATTTAAAAGACACGTTTAGAAATGAGACTAATAAGACCAGCTAAATAAGTACTTTCCAGAAGCAAAACACCAACTCTGAGGATTCTTTTTGGTTTGTTTTCTCTTTGTTCTCATGGGGTATGCAGTGTAATGAGGGAGGTCAGGTAACTGCAGAGCAGATAAGTCCAACAACCCAAGGTAGTGTGAGGCAGGTACCAAGAGAGCTTATGTAGGTGTGGGCTGCTGCGGTGACCTGGGAACGCAGAGAAAGGCAGAGGCATGCTCTGGGCCAAGCCATGGTAATCCCCCAGGCTACATCACCCCAGGGAGGTAATTCCATGCGGGTTGGCTAGCCGGTGCCAAGGGAACAGTAACCTCTAAGGCAGGTGTGTAGGGACCCTCATGAACTCTTTCCCAGGTAATTTGTTCTCCAGACTGCCACATACCAGTCTGCCTCTGCAGAGGGCCTGGCCATGATCGGAGTCTTAGCAGCTGCCGAGAAAGTTCAAGTAGGGATCTCATGCCTCATGAAAAAGCACTCTGGGGGCCTGAAAGAGTTTACTGTTCCTACCAGTGATTGATTTGGGACAGTCTCTTAACCCACCCGCAAGTGTTTATTGAGTGCCTACTATGTGCCAAGAAAGCCAAATGGGAATTCTATTTCTGGCACCTGAACTTTTAACTCCCATCTGTTTTCTTTGTCGTGAGTTGAACATCAGTCTGATGTGGAAGTGCAAAGTAAAGCTATTTCTGTGCCTGCTCATTCTTCAGACACCTTTCTGCTAAATAGTTCCCAGCAGCTGTGCCAAGCCTTTCTGAACGCCAGGAAATCAGTCGCGCATTCTGAGTGTCTTATGGAAGTATTAATTGTTTCTCGTCACTATAATGGGTTCTAATTAGCTTGGACAATGCTCTTGGTCTCCTCTTTGAAGAGACTCTGTGTGGCTTGTAATGATTTCTCTAATTCTGATGGGCTAGATTAGATGGGAACTGATCTCTTGCTTTCCTTTCCTTTTGATTTCTTCTTTCTTTGTGGATGTATCCTAATATCCTCATTTATACCCTATCTAGATTTACAGTGTAGTGGATTTCTGTGGTGAAGGGCCTTCTGAACACTCCACATTCCTGCTAGCAGAGCTCATGGATACCGTTGAGAAGCTGATGCAAACTATTCAATGTTAACCCTTTCCCCAGAGAAGTGTACTTTTGCATAAATACGTATAATTCAACATCCAGTTACAAGGGTCTCAAGGATTTAGCCTGTCCATGGATGTTTCCTCACAGCACATGAAGACCATAGAATTTCTACAGGTTCAACCCTACAGATCATTGAGTTCACTGGTTTTCAAAATTATTTTAACCACGGAGCCCTCTGGTTGAAGGGGGTAAAGGGAAGGGGGAGATGCTGCGTACTGCCCACGCCTGTCTCCCCCAGAGTGCTTTCTAAGGAGGTTCTGAGGAACATGGTTTGAAACCCAGTGATCTAGTCCAATCCCTTCCTTCCTTCACCTGGGAATACTGATTCAAATAGAGGAGAAATGACTTAAACCGAAGGTCACGCGTTCACTCAGTGGCAGAGCTGAGACCTCCAGGGCAGAGCCTCAGCCTTCCCTTCTTTCTCTTCTAATTGAAAACCTCCTATCATCCGTACCACATTAGCGTCACAAAGAAACTGGGCGCAACATGGCTTAAACCCACAATTATATATGATCATTGCTATTGAAGTAGGAGGAAATGGAAATACACAACTGACTTGCATGTCCTCGGTGCATCCAGGCCATCTTCATTCTGTCTCATTTCTGCTGGTTCTCTTGTCTTTGTGACCTGCATCCATTTTACAGCACGTACTCTATTAGAATACACATCACAGTCAAAAGTATCCTGTGTGCCCTCCACAAAGTAACATCCCGTTGGCTTTGCACAAACATTCAGCCATAATTTGTAAAGAAGCGGCAGCCGGCTGTGGCTCTGGCACGGTGCCTGCTTGGCTTCAGGCCACCAGCTGGACAATCCAGGCTATTCTTGGGCTGGTCTCCTCCCCAGTCTTCCAACCTACTTTGTCACTGTCAAGAAACCCGACTGAGCCCCAGCTGCATTCTGTAGACTTGTTGTGGACCTGACAATGGGCGAGCCATGCTGAGTCTGTCTGGGTCTCCCTTTGCTGAGCATTGGTCCAGGATGAAGACAACTTCTCTGCTTCTGGGCACCACAGTGGAGAGAGAGAAACCAACAAACTCAAGAAGGCCAAAAGGCAGTTCACAGACAGACACCATTGCTGGGGTGAGGGGCGAGCTGGTCTCTAGACTTCCTGAGTTGAAGATCTGTATTTCTTTGGGTGGAATTTCTCTGTGCTGCATGGGAAGCAAAGATAGTTCATCTGCTAGGCCAGAGATCCACTTACACAAGGCTTCAGCCTATCCAGGGGACCGAGAACTAGTGACAGGTGGCCAGGCCAGTGTTCCCAGCCAGGATAGTGGCATGGTGGAGTGGTTACGCACACATACTTTGGATACGCTCAGATATGAGCTTGAGTCATGGCACTGCCGCTTACTGCCTGTGGGGTCTTGGCCAAGTTCAGTTTGTTGGGCCTCCATTCCCTCATCTATCAAGATGGAGAGTGTAATGTCTATATTAGAAGATAATTTTGATAGACTTGAGTCTTGGATCAACAAACAGAACCAGTGTTTAAGGGCAAACCCCTTCTTCCCTAAAGGGGACACTGAAGCCAAACAGAGGAGCGGAAACTAAATCATGGTTTCGCCAGTAATCAGTGGCCGAACCCGTGCTCTCCTCCCCGTGTCCTACCACATTTCCCGTGTCCCCTGCACGCAATCGTATTCTCCACCAACCCTCTGTATCCCGATTGTTCGACCACTGACTATTGGGAGAACCATGATTCAGTTTCTGCTCCTCTCTTTGGCTTCAGTGTCCCCTTTAGGGAAGGAGGGGTTTGCCCTTAAATACTGGCTCTGTTTGTTGATCCAGGACTTGAGTCTGTCAAAATTATATTGGGTTTTTGTTTGTTTGTTTGTTTGTTTTTTTAAAGGAATTTTGGCTTTTAAAAAAATTTTATTTATTTATTTATTTATTTATTTATGGCTGTGTTAGGTCTTCGTTTCTGTGCGAGGGCTTTCTCTAGTTGCGGCAAGTGGGGGCCACTCCTCATCGTGGTGCGCAGGCCTCTCACTATTGCGGCCTCTCTTGTTGCAGAGCACAGGCTCCAGACGCGCAGGCTCAGTAATTGTGGCTCACGGGGCTAGTTGCTCCGCGGCATGTGGGATCTTCCCAGACCAGGGCTCGAACCCGTGTCCCCTGCATTGGCAGGCAGACTCTCAACCACTGCGCCACCAGGGAAACCCTGTTTGTTTGTTTTTTAAAGTACAGATGCTCAGGCGCCACCCCCAGACAGTCTGAGTGAGGAGATCTAGAGCAGGATCACAAATCTAGAGGACATTTCAAGTCCCCCAGGGGATTCTGATGAGTAGTCAGGTGTGAGAACCCCTGATTCAGGAGAGTTTTACAGGTCTTCCCTTCCCTGACTTGCATCAGTCTCAGAACTTTGTACCTTCACAAAACTGTCTCCTCATTAATTAGGCCCACCACTGACACATGGTGATTTTCACACAGAAAATCAGAGAGTATTTACACTTTCTCTAGAGGGCCTCAAAGATGAGATTTTTTTCCCCATGGAGAATTCTTTTCTTTCCTGCCTTAGTGGCTTGAGGTCAGATTCTCGGGGATGTAATGTTAGGACAGAGTGAACTTCGAGGGACCTGCTTTCTTTTGGCTTCCCCAGATGATCACACGGATCATTTTGAAAATGGATTTTTCTTTATTTTATGACTCCAGCTGCAGTAATGAAGTTTAACAATTCATGTAATGGAGTAGAAGTATCTCAGGGTTGATCATAGTAATAGCTACTAAGCACCTTTTAAATGGCAGCTACGTGTATTTCCTTAATCCTTATGATAATCCTTGAGATAGGCGTTAATATTTTTCCCAATTTTAAAACAAAGCTAAAGTTCAGAGAGGTAAAATGACTTACCTAAGAGCACACAACTGATAAGAGATCTTCACTTACTAAATAGGGATGAGCATGATCATTTTTCTTCCTTCCTTTCTTTTTTTTTTGAGCATGAGCTTTTCAAAGTACAAACTGGATCACCTTACTCCCTCTCTTAAAATCCTTCAGTGATTTATCCCTTAGTCTTAGCACAGTATCCAAACAACTTTGTGAGAGTAGTGATTTTTGTCTGTTTTGGTCACTGCTGTATCTCCAGTAATGAGAACAGTGCCTGGCGTATCACAGAGGCTCAGTAAATAAATACTAGTGGAATAAGTTACATGATGGGACCTGGATTCAACCCAAGTCTGTCTGATTTCAAAGCTCACTTTTCAGTACTTATTGTTTTTAATTAAATATTTATTTAGTTAGTTATTTTTAATTGAAGTATCATTAATTTACAGTGTTTCAGGTATACAGCAAAGTGATTCAGATATATATATATATTTTTTTGTTGTTGTTGTTGTTGTTGTTCATATTTGTTTCCATTATAGGTGATTACAAGGTATTGAGTATAGTTCCCTGTGCTATACAGTATGTCCTTGTTGTTTATCTATTTTATATATAGTAGTCTCTATTGCAGTAATTCTTATACACACACATCTTTGACTTAGGTTAAACTTACATACCAGTAAATGTACCAACATTTAGTGTACAATTTTATAAGCTTTGACAAATGCTTGCAACTGTGCAACCCGCAACCCTATCAAGATATGAAACATTTCCATCACCCTCGAAGGTTCCCTTTTGTCCCTTCCCAGAACTTCTCCACCCACTTTGCAGACAAAGGCTGTTCTGTTTTTACCTTCATCATAGGTCAGTTTTGTCTTTTCTAGACTTTTAGATGAATGGAATCATACATTATGAAGTCCCTTGTGTCTGTTTTTTTTCCACTCAGCATGATGATTTTAAGACCTGCCCATGTTGTTAAGATTGTCAATAGTTCCTTTTTATTATTGAGTAGCATGCCAGTGTATGAATATACCACAGTTTGTTTATCTTCCTCCTGTTGATGGACATTTGGGTTGTTTTCAATTTTTGGTACTACATATCAAGTTGCCACGAACATTTGTGTTCAGGTCTTTTGTAGATATATGTTTTCATTTCTCTTCAGTATTTATCTAGATATGGATTTCCTAGGTGATATGGAAAGAGTTTGTTTAATATTTCAAGAAAGCTCCAAGCATATTTCCAAATAGATTGCCACCAGCAACGTATGAGAGTTGTGGTTGCTTTACATCCTTGACAGCACTTCGATATTTGAAGTCTTTAATTGTAGCTACTCTAGTGGGTGTGTTGTGGTATCATTATGGTTTTAATGTGTGTTTCCCTGACGTGTGCCTGGTGAGCATGGTTGCATGTCTTTTGGGCCATTCACGTATCTTCCTTGTGAAGCGTGTTTAAGTCTTTGGCCTATTTTTTATTGGCTTGTTCATATTTCTACTATTGAACTGTGGGAGTTCTTCTTTATATATTCTGATACAAGTTCTTTATCAGATAAATGTTTTGCGAATATTTTTTCCCGGATTGTGACTTGATTATTCTTTTTCTGCTCTTTTTTTTTTTTTTTTTTTTTTTGCGGTATGCAGGCTTCTCACTGTTGTGGCCTCTCCCGTTGTGGAGCCTGTGCTCCGGACGTGCAGGCTCAGCGGCCATGGCTCACGGGCCCAGCCGCTCCGTGGCATGTGGGATCCTCCCGGACCGGGGCACGAACCCGTGTCCCCTGCATCGGCAGGCGGACTCTCAACCACTGTGCCACCAGGGAAGCCCTTTTTCTGCTCTTTTGATATATAGGATCTTTTAATTGAATGAAGTTTAATTTATCAGTTTTTTTCTTTTATGGTTCATATTGTCTGTGTCCTAAGAAATATTTGTCAACCCCAAGGCTGTGAAGACATTCTTCCGTAGTGTCTTCTAAAGCCTCCATTTTAATCACTATAACGTGCACCCTCTCTTTGACCTTACTTCTTATAGTGGATGCATTAGTTCATCAGATAATTTTTTATTAGAACGAGCTGATGGGAGGCAGTGTACTGATAGCTTTGAAGTCTGACAGATGTGAGTTCAAATCCTGGCTCTAATACTTGCCAGCAGTGTGACCTTGGCCAAGTTAATTGATCTTTCTATGTGTAAGTTTTTTCATTTGTATAGAGGGGATAATACCTCCTGCTTATCCTACAATGAAGTTATGATTATCAAATGAATAATCATATGAAAGCTTCTTAAAACAGGACATAACACATAGTAAGCTCTCAACCAGTGGTATCTGCTGTAGATAGAATAATTTCTGTTCATATTATATCAGTCTCACCAAGAGCTCTTAATGCTAGAGGCAGAAACAGGGAGCATTGCCTTTTTTCCCCTTACCCGACTTCAAACAGAATCATTGAAAGTAAAAAAAAAAAAAAAAAAAAAAAAAAGAAGAAGAATCATTGAACGTAGTAGAGATGACCCACCTGAGAAGAAACTGGCTATTGTTATGGACAGAGTTATTTATATATGAGTCTAAAATCACATTTTTATACTTTTTTTTTTTGTGGTATGTGGGCCTCTCACTGTTGTGGCCTCTCCCGTTGCGGGGCACAGGCTCCGGACGCACAGGCCCAGCGGCCATGGCTCACGGGCCCAGCCGCTCCGCGGCATGTGGGATCCTCCCAGACCGGGGCACGAACCCGTTTCCCCTGCATCGGCAGGCGGACTCTCAACCACTGCACCACCAGGGAAGCCCCATTTTTATACTTTTGATTAATGTGAATAACAGAATCTCCCGGCACAGATATGACAGATATGATTATACAACTCCCTGGCAGAGAGGACAATTTTATTGAAAACTGAAATTGTATGACAGAGCAGATGCAATGTTTTTCCAGAAATGCGACGTGCTGGTTAAATGTGGTTAAAGGCAGATGTGTAGAAGGTTTTTAAGTTGACGTTGTACAATGAAAAGAGCAGGGACTTTGAGATGAAACAAACATGGAACTTGAATTCTTGGCCATATCACTTGATTGTTTTGAATCTCACTTCTATCATCTGTAAAACGTAGTTTAACTAAGTACTGGTGAATATTTTGTGAGTGTTACATAGAATATGAGTACATAATCTGGCACATAGTAGGCCCTTGAAAATGGTACTTATTGGTTAGCCTCATATTTTTAGTGATTGTATTATTACTTTTATATGTACTGATAATATCAAAGGTGAGATATCGAATTTCAAATGAGTTACATCCTAAAAGAGGAAAGCAATATTTTTTATGGATTTCTCCTCTGTGTTTTGGAATTATATTCACAAAATACATCTGTTTGATAAGTGAGGCCATTTTCAGAACACTCACTGATTCAATGCATTTCTGAATCAGCGGAACATCCCTGGCGATTTGTCATGTTGGAATGATGGCTATACACGTTCCAATGATCCTGTGTAATGGAGAAGAATGTGGCTTTTGCTCTATACATTTCCGCCTTTAATACCTTCCCTTTCAACATCTTCCTGTCGTCGTGGGGAGAGGAAGGAGAAGATGATGCATGGAAATTGCTCTCTGCTATTGCTACTACTGCTGCTTTCAGAATGAATACACACACCCAAACTCAGAAGGCTATTGGCTGAGCATTCTTCCTGCCTTTTGAAGGCATCAAAGACTTTCATCAAGCCTTTGGAGTGACATCTGCTGATGTCCTCCCCACGGGAATCACTCTAGGCCCATCATACACTGGTCTCAACCTACCACTATAGCCCTACCTCTTTTCTTGCCAGAGCAAACCAATTACCGTTCTCCAAACAACTCCCATGTTGTACTGTTTCTGCATCTTCGCTCGTGCTGTTTCTTTACCCAAACTTGAGAAGCTTTTCCTCTCATATCTCTCTGCTGAAAGTGTATCATCTGTTCTGAGTTGAATAGTGTTCCCCTAAATTTCACGTCCACCTGGAACCTCAGAATGTGATCTCATTTGGAAATAGGTGCTCTGCAGATGGAATTAGTTAAGATGAGGTCATACTGGGTTAGGGTGGGCCCTAAATCTGAAGACCCGTGTCCTTATAAGAAGGTTGTGTGAAGACACAGACACATGCAGGGAAGAGGGCCATGTGAAGCTGGAGGCAGAGACTGGAGTGATGCAGCCACAAGCCAAGGACTGCTGGCCACCACCAGAAGCTAGGAAGCAGCCAGGAAAGATGCCTAGAGCTTTCAGGAGGAGAGTGGCCCTGCCAACATCTTGATTTCGAACTTCATCCTCCAGAACTGTGAGAGAATAAATTTCTGTTGTTTTAAGCCACCCAGTTTGTGGTAATTTGCCATGGTAGCCCTAGGCAACTGTGACACCCTTTTTCAAGGTCAAGCTGAAGTATGACATCTTCCCAGGTCTCCTCAATTAGATGTAATTTCTCACTCTTCCTGACCTCTGTAGCAAGGCAGTACTGCAAAGATCACAAACTTCGTTGCCAGAAACATCTTGGCTCTAACCCTGGCCAGCTACTGACAGGATTTCTTTGTCTATTCAATGGAATTAATGATGCTTACCTAATAGGATTGTTGTATCATAAATATGATTCTCCCTCCCTTTCTTAATTGATTCACCCATTCTGCCTCATATTGCAATAATTTTGTATTAAGGGCAGTAGTTCTGTTATTACTGGTTCCAGTGCTGCAGGGAGCATGGGTAGGCGTGTAGTTAACTGCGTATCACCCAGGACAGAACGCAGTCCCCACCAATGGTAGAGACAAGCAGATTTCCAGGAGTCTACCGTTCCAAGTGGAGGGTGTTAGGAGTCCAGTTTTCTACACTGGGAGTTCCAGCCATAAGTCTGTCGATTGAGTTATAAAAGATAAATGGGGAAGTCTGCTTTTAGCTCCTGAACACCAGAGTTGTAAGATCCAGGGTGGAAGTTGTTTCAATGGCTAGATGTGGAGCAAGAATTTTGGAAAAGTAAGAGCCCTCTGCTGATTGCACAGCTCCTGTAGATGGCACTGGGACATCCGTACACTTGAAAACCCAAATGTCTTTCACCTGGAAAGCTGGTCTCTCTTCCTCCAGGACACTGTCCGAAAAGGCCTCATCCCTGGAGAGTTTCTCTATTTTTTCACTCCTGGAGTCTGGACTACCAGGCCCAAGTCGGGAGCTCAGCATGTGCTCCTTGTCCTGAGTTCTCTTTGACTGTCTGCACCCTCAGTGCCCACCCTCACCAAGCTTTTAAAAAAGGTCGAGAGTAATATCATCCCCTTACTTTTAGTCCATCATATCCTTTTCCAGATATATCAGTTGAGAGCCTTTTTGTGAAATCACACTGAAGTGTTTATAGGCATTGACTGGTACCCCGGTTAGCATGACAGAGTTAATAAACACAAACGCCTGCCCCCTCTGTCTGGTTAGCCCTTGTATTAGTTTGGTAGGCTGTCATTAAAAAAATACCGTGGTGAAGGGCTTCCCTGGTGGCGCAGTGGTTGAGAGTCTGCCTGCCGATGCAGGGGACACGAGTTCGTGCTCCAGTCTGGGAAGATCCCACATGCCGCAGAGCGGCTAGGCCCGTAAGCCATGGCCACTGAGCCTGCGCATCCGGAGCCTGTGCTCCACAACGGGAGAGGCCACAACAGTGAGAGGCCCGCGTACTGCAAAAAAAAAAAAAAAAAAAAAAAAAAATACCGCAGTGGCATGAACAACAGCCCTTTATTTCCTCATAGTTCTGGGGGCTAGAAGCCTAAGATCAATGCATTAGCAGCGTTGATTTCATCCTGAGGCCTCTCTCCTTGGTTTGTAGACGGCCGTCTTCTCTCTCGACGACGTTTGTAGACAGCATCTTTCCTCTGTGTGAGTGCATATTTGTGTTCAAATTTCCTCTTCTCATAAGGACACCAGCCATACTGGATTAGGGCCTCACCCTAATAGCCTCATTTTACCTCAGTTACCTCTTTAAAGGCTTTATATCCAAATACAGTCACATTCTTACAGGGGATTAGGACTTGAACATATGAATTTTGGATGGACAGAAACCATAAGCAGACCTGTAGTTGTCTTATGATCAGGATCAAAATGCTTTGAAATCACTTTGTGATGAGTTTATTATTTAGTCTTGATTCTCCAAACATCACATCTTCTACACGCTGAGACTTCAGGGTCATGGTATATACATAGAAATTACTCCAGCACGATTTACAGGTCTTCCTCATCAGGAGAGGCAAACAATTGACAGAAGTTAGTACTTGTGAACACCTACCATTGCATCACCACTGTAATGGGATGTTTAATTTACTCCTCACAATCACTCTGATGTGGAAATTAAGATTCAGAGAGACTAAAGTGATTTGGTCAAAGGCACACAGCTAGTAAGTATACTAGAGTTGAGATTTAACCATAAACCCATCTGATTTCAGAGCCATGCCCTTTCCAGATGCATCCCTTATCTGGATTTGAAAAACAAGTTTCCTCTTTCCCATTTCAAGCATGTTGCACTAAAATGAAAAAAAAACTTTATGACAGAGTTTCTAGACATTTACAGTCTTCATTTATTCATCCTTCTATTTATCATATACGCATACTTGACTGTGCTTTCTTTTTAGTATTGCCTCGCTGTTTTTTTTTTAAAGCTTGCCATGCACATTGCACAACTGAAGAATTAGGAAATGGGGACAGCAAAGTGGTTAATTATAAATTGTAAAAGGAACTGGGGTGGGGGTGGTGGTGCACAGAGCCCTTTCCGCCATGCTGGTGTAACGAAGTGATTCAGATTTATCCTATGGCCTCTGCAATCAAGCTCCACTTCACAGCACATTGGCTTGCAGTACCCAAAATGGTCTGTTCATGTGTGTTGTTCCCTATGCAGTTTTGTTCCCAAACTCTGAAAATGGTCAGAGATTATACAGGAAAAGTCAGGAGCATCCCTGTTCTCCGGAAAGTTTCTGTGATTGTGACATATTTTGTGATACTATTTCTACCCAGTGAATGGTTTGGTTCCTAAGGATGAATTCTTTGCAGAGGAAGGGGCTGTTGGCAGTTCAAGTGAAAGATAAAATACATTTCAAAGGATTGCAGGGCCAGTTAAAAACGATGATGGCAGCGATAACAGCCATGCTTCCTACTGTTGAATTCTTTCTGGTTTACACGGACCTTCTATATCTCATTTGATTTTCACAAAAATATATTGAAGTGATCAGTCAGAGACTGTTATATCTACTATCCAGATGTGGAAATTGAGGTTCAAAAAGGTTAAATGGAGGCAGAGAAAACTCCCAGGTCTTTTGATCACCCCTGACTTTCTTGCTAAATTCCTCTTTATAAGTCCAACACACTGAGTTCATTCCCTTTCAACTGTTGAACATTTTGTCCTCCTGGAACAATCTATAAGTAGAATTGGGGCCATGAATAATTGCTTACTAGTTTCAATTGCCCAGTGGATGCCAATCAAGATACAGGGGTTCGGGCTTCCCTGGTGGCGCAGTGGTTGAGAGTCCATCCGCCTGCCGATGCAGGGGACATGGGTTCGTGCCCGGGTCCGGGAAGATCCCACGTGCCGCGGAGCGGCTGGGCCCGTGAGCCGTGGCTGCTGAGCCTGCGCGTCCAGAGCCTGTGCTCCGCGGTGGGAGAGGCCACAACAGTGAGAGGCCCGCGTACCGCAAAAAGAAAAAAAAAAGAAGGGGCTTCCCTGGTGGTGCAGTGGTTAAGAATCTGCCTGCCAATGCAGGGGACACGGGTTCGAGCCCGCAGGGGAAACGGGTTCGAGCCCTGGTCTGGGAAGATCCCACGTGCCGTGGAGCGGCTGGGCCCATGAGCCATGGCCGCTGAGCCTGCGTGTCCGGAGACTGTGCTCCGGAACGGGAGAGGCCACGGCGGTGAGAGGCCCGTGTATACCGCAAAAAAAAAGAAAAAAGAAAAAAAGATAGAGGGGTTCTTTTCTCTCCAGGCCGTGTGCAGCCAAACATTTACTAAATTCAGGCCATATTTCAGTCTTCCATCTAGTGCTCTTACTGCTAATAATTCATAACAGATAGCCACCATGTATGGAATATTAGCCATTTGTCAGGTGCTGCCTTTGCCTGGTATCTCCTCTTCGCAAGAACTCTGCAAGAGATGTATTATACCCACATTACAAATGGGGAGACTGAGGCTTGGAACTGTTAAGTAACTTTCCCAAGGTTACACAGAGAGTAAGCCACAAAGCAAGAATTTGAAGTCATTGAATGTAGCTTCTGACCATTGCTTTTACTCACTCTATCTCTTTAATTGGGAGAAGTCCATTCCTAAGGAAATCTGTTGACAAAAATAAATACTAATCTTAGAAAAATGCAATGGAATATGTACTGGAAGGTGAAATTGTCAACTTACCTGCATCATCTAATTAGGTAATAGTCTTCTAGAGTTGTATGGGAAAGCTTATGATGTAAGCCAAGCCTCTCTGGGGGTAATCCACAATCGCTGTGTGTGCACAGAGGATGCTTTCTTTGCTGATTCTTGATACGAAATGATTTCTGACCGCCTATCTCTCTACCGCACCGAATCTGTTTTCTCCATTCCACGTATTAGTTTTGGTTCCTATGTAATCACTTAATTGAAAACATGCTCACCACTAGAAGTCTCAGTTCCTGGATGCTTTCCAGATGAAGAGTTCATCACTTCTGTTGGCAAGTGGTGTTGATAAGCATCAGAATGAAGAGCCCTGGGTAGGTAGAGCCTTTCTTCTAGGAATAGTCCCCTCTGTGCATGGAGCCAGCAGGAGCACTGAACTGAACTGGCTTCCTTCAGACTCCACTGCCTGAATGATCTGGAGACACCTGTCACTAATGTTGCAAGCTGTAGTTTACCCTCTTCACAGGAGCTGGCAGAGGTCAGCATCTGTGCTGGGGGAGCAGAGCAGCAGTGCTTAGACAAATCATCCTCATGACTCCACATGCTTTTAGGACTTAGGACTTTGATTTGGAAGGCTCAGTGCGTGTCCTGTGGACATCTCCTTGTGCAGCAGTGAAGAACGCCATTTTGGATGTAAAGATGGAGGGGGTGAAAGTCCAAGCCTTCTGTGACGCTACAGGTCCATCCTGAGACTCTCTGTTTCAGAATACAGTTGGCTATCTTTTCCTGGGCTGTTCCTCGCAGGTGCACTCTGACCTCTCAGTGTGGGCTGCCTCTGTACACTTACTGCCTCATTTCAGCCCTCCCGCCACTTACAGGAGCAGCATCCTTAGAGCAATGGTGACCAGTAGCTTATATGGGAGGTCACACTGGGCAAAGGAGAACTGTGCATGGGATAAGTAGTAAACACTTTCAATACATGGGACCAGAAGGAAGGAAGGAAGGGACAGATGGTTTTCAAAATTAAAATGCTTTATTGATCCCATGGTGGTGGTAGGGTGTTGGGAAATGTTTATTCTTAACATTTTAGATTACCCCTTTCCTGAATAGAATAATACCAGTGAGAAAATTGCCACTGCTTTTCAGCTACTAAAAAATTTAATATCTAAGCATATTTGAGAAGCAGCAACACAGAAGCTGCTTTTTAATCTTTCATCCTGTAATTAGCGTGCCTGGCTCTAAGATGCAGCCTATGATCTATCGGCTACTCAGGAGTGCTTTAGAGGATTTTTGAGCTGGAAAGGCCCTTGGATATGATGTAGTCTAGTGGTTCCAAAAGTGTTCATCACCAAGGGCACCCTTAATTAATTTTCCCCTGCATTCTATGTTTTAAAATGTCTGGCCTACTAAATAAATTACATTTATCACATCATAATTTCTTTTCCCATTGCTTGTTGCTCAGAGCCATTGATAACCACCGATTAGAGCATCTGGTCAGCATGAAATAATCAGTGTGACCACCGTAAGCTTATAGAATTCCTTCCCAAAGCAAAGGCACTCATTGAGTTTCCCTGGGGTCTAGATCTCAGGGATCTTTACAATCCAGCTCCCTTAGGCTTATTGAAGTGTTAAAAATAGCTCATAGACTCCCGTCATGACCTTCTTGTAATCCTTGTGGAGAGCCAGTCATCTTTTTCTCCTATGAGGACAGGTGAGGAGACTCAGATTTAGTAGCCCAAGTGACTGGCCCAAGGTCACACACGCCTTAATGGCAAGGAGGACCAGAACTCATGTCTCCTGTGTCTCCCTCCTCTTTCTTCACATCCTCAATTTTCATGTGCTTTGAGTCTAAGAGCTTAATTAATATTGTCTTGTATTCTTTGGTGACAAGGGCTTTTTAATGAGGAGACGGGAAGGAGAAAACGGCAAATTATATTTGGGTAACTTTGAGGATGGCAGTGTTGGGTACAGACCTTTTGGATAACAGAAGGAATCACGGAAGCTGGAATGAGAGTATAGTTTTATGGAAAGGGCCCAGGCTAAGGAGTCAAAAATACATGGGTTCCGTGTCTTCCTCTGCACTTAGTGGCTGTGTGACCCTAGGTCAGTTCCTTACTACCCTGAACTTAGGTGACTGGCACGCGTAAGCATCCCCTAAGTATTTGTTTGCTGAATCAGTAGAATCAGGACAGTGGTGCTTACCTCATGGGGCTGTGTGTGGATTGCATGAAATGATGTAAATGGATTTCCTGTAATGTGCCTAACATATAAGAGATGGAAAAAATAAAAATCCACCATGGATTCATTAAATAACCTGTAAAGTTATACTAATAACCAACTCTTAATTTTGAATTTGTACCCAGCCTCCTTTCCGGGAATAATTTCAGGCATCTCGCTATAGACTATCTCAGGCACTGTTGCTCTTGAAAAGGTTCATTTAGACAGTCAAAGAGTATCCATGTTGTCCTGTACACACTGTTCCTGAGGGCTGAGAAGGCAGGGAGTTATTCTCAGCAGTGAAGTTCATTCTCCTCTTTTGCCTTCATCCCTTTTCCAGTGATGGTCTTTGCTAAAATGATTAGAATTTGAATAAAAATACCCAAGGCTGGCTCATTCCCAGTCCTTCTAGAGGGAGAGAAGATCCACTTAAGCTTTTTTTTTTCTTCTTCTTTTAGCCCCATGGCTCTGTGACTGTTGGATACTTTGTAGTTAACCAGGCCATTTTTGACAGATACACCTACTTCCCAGTAGGTCAGATAATAAAGCTTTAGCGGTGTGTTCTTTATGTGATTTTCATTGGAATCCATATTTAGGAAACTTGGCAAGCTCATACTCTCTTAGCTTAGTGAAGTGTTGAGACACAGCCTTAATGGTAGGGCTTTGGTTGCCACATATGGCCCTATGTGTAGGGTGCCAGTCACATTGACAAGAATGAGTTGTGCACAGCCTAGAAGATGAGATGGCCAGACCCTGCTACACATTCCACATTTTGGGTCGCAGAAGGCCTCTGTAGCCCCTCATCACTGGCCATGGGCTGTGCGGGTGAGACAGTAACATCCTCATGCACAGCTCCGGAGCCCACTTTGATGCCCCGGAGAGGACCAGGTAGCCTAGTCTTTGATCACCACTCCCCTCTCCTACCCCGGATAGCTAAAAAAAACACCCCACCAAAACCCACAGAACCCCCCGCCACAAAAAAACCCGTAGTGTGATTATTATGGAGGGTTTAGAGTCAGTAGGAGAGAGCAGGTGAGATTTACTGCGCCCCGCCCCCTGGAATTTTAGATGTAGAGTTGATAGAAATTTCATGAGCAAAGTAGAATCTTGGCTGGTCTAATGTTTGCAGAAACTGCTTGTCAGGCTCAAATAAAAATTTTTCATCTTGTAAATGGCCTAGAGCAATCTCGAAGATGAAAAGTTGTATGTTGCAAGGCAGAACAAACAAACAAAATACTTGAAGAGCACCATGTACAAGGAACCAGTATAATGAGAATTTCCCCGGTTTTGTTTTTCTTGCAGTATCTTGGGGCTTTTTTTTCCTTGTGAACTAAGGAGATGGAACGTACCTTTGAGTCCAGTTAAGAATGGATTCTTAATTAACTGTCCAGAGATTTGTCTTGTGAGGTCAAATTCTGAGTTGGTTCTTTCTGTGGATAGGAAGAATTAGCTCTGTAACAAGCAAACGAAAGATTGTATTTCTTCTTACTGGCTTTTCTGAGGAAGCCAGGGGAGGAGAGGGCACCAAAGAGGACATTATCTCATTGCTCAAATGACCGGGTGTTTTGGACCCAGAACTGTGGCTGAGTCATAGCTGACCTCAGGTCAAGGCTCCTAGGCTGCCTCCAAAATGTCCCTTTCTTTGCCAAATTGTTATGTAAGGGTGTGTGTGTGTGCGCGTGTGCGCGCGCATGTGTGTGTGTGAAGATCATAATCCTGCCTTGGCCCTTTGGGAGGCACCCTTCCCAGTGGAGTTAGCACTCTGCTTATCGACTTGGGCAGACGTTTTGCTCCCAAGGAGAGAGGGGGCCTGGGCTCTGGGGTCTTAGCTCGGACATTTATTACATATATGGCTTGGGGCCAATGGCTTATCCTCTCAGCCTCAGTTGGCTTGTCTAAGAAATGCAGAGAATAATAATACCAACTTCCAAGAGTTGTTTCATGGCTCAAATGAGATATTCCATGTAAAGACCCTTCTCGCCATGCCAGGCATATAAGAAAGTAGCTGCTCAGTGAAAGATAGATGAGAATCGCAGGGTTTTGCAGGATAAGGACTGCCTGGGCTTGGAGACTATTTCTTTGAATGCCGCACTAGTGAGGAGACCTCATCTTCTGTGCCAGTGAGTTACTCAGGGAAGAGTCCTGACACACGGCTACCGGATGCAGGTTGAAGTGCTGTCTGGTGCTCCTTAGTTTGGGGCATTGGTATCAAGGGACTCCCCGTGAAAGAGGCCTGAGTATAGATACAGAGTGAAAAGGGCCCTCAGACACCTGCAGAGCAGCAGAAGTGCCACTTTTTCAGAGGAATGAGAGGCCATAGGTAGAACCCAATCTGGCCATGAGTTTGGGCAGCAGGGACTTCTCATTTGAATGCTATCCTGTGAGGTTTGAGAACTTTCTCTCTGGACCATGCTGGGGATTTGCAATTTGTGAAATATGAAGCAGCATCTGTGGTTTCTTGCTTTTAGCAGATGAATAAAGGGGGAGTTCTTTTCACTGAAGTGCTGTTCTGGGCCAGTTGACCTATGGCTTGGTTTCCATAAATACATTTTCACTAGCAGCTTCGGCAATGCCAACAGGAGGCCAGGCTAGTTCCAGATTCATTATTTCCTGGCACTATCTCAACCAAGCATGAAAATCTTCATCAGACTTTTGGGTTTTGTTTTGAGAAATGGCTTAAATACCAGCTTTTCTTCGAGCCCTTTAAAAGCAAAGTAAAATTAAAATTACACTTAAGCCCAATCCCCCTGAGGACGGGGAAACCTCTGCATATGCCTCTCAAGGCCTGGTGGACAAGCTTCTCATCAGAGCCTCTCTGGCATTTCCCTTGCTCTGAAGTCCAGCCCATAGGAGGAGCGGGGTAGAAAAGACTGCATTGTAATCTTCCCTAAGCATCTAGGTTTAGGGCCTAATTTGTAAATAGACAGTTTCTTGGAAGTACATCAAGCTCAGCCTCAAATCAGAACATCTCTTGGGGAGAAATCTGTATTTAGATGTTTCATTTAAAAATTCATCATCGAATAACAGAGTATTTTGTTGCAGCTCCTACTTGATACGTTCCAAATTCTCCGTAACTCATTTTTGATTACAGTGATGTCATTAATAGTGGATGGAGTGGAGAGGACAAGATTGTGCCAGGGCCTCAGCGGCGGACAGAGGGTGGCACAGGCAGATAAGTCCTGGCTCCCTGGGACTGCTGAAGCCAGCGACTCTCAGGCTAAGAGCTTGCCTCCCTTTTCTGGATGCCTGTTATTTGCATCCTAGAACTGCTGTGATTTGGCCAGGAGACAGGCCTTTTTAAGTAGTGGGCAGGAAATGAACTACTGAAAAGGTATTTGGCAAGCAGATTGTTTCCCCCGAAGGCTGGAAGAAGTGTCTGTACTGACAACCGACACTTTCCCCATTCTCTCCTCATCCCATTCCAGTCATCCCTCCCCTACTCTTGTCAAGGTCGCCAGTGACCTCCTGTGTGGCCCAGTAAAATGGTCTTCTCTTTCCTCGTCTCATTTGATCTCTTAATCGCATCCATGATGGACTGCTCTCTTTTTTTGGCTTAGCTGATTTCACGTTCTCCTGGTTCTCCTTCCTCACTGGCTACTCTTTCTCAGCCACCTTTACTGGCTTATCCTCCTCTAAGCAATCGCTAAATGGTAGGACTCCTTGGAGCTTGCTTCTGGGCTTTCTCCTCTTCTCCATCTCTATATACCCTGCCCTGGTGATCTCATCTATTCTTGGTGCTTTAATGTTTTGTGCAGTTGACTGCCATATTTCTTTCTCCAATCCTCATCTTTTCTCCCAAATGTGTTGTGCTAAATATTCTCTCTTAAGCAGAAGACTGAAGTAGGGCTGACTGTGATGCACACTGATGGTTTAATGGCCTTTTCTTTTTCTCCTTGGCCTTTGAGTTCCCATTTCTAGATCATTCACCTAGAGAAACTCTTTCAACAAACATTAACAGATTATCTACACTGTGTCAAACACAGTGCTAGCTGCTGTAGAAATTGGGGGTTGATGGAGAGCCAATTGCAGTGCACTGGGCTATGTGTATGCATGGGATGGTAGAGGAGTGTGTGTTCATCCATGCAGTCATTAGTATGTACATCTTCCTTGCAGATATTCATTTGGCAAATATTAACTGGGATCTATCAGTGCACCAGGTGCTATGCTGTGCAAGCCTGTCACACCAGTCATGTAAGAGGACCAATTGAGAGAGGTGGCCTGGCTTTACAGGGAGGTGTTCTCTTAGGCAGAGAAAAAGAAAGCCAAAGTCACCCACATTCTCACCTCCACCCCATAGGAAGTGCTTAATTAATATTGGTTGAATGAATGAATGAATGTATTATAGTGTAAGCAGGAGTTAGCCAGAATCTGTGCTGGCCAGCTATTATGCAAGCCACTAGGGCTGGAGAGATGAATGATACCAGGTCCCTGCCATCAAGGAGCTCAGGTCACAGTCTAATGCAAGAGAATGAAATGTTAACAAGTCAATGCCACTGGTGGTATCACTGTTATAATAACAGCTAATGCTTATTGAGCCCTTATGTCCAGGTAATACTTCATGGGAATTAAGTATTCAAGTATTATGTCCAGGTAATACTTCATGGGAATTATCTCCTTTAATCTTTACAATAACTCTATGTGAGATATTTGATTAGTCCCCACTTTTCAGATGAAGAAACCATCACAATGAGGTTAAATTTTTTAAAAAAGGGACAAAGGCAAGATTCAGACCAGGCCAATGGACTCTAAAACTTGGGCTCTTAAGTGCTGTTGACATTGTCTTTGGGTCTGGGCTGAAGCTTGAGGGAATTTTGGCAAGCATCAGTAAGATTACTGTGGGAGAGCTCTTTTTGTGCAAAGAGAAGGAGCCCAGGGGTGGAGTTTTAGGGAGAAGTAGTAGAATGTAGTAGGCTTAATGGCCCATGTAGCACACCCTGTGCAGACTATGGGGCCGTATGTCCAAAAGATGATTGAGCCTTAGTAAGAATTTTCATCTCTGCTCAGATGCAACAGTGGGACCTTGGCATCACCCAGTATGCCTTGTCCCTGTCTGTGGCCCTAAGGATCCATAAGGGACCCAGGAGAAGCAGTGGAGAGATTAAGTCTTCACAAGTATTTCTTGAACCTTCTGCCCAGCCAGGCTGTACACTTGCAGCTGGAAGCAGCAGGGCCTGTAAGTGTGCCTGATGCAGATCCAGGTGAAAAACACACCACATAGGTTCCATTTGTCTCAGTTATGTGACACTGTTAAAAAAAGACAAAACTATGGTGATGTAGATCAAAGCAGTTGTCAGGAATTAGGAGTTAGGCAGGCAAGTAGCACGAGCAGGGAGTGTTTTGGAGTGATAGATCGTGTAGATCGTGGTGGTATTTCCCTGAATCTATACATGTGTTAAAACTCATAGAACCGTACACCAAGAAAAGTCAGGTTTACTGTATGTTAATTTTTAAAAGCAAAATTTCAGAAAGAGCCAAGGCCACCTACATAGTTTTTATTTCTCATCTCTTAGTTCCTGCACAGAAACACGGGCACTTATAGCCTTTAATGACTTGGCAGGGCTGGAAGAAGGCTAATAAGGAAGACTGCTTGAACTTGGCCCTTGACTCTTTTTAAGTCATGAGAAGCTAATTTATCCTCCCATGTACCATCTCTGTTGTTAAGCTACCAAATGCCCTTATTTGGAAAATGCCACATAGGCAATGTAGGATGACGCATGATGCTAGGGCACGCTCCAGGGAAGTAGTGTGAAAAGAGCATCGTTGCCCAAGTTGGAGCCCACGATCCTCAAATGCTCCCCTTTGCAGCTTTTTCTCAGTGTTAGAAGTGACTTCAGTTCCTGTTAGTACTTGCAACCCAGAGCAGGCAGACCTTGACTTCCATAGGCCCTGACCCCTCGGGACGGGTCACCCACCAAGCTTTCTGCAAAGATTAATGACTCTGGAACCTTCAATTCAGGTGCTCTAGGGCAGAAGGAGCACTTGTTTCCGCCAGACTGGGGAGCTGTCCTTTTCCCCTCTCCCTCTCTTGTTTCTTGTCCTGAAGTCTTGGGTATGCTCTAGTCCAGAGCAGGAGGAAAGAGAGGGCATGATTTGTCACCAATTATACTGTAACTGGACTAGCTTCGGTGATGTGCATAGTATTTTTTCCAAGCTCCTCCCCTTACTGGTTGTTGCACTTTTGGCAAGGCATTTAAACTTCTTTGATTCTTTCCTCATCTGGGACATGTGGATAACAATATCTTCCTTGCATAACTTCCAGACAGACCGTTTGGGTCAAATGTCAAAGTGCTGGGCACATTTGTATGATGATAAGGATGAGTTTAATAGGATTTATGCCGGACTAGCTTGGACACCTACCATTTCTTCCCTTGGGACTGCGTGTTGTGATTTCCAACCTACTAAGCCACCCAATGGCGGACACAGTTTTGCAACCTAGAGCACATTTCATCCAGTTTATTTTCAAAGTGAGCGGAGAGCCACTCTCCGTGAGCAAAACACTTTTGAAAGAAAATACAAATTCCCATCAAGGTATTCTGACATGTTAGACAGGATGCCGAATTGTTACTGTGCTACGGAATAATTAGGCAGCATTGAAAAGCAGTTTTTATCATGACAGCAATTCATTTGTGCTTATCTGCAGTCAAACCAAGCATTTTTTGAGGTGTGGTCATTTGGGGGCAGAACAACCGGGCTTCTTCATCCCTATCAGCTTTTTGAGGAGAAGGCATCCTCTCCTGTGGCTATGGGCCCACTCTCTCCTCTCCTCTGAACTCCCATGACATTTTGCTGGGACCACCCTTACAGCTGTTGCCATATTTTCCCTATGGCATCATTGCTCCTCTATTTGCCGCATCCCTGATTGGTCTAGAAGCCCTTCCAGGGCGAGCATTATGAATGTGTAGTGTGTTGTGCATGGCTGGTATGTGGGATTTAGCTCTTGAGTTGAAAGTTAAAAGAGGTTACATTGAATTCTAAGAAAACAATGGCTTTTTTTTTCATTTAGAAAAGCAAAACTAAATGTGTTGATTACAGAAAATTTTGAAATATTGATTAGCAAAACAGAGAAAATGAAGATCAGCTATAATCCACCACTTAGGTCAACAGGTTCATCACTTAATCCAGCTTCCTGTGTACAGTTACTATGGTTGATGCTGTGAATCTCAAGATGGTATGGCGTGGCCTGTGCCCTCAGCCACCTCACAGATTGGTGGGGAAGACAGATACATGAGCCTCATCCTGCAGGCATTTGGGAGCCAGTACAAGTTTTGAGCAGGACACTGATAAGACGAAAATATTTAAGGGATATTTATCCGACAGCAGTACGCAGGATGGTGTGAAGAAAGCGAGGCCTAAAGCATAGGGGCCAGTGAGGAAGCCATTGCTAAGAGGCCACACGTGCTGTTTGGCCTGAAGATTAAGATGATGTCACTCAACCAGAGTGACCTCCTTCCCAACTTACTCACCCTGGGGACTTCCAAGAGTGAGACTTAGAGGGTAGCCTTGCCCCATTCACATTGACTGAGCACCAAGAGCCTGAAGGAGCCCCTCATTATAAGGGCGGCAGGCAACGTTTTCTCTCTCTCTCTCAGACTGGCTGAGCTCCCAGGCCACACTGCAGAACCCAAGTCCTGGGGGGGACTTTTCTTTAACCCACAAGGCAGCCACTGGGGATCCATGTTAAGAAATGTCTTGGAGCATCTTCCCCAAGTCTACCCCTGTGACTCTCGAAGAAATTGAGATTTTCTAGATTTTAAATTTAGAATTCCCTGGCCGTCCAGTGGTTTGGACTCTGTACTTTCACTGCCGAGGGTGTGGGTTCGGTCCCCGGTCAGGGAACTAGGATCCTGCGGGCCGTGTGGTGCGACCAGAGGGGGAAAAAAAAAAAATTTAGATTTTTCTTAAAAATCAGAATGCTCCTGGTCAGCATGGTATAGAACCAAAGACATTTCAAGCTAGAAGAGCCATGGAGACCTATCATTTTATAGATGAGTTAAGGAGACCTGGAAATGTCATACTTGCCCAAGGTCTTGGTATTGTGAGTAAGTGGCAAAGGTGGGCCTCAAGTTTTGCTCCCGACTCCTTCTACCACGACCCGGCCACTAAATGCAAGTTGCTTCCAGGCTGGAGAAGATGGCTGAGCCTCTGCAAACCAAGGCCTTTAGAGCTGGGGCACCAGCAACAAAGCCCAGATTCAAGGGACTCTGGTTGATTGTCACCGACACAGTGCTGCGATTTCAAAACAACCAGGAAGCAAACAAACTCAAAACTTAACACAAACAAACACATTACACTCCTTTTAGACATTTTTCCCCCTTCTATCTTCTGCTGGAGTTATTTTTCAGTTTATTTCAGGAACGGGGTTTGGTTTTAATGGCACTGTAAACTGGGATCTGGGATGGAAGGCTGGGATTAGTGGGCTTGTTTTGCTGTAAAAGGTACTAAGCTCTTCTGACTTTATAGCTTGTACCACTTATCTTCGAGGCGATATTTAGGTTTAAAGGGCCACTGTTGGGGGTGACAAGTATACCATTGGAACCAATCTCAGGAACAGTAAATGGCTAAAGCCTGCCTTCAGGAGAGGTGAGCTACCCTAAATTCCATAGAGGAGTGACCTTTTTGATGAGGGGCGTAGTTTGCTGCTGGTTTTTCAATCTGTGTGTACCTAAGCTCTTAGGAAATGGACATGAGAAAACAGGAGCTACATTTCTTAGAAACTGAGCTCTGGTCATTCTTTCCTATTCATATGCTTGTTTGTTTTTATTTGAGCCCACAAACCTATTTCTGAATGCTGCAAATCGCCCTTTGTCAGGCTCTTACTAGACATATACATTTAGGGTCCACCTGAGGAGAAGTACACCCTGAGTTTTTGGAAACAGTAAATTCTCCTGTCTCTATATCCTTGGGTAAAATTGGAAACACGAAGGCTTTTGTGTATCGATTTACAGAGCTGATGATTCTATTCAGATGTAGCTACCTTAGGTCTGTTGGAGGCCTGGAGCCATTTGGCCATAGAGAATTGTTTTCATGTTTGGAAGAAAACTCAGCCCTGAGACAATGTGACACGTTCTTTTTTTTTAAACATCTTTATTGGAGTATAATTGCTTTACAATGGTGTGTTAGTTTCTGCGGTATAACAAAGAGAATCAGCTATATGTATACGTATATCCCCATATCTCCTCCCTCTTGCGTCTCCCTCCCACCCTCCCTATCCCACCCCTCTAGGTGGTCACAAAGACCCAGCTGATCTCCCTGTGCTATGCAGCTGCTTCCCACTAGCTGTCTATTTTACATGTTCTGTTTTTAATGAGTGTATTTTCCTGTTTCAGCTTAGAGGTGTTGGTTCATCATTTTGATTCTTGACAAAGGATTCTGCTTCGACTTTCAGCTCCCTGGTGGGTTAGAGTTTCACAAAAACATCTGCACTAAAGCAAAGGGATTCGTGCTGTCCTAGACAGTGTTCACTAGAAGGTTGCCCCATAAACAGCTGTAACCAGCAGCATGCCTGTCAGTCTCTACTCTCAGTTGTAGACAAGCCTGTAGCCCTCACTGCTGGCTAGGGAAAAATTAACAGTTATTAAAAAAGAGTCCTTTTCTATCAGTAAGGAACCAAGTGTACTATAGCAAATGGGCTGTATCCAGTGCTCAGGTATTTCTTCTAGTATCTTCCACAGCACGTACTCACTATTGCTAAGCATTGTGGGTAATTAGGGAGCAAATAGCCCCAAAGATTGGCCTTGAGGGAAAAAAAAACATGACTGGAATTCTGATTACGGTAGAATATCCTTTTTGACTTACAGTTCACAAGAAATTTAAGAGAAGCGATCTTAGAGGGTTTTTCCCCTTCATTTCAACTGTCCTTTCTTTTCATTTTTCATCTCCTGCAGACAACCAGTTATTACATGGAGGATATGTATGTACCTCGGTAACCCAAGTTGCTAGAGATACATCAAGTGCTTCAGCCCAGAGCAGTTGAGGGAGGTTTTGGGGGTATCTCCGCAGCCCTTGACTTTTCAAGTTCAATAATAAATCTGTTTGGTCCAGTTGTGGTACACAAGCAGCCCGGGCTTATTTGTTATCATCTCTACTAAGCTGCTGAGATAAGTGCATGGGGAGGCTGATTTAGCAAGTGAAAGTGTGTCGTGTTTTAGTGTAGGTTCTTAGGTTCATGAAGAAAAATGATGCTTGGCAAATGACTATTTTTGACTTTAAAGATGAAACAAAGATAAAAAGACTTTCAGATCTGTCCTAAGTAGCAGCGGAATGTTTTGTTCACGTATCTTCATTCCTGCCTTTTCTTTGGATTCGGAGAATTCTTTCTTTCTTTCTTTCTTTCTTTCTTTCTTTCTTTCTTTCTTTCTTTCTTTCTTTCTTTCTTTCTTTCTTTCTTTCTTTCTTTCTTTATTTTGTGGTACATGGGCCTCTCACTGCCGTGGCCTCTCCCGCTGAGGAGCACAGGCTCCGGACGCACAGGCTCAGCGGCCATGGCTCACGGGCCCAGCTGCTCCATGGCATGTGGAATCTTCCCGGACCGGGGCACGAACCCATGTCCCCTGCACCAGCAGGCGGACTCTCAACCACTGCGCCACCAGGGAAGCCCTCTTTGTTTAAACAAAATTTTTTAAAATAATTTTATTGGAGTACAGTTGCAGATCTGCTGTACAGCATTGTGAATCAGTTATACATATACATATATCCACTCTTTTTTTTTAGATTCTTTTCCCATATAGGCGATTACAGGGTATTGAGTAGAGTTTCCTGTGCTATACAGCAGGTTCTTATTAGTTAATCTGTTTTACATATAGTAGTGTGTACGCGTCAATGCCAATCTCCCAATTTATCCCTCCCTTGGTGAAGTCTTTTGAGGGGGAAATTTGCCCCATCCGGAAAGCAGTATGTTTTCCATTCTATATGCATTTTACTATCCATTACCTTGTTTCTGTTAACATTAAAATAAACAGAACCCTACAACTGAACACAGTAGTTCTTAGTTGAATTCAGGCAGCTTTCAGATAGAAACATTATTGTATTATGGCACAAATGCGGCAGAAAAAAAATCAAAACACCCTAGCACAACACATGTTTCACTGGGTACTTGACAAATATGTTGGCCTCAAAGTAAACAAGCTATATTCTCTCAGACTCGATGAAGCTCATTAACTCTTTCAGGCCACTTGCTGCTAGGCACCCAATACCCTGCTGGCTTGAAGCCGTGGCTTTGAAGACTATTAGTTTCCTGCCAAAGACTGGCTGAGAGACAGAAAAAGGCAAATTTAGAATACATGCTGCATTTGTTAGGCAAATATTTATTTAGCGTCTGCTCTGAGCAAAAACAGTGTTAGGGACTGGAAGTACAGTGAGAAGTGGAAGGCAGGTAGCCCCTGCCTTTAAAGAGCTTACAAGCTGTTGAGAAGATTGAACACACAGATACACACACACGCGCGCTGCGCGCGCACGAGTGCCCGCATGCATGCATGCACACACAGCTAAGGCAGGGAAATAAGAGTTCATGACAGTGTATGACCGAGGACGACGGTGAATAGTGTGGACCACAGTTGCTGTAGAGGAGTTTAGGGAAAGGAGGTCATCACTGTGAATTCAAGGAGCCAGGGAAGGGACTCTGGCAAAATGGAGCTTGAACTTGACTAAGGAGAACTGGGAGAACATTGTAAGCACAAAGAAGAGGGAGTCTGATGTTGCCCAACTAAGGCAACTACTTGTTGAGGGCCTCTTACTTGGTCATTGTCAGGGGCAAAGAGAAGAATAAGCCAAGCATCATCTAGGCTATCATGGAGCTTATCCTTTAGGCTGAAGACAATTCTTTTAATTATATTTTACTGGCTGAGTTATTACAAAAGTGCAAAGTGCTGTAAATAAGTTGAGAATCCATTTGAACTGCCTAAATAAAAGAGGCAATCAGATTAGAGGAGTCTGTGAGTACAACCTGCCCTGGGCCGTGTGGCGGGATCCAGGAATGGGTAGGTCAAGAGCTAAGATTACTTGTTCCATCATCTTGGGTCATATAGGCACTCATCCCAGCTTCTAAGACTGATTCAAGTTTATCTCTTCTCTCCTTTTCCCCACACGAAACACAAACACACACACACACACACACACACACACACGAGTATTTTTTGGTTGTTTTCTTTCTTCTACTTTCACACACTTAATGGCCACATCAGCCTCAGCTTTAAATCCACTTCCTAGTTCAAGTATCCAACGGAGATGGACAAGAATTCCTGTGTTCCGTTGCCACATTGGCCATTCTGATCCAATCAGCTATGCCTCTTGGGTTAAGTCATATGGCTTTGAGAAGAGAGAAAGAGAAATGATTGTCATTTCAGGCACAGACAGCCGTTGTTGAGAGAAAGGGGAAAAGCCCAAGCAGAGGCTTAATATTTGACCCAAGCACAGTGTGTTTAACAAACATTGGAGAGCCTGGTATCACTGAAAACCAGGCTCACTGTGGTGAGAATGTAGACTAGAAAGGTCAGTAGTGTGGGTCTGTGTTTTAGGAGATCATTTCAGGTATGGAAGAGGGAAGTCTTCGGGTCTCATTGGTATTGAGGTACATTCTGACTGCCCAACTCGTAGTGAAACAGTAGAGAAAATTCCTGCCCTGATGGGGGCTCGTGGGAGTGGAATAAGCGTTTTCTGAGATTGGGTTTTTGATTTGAAGCTCCTGTGGATTCCTCTGTGAGAGGAGCTTTGGTGATTTCCCTCTCCTCTGGAGATTGTGCTGCCCTCTGGGGATCAGGAGATGCCTGGGAGGTGAGGGAACCCTGGGCCTGGCCTGACTTCCTGAGATCTCCGTGTTAAACACCTTCCCACAAGACAACTGTGTCCTTCAAAGGCAGAAATGGAAGAGATTCAAAAATCTCCTCCAACTCCCCCCTCTCTAGATGGAATGCAATATACATGTGTAATACACAAGCCCCTTTTCTTGGAGGAACCCTCAACCCCCCAGATAGGATCAATGTTTTAATAATGCCTATTGCCCATCTTAGAATATTTAAATTATTTATTTTTTAGAAAGTTATAAAATATCCATTTATAAAAATTTAATATAGAAGTTAGAATATTTGCTTATTATGGGAGAGTCAATAAAGTACAAAAAGTGCCTGTCACACTAAACACCCAAAGAAGATCAAGTTGGCATTTTGTTATCATTCTTCCCAATATTTTATACATGTTGTATATATTTAAAATAAAATTAAAACAATGTGGTACATACAGTTTTGTACCCATTTTTTCCCCTTAGCATTATATAATGAGCATTTCCCCGTATCAGTAAATATTCCTAGTGGTTATATAGTTATACAGAAATATATTTAAGTATTCACTTATTTGGGCAAATTTAATTGTCAGCTTCCCCCCTTCCCAAATAACAATGCAAATACATATCTTTGTGTGTAAACATTTGACCCCTTCTCTGTTTCCTCACTCCAGCTTTCCAGAATTTAAATTACTAGGGGAAAGGGTATGAAATTTTAGGTTCTTGTTACAGAGTTCCAAATGGCTTGCTACAAAGAGTGTACCGATATATACACATCCACAGGCAGTTCATGAGGGAGGTTGACTAGTCCATCCTCTCTGGTGCTAAGTAATAGCATGGCTTGTAATCCATATCAGCTGGAGAGCGGGAAGGCTCCTCTAGGTCAGGGCCCATGACATTAACTTCTTTTATGGTGCTCAACACCTATGAGGCACAATACACCTGTTTGTTGAGTAAGCCACCGCCAACAGGGAAGGTGGTAAGATCCATTAGGATGGCACGTGCTTTGCTCCAGGTCTGTGGGGACGTCAAGACAAAATTAATTCAAGCCTGTGTAGGAGGAAGTAGTGGAGAGATGGGATTGAGAAGTGAAGGGCTAGTGAACGAGGATGCTGTTAAATGCTTTGGAACTTAATATCAGCAAATCCGGTCAGGGAGAGGAAGATGTTCAAGATACAGTGTAGTCTACTCCATGCAGCAAAGCGCAGGGAACTGCAGAATGCACTGTGCATTGAGTGCTTATGTGACCCAAGATGATGGAACAAGTAATTTTAGCTCTTGACCTACCCGTTCCTGGATCCCGCCACACGACCCAGGGCAGGTTGTACTCACAGACTCCTCCAATCTGGTTACCTCTTTTATTTAGGCAGCTCAAATGGATTCTCAACTTATTTACAGCAATTTGCACGTTTGTAAACGAGGATCCCCTGGGCCTGGGATTAAGTAAGAACTGGATAGGTGACAAGGAGGTCAGCTTGTAATAATAAAAGCCAGATTTTTATATTCATTCCTTCCTTTATTCAGTCATGCATTAACGAATAGTTTTTGAATTGGCACTATTTTCCTAGTGGGGATGTAGCTATGAACATAGTGTTGCAGCTCCTGTTCTGGTACTTCATTCAAATGCATTAGGTGTGGAAGTTGGTACAAGGTTTGCACTCTGGGCCTAAAGGAATCATCTTGGCTTTCTAAGAGGCTGACTGAGCAAGACTCACTCCTCTCTGGCCACAAAGGCCTTCTTGCTGCTCTTCAAATATGCTAGGCTCCCACCTCAGGGCCTTTGCACTGGCTGTTCCTTCAGTGTTGAATGGGCCTTTCTCAGATACCCACTGGACCAGATCTTTCATCTCATTCGGGTCTTTGCTCATCTCTTACAACATCAATGAGGCCTACGTTGACCACCCTATTTAATTTATTAAATTTATTAATTATTTTAAAACCCCAACTCTGACACTCCTGCTCCCCCTTATTCTGCTTACATTTCCCCCTTTTCATCAAATTATACTATACTTTTTATTATGTTTTATAATATACTGATTTATTATGCTGATTCTTTATTGTCTGCCCCTCCCCACTTTTTCATGAAAGCAAGGATCTTTGTTTTGGTCATGCTATATTGCTGGAGCCTAAAACAGTGCCTTGCACACACAGTAGGGGCACATTATATATTTGTGGAATGGAAAACTGATCATGTGATTGGCAGCATGACGTTGAAGAGCACGTTCAGAAAAGCAAGGGAGAAAATCCCCATCCCCTGGGCTGTGGGCGCCAGGTTGAGGTCTGAAGAAACACGCTGCTCCATTCCTTGGGGATGGTGGTGAGATCAGCCGGAGGGATAGGACAACATCATGGGGAGAATTTGGGTTTAGAGTGTCCTGGGCGGCTTTGTCATGGTAACAGTAATGCAGGCCAGCATCTCAGAGCCCTTAAAGTGAAGGACCTCATCCAAATGTTGAGACCAGATTTCCATGGCTGCTGCTACTGCTGTGACTACAGTCTCAGCCCCTCCTTGATCACCTCCCCCTCTGATCGGTGGTCTCAGCAAACAGATGCTTACTGCCACGTATAATCTGCAGGACATGTCCCATAGCCCAACTCAGCCCTGCCTTCAACACCAGGACAAAAGAGGATTATAAGAAGACGATTCACTGGGGGTAGACTCTTTGGGAAGTAGTGCCACAGCTTCAGTATGGGCAGCTGAGGGGATAGGGAAGGTGGGGGAGTTTCTAAGCAAGTTTGGGAATTTTAAAAAATTCATTAATTTTTATTTATTTATTTTTGACTGTGTTGGGTCTTCGTTGCTGCATGCGGGCTTTCTCTAGTTGTGATGAGCAGGGGCTACTCTTCATTGCGGTGTGCAGGCTTCTCATTATGGGGGCTTCTCTTGTTGCGGAGCGCGGGCTTCAGTAGTTGTGTCACGTGGGCTCAGTAGTTGTGGCTCATGGGCTCCAGAGCACAGGCTCAGCAGTTGTGGCCCACGGGCTTAGTTGCTCCACGGCATGTGGGATCTTCCCGGACCAGGGCTCGAACCCATGTCCCCTGCATTGGCAGGCGGATTCTTAACCACTGCACCACAAGGAAGTCCACAAGTTTAGGATTTTTTATTGAATCTAGGGGCTGTTACTCATCCCCTTTAGGGTGTGGGGAATGGGCTGCAGGGAGAACCACAGCTGGTTTGTGGTGAGTCATCCACTTGTATTTGTACTTTGCCTTCCATGGAGGAATCCAAGGTTGTTCTACAATGACTTGGTTAAAATTAGCACTGTCAGAGAGCTCCTTAAAGAGTCTTGTGAAAAGTCTTCCAAAATAAATCAACATGGGCTTTAGTCATCCCCTTTGCTTCTTTCTTCAACTGGAAATGATTTTAATGGGAAGATGAGCCAGTAAGATCTTTGTGGTTGCCATTTTTGAAGATACCGGTTATGATAAGGTATGGGGATAAGGTAGAAAGGGTCAGATAGGGGTAGAGGGTCAAAGGCCAGCTGTGTCACTAACTTGCTGTGTGACCTTGTATGGTTTCCATAACCTCTCTGATTTTCATGTGTCTCATATGTAAAAGGTGGGGCTAACAGCACCTCCTTTACCAAGAGTCACTAGATGTGTAATTAAGTGAAATAATGTATATGAAGCATACTTTTTGGTATATATAGGCCCTCAACAAATAGGAACAGAATGATAATGGTAACTGCTTTCCATAAATCCTTCAAATAACTATGCCCCAGACCAAGCTCATCATTCCCTCCCCTTGTGTTCTCGTTGAGAACTGCTGCTTCTTGACTTCCCTGTAGCTCTCAGGGAGCAGCATTCGTTCAGAATCCTTGATGGCTAATCTCTTCCTGTCCATTGCCACTTCCGATGCTCCGGTTCTGCCCTTCATCACTTTGTACAGGGACTCCTTTACCAGTACTTTTTTCTTGAACCAACCCCCCTCCCCCCATCTCAACCACCTGGAAGTTCACCTACTGGGGTGGAACAGAGCCCTGGGTCTGCTTCCCAGCCTTTTGGCGTAGGCTGGCCCAGAGTAGGTGCTCAGTAAAGACTGTCTAGAATCAAAATTTATGGGAAGCTGTGACAAGGTGTCCTGAGGGTGGATTAAATATCATTTTCACTATCTGAAATGACTCGGCTTATTTCTTTATTTGCACACATATATGTCCTTGCTGCCTGCAGTGTTGCCCGTCTTACCCCCGTGTCATGTCAGAAGGGGTTAGATGCCCAGACAGTTCACCGTGCACCATGTCATGCCTGCAAGACAGCAGGGCCCTTGCCATTCTTATTATTCATGGCTGTGTCCTCAGCACGGAGCCTAGTGCTCTGTGACCATCTTTTCCAAATGTGAGCAAATCCTGCCTGAAAATGAAGTCGATACACAGAAAAGCAAAGTTAGGAGATGGACAAGAGAGGCCGAGCACTGCTGACATTGTTCAAACCCTCAGATCTTGTCACACCTGAAGCCAACACGTGCCCTTCGACATCCCGTTTGTGAGCCAATAAATTCCCATTGTTACTAAAGCTCATTTGACTGAGGTTTCTGCCGTTTGCAATCAAAAGAGGACTGACTAATACACCATCTCTCCTCTACCTCCTAAAGCTTCAGGAAAATCAAAAGGAACTTTTCATCAGCAAAAGGTTATAAATTCTGCTATTAAAGTTTCTTTTTCTGCCTTGATCAATTCAGGGATGCAGAGATAATGATGCCACTGGAGACCGAAGGCCTTGGTAATGGCCTAAGGAGCACCTGAGGTGGTGGCTACTTTCAATAAAGGAAGTGGCATCTGAGTTGACATCTGAATGATGAAAAGCAGCTAGATACGTGCTTATTCAGAGGAAGAGCATTCCAGGTAGAGGAGACGGCAAGTACATAGGCCCAGAGACAGGAAAGGGCTCGCTATTGGTTTGAGAACTCTCCAGAAGGTCCACGTGGCTAGAGCTTTGTGAAACAGGATCTGGATGGGAGTGAAGAGGTAGCCAAGGGTGACCTTTCCGGAGAAGGCATGACTTGAGAGCAGTCTGGGAATCTCCCTCTGTCTGACATGAGACAGGAGGGAAAATGGGCAACAACAAAGGCAGTAAAGGCCTGCATTCATTCAGTAACATCACAGGGCGGCTTGCCTGGCAGGCACTGTGTGGTTCAGTGTAGCTGTACAAGATGATGCCTGTAAGGTTGATCCTTTAGAAAGTTAGCAGAGCTGGGAATAAATGGCTCAGGTTTGACACATAAATTAACCTCTCACATTCACCAGGGCTTAATTTAGTGATGGCTTCCTCATTGCTGTAGATGGGCCAGCAGTACACCCTATCTGAGCGTGAGCACCTACTCTCAGAATTTTGCTTGGTTTCCACAGGGTAGCACCATAAAATATGAACTCGTAACATCAATAAATTGGATATTATGAAGCTCATCATACTTCAAACATGCTGGTGATTTAATAGCATGTGAATATAATAAAAGTGTATCTTTGTTTCTAAGTCCTGGGACAGTGTGCTTACAAAATACCTTGAGAGGGCTTCCCTGGTGGCGCAGTGGTTGAGAGTCCGCCTGCCGATGCAGGGGACACGGGTTCGTGCCCTGGTCCGGGAGGATCCCACATGCTGCGGAGCGGCTGGGCCCGTGAGCCATGGCGGCTGAGCCTGCGCGTCCTGAGCCTGTGCTCCGCAGCGGGAGAGGCCACAGTGGTGAGAGGCCTGCGTACCACAAAAAAAAAAAAAAAAAAAAACCTTGAAATCATGTTTATTCTCTGGCACTGAGAGCATCCTTAAGTCATTAATGTGCCCACATCCTGAATATGGAAGCTGCCATTTAAGGAGATTGGATAATGCAATTTAATTCATCTCAGTTCAACAAACGTAGATGAAGTGCTTGATATGGATTTGCAGTCTAGAAAGAATGATTGGATGGAGGAGCAAGAGATGAAGCAAGGGGTCCTATTAAGGACATTCTGGGGAAGAGAAGATATTAGCATGAGCTATGAAAGTGACAGTGGAGATGGTAAGTGGGCAGATGCAGATATTTGGGGGCTACACTATCAGGACTTGGAGACAGATTCGAGGTGGGGAAATAGGGAGATGCGAGAATCGAATGTTATGTCTGTGGAATCAACAGACAGGGGCCAACTGACTGGGACGGTGCTGGTGCTTTGATAGAACTGGGAATCCTTGAGGAAATCTAGTTTGGGATGATGCTGCCATCTGGAAGGCAGGTCTAGAGTTGAGGGTCAAGTTCTGAAGATTTACTTTTGGAGATTACCCCCCTGACGATGATTGTTAAAGCCATGGCAACGGATGAGCTCCTCCAGTAAGGAAATGTAGCAAGAGAAGAGAACTCCCACAGGTGGAGGCCTGCAGAGTCCTATGCAGACCACCCTGCCGTCACCCACCATGCCTTTCCCCATTAGGTGATTAGAACCATTGGGTCCATCTTGATTTGGGATTCAAGCCTTATACTATGGAAGAGGGGAATTTATGGGAACGTTCAAATTCTGCCACTGGAAGCCTGTTTGATGGTTGGATGATGGACCTCAGACATTGAGAATAAACGTTACATCCACTCAGGATACAGTTAGGAATCCCTAATTTAACATATAAATATTTTCAGAAATGGGAAGTGATTTCTTGGAGAGGTTTATTTGGGGGCATAGCCAGCAGCAAAATCGGCTATTGACACCCTGACCTGAAGACCAAGACGAGGAACAATAATGCAGAGGTTTTGTATCTTCTTTTAATTCCGTGAGACGGACCTGGTTGGCCGATTTCTCTGATTGTTTCATGTATGGAAATTTTATCTCCCCAATGAATTTTCAGTTCTTTTGAAGCATAGGTTCGACCTCATGATTTCTGGATCTCCCTACAGTTCCTAGAACAGTGTAGGCCTAGTGCAACATGCATTCAGATATCTTTTGTGGAAAAAAATTACAAGTAGAATCCTCAGCCTAGATAGAAAAATCCTTGAAACACGGTCAAGTCTGTTCACATGTCTGTGTGCACTGCTGCAATTAAGCAGTCCCATAAATATTGACTTTCTTCATATAAATTCCAAGATATCTTTCTTAGGCTGAGGCAGAAAGTCATATGGAGAAACCATAGCTTCAAGGGCTCTTTATGGCTGGAAGTTAGAAATATCAAGGGAATCAGCAGTAACAAAGATGAAAAAGAATCATTGTAAGACACCATAAGGAACTTGGTAATAGCATTTCTTATAATACATATCCCATGAACATTGTCACTAAAAAGGCAGGGCCACTTTGGAGTTAGAATTAATACCATATGAAATGATAAATTTGCAAAGAACTTGATAAATGTCCATAGCATCAACGCCTGGGTTCACAGTAAAACAAGACCTTAGGAGTTCACATTGCACAAATTCTGCCCAGTAGGCATGATGAGTGGATGCATGTTCTAACCCAATTCACTTTTGATGACCACTGAATTGCATCAGGAACTTCTCAGACACAACGTCATGGTCAGTAAAGTTTGTTTCTGATTTAAGTAATACTTAATGGGAGTTGGGTAAATTAATATTAGTGTTGAATATCAACCTGGCACTGTACTAAGTGTTTTACAGAGATTATTTCATTTAATCCTTAAAATAACCCTATGAAGTAGGTTTTATCATTTGATCATTTAAATCCGTGCCAGTTCTTTTGCACATAGTTGGGTAGAGTTGGGCCGAGTTTGTGGAGCCTTGCCAAGGACTGTTGAAACATTTGTCAATGGCTATGAGATAGAGACTATGGAAGACCAAGAGAACTTGGAGCATTTTCCCCAGCAGCTATTCTCAATACCTCCTCAAGTTCTACCTTTCTTTGTGGTTAAAATGTTGACCAATAGTCTTACAACTCTGGCAGACTTGATATCACATCGGTTATCCTCATTTACCTTCTCTATAACAGTTTATGGAATTGTCTATATGATTTGATGTCACTAAAGTCAAGAAGACCACGAAAGGTAAACTTGTCCATGTAAGGAAGCCTCCATAGGCTAAATCGAATCATCTTTGGCTTACTTTGTGGCAACACGTCAAATTAATTTCAGCTGACGCTATAGAAAAAAGGGGCAACTTTATCATCATCATTATCATCATTTCATACCAGCCATTAATCACATTTGTGCTATGCCAGGCACGTTATAGCCATTATTTTAATTAATTTTACAAAAAGAAATCTCTGTAAGGCATGGAGTATTGTGCTGACTTTGTAAGAGAGGAAACTGATATTCTGAGAGCTAAGTAATTTTCTCATGATCACACAGCTGGTAAGTGATAGATCTGTGATTTGAAACGAGTTATGCTTTAGTCACTTTCCACAAGACCTCCCTGTGTCACTCCTCTATGGCCACATCCATCCCCTTTCCCTAATCTCTGGTAACTACCTTGTTCGCTCTTTAACCTGTATTTTTTCTGTTACTGTTATTCTTTATTATGATCACAAAAGAATTCCAACATAGACTGTTGGTACAGAAAATAATATTAACTCCTCTTACATGCCTTCCAAAAAGATCAAACAAAAGTTAAAATTTTGTCTCAGGTCTATGCCCACTTTTAATTTTTTAAAACATTTTATTTTGAAATTAATTATAGATTCACAAGAGGTTGTAAAGAAAGGTACAGTCCTGAGCCCCCGCCCCAGCTTCTTCCAGTGTTAACATATTATCCAACTGTAGTACAATGTCAAAACCACTGACAGTCCTTAGAGCTTATTCAGACTTCTCCAGTTGTAAGTGCACTCATGTGTGTGTGGTGGGGGGGGCAGTTCTAGATAATTTCATCATGTGTGTAGCCTTATGTAACCACCACCACAGTTAACATACCCACTGTACACAAGACGTCCCTGTGTTGCTCCTTTATAGCCAAACCCATCTCCTCTCACCCTCCCTAATCTCTGGCTACTACCTGTTCTCCACAGCTCTATGTTATTTCATAAATGTTACATGAAAGGGATTATATAGTATGTAAACTTTTGTGATGGACTTTTCTCACTCAGCATAATTTCCTTGAGGTTCATCCAAATTGTTTTTTTTAATAAGCGTTTAAAAAAATTAATTAATTAATTTTTATTTTTGGCTGCGTTGGGCCTTCGTTGCTGCGCGTGGGCTTTCTCTAGTTGTGGCGAGCGGGGCTACTCTTCGTTGCGGTGCGTGGGCTTCTCATTGCAGTGGCTTCTTTTGTTGTGGAGCACAGACTCTAGGTGCGTGGGCTTCAGTAGCTGTGGCACACGGGCTCAGTAATTGTGGCTCGCGGGCTCTAGAGCACAGGCTCGGTAGTTGTGGCGCACGGGCTTAGTTGCCCCGCGGCATGTGGGATCTTCCCGGACCCGGGCTTAAACCCGTGTCCTCTGCATTGGCAGGTGGATTCTTAACCACTGTGCCACCAGGGCAGTCCCAAGGTTCATCCAAATTGTTGCATGTAGCTTGCTGTATGGTATGGGTGGACCATGGTTTAACCAGTTGTCCATTGAAGGACATTTGTATAATTTATAGTTTTTGAAAATACGTCTTCCTTTCTCTGGGATAAATGCCTGAAAGTGCAATTGCTGGGCCTCGTGTTCTGATGCATCTTTAGTTTGGAAAGGCACTGCCAAACTATTTTCCCCAGAGGCTGTCCCTTCTCCCCCTTGTTAATTTACATCTTCGAGATGATGTTTGACGTAGAACATCTTTTTATATGCTCCTTGGCCTTTAGGCCTTTCTTTTCCTTGAAATTCCTATTCCTATCATTTGCCTATTTTTTTCTAATGAGCTTTTGGGCCCTTTTCTTACTGATTTTGTTGCAGTTCTTTATTTATTGTTGATGGTAATCCTTTTGTTGGTTAAATATATTACACATGTTTTCCAACCTGTGACCTGTTGGGTTAATTTCTTTGTGGTATCTTTTTTACGTTCACATTAAAATTTTTAATGTAGTCACATTCATCATTCTTTCCCTTTATGGTTTGTGGGTTTTGTGGTCTTGAATAAGAAATCCTTTTGCAGTTTATTCGTAGATGAGACTTCATAGAGCCTCAAAGAGTCTCTTTGCTCTCAATTTATACCCAGTACTACCATTCCTGCTGATCTGATGTTGAAGTACTTCATACACCAGTACATTGGAAGGGGTCAGGGAAATTCTGGAGACAGTTACACTGATAACAGCAAATAATGATGATTTTCACTGCATCTCAGTTCATTGTACTTTCTGCCCACCATTCATTCTATTCGTCCTTCAAGGCTCAACTTAATATCTACTCCTCTGGGAGTAGATTTCCTTGACACTTTTCAAGTCTTCCTCCGAGTTCCTTCTCTACGATCCCACATCACCCTGTGCTCCCCTCGTTATAGTGCGTCTCACACTGCAATGTAACTGCATATTTACTCCCCGTGTCCCCCACGTGGCTTTGGCTCCATGAGAGAAGAGACCGTGTCAGTCGGTTTCACAGTTGTACCCTCAGCAAAGTGCCTGATCCCCTGGTAGGTGACCAGTCACCTTGATTGAATGTGGGGATGAGGGAGATCCATGGAAAATAAGCAGACCTTAGACCTCCCGAAGCACAGTTGCTCAGTGTGCTTGGTGCAGAGGCAAACTCTCTTGTGACCCAGGACTCCCTTACTCATGGGAGAAGCCGGCTGGCTAGGGCTCTGTGGGCTGAGAGGCTTAGAGCAGAATAGTGTCTGGGGGTCACAGGCTACAGTGTGGGGTTTTAAGCGCAAGGCAGTCATGGCGGGTGGGGGGGCGGGGGTCTTGGTAGTGAAAAGGGCCTGGTAAACCAAACAGAGTAAAGGAAAGCCAAGGACCAATTCCCGAGAGAGCACGTGTGAACTACAAGCCTCAGTGTCAAGAACCAAGAACTCCATGAAAGTAACATTGAAGCACGGGTAGGCAGAGAGTCTTACACTGTTTTTTCTCCTCTATTTAAGGAAGCAGAGAAGTGTGTCAGCTGTTCAGCAAAGCTTTTGCTCCAAGATGGTTAAACTCTCTGGTGGTATGGCTCCCTTCCCCCATCAGATATGGGCACATAGACACAGACATGTGTTCTTTCCAAGCGAGATGGGCCAGACCTTAAAAAATTCCTGGCTGCTCCTTTTTTCAGATGAACCGATCACGTACTTTCCTTTTGGACTCAGTGTAGCTCCTGAAAATCATTCCACCGGCAACTGAGGAGAAAATAGGGCCTCTTTTCCGGCAGCCCCTGCTGCTCCCGGGCTGCAACTGCCACCGGGAAGCGAGAAGCTTCTTTTTAATTAGAGCTGAAAGCCTAATCTTATGTCACGGCCACCTGTTGCAGCCAAAATAGACTCTCCAGATGCTGCCTGGAACAAAATGTGCCACACCCAGGCAAATGAAGAGTAAAAAGAGGAAAATAAAGAGCAAACTTCGAGAAAGCAGGAGACATGGTGAACAGTTCCATCATGTTTACAGAACTGGAAGCAATTGTCCAAAAGTGAACTATCATTTTGAATCTGTGGTAGATTAGAGGAAAGGAAATTCCCTTAGGCGAGACTTGCTGCTCACCAGGTAAAGTGAAGGGTGGGGAAGGCACACAGCTCAATGTGCATTTACTTAAGTCCTCGACTGCTTCGCTATTCAGGATGATGCCGCTCCTTTAAAATTTCTCTTTATTCTGGCATAATTCATAGCACTCTTTGAGGCCACTACATCACTATATTTAGGATCAGCTTCAAAAAAAATCTTTTACATTTCCATTTCCTCTCTTTCACTCTTGCTCCCACCTTTTTTTTTTTTTTTTGGTGTGTGTGTATGTGTAATTTAGGGACAGTCTGGTTTAGTAAAAAGAGCTTTTGGTCCAAAAGCCAGTATGTGTTGGCTGTGGCAGTGGCGCTGCTACTGAACTCTCACCATGTGAACGTGGGCACATTCCTTCTCCTTTGGAGCATTCAGTGAGCCCATCTGTACAAAGAGAGGCTTTAGAGACTTGAGCTTTCAGGTTTCCTCTGCTTCTACTCATATCGGTCCTGTTGAAATATGATCACTACTCAGCTGGATATTGATGTGATGCCTGAACAGCCAGCAGTCAGTCATGTGATCATTCTCCTAACTGAAGCAGCTTTCTGAAAGCAAACAATTTGTCAGTGCGTTCTGCTTGCTTCATTTTAATATTTTTATTAATGATAACTTTGACCACATCAGAAGTGGGACTTTATAATCAATGTGATAAGCTGAAAGCAGCCCTTTTCTGACTCATTGCTGCCCCCTTCTGATGGTGGCCTCTCAGAATGTGGACCCTTTCTTTGCATTGTAATCTAGACGCCCCTGCAAGCTTCCCCATCTTCATCATAAAGCCTGTTTCTCCTGTCACCTGGTTTACCCAGATCAGAGATTTCAAATGTGTTCATTTCACTTGCCAGCTTTAGTCAACTGGTGAAAGATGTCAGGAGTCTGTTCAGAAGCGTCGTGCGGACTGTTTGGCCACTATGGATTTAGGATTGTCAGAGTAGTCAATATGTTAGGAATGTGCCATCGCAGACCTGGCATGAGATTTTCAAGTCATCTCCTGCTGTTTTCCAGTCGACTCACTGGGGATTATGGAGTAGATGTTGCTCTACGATCAGTAGGCCTCCCGAAGCCCTGGAGACACCCTTTGTGCAACACGAGCAGGACCAGTTGAGGAAAAATTATCCAAACATCACAGAGCTGATTGCTGTTCACTTTGCAGCTTCTTATGATCCAGGACAAAAATGTATCTATAGAAGTACTTGCTATGAAATGGGCGAAGTGTGATCAGTGATGGTGCCAGAACCCAAAGGAAATTGGAGAAACCAGGACAGCCACCATGTAAACTTCCCTACCATGTGTTCTATGCATACTATATGCCAGGTATTTTTAAAGACACTTGACTTGCTAGCTAATCCTCACAGCAGTCCTATGATGGAGGTACTGAAGGTTTAAGTAGTTTTCCAAAGTTCACATGACAAGTAATGAGTACCTTTACCTCTCTGATGAGTGTGTGGAAATTGATGAGAGTGATGAAGAGAAGGCCATGAACTCATCAACTCGAACCCTTGAGGATCTGGGATTCCTCCCCTGTAGAGCCTTTCTGACAGTAGAAGACGACAAGTCACAGGGAACTTTTGAGGCTTTAGTGGATCAGTGAATAACAGCCCTTCATTCTCCATCTGAGTCCTGAACCAAATGAGGCACAGTAGTGAGATAGATGGAGAGGAACAGATCACCTTGATTTGTGATAAAGCTATTTAGAGATCTTGGCTTAGGTCTGTGGCCAAGCAGACCAGAACACATGTTCCTTCAAGCAAGCAGACTCCAAGGGAAGGGAGGGAACTGAGCCAAATATGCTGGTTCCTTCCTCCAAACTCATAAAATAGACTGGTCACTCCTTCGAGGGGAGGGATCAGTGAGTTGGTGGCAGAGGCCGTGCTATAACTCTCTTATTGTATAGGCAGGCCCTCCACGTGGAATCATGAAGATACCAGAAGAAAGTTGTCCTCATAGATACAGAGTGTACTGTTGAATGAGCTGGGTCAGTTCCAGGGAAGCCTAGTTCTCCAGACCAGAGCCAAGAAGTATAGTCCCTAATTTGGGAATCTTCTAGAGTGCCAATCAGGTGGATTAAGCAAGAAGTCTTAGCGTATAATTCCTGATGAGTGATGCTAGTAGCAGGTTTTTTAAAAATTAATTAATTTATCTTTGGCTGCATTGGGTCTTCGTTGCTGCGCGTGGGCTTTCTCTAGTTGCGGCGAGCGGGGGCTACTCTTCGTTACAGTGTGTGGGCTTCTCATGGCGGTGGCTTCTCTTGTGGAGCACGGGCTCTAGGCACACGGGCTTCCGTAGTTGTGGCACACGGGCTCAGTAGTTGTAGCTCTCGGGCTGTAGAGCGCAGGCTCAGTAGTTGTGGCACACGGGCTTAGTTGCTCCGCGGCATGTGGGACCTTCCCGGACCAGGGCTCGAACCCATGTCCCCTGCATTGGCAGGCAGATTCTTAACCACTAGGCCACCAGGGAAGTCCTCTAGTAGCGGTTTTAAGTGAACATCCTGGCCAGTTCACTAAGCGTCCCTCCTCATCATAAACAGTAGAATCCTCGAGATGCCTCAGAAATGCCCTAGGCCCCTCCTGCAGGGCTGAGCCAGGCCTGGCAAGTGTCCTGACTCCTGCCGCTCTGGATGTAAACTGCACATATGAACAGTCCTTGCAAAGAGCGCTAGCATTCACTTACAGGCAGGAAGGCTGCTGTGCGCTGTTCCCCTACCTGTTGGCTTTCCCACAGAGACTACCATGTAGTGATGGCAGCAGGGCTTGGGGAAAGGCAGTCATGGGACTGGGGATGATAATGATAGGGGTCTTAAGTCAGCTTCTTCCTGAGGTTGACCTCGAGACAAGATTTGCGTCCAAGTGGTTTATTTGGGAGGTACTTCCAGGAAGCACTATTATGGGGGGAAGGAGGAAGCAAGGAATGTAAGCCAATATACACAGTACATTATTTAGTAAGTTTCCACTGTGGGCACCTGGGGTTCAGTCAGTTCAGTCGTCGTGGGGGTCATGGGAGTTGTGCAGAACATGCCTCAGAGTTGAAGAAACTGGAACATTTTTTCATCAACTCGTGTCCATTAAGGGCTACTCCTGGAAACATCAGCTCCCTGGCACGTCCTAACCCTCCAGTATCCCCCATTCCCAGACTGAGCAAGTTCGTGCGGCCCGAGAGGAAGTTCCTGGCAGGCAGAAATTGCAGATCATTGCAGTAGAAAGTTGTCCATGTGTATAGGAACTGGGAGTGCCAAGGGGATACGGGTGGGGTATAGACAGCACAACATTTGCTATGACGCCTGAAAGGATTTTCTAAGAAGATGAACTAAGCCTTTGTTTGGAGCGGTTTGCCCACTACTTCCTTTCCTCCCCAAAGAGTTTGCACCAGGATTCTCCCAACCTGACCATGAGGGGGTTTTTTTGTGTGTGGGTCCAAAGAAGAAAAATTATGTTTTCCTTCTTTCTTTTCTTTTTCTTTTTTGTAAGGCAAGAAAGGTCCAAGAGAGGCACAGAAACAGTAGCAAGGTCTTGGCTTTGCAAAAGCTTTGGAAACCATTAGTGGGTTTGGAAGCTGTCAACCTGCTGTCAGGCAGATTGGTTTTCCAGAAAAAGGGCAGAGGTAAATTATAAATTGTATTTTGAGCCATGGATGCCTCAGCCCTGCTGTCTAGGGAACAGAGAAGGAATGCAGCTTGAGGGGCTAGTCTGTATTCTTTGGGAATGGGAAAAGGAAGAGGCAGAGGCCAGGAAATCAGACTAGATTATAGAGTGATGTGGCTGCACAACCATGGTGGGAGGGAGGATTCAAGGAAATGGGGTGGGGCTGAAAGGACTGGAAGGGTATTTGTGTGAAACGCAGTAGCTGCTCAGGGGCCAGGCGTGGGGTCAACCCTCTGCTTTAGGGCCGCTTTGCCTGGATCTCAATTCTTTCTTGGTCATTAGCTGCTTGCTGCCCAGGGGAGCCATAGGAGGTGAGGGTGGGCAGCTCTCTCTGGAGGAGTCCTAAGAGGAGGGTCTCTGAGAGCACTGATGATTGATTTGTAATTAGTGAATGAAGTTTGTGAAAGGCCCATGTAAATTTTCCATGGCTTTTTATATTTTCTTTATTTTTAAGGCCCGGAAGGGGAGGAATTATCTCAGTGGTAGCCTTGCTCTCATTAATGAGGCATTAGCTCACCTGGTTCAAGCACAGTACAAATAATGCTAACAGGGAAACAGGGAGAACCTTCCCTCAGGGCTGGTCTGGATTTAATCCTGGGGGGAAGGCAGGTTGTTTCGGTTAAGTTCTTTCTTCCTGTTTTATCTTTGCACCAAAGCCCCCAAACAAACTATTGAATTCTTCCAATCATTAAGGATTGACAAAACTGGTCAAATCAGATTATTTTTTGAAGGATGATTTTGAAATGCTACTTATTCAATGTGATGGTTGTTTGTTTGTTTGTTTTGTTTGTTTTTCCTTCCGGCCCTGTTTATTGTTGTAATTTGGGGTAATTTAATTCATCATATTTTCACACGTCTAATAGTAACCCGACTTATAATTGGGGTTTCTAGATAGTAGAGGCTTTTTCTGCTCAGGTGCAAGAGAAGGAAATCAGGACGAGGACCTGTCCCTGAAAGGGGAATGATATTGTCTGCTTACAAATGGGTTTTGAGATGTAATGAAATAGTGTTTGCTGTTTATTGCTGTGGAATCATAGCCTGGGTTTGAATGAGTTCTCTTTGCCAGGGGCCTGCTTTCTCCATACCAGGATGATAGAGGAGTGAAAAGCACATTCTGAGGAAATGTCAGAACCAAACGTGCGGTGCAACCAGAGGGTCTGGATGCTCTCTTCCAGGGACTTTTTCAGGCCTATTTGCAGAGTTCATTTTCCCTGAATGCAGCCTGACAACTCTTCTTCCCCTCCCCCTCCCCCCACTGCCATTTTGAATAGGTCTTCAGGGCAAGGCAGACCAGAGCCCTGGTGTGAGACTTCAAATGTGACACCTTTGCAGTGGCATAAACCCATGGGACATAACCATAGCTGCACAACAGAATCACCTGGAAGCCTGTTAAAATGTAGATTCCTGGGCACTATTGCCAAGATTTTGACAGTGGGCGTGGGGTGGGGTCTGGGTATCTGTGATCTTTAATCTGCTCCTTGGGTTGCCTAATTTTGGTCAATTTGTGTCAATCCCTTACTCTAAATTGATTAAATAATGCTATGTTGATAGAAGAGTTTTCTAACTCTAATTCAGTGACATTTTTCTTCCTTTCCGTCGTATGGACAGCAGGCTTGTTGATTAATATGCCTTCAGAGTGCAAGTCTCCGAAGTCAGTGTTCTGTTCTCAGATCTGCCTCTGATTTGGAGGATGACCTTTAACATCACTGTGCTTCAGTCTTTCCTTGTCTTCTGTGTGGACCTAACTACTCCTGTTTAGCATGCCGAATGCAAAAGGAAAAGGACTGTGAAAAGTTCAAAATGTAAACTGCCATGGAAACATTATTGCGTCAATAAAACATGTATACTCAGCAGATGAAGGGGAAGACAGATCGGGGGATGAAACTATCCATTCATCAGCCTTGGATTAATCAATCTCTGCTTGTCATTTTAAATAGAGTGATTTCAAAGGAATTATAGATTTCTGGACTGAATTTGCCTGGCTTACTATTTTTTATGTCAACTCTAAACATTGTTTTAAAATGTTGCCCTGTCACTTTGGGAATATACACAAAGACCAGCCTCCAAGCGAGTAAGAAGCTGTTTGCTCAGGGACCTGGGAGGGCCACTCCTTTTTCTTCCTTTTCCCAGGAAGGGGAAGGAGCTGTCAGGATCTGTGTTGGGCATCTGTGTATCCATTCAAGTCATGGAATCGCTCCTGGGTACCTTCTGGGGACAGGAGTCTTTTTCTGGGTGTTTATTATTCTGACTGTTTTAGGGCCCGTGGATGTGAGGAATATGTAGTCCCTGCTTTGACCGGTCATGGTAATGATTGGGAAGTTTGGGGTAGAGGTAAATTATTAGCTGACCGTGATACAAGATAAAATATTTGCCATGGAGTTTCAGAGCATGTTGGGAAAATGAGCAAATGCTTCATAGTGGGAACCATGATTTATGATGGACTTTGAAAAACATGCAGGATTCAACCACACAGAGACATTCCCACTAAAGAAAACAGCTAGAACAATGGCCTGACGGTAGGCACAGGCAAAGTATGTTTGAAAATATCCCAAAATTTACTGAAAGAGTTTCAGATTGCCTTGGGAAAGGGGTAATTTCCCCTTTCTTGGCATAAGTTGGGGTTCTTTTTACTATTTAGTCAGTCAAGGATTTGTTAGGCATGCAGACATCACAACACCCCTCTTACATAAAAAAAGAAAGGCCTGAGATGCCAGGGTTTGTGAGCTGCGGGACCAAATACCAGTGCTCAGGCCTGGGGGCCAGCTGTGGGATCCTGGTAAGGATCCAGCACTGGGACATGTTACTGAAAGAGGCCAAGAGGGTTAGGAAAGCCTAGCAGCAACCTGCCTCTCTCACGGGTTAATGAAAAAGCCTGGGCTTGGAATCGGATCGACCCAGATTTCAATCCTGGTCCTGCTACTTACCTACCAGTGTTATCCTAGACAATCAGTAAATATAACTGGTGTAGTATCGCTGGGACAGCTGGTACATTGTAAATGGTCAGTAAATAAACTGCCTGAGTCCCGTGTGTAGAGGCCAAATTTCAAAGAGGGATGGTAGATGTTCATCTGCATTTCCATAGTGTCACAGTCTATTTCTCTCACTGTTTTGTAACCTATTATGTCTCCTTCACATCTCAGCTATTTGCTTGGCTTTAGCCATGGTTAGGTTGCTCGGTTAAGTGTTCGTGATTTGGCAGAAAGAAAGACCATTCCTTTAGCACTGGCAGTGGCTTCCTCATTTTGGGATTCTTTCAGCTGATGCTTCCATCTGGCTTTGCTCTGACACTCTGGCCCCTACCTGAACTTTCTAATCTTGCTGGCTTTGTCCTATCTGCATGGGAACCTGAACCCAACCCTACCAAGGTAGCAATGTCACCTCTAGTCTGCATTTCCTTAATGTCTTCTTACATGGACTCCAGTCTTTGTGTGTGACATATATTGCCAGCCAGTCTTATGGATTGCTGTTGGTGGTCAAAGGTTACCAACCTGGTCGTCACTGGTGGCCTTGGGCACTAGCTTGGTGCCAGCCTGAGTGCTTGAGCTGGACAGATGATGCTCTTTAGGCAAAGGGAGGAGGACTTGGGGGTCATAGCTTGATCTTGTCTCTACATCCTCTGGATAAGCTGGTGGTCCAGAATGGCTCCGTTGGGCTAACCTAACACTCTTGGCCTACCTTGAGCTGTCCATGGGGCTTCTGAGGAGCTTCTAGACGCCCTGATAGGCTGAGAAGTTGTTGGTGTAAGAGTATAAATACAATACCTTAGCTTTGTTCAACCCAGTGTTTGCCCAGATCATGCAGTCATGGACTCCGCTCATGTACACCCTGATTCACGTACATACCCACCAAACACCTATGAACATACCTAGAAAATAGTTTGTCCATACTTAGGGAAAATGTCCTAATTTCATCTTCATAAACATGCTGTACGATAGATTTATTATCTCCACTTTATTGATGCAAAAAAGGAAATGCAAAGAGATTCCAAGACTTGTCCCATGTCAGCAAGTTGTAGAGGTGCTCACACCCATTGTGTTTGCACGCACAGCCCTGCCGTTGGCTCTTGGGATAGAACCGTCATGTTAGCACAACGTTGGGAAACCATACCCTTCTGGAGGCTGCCCATGTCCATCACAAGCACATGTTAACGTCCTGAATCTTAGAAATTGGATGGGCTCTACTTGGGGACTGAATTGAACTGGGACCGTAAAACAAAGTCAGGAAGCCTGTCACCTGTATGTCATTCAGTGTTACACTCAGGGGCTTGTCACGGGGACTGCTGTCATCTTCACCTCTCCCCTGGCTTGGAGGAATTCTCAGATGGGAGGTGCACAGATCTCAACATAGTTACCACCTGCTCTACTTGGGGGCTCTGTCAGCATCTTCCACACCCACTCCCAAGCCTCCCAAGCCTCGAGTTCCTGGTGGGAGTGGTGGTAGAGGCTTTTGCAGTGCGGATTGTTCTCTTCATGGCCCAGGGACCAGGGAAACAGCACAAAAACAACAAGAACAGAATCCTTGCTAGAAGATTCGATCGTCCTGAGTCACAGAGAAAAACCAATGACTAGAAGCTCAGTGACCATCCCCCCCTCCTCCCCAGCAAAGCCTTGCCCACATTTTTTTTTTCCTTCGGTAAAATTCCTGGAATGGTGTTTAGCATGGCTGAGCAGGCAGGGGTTCAAATGTTGGAACCTTTCTATGTGCTTCTCGGAGCCTGTTCCATCATTCATAAGAAGGGGATGATAATAATACTGTTCCTGTTTAACAGTATGGTCGTAAGGATTAAATGAAAATAATCGATGTGCTTTGTTATCTATGTTTCTGAGAAACACTCCAAAGCAGAATTCAAAATAAAGAAATGGCTTCAGCCGAAGGCAGATGTTATGAATACTTATTAATCGCACACTTCAGGATCCAAGATCAGGATGACTGTGACTCACAAGCAAATGCAGAAAAATACTCACACCTGCCCGCTCTTGGGCTGAGTGTCATTGCCCCGCGAAAAGGATTAGCTCTGCGACACAAGGCAACTTTGGTCAGGGTGACTTGAAATAGAGGTAATGTCCCAGCTCTTTAAATTGCCTAAATGTACTAGAATTAAAAAAATGTGTTAACAACACAGAATGCTAGAACTACCGTCTCCTCCTCCAGCCTCTGCCTCTCTCTCCTCACAGATGGGAAAACAAAGGACCCAAAGAAGGGACTGTATAGCTGGCTCCAAAACGACACAAATCATAAATGATAAAAATGAGATTCTAACCCTGATCTTTTATCTCACATGACGTTGGTGTTCTGATTTGTCATGCTTTTTAGGTACAATTTGAAAAATGTGGAAAATGATAAACAGGAACAGAACACCTGTAATCCCCCTGCACAGACAATTCCACTCTGACCATTTTGGTGTATTTCCTTCCTTTCCATCTTCTCTCAATGCATTTTCTTCCACTTACCTAGAGACACGGTAAAAGCCAGGGCTTCTGAGCTCACACTCAATGCTTTTACTGGCATATCAGGCCACCTTTCTAATCAGCATCCTTATTTGATATTTGATCCATAATAGGTTTTTAATTCTCAAAGCTAAGGAAAGCTGTCCATGACCCCCCCAGATGTATGTGGCTCATTAAGAAAACAGGCGTAATAATGAGATCAGGAACCAATCAGATCGCCAGGATGGCTCAGAGCAGGAAGCCAAGTTGGTGCTAGACTTTCAGGGGACTCCCCCAAAGCTCCTACCCCACACCCCATCGAAAGCACCCTCAGTGGCATAGCTGCTATTAGAAACAGGACCTGATCTCAGCCTGTGTTCATCCCAGCTGGAATCAGAGCAGAAAGTGAAGAGGCCGCACGCGAAGCTTCCCACAGTCCTGTTAGCGTCAGGAATGCAATGCCTGGGCCCCAGGGCATTTTGACTCAGCTTCTGTTCTCTGTGCGAAGGCTGAATGACTAGCCCTCCAGCTGCAGCCTGCACTTTAACTCTCCGTTCTCTTCCCAACTCTCAATCTTGTTATCATTCGACTTCGGGTCTGTCAGAGAAGGGGGAGGAGGAGCTCGTGGAGATGCGACTAAGGGGGCCTGAGACAGGTCAGAATGTCCTTCCGGTCGATTCTGCTCTCATGGATGTGATGCTGTACCATCCTGTGTGCTGGGAGAGAGTGGGAGAGTCCATCCCCCCCGTCCCTACCTGCTCCTCCCCTGCTTTCTGAGTTCAGCTGAGCTAAGAAACCTCCTCCAAGGCTTTTCCTAACAGAGGCCTCCGCATCCTGTGCACCTGGCTGTCTGGCCACAATTACTTGAGGAGGCAGGAGCTAACTCTACTGTCCTGGCAGACTTGAATAATAGGAAAGAAATGATGGGGAGTCACGCAGCATCTTTGTTACACAGCATGTTACTGAAGCAACCAGCTATTTTTAGAAGGAGGAAAAAAAAGGTAGCAGCTTACTCTTTAGGGATCAGCAGGTGGAATAACAATCTGCCAAACGTGAACATTCATTTTAGCTGGGCTGCAAATGACACTTTTTTCCCTGCCTCTGTGAGATGCTGTCATCACACATCCCTGAGCAAGCAAAACATGATGCTGGGAAAAGGAGACAGGAATGGAGGGCCGAGGGAGCCTGCTAGACCAAGTGCCTGAGTGATTGAATCAAAAAAGAAGGTGGCCTAGTCACTGGGAGGATGGAAACCTCAAGTGTCTGCTCCAGTCACCCTCAGTGAGGTCTCCTTGGCACTCTATTTAAAGCAGGCCCTGTCACTGACTGTCCCTTTATCCTGCATTATTGTTCTTCCCTGCACATGTCACTACCTGACATTATGCTTTTCATCTGTTTATTCATTTTTCCATTGCCTGTCTTACCCACTAGAATGTAAGGTCCAAGAAAACATGGAGTTGGGTTTATTCACTGCTGTGTCCCCAGGGCCTAGAACAGGGCCTGGCACATGGCAGAAGCTCAGGTTAATATAAGTGAAATAAATCAATGGATTGTGGGAATGAATGAACCTAGTATGAACAAGACAAGGAGTAGAGCAATCCCCACAAGGACAACAACAACAGCAGATGATGTCTTGAATGCCGTGATCAACTCCCTGAATCTTCACAGCAACTCTGCATCCTGCATGCTGTCCCTCTCCCCGTTTTGCTGTGAAGGAAAATAGACTTGGGGGTTAAGTGACTTGCTTCTGTGACCCTGGGGTCACAACGTGAGTAGATGGTAGAGCCAGGATTTGATCTCGGGCCTGGGGGCCATCTTTTCAGACATACCAGACTCAGGATTCACTTGATAATATTTTGAATTGAGTTATTTGGAATTTCTTTCCATGAGTCTCATCCAACTGTATAAAACTCTCACTAAAATGACCACATGAGGTGGATGTTTCATTTGCATCTACTAAACCTGTGACACCCTTGAACTTGTCATCATAAACTCAAACTAGCAGAGCATTGCTCTGTGGCCGAAGGAGTGTCACAGTAGTGGCTCAGCAGTGAAGCCGTACCACATAGGTAATGGGAGTTCCTTTCCTTGAAGATTTGGGAATAAAGATTAATAGCCATTCTGACATGCTCCACTGTTGACTTTCGCTTGCTGAAGACATGGCCTAGACAACACTACTTATTGACGAAGTGTTTTCAAAGCCAGAGCATTTTAGGGCCTCTTAATTAATTTTTTTTTTTTTTTTTGCGGTACGCGGGCCTCTCACTGCTGTGGCCTCTCCCGTAGCAGAGCACAGGCTCCGGTCGCGCAGGCTCAGCGGCCATGGCTCACGGGCCCAGCCGCTCCGCGGCATGTGGGATCTTCCCGGACCGGGGCACGAACTCGTGTCCCCTGCATTGGCAGGTGGACTCTCAACCACTGTGCCACCAGGGAAGCTGGGTAACTAGCATTTTTATTCACTTGGTTTTAATTGTTAAGCTGCTTTTAAACTGGTAAGGACTGGAAACTCTTTCACTGGGATCTAGATCTTGTTTTCTCCTTTTTCTTTTCACCATTCCCAGAAACCGTAGCAGATCTCAGCTTCTATGAGATTAATCTTCATTTAAGCCCTTTTCTTGCTGTAACAGATCATGAAAAGTTGACTCTGTCTAACCCAGTTCTCTAGATTCGAGTTTTCATCATCACACGCTGCTCTTTTCCGTATTATAAGACTCAACATTTTTTTGTCCATTGATTCTTTCGATATTTAATTCAATGTGTTTCTTAAAACCAAGAATTTTTAGTCAAATGTGGTGATGGGTCCCTCAGAGACACCTGTTAATGATTTTATGGTTTTATTTAAGCATTTATGTTATGCTGCATACAATCTGTGTTTTGCTTTAAATACAGAGGCCATTATCAAATACATCCAGAATTCCTTAATATATTTCAAAAAGCCATTGCCTGAATAAATGTACTGATGGTATTTAAATATTTCTACCAAGCTGTTTCTTAGGCAGGGTTTTCATCACTCTGATTTTCTGGTCTTCCTCTTCTATCCTTCCTGCTTGTTTTTGCACTGACAGGAAGATGGGGAAGAGGCACAGCTCCCATTGAGACTTTTTTCCTTCCCTAAAACGAGGTAAAGTCGATGAATAGAAGGTTGAAATGATTAGTTACAATGAAATTGTGAGAGCATCTGTGGAAAGGAAGAAAAGTTGCAGGCGTGATGGAATTCTGATGGAAAAGGAAGGATGGTTTCCTTCAGAGAATGAGGAGAGACCCGGTGAGCATGAGATGGTGTTCCTAAAATAAGGGAAACGGTCCCTGCATTGGTTTTCCAGCTGATTGGCCACATTAAGGACGTTTGTGTGTATAACGAAACAGGTGCCGCATTTCCCCCTCGGTATAACCATCAAAATAATGACTGTCTAGTGCCCTGGTCTAGCAGCCTAACAGAAATACCTGACATCGTTACATGTGCAGCTCAGCAGGCTGAGATAGTTGGATGGTGTCAAGACATCAAGGAAAGTAGGTTTCTGAGTCTGCAGTAGAATGAACACTCAGAACCAAGATCAAACCTCCTTCAGTCTTTGTTTCTGTTATTTTACTGGTTTTCATTAAATATTAAGAAATTCATGGTTAGCTTTACGAATCTAAAACTATTCAGTTTCTCTACTTTCCTCCCAAGAATTGTAAAGAACCTGGAACGTTTTATCTTTGATCTCCCTATTACCATGTCCCAAATTATTGTCTACTAGTATTCAGCACCACCTTGTTTTTGCACTCCCTCCATTAGCTATTATTTTCCTTTATTATTTCCAGTTAGTGTTTATTTAGATTCATTAGCAACTTCTTTGCTTGCCATTTGTCTCTTACACTCTACTCCTTTCATTTAGATTCAGTTGCCTTCTTTTCAAACTATAGAATATTCTTATACTGAAGTTCTCTAAGCAAGAAACTCAGTTTTTCTTTGAAGATGTTGAAATTTCATTTTCATTCCTTTTTTTTTACATCTTTATTGGAGTATAATTGCTTTACAATGGTGTGTTAGTTTCTGCTTTATAACAAAGTGAATCAGTTATACATATACATATACGTATATCCCCATATCTCGTCCCTCTTGCATCTCCCTCCCTCCCACCCTCCCTATCCCACCCCTCCAGGCGGTCACAAAGCACCGAGCTGATCTCCCTGTGCTGTGTGGCTGCTTCCCATTAGCTATCTATTTTACGTTTGGTAGTGTATATATGTCCATGCCTCTCTCTCGCTTTGTCACAGCTTACCCTTCCCCCTCCCCATATCCTCAAGTCCATTCTCTAGTAGCTCTGTGTCTTTATTCCTGTTTTACCCCTAGGTTCTTCATGACATTTTCTTCTTAAATTCCATATATATGTGTTAGCATATGGTATTTGTCTTTCTCTTTCTGACTTACTTCACTCTGTATGACAGACTCTAGGTCTATCCACCTCATTACAAATAGCTCAATTTTGTTTCTTTTTATGGCTGAGTAATATTCCATTGTATATATGTGCCACATCTTCTTTATTCATTCATCCAATGATGGACACTTAGGTTGTTTCCATCTCCAGGCTATTGTAAATAGAGCTGCAATGAACATTTTGGTACATGACTCTTTTTGAATTATGCTTTTCTCAAGGTATATGCCCAGTAGTGGGATTGCTGGGTCATTCTTTTACCGATGGGTTAGCTGGGTAGAGATGCCTTTATCGCCCCCGCCAAGTGTAGCACTTTCAAAACACTGCTCTATTTCTTCCTGTGGAGAAGGCTGTTGTCAATCTAATTATCTTTCTTGTGCAGGCAATCTTTTGGTTTTGTTCAGTCACTTTAAATATTTTTGATTTTTCTTCCAGCCCCTAGAGTATAGATTTGTTTTTATTTAGCCTTCCTGGAACTTAGTGTGTTTAAACCTGAGGATTCATGTCTTTTTCTGCAATTCTTGGAAATGATTGCCGTTACATCTTAGAATATTTCCTCTCCCCCTTCTCGTTATTGTCTCCTACTGAAAACCCTAGTAGACTTTGGTTGGCATTCCTCATTTCGCCTTCTCTGTCTGTTGACCTTGTCTTCATCATTTCCATCCGCTTCCCTCTCTGTACTGCAGTCTGGGTTTCTTTTCTCAGAAAGCTTCCCGTTTATCAATTTTTCATATCTGTGTGGATCTTCAAGGGATTAATCATTTCATTTTCATGATTCCTGACACCTTCAAACTAATAGGAAATTCATCTGGAGTAAGGAATGCAGCCAGGAGGTCACTCTCAGTAGTTGTGCTGTGTGTCGTGGGATGTGCTGTTTGCCGTGGGGTGTGGTATGTGCCGTGGAATGGAGGACAAGCAGTGACCTTGAACTTTTTTCCTGATGGTAAATGCTCAATAAATGTCTCATGAAAGACCGATCAAATGAACGAATGAATCAATGAACCCATTCTCCTAAGTAAAGGCAAAAAAGCCAGCCCCTGACCTCATGGAGTTTACACTTTAGGAGAGAAGCCATCACATTGCTTTGTCATTGTTAATTTACCTGTTCAAGATACGGTGGGAGCCAGATTAAGGAATGGGGGCCAGGGAATTATTCAGAGGCGGCTCTGCTCATAGTGGATTTTGCAGAATCATTAGACGTTTGCCACGTGGATGAGGCACAGATGGGAGAGGGGAAGCACTGTGTAGTCAAAGGCTCGGAATTCCCAAGAGCCTAGGACTTTTGAAGATGGGTGTGTTGATGGCTCCTAACAAGGGACATAAAGTGAATATTTTTAAAAAATAAAAAATATGTTTAAAAGAAAAGTAAGAGCACGTACCCTCTGCTCTGGCCCCTTACACAGGCAGCTCTGCCCCCAGCATGCGGAGCTGCCTGCTCTCCTGCTTGGCTTTCCTGGTGATGTACAACAGAGGGAATGGTGGGATGGCCACCAGCCTTTGGGCCTGTGGCGGAATGACCAGGCCCGGGTAAGATTCCAGCCAACAGTCCCACCTTCTGTGTCATAATTTAATCAAGTATATCAGTCCAGATGCTAAATCCTGAAACTCAGGAGCCAAGAGGAATTACCAACTTCACAAGAAAAATGAGAAGCAAATCTGGCCTGCCTTTCCACACAGTGGCACTGATTATGTGCCAGACAATGCTCTGGGGATGTAGCAGCGCACAAGCCAAAGCGAGGAGATAACGCCATCAACATGTAACCTGATATAGAGCTACTATCCTATAGTCATAAATGCACTGGAAAAATACGGCAGAGTGGACAGGGGAGACGAAGTGGGGGGAAAGCTTCTTTAGCCACAGGGGCCTGAGGGGGTATTAAGAGAGACCCGAATGATGAGCAGGGGCTGCCAAGCAAAAGGATGAAGAAAGAGCGTTCCAGGCAGAGGGCAGAGGAGGTGTAAAGCTGCCACAGCAGGAACTAGTGGGTTATGTCCAAAGGGCAGAAAAGAGCCTTGAACCTGGGGCAGAGTCAGATAAGATGAAGCCAGGAAGGTGGGCTGGAGGCCCATCACCTAGGGCCTTGCAAGGCATCCTAAGGGGTTTGGATTTTCTTCTAAGCAACATGAGCAGGCACTGGAATGCTTTAAGCAGACAAGCAGCACGATCAGAGTTTGGTTTTTAAGGGATTTCTCTGGAGATGATATGAATAATTAAGTGGAAAAAGGCAAGTTTGAAGAAAAATTAGGACTCCCCTGTAGGAGTCCAGTGGAGGCGTGTGATGGTAGCTTGGCGTAGGGTGATGGGGCACAGATGGTGAGAGGAATCGGACTGGGGACCCATTTCTGAGGTAGAATCCGTAGGGCTTGGTGATGGATTGGAATTCAGGGTCTGGGAAAGGGAGGGGACCCAGGCTCTGTACTGAGTTATCAGATGGTGAAGACTGGCAGGAGGAAGAGAGATGAGGGCATGAGTGTCCAGGGTTCAAGTTCAGACATGGCCAAGGGTAAAGTCTAAGAGTGGTGATATTGCCTAAGGGTGTGTGGGAAGGAGTTAGGACGTGATCCTCTGTGGAACCCTGAGAGAGTGGAGCCTTGGACACTAGTAAATAAGACCATCTGCTTGTGGGATTTTGATTGGAGCTGGGCATCCAGTGGGAGCCGTGAAATGTTGACAGATGTATAGTCAAAATGGTTTGGGCTCCTATGAGCAGAAAGAACCTTGCTGACTTCCCAGGCCTGATAGGACCTGTGACATACAGCCTGTTCTTCTTTTTCTCTTCTCCCATTTTCTTTCTCCAAAACTTAGCTCTTGCCACGATTGTAAACCCAGGACACATGCACATAGACCCACACATGAGGAGGACACTGACACATTCATACACACACATAATTGTGTTCTTTCCCATTTGCTGATAGAGAGTGAGTGACCTCACTTAGGGAGCTGGCCTCGCTGTCCATTTCATGCTTCTAATGGCAGGCAACTTCCTAGGGCTCTGACAGCTAGTTCCTCGTTTATTAGCTAGTTACCTTAGGAAAGGCAAACAATAGGCTTTTGGGGGTAAATATTGATACACTTCATGGAAGTTTTTTCTTTGGAGAAATCCAAGGGGAGGGGTAGCCAGCTCATGCTCGTCTCAGTCCACCACGTATGCAGCAGTGGCTCTTCTGTCTAACTCTGGCTGATTTCTGGTTGGAGATATAGAAGACTTCTCTGGGCAAGTGTTGCTTGGGTCCAAAACATCAGTTCCTCGTGAAACCTCATCAGCCTTTCCAATTGGCAACCATTGTTCTGGAAATGGAGAGAATTATGCCAGTGTGACTAGCTTTTTGCACTAAGGAACAGGCCGAAAAGATGGCATTCCCCAGCCTGGGTTGTGGACTCCATTGCTGCACATGGTAGGGGGATCGCAATCGGCTGAACGTATCAACCTCAACCCACGGCCTGTACGTGTTCAGTTTCTTCAAGTTCTGATATCCCTCCCGCACTTCTCCCCACCCACAAGCTGCTTCTTTTTTTTTTCCCTCATCTAAACCTTTCCAATAGGCAAGTCACAGCAACAGCCTCCTTAGTCCTGAATAAAGAACGGACTGAAGGCTGGAGAATGTGAGAGAGAACGAGAGAGAGCTTTGCATCTGAGTCCTGACTTCGGGAGCTGTGTTGGGGCAGGGAGGGAGGCTGAACCCAACAGCATGAAGGCAAATGCCAGAAAGATCTTTCCTCGGTGAGAGGAAATGCTCCAACTGTGTTAATGGAACAGTCTCCTTCTGAGCCCTTGTGGTGGGCCTGAGCGAGAGAGCAGGGGTGAGGAGAAGAGCGCCAACGAGAAATCACCAAAGAGCCTCCGTCAATTCTTTCTCTCGCAGATAAAATCGTTCTGCTATTGCACAAAGATGTGAAAAGAAATGATTCTCTTTTTGATTCTCTCCCTCTCATGAATCTCCTCCTCCCCCAACAAGCTTTGGGCATATCATCATCTCTCAGTATTTTTTGAACCTTCTATTGAAAAAAGCTATGAATGCTTTGAAATAGGAAGAGGACACAGGGGGAAAGGGAGTCGTCTGGACATGTTGACTGAAGGTGACCTAAGTCCTGTGTTTCTCCCGCAAAGAAGTGAGGTCTGAAGTGGGTGCTGGGCCCTTCAGGGTCAGGAAGCATGAGGAAACCAGGAATGTAATTCACCACATGTATACTAGCACCTACTTAGTGTCTAGTAATAAAGTGCCTGTTCAGGCCCCTAGTGGATGTTCAAGAGATATTTATGGACCAAGTGCTCTTAGGTTTGACCCATGTGAATTGCTGATGTCGGAGAGGTGAACAGCACAGGTCGCACTTGCCCCCGGACAACTTACACAGCTTAGGTCATTAAAAGGTGTGCAGTGGAGTAAACCAGTGCTCTGACTCCTTCCCTTTTGCCTCCTTTTGTCCCCAGCTCCACTAGGAAATCTTAATTTGTGTTGTTATTGTTAATGTCAGAAGAAGCCTTTTTAAACACCAGAGCAAATATGCCTCTTGCAGCTGGAGAAAGATCCCGTGGCATTTATTCAGGCAAGTGGGATTTCACTTCAGAGGCAGCTGATGGTGTGGCTAAGCTTTGGATGTGTGGAAACATTTGTCAGCATGGCTACGGAAAGCCTGAGAGGGTGTTCCCTGATCCAGCGGATGTTTGAGAGTCCTGTGAATGTTTGGCCTCATCAAGAAAAAACAGAAGCCAGGGATTTCTTTGTCATGGAGGGAAGGATCCTGGTTCAGATCTGAATTTGGACCAGTGCCCTGGCCCTGAAATGTTTTCATGTGGCAGCTGCTCTGGCTGACTGCGCGGGCCCCAGATGTGGTGTGAGGGCTGAGACCCATCATCCTCGGAGTGGTTTGGTGGGGTGAGCTCTGGGGGCATGTCCAGGCCTTTGCTGTGCCCAGGTTAATCAGCAAGTGTGCCCAGCCTCCTAAAAGTCTCTGGAACCAGGACAGTGGAAATAGTGCCGGCCCAGCAGACAGAGGTGTGACATCTGCTGTGGCTTGTTCTGTTGCTTCGCTCCTAAGTTGCCCTTTTATATTACTTAACAACTGTGTGTAATGTCATGTGGCCTTAGGGTCTCCTCACATAACTGTTCATAGTAGTTAGTGCCCAATGGAATGTGAACCATTCCAAGCCTGGGATCTGTGTTCACTTAGCCAAGCAAGGCTTATATAAACCCCGCCCTCCCTGGAACTTCTGACTGGATCAGGGATTTAGACGCCCACTGTCATCTACCATCATTGACCTTATCTCATTGCTCTTCTGTCCCATCTGTTGCTGCTATTGAAGCACTGATGGAAGGATACTTAGGAGTCATTCAGACCGAGATGGCAGAGAAAAGGTTGGGGAAGGCCTTCTAGGCAGGGCGAGCAATGTGTAAAAGTCCACATGTGGAGAGCCGTTCTTTTTCCATTGTACAGCTAATGTCACTGAGGCTTACAGAGCTAGGCGTCTTGCTAAAGTTGACACGTCTAGTGAGTAGCAGAGACCAGGTTTAAATCTGTGTCTAACTCCAAAGCCTGTGCATTTGCATGTAAGCTGCCTCCTGATGTGGGCAGCCATGGAAAGGTTACGGAGGAGACTTACATGAAGAAAGCAGTTTTTTAGGAAGATTACCTTGGTGGCCGTGTGTATACTGGATTAGCAAAGTGAGAAGCTAGAAATAGGAGACCAGTTGGAGGACATTGTAAAAGCCTAGTCATAAATGATTTAGGACTCATTTCTGTGTGCTGAGCTATTGATATTTACTTCCCCATTCATAATATTGATCAGAGTTGTATTTTTTAAAGTTGGTCTTTGCCCACTAATCTGTAAGCTTGGTGAGGATGGAGACTGTGCCTCTCTTATTCACTGCTTTATCTTCACTGCCCACACAGTTCCAGGCATGTAGTTAATACACAATAAATACCTGTCGGTTACATGAATGAACGTGAATGAAGGACAATGAGAGAAGATTTGAAATGGTTCGCCTGAGGTAAAGTAGATAAACCTTGAAAACATGAGTGGAAAGACGGTAACAGCTACCGTTTCAGGAGGAGCTGTTTTGAGCTAAGCAAGTACTTTCACTATATTTTCTCAATTCATCTTCACAGCCACCATGGAAAATAGGTCCTGTTTAAAACTAGTTTAAAGCTAAGGAAACTCCCCTTAAGAAGGAGTAGAATGGAGCATGGCGACTGTAATCAACAATACCACATGGTTTACTTGAATGTTGGTAAGAGAATAGATCTCAAATGTTCTCACCACCCATGTAGGAAAAGCTAACAATGGAGGTGATGGATGTGTTAACTCATCTTATTGTGGTAGTCATTTCACAATATGTATGTGTTTCAAATCATAATGTTGTACATCTTAAACTTACACCATGTTATTTACCAATGATATCTCAATGAAGCTGGAAAAGAAGCCTTAGAATCGTTGGCCAAATGGCCATAAAAGGCTGAGTCAGCATGTGAATTGAACCCTGGTCTGATTGATTCCAAAGCTTGTACTTATGAGCACTCTGTTGAGGAACCGGGAGAACTTGGGGTTGAAGACTGAAGATGGGAAGTCAGAAAAGAGAGACTATGTTCACTCCCTTTTGGCTTACTGGTCTGTGGTTTTGAAGATTTTGGTTTTAGACCTCTTGAAGTACCAGCAGGCCAGCCCAGTACGGATGAGACACCCAGTGGATGATACAGAAATGGGGTTTAGATGAGAAGTCAGGCTGGGGGTAGAAATTCAGCAGCAATCAGGATGGGGGCAACAGGTGGTAATACTCAGAGAGTCTTTTCAAGACAAAGAATGTAGAGCGTGGAGACCACAGGCCCAAAGCCTCCAGCTGGGTTGTTAATTGTACTCAGCAGACTAAACGAGGAAGAGGAGCTGACAAGGGATGTGTCTTCCCCAAGGTCAGATGACTAGAGTAGCGTAGACAGAGACCCGGGAGCAGTGGGAGGAGTGCCTGCAGAGTAGACGCTTGTCCCTTCCCTGGCTGAGCATTCGGGTAAGACACAGGCCCCACAGACTGATTGCCTGGGTGGAAGTAGGGACCCCAGGAACTTCTTCCTCTAACAGTTCTAGGCAGGAATAGGAACACCAAAGATTTGTTCTGAGGGAGATTTCTGTAACAGAGCACTAACACATTTCCAAAATAGGTTTTCGAGTAAGGGGGACCCCAGAGAAGTCTGGAGCATCCATACAGAGCCAAATGGGGAGTTCTGTATTCCCATCAGAAAGTATAATTGTGGACATATTGGGGTCCTTGAAGGGGCAAGGCAAAGTACAGATGTGAGAGCTGAGTGATGGGGAATTGGAAGAGGGAACGATTATTATTAGTGTTTTATGCTGCCAGAAGGTCACATGGCCGGGGCTTCCCTGATGGTGCAGTGGTTAAGAATCCACCTGCCAATGTAGGGGACACGGGTTCGAGCCCTGTTCCGGGAAGATCCCACATGCTGCGGAGCAACTAAGCCCGTGCACCACAACTACTGAGCCTGCGCTCTAGAGCCCACGAGCCGCAACTACTGAGCCTGCGTGCTGCAACTACTGAGGCCCGCGCGCCTGGAGCCTGGGCTCCGAACAAGAGAAGCCACTGCAATGAGAAGCCCGCACACCACAGTGAAGAGTAGACCCTGCTCTCTGCAACTAGAGAAAGCCCGCTTGCAGCAATGAAGGCCCAGTGCAGCCAAAAATAAATAAATTAAATAAATTTTTTAAAAAAAGGTCACATGGCCAGTGAGTGTCCTGGCAGAAGTCCTGAGGGAGATTCATTCATTGTCCTTGCTACATTGGGCATCTATGAACATCCTGATGGTATTGCTGCCCAGAGAATTACTGAGTCACGATTGCTCTGGGGTCTTGTCTTTGGAGCTTGCAAAAATGATCTTGCAGTTGTTTCCTGGATGCTGTGTCTATCCACCAGAGGACAGAATTGCTCATCCCCATAGTGGTAGCTGCAGGAGTAGGGGCAGTATTGGCGCCTGCCCCCACGCAGCCACCTGTACAATATGGCCCTGCCTGCTCACTCTTGGTTCCACTGCAAGTTTTCTGCTTTATGTTTTGACTGGTTCCTGGGCTTGGATCTTCATGATGAAATTAACTGGAAGGTGTTCCTAGAAGAATCACTTTAGTCTGTTTCCTCCAAACCACTTAGGACAAAAAATAAAATGGACCCAAGAAGCATGCTAGCTGGACCATTACATTCCATAGACTGAGACAGAAATAGATTCTTTCAACTTACTAACAGCTTACCAACTACTAATGTAGCTGTTTTCATGGTGAGCCCTCCTCACTGTGGCTTCATTGCCGGGAAGGAAGAAAAGGAAGGCCCAGGGGTCATCAAAACTTGCAGCGACCAAAATAGTAGTACATTTCTACACAAATGGCCCTCTGGCTACCAAGAACAGCCCAATGTATACCCACCATCTCATTCAGCCCATCTCTGCTCTTGAGTGGTGGGCATTCCAAGGCAGCATACTCCACACACACCTTAGCCTCCAATGCCAGCAGTCACCTGGTTGCCTAAAATCAGAGTCAGCCTGGACATGGGACGACAGCTTTGGCAAAGAGTATAGCGAGGGCTTTATGACCTGAGAGACATATGAGCCATCATGGTTTAGCTTTACAGCACCTTGTTGTTCTTCCATTGTGATTAAAAAGGATACTGATCCATACAGTCCAAGAGAGATAGTCCTATTCTCTTTGTTCCCTAGATCCCTTTCTGCTCTATTTCTGCCACCTTGTGTATGTGTCAAGTGTCTTCATCTTCTCTGAGGGGTAACAAATAGATCCAGGGTTGTTAAAAAGAAACAAACATGATATTGGACTAAACACACATACACACACACATACACACACACACACACACACACACACAGAGTGAGTGTCTCTCAGCAGTGGTCAGACGTACCCTAAAAATCTGAGCCAAAGTGGCTCTGGCAGTGTTTCATGTCCAGGAGCAGTATTGCATTTGGAAAAGTGGTGGGAGTATTTTTGCATTGTCGCACTGACTGAAGGGAACTATTGGCATTTTGTGGGCAGGCACCAGTGTTGTGAAATGCTCTGCACTGATTGGTATGTCCTGCTCCACCAGGAAGTATCCAGGCCCTAATGCCATAGTGATGCCCCTACAGGGAGACCCTGGAGAGGAAACTGATGAAAGGGCACACGACAGTTCTATGGGATTTCTAACGGTATCAAAGGTCTAGGATGAGTGGCTTAAAGCGGTGCTTATCAAAGTATAGTCTCTACATCACCTGTAAGAATAGCCAGGAGTGCTTGTTAAAAACACTTTCTGGATCCCACCCAAGACATGCTGCATCACAATCTTTGGGAGAGGGGCCAAGGAATCTGCATTATATCTGCACTCTAACTCATTGTTATGTGCACTGAAGCTTGAGAACCATTGGACTAAGGGATCTTTATTTTAAAGCAAGAGGAGGAGGCTGAGGATAAACTCATTGATATATAAAGTCATCGAGAAAGTCAGCTATCCCCACTGAGGAAAGCACAATTGGAAGTAGGTTTGGACAAAAAAAGAAGTATTTAGGATAGATTTAGGGAGATGGAACGAATCCTGATTTCTTCTACTTTGAAAACATTTACAGTCTCATTGTTTTTAAACATGACTGCAGTCTCAAAGTGCTTAAAGAGTCAACTTACAAAATATAATCTACAAAGAGCCAATAACCTATGAGAACTTCCTTTTCTAGTAATCGAGGAAATTCAAATTAATAAAATGTCTATTTTACATTTACCATATTGGCAAAAGGTGATTTCATTTATCTCTGTTTTACTGATAATATACATTGTTGAAGAGAATTAAGTCGAGACTGGTATTCAAGTACATTGCTGTTGGAAATGTACATCCAGCCAATCTTTCTAGAAGTCATGTTGACCAGATGTATCTAAAGACTTAATATGTATATATCCTTTAAAGTTGTAATTCTACATCTAAAACAAAAGCTAAAACATTTTATTGTTATATATCGGCATTTTGTCTACAAATCTGATTTAGATGTTCATAGCTGCTTTATTTATTATAACAAAAATGGAAACAACCTAAATGTTTGACACTAGAAGATAGTTTGATAGCATATTATATGGCCATTTAAAATTTAATTGTATGATGAATTTTAATAACACGGATAATGCTTATTATATTGTATAGTGTTATGTGAAAAGATTGAGATATAAAAGTTTTGACTCTAATCGTATGGGCAAAAATTAACAATATGTAGAAAAAAGAACTGGAAGAAAAAATATGCCAAGATGTCAGCAATCTCTAACTGGCTGGCTTGTGTGTAGTTGTTCACTTCTTTATGCTTTTTCTAATTCCAAATTTTCCACAACGGGCATGCGAAGCTTTAATGAGCAGAAATAAGTTAATTTAAATATATCTGTGGCAGAGAATATAGGCAGGGAAGGATGAAAAGTCCTTTCCAATTAACACTTCAGTGATGTGAGGTGGGATGGGGATCGTAGATTTTATTTAACATAATATGATCAGCTCTGTGAGCACTAGCTTATATCAATACAGCATTATCTAAAAAGGAAATTTGTTAGTGCTTGCTTTCCCTTCTTGGGTACACTCTATTACTGGTCTCATATTGATTTTAACACGTCATTCCTGACGGAAAGGTGGTTGGAATGGAGTATACTTGGGTGGCAGTGGTGATATGGGCTTTATTTAACTTACATTTCATGAATATCAAATACATTGGATTGACCAGAAAGTTTCAGTAAGGCATCAGGAAGCTTTGAAAATGAATATCATTCTTTTGTTTCATTTATTTTCTGAATATGCCATTTGCATTCTCTTCCCTTGAGTTATTTATTGTTTGTAGCCCTCATAGAACTGCTGGACTAAATCTCTCTAGTGCTATTTGTGAATACAGTACAGATGCAATAATATACGTATGGGGTCATGTTGGCAGGAAGAGCTTGGCTTTCCAATAAATAAGACACAACTAAAAGTATTCAGTAAATTCAAAACCACCAAGTAATTCCATTTGGAGACTGAGCTTTAAAATGTGAACCATCATTAAAGAGTAAATTTAAAAGACATTGATGGCACGTGTATATAGTATGGCTTTACAGAGTCCAAGGAAAATTGGAATGAGTTGCTGGAAATAACAGGAATTGGTACACTGGAGAGTTAGCAAAGTAAAGAGGCTGTAGGTAGTGTGTCACAACATGTGCTTTACTCATTTCTTTTGCTGAAGGGAGTTAGATTCTAATTATTTGTGAAACCATCACTACATCCTTAATAATAATAACATGGTCTTCATAATCAGATATCTCTTTGTGCTGTGAACATGGGGCTCATAAGTAGGGTGCAGTAGCCCAGATGCTGTTTTCCTTCCTGTTCCTTTTTTAGTGAAGTATTGAGTCTGAGGATTAGTCAGAAGGACCTGGAAAAAGATTCTTCCAAATCAAATATGTAAAACTACTAAGATGCTTCTGTGCCACAGGAAGTAGAATTTAGAGGCTATTGGAACCTCAGGGGAGCCAACCTCAGACACATGTTCATCCCCTGATTGTGGTGGAGACTATACAACAGCCACTGGAGCCTTTTCACGGGAAAGTGAAATACACAATTTGGGCTAAACTGACTAGATCATTGTCACAGTCAGTGGCTCACCAGCCTTCCTGGTGGATTGAACTGATTGATAGTCTTTTATTTTGCAATGATTTGACAGTCATTGCCACCACTTAGATTGTCAGTGCAATAATACAAGTTCGGCCGTAGCTGCAATTTCACATTATATGATAATCACTTTGATTTTCAGAGAACCTTTTTTCTTATGAAATATTCCTGGAATATTCACACCATTTGAAGATTTCTCCTTAGAATAATTATCTAAGGTAAGCAGGGAATGTAGTACAGGACCTCAGTCTTCTCTCCATACCCCTTGGGACCCAGTGAATTTCAGAATACAGAACTATTTTGGAATGAGAAAGATAATAGCAAATATTATGAAACAGAAGCTATTCCTGGCATCCTGACACACACACCCACCCGATCACTTCTTGTGTGCTTCCTATGCCTAGGCCTCTTTATTAGCTCAGGTTGTTCCCTGGTCCAAAACGCCCTCCCTCCTCTACTTTGCTCATTCTGAAGCATCCTTCAACTCTACATCCTCCATGAAGCCTTCTCTTACACCTGCTATTTATACTGATCCTTGCTCTGCTGACCTCCTTCAGCTCTTGTCCTTAGTACCATTGATTCCTACTTATTCTCTGCTACATGTGATATACATATGTATTGATATTTCACTAGTATACATTATTTGCTTTTGGACAGTGTACTTATTATTTTATATTGATAATATCATTTAATCTGTACCACTCAGAATTTTCGTTATGCCCATTTTATAAGGTTCAGAGAGCTTAAGTAACTTGCCCAAGGCTACATACTTCATCAGTGGTGTAACTGAGATTTAAACTCAGTTCTAATATGAATTCACAGCCTATATTCTTAACTACTGCATTATCAGGTATTAATCTATGCCCTAAAAGAGCTCACACTCTAAATGGGATGATAAGAGTTCGACATCATCTGTCTCCTTTTTTATGGACTGAATGTTTGTGGCCCCTCAAAATTCATGTGTTTAAGTCCTGAGTCCCACTGTGATGGTATCAGGAGGTAAGGCATTTGAGAGGTAATCGTGTCATGATGATGGAGCCCCCATGACAGAACTAGCACCCCTTATAAGAAGAGAAAGGCAAAATACAAAATTATTAAAAATAACTATTGCTACAATAATCTGATAACGGACACATAGTATAAAAAGATGTAAATTGTGGCATCAAAAACATAAAATGGGAGGGGAATTAAAAATGCAGGGTTTTTCTCTGTGATTAAATTTAAGTTGTTGTCAGCTTACAATAGCCTGTTATAACTATAAGATGTTTTATGTAAGTCTCATGGAAACTACAGAACAAAAACATATGGTAGATACACTAAAGAGAAAGGAATCAAAATGTACCACCAGAGAGAATCATCAAAACAACAAGGAAGACAGCAAGAGAGGAAGAAAGGAACAAAGGTCAACATAACACCTAGAAAACAACTCAACAAAGGACAACATCAAGCCCTTATCTATTGGAAATCACATTAAATGTAAATGGACTAATTTCTCCTATCAAAAGACATAGAGTGATTGGATAAAAAAATAAAACCCCATTATGTGCTGCCTGCAAGAGACTCACTTCAGCTTTAAAGACACATATAGATTGAAAATGCTAGGCTGGAAAAAGATATGCTATGCAAATGAAAACCAAAATTGAGCAGGGAAAGCTATACTTATATCGGATAAAATAGACTTTAAGTCAAAAAACTGTAACAAGAGGCAAAGAAAGTCATTATATAATGATGGGTAAACTCATGAAGAGGATATAATAATTTTAAGTATCTATGCATCTGACATCAAAGCACCAAAATATGTAAAGCAAATATTAACATATCTGAAGGGAGAAATAGACAGCAGTACAGTAATAGTAGGGGATTTTAATAACACAATTTCAACAAAAAATAGTTCATCCAGACAGAAAATCAATAAGGAAACATTGGACTTGAACTATACTTTAGACCAAATGGAACTAAGATACATATATAGAACATTCCATCCAACAGCAGCAGAATGCACATTCTTCTCAAGTGCACATTCAAAATTCTCCAGGGTATATCATATGCTAGACTACGAAATAAGTCTTAACAAATTTAAGAAGATTGAAATCATACCAAGCATCTTTTTCAACCACAATGCAATGAAACAAAAGTCAATCACAGGAGGAAAGCTGAAAAAGTCACAAATAGGTAAAGATTAAAGAACATGCTGCTGAACAACCAATGGGTTAAAGAAGAAATCAAAAGAGAAAAATATCTTGAGACAGACAAAAATGGAAGTACAGCATATCAAAACTTATGGGGTGGGCTTCCATGGTGGCACAGTGGTTGAGAGTCCGCCTGCCGATGCAGGGGACACGGGTTCATGCCCCGGTCTGGGAAGATCCCACATGCCGTGGAGTGGCTGGGCCCTTGAGCCATGGCCACTGAGCCTGCACGTCCAGAGCCTGTGCTCCACAACGGGAGAGGCCACAACAGTGAGAGGCCCACGTACCGCAAAAAAAAAAAAAAAAAAAAAAAAAAAACTTATGGGATGCAGCAAAAGCAGTTCTAAGAGGATTGTTTATAGCAATATGCCTACATTAAGAAAATAGGAAGATTTTACTTTTACATGTATAGGAACTAGAAAAAGAAGAACAAACTAAGCCTAAAGTTAGTAGAAGGAAGGAAATAACAAGGATCAGAGCAAAAATAATGAAATGGAGACCAGAAAGGCAATAGAATAGATCAGCAAAACTAAGAGTTGGTTTTTTTTGAGATAAACAAAATTACCAAACCTTTAGCCAGAGAAAGGAAAAAAAGAGAGAAGGCTCAAAATCAGCAGTGAAAGAGGAGACATTACAACAGATGCCACAGAAATACAAAGGATCATAAGAGACTACTCTGAACACTTATATGTCAACAAGTTGGGTAACCTAGATGAAATGGATAAATTTCAAGAAACACACAATTTACCAAGACTGAATCATGAAAAAGAGAAAATCTGAACAGACCAGTCATGAGTAAGGGGATAAAATCAGTAATCAAAAATGTCTCAACAAAATGTCCAGTATCAGATGGCATCACGGGTGAATTCTAACAAATGTTTAAGGAAGAATGAATACAGGTCTTCCTCAAACTCCTGCAGATAATTGAAATGGAGGGAACACTTCCAAACTCAAATTGGAAGGCCACCATTACTCTAATGCTAAAGACAGACAGGACACAATATGAAAAGCAAGTTACAAGCCAATATCTCTTTTGGACTTAGATGCAAAAATCATCAAAAATATATTAGCAAAACAAATTTAACAGCACCTTAAAAGAATCATGATCAAGTGGGATTTATCCCTAAGAGGCAAGAATAGGTTACCATATGCAAATCAATCAATGTGATACACCACATTAACAAAGTGATGAAGGAAAATCACACGATCATCTCAGTAGATGCAGAAAAAGCATTTGACAAAATTCAACATCTTTTCATGATTAAAACCGTCAACAATTTAGGCATAGAAAGAAAGTAACTCAACCTAATAAAGGCCATATATGATAGGGTCACAGCTAACATCATACTCAATGGTGAAAAGCTGAAAGCTTTTCCTTTAAGATCAGGAAGAAGACAAGGATGCTTAGTCTTACCATTCCTATTAAACATCACATTTTCAGTTCTAGCCAGAGCAGTCAGGCAAGAAAAAGAAATTAAAGGCATCCAAATCAGAAAGGAAGATGTAGAATTGTCTTTATTTGCAGATGACATGATCTTATATATAGAAAATCCTGAATTGGGTGACTGGGATTGACATGTATACCCTGATGTGTATAAAATTGATGACTAATAAGAACCTGTTGTATAAAAAAATAAAATTAAATTTAAAAAAATTTTAAAAAGACTATAGCTGGGCCTCCTGTAGTTCTAAAAGAGTAAACAGAAATTTATCAAGAATGAGAGTGGCTACTCTCTTGATCATTCCTCCTCTGGGTCTATATGTTTGTCCTATCTGCATCATTCTGTTCTTTCTTAACCAGTCACTTTCTTTAATTCATGTATGGTCATCTTTGCCAATAACTTAACTTTGCACACTGGTTTGGTTTGCCATGTTATGCTCTCAGGTCTGTATTTTTCTATGTCTCCTCAAGTGCCTAGCCATGACTGTTGCTAGTTTCTAGGTTTCTTAGATGGTATTTTAAGGACAAAAAAATTGAATTAAAAAAAAAGAAAATCCTAAAGACTCCATGAAAAAATCAGAATAAATGAATTCAGTAAATTTTCAGGATACAAAATCAACATACAAAAATCTATCATTTCTCTATATACTAACAACAAACTATCTGAAAAAGAAATAAAAATACTTAGAAAAAAAGAATAAAATACTTAGGAATAAATATAACAAAGGAGGTTAAAGATTTGTATACTGGAAACATTGATTGATGTAAGAAATTGAAGAAGACACAAATAAATGGAAAGATATCCTGTGTTCATGGATTGGAAGGATTAATATTAAAATGTCCATACTACCCAAAGTGATCTCTAGATTCAATGTAATCCCTATCAAAATTCCAATGACATTTTTCACAGAAAAAGGAAAAACAATCCTAAAACTCATACAGAACCAAAAAGACCCCTACTAGCAATATTGATCTCAAGCAAGAAGAACAAAGCTGGGGGCATCACATTTTCTGATTTCAAAGTGTATTACAAAGCTATAGTAATCAAAACAGTATGGTTATGATGGGAATGTAGATTGGTATAGCTATTATGGAAAACTTTTCCTCAAAAAGTTGCCCTTATCTTGGACCTCCAGCTTCCAGAACTTTGAGAAATAAATTTTTATTTTTAAGCTGCCCAGTCTGTGGTATTTTGTTATAGTAGCCCAAGCAGACTACATTGCTCCCGTTAGCCCAGAGCCAGGAACCTCTTTGGTCCTCAGTAGTTGTTTGTTGCTTGATTGCTTAATAATTGAGAGGCTGCTGAACTTCAGTAAAAGCCAGCATGGCATATCTTAGTTTGGAACATGGTAAGTGTACTGAAAACATTCCTGGGATGATATATTTCAACACCAGATTGTTTAATTGAGCAAGAAAAAAAGCTACAATTTGGTCGAGATACTTAACCTGTCTGTGCCTTAAAATTTACTCGTCTATTAAATGGGAATAATAATAATACCTCTTTCATGGTGTTATTTTGAAAAATAAATGAATTAATATATGTATAGTACTTAGAACTGTACCCGGCAAATGGAAAGTTTTGTAGCTTTCAACTATTGGTGTTGTTGTTGTTGTTAATGTGTATAACTTGATACAAATTGGAGAGAGATGTTTTGATAATGACACCGGTGATCTCTGTGTCTTAGCGAAAGAGAAGCCCTATCACTGTCTCATGTGCAAGTTGGTACAGTGCTTGACACATAACAGGCACTACAAAAATGTGTAGATTGAACAAGTGGTGGACTGATTTCAAACCCTCACTGTGCTGAAATATCTATGTAGAATAAGTTCCAAAGGTAGAGGTTGGATATCCTCTTTCCCTCATGTTAAAAAACGAGTGGGTTTCCAATATACACTAACATTCAGTCTCTTCCTCCACTCTGAGCCCCCGAAGCCCATGTTTTGGCTTAGTGGCATGGCAGATTTTTCTCTGTTCTAGCCTTGAAATACAGTTATAAGCAAGGATGCCACAGTAATAACTCTGTTCTCTGGCATATGAATGAGAATGATTTTTCTTGGAGCTCTCCATGCCTGCTGCTTTGAGTTGTTTGTCATTTCCTTAATGGGCCTGTTCAAGAGAGCTTGGCTATGGGATGTGTTGTGAAAGCCATGTGTATTGTCTTGTCTAAGTCACCAGGGAGATTTGATGGGTTTTCTTTTTGTAGGATTCTAAGGAGATGCCCTTCTAATCTTGGACAGATTGCCTGTTGTTACCCTTGGGATTTGTTATGGTGGCATCAAATCAAAGGACTTTTGTACTGTTGCGTGGAAAAACAATCAAACATTCTTGCTGGGAGGCACCTTTGAGACCATCTGGTCGAAATTCCCATCTAAAGGCAGGGACCATGTTTACCTTGTTTCACTTTGCATCCCCAGTGCATAGCAGTATATGCTTGGCATAGAGTAGATATGTGATAGACGTCTGCTGATTAAGTGAATATTTTGCAAGTGGAAGACTGTAAAAACTTTATGTTGGCCTATTTTGATTTGTCCATTTTCATCTGTACTGCAGCAAAGAAAGTGTTTTCTTTCTATGCTGTACTGTAATGTGTCTCTGTCTTTCTGCCCCCACTCTCATTCCTGCAGTTCTGTGTCTGTCTTGTCCACTGCTGTATTTCCCATTGCTGAGAACAGTGCTGAGCTGATGCTTGACGCTCAGAAAATATTAGTTGGGTGAATGATTTTAATGCTTATGGTGGACAGCAAAAACAATTACAGTGCCAGGCATCACATTTATATCACACAAAGGACTTCTTGTGGACGAAGATATCAGAAGAATGGTGGCATTCATGGGACTGCTGCCAAGGGAATGATTGGTCATAGACTTTCTTCATTTGGAACATAGGAACAATAATAATAGTGAAATCCCGGGAAGGTTGTAGAGATTCAGTGGGAAGATTCTCAAAGGGAGCTAGCTCATGACTTCTACTGCAGCAGGAGGAATTTTGCTTTCCCTCTTACCCCCAGTACTATGAGCAGGCAGAAGGATGGGGAAGAAGGAAAAATGGTCATGCCTTGGGAAGCAAGCAAAGATGACTCCTCTTCCGTTTTCCCTTCCTCTTTCCCTTCCCCACCATTTTTGCTAAGCCAAAAGAAGTGCTAAGTACCAGCCATCAACCTTAGAGAGTCTGGGAAGCACCACCTGAGATGAGGACCTGCTGAACACAGGTCTTAGAGGATCAGAACAGTAGAGGACTCAATCAGGTTCCAGGCAAGCTGGAGAAATGAGAGCCAGGGGGCTCGAATGCTAGAGCAGAAGAGATGGTGTGGGTCCAAGGAAAGGAAAGCTTATTGTTATCATGATGAGGTAGATGGGTGCCCACAAATGTGGTGTGCTGGCTTTCTCAGTTTCAGTGTCTGAGAATTTGTTATAGTATATTTTTCCTGTTAAGTAGTAGGGCTTGCAAAGTGATGTTCCTAAGTGCATTGGAATGGAATGATCCACACAATGGCAATGGTCTTAAACTAACAATGGGAAGGTTCTGGAAAAGGGTGAGGCAGAAACCACGATTACTTTAACTGCTTCTCATTCATTCATTTAATCGCCCCTTCACTCATTCATCCAACAACCATTTAATAAGCTGTTCATGTAGGTTAACAATTGGCCGAGGAACAAGAAATGTAGTGGTGAGCAGGGAAGACATGGGGCCCTGCCCTGGTGGTATTTACAGTCTAACGAGAAGAATGAAACCATCAGGCAAATATAATCTAATCTGAGTTCCATGGAGGACATATGGGAAGAGTTCTAATAGCATGAGGAGGTATGAAGAATCAGAGAAAGGGCCTTTTGAGCTGAGAATTTATGGATGAATAGGTATTAACAAGTAGGGAATAGAAGGAGGGAAATCATGAGAGACTAGGCAGGGGGAGCCATAGTTGAATGGGAGACATGGAAGGAAAGAGGAAGGAAATTGAGAGTCGGACATGTTCATGTCTTTAATTGAGTTCACGAGTCATTATCGAAGCCCTACTAGGTTCTAGTCACCGTGCTTGTGCTGGATGAATGTTTAGATATGGTCCCTGACCTCCAGGAGCTTACTTTCTAGGGCGGAAGTAGAAGGAATTTTTAGATCACAGTTGCTGGTAAGATGTAGGGCTGAAACGTGAAGTCTTCTGACTCCAAGCCCAATGCTCTTTCCACGTTGTCACTTTGTGGCTCAAACAAGGAAGAGGCCTGTTCAGTCACATCCATGATGCCTTGGCTCGATGAGGCAGCTTAGCTTTTGTTCTAGCAGCTGGGGAAGGCTTCCTTAATGTTCTCTAGGACATTGGGGCCTGGAACTGTAAAAGGTAAAGTTGAAACCGAAACAGAAAAACACAGGTCATCTCTGTGAACAACCACAGCTGCCTGTTTTGGAGTTAAGTCTTTGGACTGGACATTTTATACATGTCATGTATCTCATCCTAACAACAACCCTGTGAATGAGGTTCATAATCACACTCACTTGCCGGTTTTACACACGAGGATGCCAAGGCGCCTCGAGGGCATGCAGCACTGCTGAGCATGTTCGATTAGTAATTCAGGGCTATAGTGTGCAAACTCCCGTGCTCTGACTCCATAGGCCGTGCTCGTAACCATCATGCTACACTGGAGCTATCTATCAGACTAGAATGGAGTCAATGACACTAGCCCAGAAACAAAGGGACAGCCTGGGAAAAAGGCCAACTATTGCTCTTTCTGGCAGGACTTGTCAGAGTTCTTTAACAGGTGAAAAAGCACAAGATTAGACATGGAAGAGTAGATTGGCCACATCTGCTAATTTCAGATGTCAAGTGACTTGAATCCCGATTTCCTACCTTCTCATCCATGTGGTCATAATTTATAAGGCCTTTCTACCTTACTACTGTTTTTTTCCCCAGATAATTAAAGCTACAAAACACTACCCTTGTCCAAGCTGAATTTAGAGAACAGATTTACCTCAAACCTTATGTGTGTATCTTGTTTAGGAAGTCATTTCACATTTATGATCTCATGGGATCCTCACAACAACCCCAGTGAAGTTCTTCCCATTTTATAATTGAGGAAGGGTAAGGCTGAGACAGCCCAAGGTCATGTAGCCTGAAGGGTTTTGGAGCCACTGCTGGGCACCTTTGTTGTTGGAAGTAGGAAAAAGCATATCCATTCTTCTGGAAGCTTAACCCAATTTTCACTTCTGTTTTTGTGCCCCCAGTGAACTGAAGCAGTTAGTAAAGCATTTGCCTTTTCAAAATAGGTACTGTGTATGCAAGTGTACTATGATATACCAAGATTTCTTTCTCATTCCAGATCCAAAAAACTCTTTTAATAAGTATTGATTGTGTTCACAACATTGTATTATATACTACAGAAGGGGTACAAAAAGGAGCACATATCATTTTGTAGGTTTCCTAAAATAAGTAGCTTATATGGATAGCTTTAGTTGACCAAAGCAACATAGATTTCTGTTCAGATACAGCTTACTGGGTTGAGGCTGGGGGCTTGGGAACCTTTTAGGATATACGAGATACCTTTACTCCATTAGAATTTTATTTGTCTCCTGGGTAAGTGTCAGTGGATTCTTTCTTGCGGTGTCTTGTCCCTCATGATTGGCAGGATTGGGCGCTTTAAGTATTTTCACTCTCAAAACAAATATGACTCATAACCAATGTGGATATGATGACTGGTTGATTTGGTGAACATTTGAAAATATGAAGTGGGAAGAAACATAACCATTGCTATAAAGGTTGTTTTAAAAGCGAACCTAATGCACTGGAAATGGTATAAATGAACTAGAGGGGGGAAATGTGAACATTGGAAGTAGATTCCAGTTAGCTCGAGCTTAGGGGAGAGGGCATTAAAATTAAGGAGCTATTCATTTACTTATTCAACAAATATTTAATGAGCCAGGCATTGTTCTAGCACTGGAGATACAGCAGTGAGTAAAAAAAAAAAAAAAAAAAAAAAAAAAAGACAAAAATTCCTTCCTTGTTGGAGCTGACATTCAAGGGGGGAAGAAGAGACAATAAATATAAATAAAACACATTATGTCAGATGGTGATAAGTGCTGTGGAGAAAAATAAAGCAAGGAAGAGGGATAGGGGTGCTCAGGTGTGTGGGTGTGTGCAGAGGGGGACCGCTAGGGAAGGCTCAAGTGGGAAGATGATATATGCACACAGAGAGCTCCGGGAAGAGGGAAGAGTGAGTGCAGAGACCCTAAGATGAGAGCATGGGCAAGGACCGATGTGGTGGGCGTGGAGTGAGCGAGGGAGAGAGGAATGGGAGGTGAGGATAGACAGGTCGCCAGGGAGCTGGCTGGCCCATGGTAGGAAGCTTTGTTTACCAGGTGTCTGGTTGATGTTTGGCCAGTGTAGTGGACACTGTTGGTGCCCTGCCCACATTCCCTTTCCTCTCCCTACGCTGCTGGGAGTATTGGTTGCTGAGGCTCATAGTTGTCCCCTTCTCTGTACCAGGAAGCCTCTTGCCTTAGGGCTGTTGCCTCCTCATCCCTGGGGGCAGCCCACAGCCAATGACACTTTCAACCCCTTTGCCTGAAGGTGGGACCAACCCCATGGTGCCATTTGTGGTCCAGGACACCTTGCGGGATCAAGTTAGAGCTAGCCTCTGGCTGAGACCACAGCCTTGCTTAGGGCCCTCCCCTGCCCTCTCCTGCCTACTCCCTTCTCCCCCCAGAGAATCCCTGTCTCAGGCTCTGCTTCCAGGGAACCGAACCGAAAACAACCAACTTTCAGCAACATAATTTTAGAAAGTTACTATGCTCTATTCTTCTCCTCAGAGTTCGACTTTGTGTTGTATTTTATTGAAGCAGGCACCCCGGACAGTGAGGCAGATCTTTCAAGCCAGTCTCCACTGCCTTCCATTTTCTTCAGGAGTCAGGAGAGAGATCTGTGAGCTAGATGGCACTAGAGGTGACATTATTGACATCTGGGCCTGTCTCTCTAATTTTGCTCCTCAGTGGAGGAGGGCATTTTCACTAGGGTCTTGATGGGACTGTGTTACAATGACTGACTTGCTTTTACATCGGTGAGTGAATCCACAGGAGGGTCCCTTTCGATGCCTCACTCTAGTTACTTGGAATCTTAGTCAGTACATATTGACTTCCTTCCTGCAGTCTGGCAATTATGTGTGAGTGGATATAGTATAGTATAGAATATAGTCCTTTCGTGAGAAATGGCAGTGTTTTACACATCTTTTGTCTAACTGCAGCCTCTTCTTCCTGTCATCTACTTTAGGAACGAGAAAGAAGCTGTGGCTGGAAAATCTGCACCCATCTCAAAACTAGCAAGCGATAAATTTGCCTTTCCCCCATTTCTCACTAGTGTGGGCAAAACTGACTTGGTTATCAGGGCCAAGGTTTAGAGAATGACTGTTTTGGGTAACAAGTGTCTGGTTATAAGTATGACTTTTAGCAATGAGTGTGAGAAAACTCCAACTGAAAGCTGTCTCTTGCTTGGGCTGTGAATGAACAAGGCCAAGTTCTTGAAGGGCCTCTCTGACTCTGAGGTTCCCCACTCCCTGTTCTCAACATAGGATTTGCCCGTGGTCCTGAGGACATTTGGTCACCCTTTGACAGAGCCACTCCTAATGTCTGAGACCAGGGCAAGTCACATTGTGTAAGATACCTTGGGATTCTTTGGGATCACTGTAACACAGATCCATCCAGACCCTAGTGAAAATGCCCTCCTCTGCTGAGGAACAGAATTAGAGAGACAGGCCCAGGTATCAGTAATGTCACCTCTAGTGCCATCTAGCTCACAGATCTCTCTCCTGACTCTGAAGACAATGGAAGGCAGTGGAGACTGGCTTGAATGATCTGCCTCACCATCTGGGGTGCCTAGTTCAACCAAATATAGCCCAAAGTCGACCTTTGAGGAGAAAAATAGTGTATATTAGTTTTTTTAAATTGTGTTGTTGAAAGTTGGTTGTCTTAAGTTTGTTTCCCTAGAAGCAAATCCTGGGACAGGGATCCTTTGGGGGAGAAGGGAGTAGGCAGGAGAGGTCAGGGGAGGGTGCTAACCAAGCAAGGCTGTGGTCTCAGCCAGACACTAGCTCTAACCTGATCCCCATGTATTCAAGCCCCTTTGCCCAGCTCAGTCTTACCCCCACATATTCACCTAGAGTCATTCAGCTGGTGTCAGCTGCCGTCTCTGACACCTTAGTTAATACTACCCTGTGGAGTAGGCAGAGGAGGTACAGTTGTTCCCACTTTGCAAATGAAGCAGTAAAGATTCGGAGACTTAAGTGACTCACCAAGATCACAAAGCTAGTAAGCCACAGAGTCAGAGATAGACCGCAGGTCTTCTAATTGCTGTGCCTTTCCAGTGTTATGAAAAGGCAATGACTTATTCTTGGCATTCTATTAATATGGTCATTCTACTTCCTGGTGACATGGGGATGCCAGTGCCTCTCTCCGTTTTAGTCAAGCCAGATCTTTGTTTTCTCCAAGTAACGTGCTCTCCTCGTTAAAGCCTCCTAGTGGCTGCCTGTGCTTCCCGCGGAGTGCTTCTGTAAGCCTTGAGCTTCTGAATTCTGGATTGTTCCTGGGCCTCATTTTACATCACTTTCCATCACTTGCACAGCCACTCATGCCCTTGTCCATCTACATTATCTGGCAGCATATTTGTCGCTCTGGTTTATTGCCTTGGCTCCTGATTGGTTAGTACTGAGACACGTTATCAGTGAGCGCCATGCTCTGCTGTGTAGGGTGCTGATCCAGACTCCAGAGAACTGGTCTCAGGGCTGCCTGTGCTCCGACTACTCCCCCAGGATTTGGCGTAAGAAAACAAAGAGATAAACAGACAGACCTACCAACCCTCCTCAGTATGTTTGGATCAGCTCGCTTTCAGTTCAACTGGAAGGTCAAAGTTTTAGACAGCAGGGGGCAAGTGCTGAAATGGGGTGGGGGGGTAGGGTAAACCTCTGTCCTATGGAGAAGCTGGTTGGCTGTGGCTTTTACTTTTTCTTTTGTAAAAGAAAATAGAACTTTCTCAATGATTCAGAGCATCCAAGGGGGCAGTGTCCTCTCTTGCCATTATTTTAAAGATGGCCAAAGGGAAGCAATTCAGTTACCAGCGTTGACTGAGCCCCTATTCTGGGTCTGGTAGGAAAGTTTCTAGGGACCTTGTTCCGTATGACGTTAATGGGCTGTCTCTGTGGCTGATCACACCCAAGATAGGGGGACTCCCCGGAAGTGCAGAAGGAGGGAAACTGACAGGCTTTCGCAGACACTGTATGACCTCTGCTTCCAGTGGTGGGGCTGGCTCCCGTAGAGTCATCTGCCCTCCCTCACTCCATTCTCCTTATGCCTGGGGTTGTGCCTGGGTAACATGCTTGGCCAGGCAGGGCCTAAAACCCTCACCTCACGTTTACCCATGTTGTGTATGAAGTGGCCGAGCTGAGTCACTACAGGCCCTGAGGTGAAGTGGGGTATGTGAGAGAAGACCTACCCACCTTTACGTTGTTTCCAGGGCACCTGCAGGTTGGCACCAGGCCCCATCCAGCAGGAGAAAGGAAGCCTGGCCTGGGCAAAACAGCCTTCGTAAACCACCTGCCTGGGCTTGGGCGGTCCTGTAGGGCATCGAGCTCAGGAGGCCTCCCACCGCCCCTCCCACCCCAAATGCTGAGTGACGCGTGTGCCACCGCGTGACAGCATTCACACGTTGGGGTTACAGACATCCGCCTGTGTTTAGATTCATGCCATACCCAGGGGACACAGCTACTTATAATTTTCTTGCCAAAACATAGAAAAAATTAGAGGTTTGTTTCCTTTTAATTCAATGAGGAAAAGTACTACCATCTCCTCCAGCAGCTGAGTATGAGGAAGTACTGATGACATCTTTGTGTTTCCCTCTGGAAGTATAGTTCAGCCTGTTTTGGGGGGACCCCTTTTACTCTTTTTGTTGTTGTTATTTCTGAATTTCAGTTCAAGAAGGAAAATTTAAAAAGTTGTCTGGAGGAACTTGCTCTCAAGGGCCAATGCTGGCAAACCTTAATTGAATAATCCCTGTCTAAGGGTGTTTCCTTGCAGGGTTGCGTCTGTGTCTGCCACTGGCCCACAATGGGCCTAGGTCACAAGGTTTTCTGCTTGTACACGTTGTGCATGCATGGTGTCTAGCGTGGAACCTCAAGGAAAGAAATGTCTCTGTTATCACAGCAACATACCCCACGCACATACACCTTCTCCTTCTGAAGAGCTGCATTAGACAAGACGAAAAGAAGCTGAGATCGATTCATGCACATATTAACCTCATGTAAACATTCATTGGCTTGGTCATCTCTGTATGTCTCAGAGTCTAGCACAGATCTGATATGTAGTAGATGCTGAATAAACGGATATGCTAATGAGCTTATTGAACCTGAGAAATTTATATGTGTATTAGATGCTGGCTTTAGGATCAGGGACCTGGTTGTGTTCCTAATTCTGGCATATATTTTCTGGGTAACCTTAAGCAAATAACTCCTAGAGCCTCAGCTTCCCTCCTTGTAGCAATCAGGATAATAACAATGCTGGCCTTGTTTATTTCACAGAGCTGTTAGGTAGATCAAAATTAAATAAAAATGAAGGACTATATGAAAATGTACTTTTGGAACTGAAATGCTAAACACATCGAGCTGGTTACTATTCTACTGGTCACACATGGCATTGAGTTTGCGTCTCGTCTGTATCATCATGATAACAACACTCAGTGTTTTTCACTCACTGCATTAAAACATTTTGATAGCACGCAAGAGAAATGATGCTGATTATTGACAAATTTCATTTAGGATAATCACCTCTGAGCAAGGAGAGCACAGAATTATGTTGAAGTGTTAATTTAACCTTTTCCAGTGTGTATAAACACATGGTTATAAAACATGGAATGAAATACAAAATATCTTCCCATCAAGTAAAAATTCACTCTGTCATGACACTGAAAGAGTTGGAGAAAAGATTCCAACTCCGCAGACCCAATGTACTTGCCCAGGGCACTGGGGACACATGCAGAGCAGAATGATGGAGAAAACACTGAAACCCACAATTATTGGATTTATGGTTGGGCTAGATCAGTTTCAAATATGGAAAAAGAGGAAGTAAAATAGTGGGTCATCAGTTGGGAGGAAGGAGACAGACTGGGACATGAAGGTAGGCAGCTCATGTCCTGCAATCTCGGAATGGGTCTGCCTCTTGATTTTTTTTTCTTTCTTTTTTTTTGGTTAATGTATGTATGGGCTTTTCCAAATCCAGCAATCTGGCAAGACACATTGATAAAAATGATCACATAAGAAGAGTGCCTGGGACCTAATAAGCATTCAGAAAGCAGTAGCTGCAGTCATCACAATAACGTCTGACCAAATATCTGGGCACCCTATGGCCCAGTCAAGGAGACACATAAAATTAACCATTACAGTACTCTTCAATGATCGCAGGCCCTTTTCCCTGACAAGCGGGGCTAATCCAATTATCATGGCAACAGGCCTCAAACAGTTCCTGCTTTACCCCGTGAGCTGAGGGGCGTTCCTCAGGCTGTTTCCTGCAGCCATTGCTGGGGCATATTACAAGTTCTGCTCACAGCAGTATGCTTCTGGTGAGCTTCTGGGAGAAGAAAAGTAAAGTGGACTTGCTCAGGGGCAAAGAGGCAAAGATGAAGCCAGGAGCAGAGGCAGGAGGCCTCCCCTGGCTGGAGATTCCCAGCTCGGCATGCTTACTGCCTCTTCTGCTTCACTTTGCCACTTCCTCCATTCTTCCCAATCACACTAAATATGGATGTCAGCATAAAAGCCATGTTCCTCTTGTGCTCATCAGAAGGGGCTCCCAAAGTTCCCTGTAGAGCAGAGGAAAGTCTAAAATAGCCTGCAGGAAAAGGCTGGCAATCCAAAGTACCCTGTGGTTCAGTCCATCATTGCTGCTTCCTACATCCGACTGTGACCCACCCTGCTCTCAGCCCAAAATTTTTTTTCTAGGTTGCCATAGCTTGACCTGAGGATCTCTTTGCCAACTAGGGACTGACTGCCTCAAAGGTGATGTCTCAAGCTTCTGAGACTATCTCACATGCCCTGAGCTTGTCTTTGAGAAGTTGTCAGTTAAACAAGTGTTACATAGAGACATTGGGAGAAGAAAGAAGAAAGAATTGCTCTCTAGATATCTGTGGAAGGTTAGCGATTGCAGTTCTGCATTTCATGGGACCTCTATCTCTTCCACCACTCAGCAAATACATGCCTAATTGTCTGGGAGAGGATTTATGTGGAACATTTTGCCCTGGCTTTCTTTGGTGCAATCTTGAACTCCACTTAACTCTCCATTAGGAAGGAAGCAGAAGCCCATCTCTGGTATGAGAACTGGGAAATGTTTCCATTCCCCAGCTGATATTTTTCAAGCTTGTGAAGTGTGGCGTGTTTCAATTTCTTGATGGTGCCAACAGACCCTCTTCAAATGACTGGGTTTCTCTGTATGAGTCTAATTAATGCAAATATTGGAGGCATGTCAAAGGGACTAACTGGCTCCTAGGCTGGGCTAGGTGTCCAGGCGCTTTGGTTCTAAGGTTGTTTCCCACCCTTCCCCTCTCCCACTAGCACTTGAAGTGTTAGATTGGTTTGGTGGAATATTTGACATAATGGCAGAAGAAAATAGATTGATGGAAGAGAAACAGGAATGGTGTAAAGGATCAAAATAATCGATTTCTCAAGAATGTTGTTTTGCAAACTGCCCATCCTCATCTTCATCACTGCCATTAATACTTTCCTGCTGTGTGAAAGTTTGCTGGATCCCAGTCTGTATAGACACATTTAGTAAAATGACATTGTGCAGGAGAGAGCTAAGTGTGAGGAGATTTCTCTCCTAGGCTGAAAGGAGAGACTTTCCTCTCTGGGAATTGTATATTCCATGGAATTACTATTTTCAAAGGGTATCTATAGTAAGCAGCATTGTTAGATGCTGTGTAGTGTTAGCCATTATACTTCTGTTCATAAAAGTTTATATTCCTAGAGTATGTACCCAGAATACAACCACTTCTTCCCACTTATACCACCAAGTCCTAACTGCTCTCAACCCTTGCCTGGATCGTAGCAGTAGCCTCCTAACCAGTTTCTCTACTTCTGTCTGTCTCCTCTGAAGTCTGTTCTTTATATAGTGGCAAGAATGAGCTGTGGATCACATGAGCCAGATCCCATCACTCTCCTGCCTGAATCCATCCAGTGGTTCCCCACCACTCAGAATTGAAGCCAGAGGTATTAACACGGCCTAGTGAGCAGGCTTCCTGTTGCTTTTCTGACCTCACCTCCTCCCACTCTCCCCTTCAGTCTTTCACTTCCAGCCACATTGGCTTTCTTCATTTTCTTAAAAAAATACACAAAACAGCAAGTCCTACTCTTCCCTCAGGATCTGTGCATTTTTGATCCCTCTGCTGGGAACACTTTTCTCCTGAATATCTCCATGGCACTTCACTCAGGCCTCTGCTCTGACGTCTCCTTGCATTGCCCTAAAGGAAAGCTAACTGACGTGGCAGGAGCTTAACTTGTAAAAGTTTATTTCTCACGTACATGGGTCTAGCGGCAATTCCGAGCCCCTGCCTTCCCTTGAGTGACTCAGAGACCCTTGGAAGTCTCATCTTCCTGATTTATTTACTCTCTGTTTACCCCTCAGCTCCACTCCAAATGTATAAACTCCATGAGGGCGAGGGTTTTTCTCTCCATTTTTTTCCCTGTATACTGTATGCATTGAATAGTGCCTGGTATATGGTAGGTTCCCAATAAATATTTGTTGAAAGAATATTGAAAGGTAGTATTATGAGAGGCAGTGGAAAATAAAAAGGCCAAAGGAAGCATCTTTGTGTACATGTTTTCTTCTTAGGCTGAATATGATGAAGATATGTCAGTTCTACATAATGATATTTGATTATTGTTATTAAATTAGCTGTTGAAGGCTTATGAGCTGTAGAACCTAGTTAGGTTTTCAGCATTAAGCATTGTATATTGTATTAGTTTTCTGCTGCCCTAACAAAATACCACAATCTAGGTGGCTTAAGCAATGCAAATGTATTATCTTACAGTCCTGGAGGTCAGAAGTCAGACACGCATCTCACCAAGCTAAGAACTTAGTCTTGGCTTGGCTTGGCTTGGCTTGGCTGTATTTCTTTCTGGAGGTGCTAAAGGAGGATCTATTCCCTTCTCATTTTGGTTGTTAGCAGTATTCAGTTCCTAGTAGGATGGAGATCCCTGTCCCCTTGCTAGCTGTCAACTGAGGACTGTTCCCAGCTGCTAGAAGCTACGTGTATTCCTTGGTCCTGGCCTCCTTCAGGCCAGTATTCAAAGCCAGCAACATCCTGTTGAGTCCTTTCACACTTTTACTCTGGCCTGTCTCTGCTTCCTTCTCATCTCTGTGACCGAGACTTCTCTCTTTTGATTTTAAGAGCTCATATGATTACATTGCACCCACCTGGATAATCCTTGTAACGGTCAGCTTATTAGTAACCCTCATTACATCTGTAACCTTCAGGTAACATATGCACAGGTTCCAGGGACTAAGGTGTGGGCATCTTTGAGGGGCCATTGTTCTGCCTACCATGGATATAAAATCAAGTGTAAGATATGGCATAGTGAGTGAGAGTAAAGGCTCTGGAGACATGAAGACCTGGGTTTGAATCCCAGCTTTCATCTTGATGCTGGGTTCCTCTGGATATGTTTCTTAACCTCTCTGACATTCAGGTTCCTCTGTGTCAACAGGGGACAATAATGACACAAGCCTTATGGGACTGTTGTGGATATTGGAAATATGTGAAAGTGTGTATACACACCAGGCACTCTACTTTACTCCTTTCAAAAATATAATGTGGGGCTTCCCTGGTGGCGCAGTGGTTGGGAGTCCGCCTGCCGATGCAGGGGACACGGGTTCGTGCCCCAGTCTGGGAGGATCCCACGTGCCGTGGAGCGGCTGGGCCCATGATCCATGGTTGCTGAGCCTGCGCGTCTGGAGCGTGTGCTCCGCAACGGGAGAGGCCGCAACGGGAGAGGCCACAACAGTGAGAGGCCCACGTACAGCAAAAACAAAACAAACAAACAAACAAACAAACAAAAAATATATATATATAATGTGAGTATTGAATGGATAAACAACAAGGTCGTACTGTATAGCACAGGGAACTATATTCAATATCCTGTGATAAACCGTAATGGAAAAGTATTTGAAAAAGAATATATATATATAACTGAATCTCTTTGCTCTACAGCAGAAGTTAACACAATATTGTAAATCAACTATACTTAAATAAAAAAAGAAGAAAAATGCAACTTTGCAATTTTGTAATAACTTAAAAAAATATGTGACTATTCCTAGTGTCCTCAATGGGAGCACCAAATCCAGCTTTGAACCCACCTCAGAAGACCTTACCTTTAATAGGATTAAGGAGTGCTTTTTTGCTAAAACCTCACTTAACCAGCTGGGTTTGTAGGGAATGAGGGGGAAGTTTTATTTAAGTGTTCATGATTCATTTACACCTAAATCATTAAATGCTATTTTAAGGACATTTAATGGCTCAAGGCTTTTCACACATTCATAATGCCTCTTTTCTTAAACAGAAATGCTGCCAAGAGTAAACAAACTCAAATACCATTAGCTTTGAAATTTTTCAAAAACAATTTAGAGTAGGTTCTAACCTGGCACACTATATTCTTCCATCTGTGATCCCTGCAGGGACAAGCCTCCTGAGCAGAAACACCAGCTCTGTTTATTGAATGAGGAGTTAGAAACTATGGCAGGCCTGAGTGCAGAGAAAAGCACTCATTTTACTGGAATATTTCTGTTTCAGAATTCTTTTCTGGATTTCAGCTGTTGTAATTGGGAATTTTGTTCTAAAGCTTTTCATTAGCTAAAAAATTCAACTCTTTTAACTGTCTTAAGGGGGAAGAATTCTTTCACAGAATATAGGTGAGAACTGCATTTCCTGGAGGTTTTGAAGAACATTTGAGCTTGCAAATTAATGAACTTGATGTTGTGGCCAAATTGAACTAACTGCCTTTTTTTAAAATTTATTTATTTTTGGGTGTGTTGGGTCTTCGTTTCTGTACGAGGGCTTTCTCTAGTTGCGGCGAGCGGAGGATACTCTTCATCGCGGTGCGTGGGCCTCTCACTGTCGCGGCCTCTCTTGTTGCGGAGCACAGGCTCCAGACACGCAGGCTCAGTAGTTGTGGCTGACGGGCCTAGTTGCTCCGCGGCATGTGGGATCTTCTCAGACCAGGGCTCGAACGCGTGTCCCCTGCATTGGCAGGCAGATTCTCAACCACTGCGCCACCAGGGAAGCCCTGTAACTACCTTTTTTAAAACATTTTTATTTTATATTGGAGTGTAGTTGATTAACAATGTTGTGTTAGTTTTAGGTGTACAGCAAAGTGATTCAGTTATACATATACATGTATGTATTCTTTTTCAAGTTCTTTTCCCGCTTAGGTTATTATGGAGTATTGAGCAGAGTTCCCTATGCTATACAGTAGGTCCTTGTTGGTTATCTATTTTATGTATAGCAGTGTGTACATGTCAATCCCAACCTCCCAGTCTGTCCCCCCCAGTTCCTGCCTGGTAACCGTAAGTTGAGTCTCTAAGTCTGTGAGTCTGTTTCTGTTTTGTAAATAAGTTCATTTGTATAATTTTTTGAACTAACTGTCTTCTGATGAGCTTGAGTGCAGCTTGTGATTAACTAGGGAGGGAAAGATTTAACCAGAGCATCGTTGAAATGAAATAAGACATGCCAGGGCTCACGTCCTGATCAGTTGAAAGAGCCTTCTCCCATCTCTTTTCTGGGGCCTTCTTTCCCCCTTTACTACTTCTCAATCCACTGGCACAGCCATACTATGTTGAATGCCAGGTAGCACAAAGCCACAATGACATGCATACTTTATAGTTTTTGAGAAAGGGTTTTTATAGATCAGCCCATATATTGGTATTTACTTCATGGTTCCTGCCAAAGGGTTAGTCAAGATGGGCTGCTAATGTACTTGAGTGAACTTTCTTCAATGTCACTGGGGCTGGAAGGACACATCAGTAAGTGATACAAGCACATATGCTCATGGAACAGTGGCAGGAAGAGGAAGTAAGAGAACTCTGCTTGCTTGCAAGTGAGGGTAGTATTTTATAACTGATAAAGTAAAATGAGTTTGCTGCTTAGATACCTTTTTGGGGGGACATGGAGATGTAGAGGTGACTTTGATGGTACTGATCACTCTCCCAATCATAGAATTTTTTTTTCTTTTTTTTTGCGATTCGTGGGCCTCTCACTGTTGTGGCCTCTCCCGTTGCAGAGCACAGACTCCGGACGTGCAGGCTCAGCGGCCATGGCTCATGGGCCCAGCTGCTCCACGGCATGTGGGATCTTCCCGGACCGGGGCACGAACCCGCGTCCCCTGCATTGGCAGGCGGACTCTCAACCACTGCACCACCAGGGAAGCCCCAGTCATATAATTTTTAAGCAACATTAAAATATAATTTTCCAGTCACTATCATCAGGACTGAGAAATTTCTGGCTGTCAGCAGAGCCTATGAGGTGGGGTTTCCTGGGCTCTCGAGACATCTCAGGAGATTTGGAGCAACCATGAGATTTTAATTAGAGCTTAGCTTTCAAAACATGAAATAAAAATGTGAAGGAAATAGTGATCATGCGTATTGCAGGCCTCTTCTAGCATGCCATCCATGTGAAGATGTATGGTGACAGTGAACACATTTTCTAGAAAGATGGGTGTAATGCTTGAGAGTGCACTCTCTAGTATGTAGGTGACGAAACCTCATTCCTCTGAGATTTCATGCTCTAAAAATGGAGAAAATTGATAGGAGAAAATAGGCTTTCTATAGCAATTTAGCCTGTGATGTTGCCCAAGAAAGGTCTTAAGATCAAAGATTTCAGGGAAGAACGTTTCTGTGAGTAGCTATGACATCATTTTGTGAGCCTAACCGGAGCTCCTGTACTAGTATTTATTAAAGGCAAAGGCATGTCTCTAGCCTCACACACACACACACACACACACACACACACACACACACACACACTCACGGCAGAGCTGGCTGGAACAACATGCTGTGGGCAGTCCCCTTAGTTTACTGTGTCTGAAGAGAAAGGCTGCTTATGAAATGGTGCCCGTGGCTTCCATCATTATGCACGGAGGAAGAGGCAAATTTGGTGGAAAAGCCATACCTAGAATCAATCTATAAGTAATCTTTAAAGGCTGCCTAGATATTTCAGCCCCTAGGACATCGTGGCCAGAAGCACTCTGTATTAAAAAAAAACAAAATAAGTGAGACCAAATAAAACTTTTCAATGAAACCAGTCATAATGAAACATTTTCAAGAAATTCCAGATGGCATTCTGGAAGAAATACCATTTGTCAGGCATTTTATTACTCTGTGAGCAGTACAGCTGTCTTTTTCTCCTGTGGGTCATTCTCCATACTTTGGTTAGAAAGCTAACATGAGGGCCGTGTGAAGCCTTGTCTGGACCAACTAGAAAGTAGGTGGTTGACATTTGTTTTCTTGAGAAAGTCACTTTCATGTTAAATAGGATTCAGCCTCCATTAATGCTTAGGGAGTACTTAGTACATGTGGAGTAACTATCAAAGGCTAGACATTGTGCTGGATGGTTCCATCCAAGTATCTCTTTTAATTTTAAAAACAACCTTGTTAGGAGTTAAACTCTGATTCAGTTGGATCGTCTGTAAAAGGTAAGAAATTGACGGGCCCAGGGTTATGCAGTAGGTGGCAGAGGTCTCCCAAGTTCAGTGCTCTTTTTTCTACCCTGTGGCTGGGTTTCCAGGAATATACATTTAATTGCCACCCAAATAGTTGTTTGGCCTCAAGGGAAAAGGGAATGAACCCATACTGAGGGCCGACTGCATGACTATCTGCCAGCCACTGTTCTAGGTGCATTTCAATCTTTAATATGACTAGCAGTCCCCTCAGAACCTTGTGAAAATACAGATTCTGACTCTGTTGGTCTAGACCTGGCAGGGATGCGGGGCTGCATGTCTAACAAGCTCCCAGGCGATACCCATGCTGCTGGTCCAGGGTCCTGACTTCAAAATAGCTATCAGACTATTTTATTGGTTCAAAGAGGAGACAGGACTTGCCCGAGGTCACACTATCGAGACCACTTCTGTTCTCAGAACTGGGATTTTTTTTTAAAAGTTATTATTTTTTTAATTGAAGTAGAGTTGATTTACAATGCTGTGGCAATCTCTGCTGTACAGCCAAGTGACTGAGTTATTCACATATAGACACTCTGTTTTCATATTCTTTTCCATTAGGGTTTATCACCAGATATTGAATGTTTCCCTGCACTATACAGTAGGACCTTGTTGTTTCTCCATACTATATATAATAGTTTACATCTGCTAATCCCAAGCAGACTTGTGGTTGCCAAGAGAGAGGGAGGTGGGGGAGGGGAGAACTGGGAGTTTGGGATTAGAAGTGGGATTTGAACCAGGACTGGTGGATTATGAAGCCTTTGCCAGTACATCATTTTTCATTCCCTAAGGCTTTTAAAACTTCCTCCTTGAGAGAGCCATTTGTATTCCATATTTAATTAAGGGGCTTAGAACTCTGAAGTTGTAGTATCTTCTAGAGTGCTTCCTTCTTTGTTCAGGAAAACATCTTTGCAGTTAATTGTGCTTACATTTGCAGCTTTAATTTTTCTCTTGCTCCTTTGATTAAACACACTGGTTCCACCCTAGCTGTACCTTAGAACCACCTGGGGAGCTTGACTACCAAGGTCCATACCCCGCTCCAAGACCAATTAAAGGAGAATTTCTGGAGGTGGGGCCCAGGCATGGGCATGTTATAAAAGCTCCCTACGTGATCCTGATTTTGTAGCTAGGGTGGAGAGCCCCTGAATTACAGGGTTCAAGGGAGCAATTTCTGGAAAATGTAATGCAAACTTCCTTTTTATGTGATGTCATAAAAGAAGGACTAGTGTATTTATTGAGCCAGTCACCAACAAGGTTCCCGATGAATTCTTGGTACCATTTTGTCTTGTGACCATGAGCCTGGACTGCACTGTGGTTCAAGTTGGGGCACATGTGAAGTTTGCAGTGGCTCTGGGTGGACCTTGAGGGTGAGATGCAGCATCACAGACTGGCTTCAGGGCCAAGACACCTGTTCTCACCAGCCCAAGACGTTGACCTTGAGGGGTATTAATAAGAAGAGAGCTTGCTTTGACTCACTGCAACAAAACTGGCTAGTGAGGAGATAGTCATATTGAAACACAACAAAAACACAGGGCAGGGGTGGGTTAATGCTGTGGTAGAACTATGGACAAACCACCGTGGCTGAGTGCTCAGGCTGGAACGCACTGGCTGTGGGGAGATATGAGCTGCTGTAGAGTTTTACGCAGTGAATAGCACCAGTGCCCAAGGGGACGTGGCCGCAGTGGGCTGAGGTGTGCAAAGAAATGGAAATACAGTTGATCCTTGAACAGCATGGATTTGAACTGCCAGGGTCCACTTACACATGGGATTTTTGTTCACTAGTAAATACTACAGGACTACATGATCCGTGGTTGGCTGTATCCGCAGATGTGGAGCCACGGGTATGGAGGAACCGTGGAGAGGGAAGGCTGACTACAAGTTATACGTGGATTTTCAGCTGCATGGAGGTTTGGCACCCCTAACCCTGCATCTTGTTCAAGGATCAACTGTAGCAAGATAATCAGGCGTCAGAGCCCACTCTCCAAAGATGAGAGAGGAATTTTCACTGGAGAAAGAAAGGGATGGCTTAAAACAGTCATTCTTAACTCTAGCTGTGCAGTAGAATCACCCAAGGAGCTTAGAAACCCACCAGTGCTCTGGCCCCAGGCTGGAGATTCTAGTGTAATTGATCTGGGGTGGCACCATGGGTGCTTTAGTTTTTAGGGTTCCCCAAGTGATGCTAATGCTCAACCCCAACTGAGAACCACTGGTATGGATTATGTTTGTACCTTGAGGAGAGGAATGCAGACGGCAGACGTAGCTGGAGCAGGTAAAACGAACAGCTGGGGCAATCATACTCCCAGTGTGATCCCTGACCAGCACTTGGGAACTTGTTAGAAATGACAATACTCACGCCCACCCCAGAACATCTCCCTCAGAAACTCTAGTGGAGGACTTCCCTGGTGGCACAGTGGTTAAGAATCCGCCTGCCAATGGAGGGGACACGGGTTTGATCCCTGGTCCAGGAAGATCCCATATGCCGTGGGGCAACTAAGCCTGTGTGCCACAGCTACTGAGCCTGCATGCCACAACTTCTGAAGCCCATGCGCCTAGAGCTTGTGCTCTGCAACAAGAGAAGCCACTGCAATGAGAAGCCCGCGTACCACAACAAAGAATAGCCCCTGCTTGCCGCAACTAGAGAAAGCCTGCACGCAGCAACGAAGACCCAGTGCAGCCAAAAATAAATAAAATAATAAATGAATTAAAAACAAGAAACTCTAGTGGAGGGGGCCCAGCAGTCTGTGTCTTAACAAGCCTTGCAGTGGACTATGATGGATACTTCAGTTTCACTTGGACTTGAGCAGGGTGCATGGGAGAGGAGTGCAATGACATCAGGCTAGAAAACTTGAAAGTAATGGGCTGGTATCAGCTCTCTGAACAGTATATTGAGATGTGTTAGCATCACCCAGTGTTCTAAGGTGGAATGTATTTCTTGGCATTTCTTTCTCACGTGCTTGTAATGGCAGTAGGGACAAAACCTATGTCATTCCTGCTGGGGCAGAGGACTTCTGAAAGCACACTCTGCTCTGCTAGAGGAAGCTGCCACTTTTCTTCTTAAGGGAGTCATTTCTGTCTTCAGTAGAGATATGCATCCTTCCTGGTGACATGGACCCTTTGATGATGAGAATGCCAGCCTTCAAGGAAGCTCCTTTGATAAGGCCATAGAGAGTTGCTCTGTCTTCTCTTCTTGCTTCTCATCCCCATTTGAGCAGGGTCTTTGGTAGCCTGTGCCCTGTCTGTTATTCACAGCACGTGTCTGAAGATACTCCCCTAGAGTTGAGCAATGCCATTGGTGCTGCTCTGTGTCGTCACTCACTAGAGGAAGCCTTTGCCCTGGGCTGAGTAAGGACCCCACTGGTGTGTAGCCGTATTGCTTTCCATCTTGTTAGGGGCTTTCTGTTACCCGGATGGTTGGCATGCTCACTAGCGCATTTTCCTCGCTTTTTGGTCTGGACTGTGTGGGCCAAACTCCCCTGAATAGAAGAGCTGAGTCCTTGCAAGATGCTGAGCATCTCCGAAGGTCACAAAGGGGCTTCCAGGATTGGTATGACTGCTTTACAGAGAGGTTTATAGAACACAGGGGGCTTACCTGTCATCAAGTCTAGTGATTCTCAACTAAGATGATTTTGCTCTCATCCCACTGGTAAAGGGGGATTTGACAATATCTGGAGACCTTTTTGGTTGTCACAAGTTGAACAGGGATGCTACTGGCATCTACTGGGTAGAGGTCAGGGATGCTATTAAACATCCTACAGTGCACAGAACAGCCTCTCAGAACAAGGAATTATCCAGCCCCAGACGTCAAAGTGCTAATGTTGCGATACCCTGGCCTAGTCCACATCACTTATTTTTGAAATGAGAAAACTGAGGCTCAGAGATCTGACGTGGCATTCCAAAGGTCACTCAGGAAGTCAGCTGTGACTCAGGGTGGGGATGTTGGTACAGTGCTCACCGGCTCCATCTCTGTCATGGGCAGCGTTTCCTCCATTGCAGCCACTACTATGTGCCTGCCAGGTACCGGGCAATGTGCTGGACTCTTCCCATTTATGACCCCTTCTTCTTAGCACACGCCTTCAAGGTAGGCAGGACTCTCCCTAGAAGGGACTAATTTTATGCATGCAAAATTACCATGTGCAAAGCATTGTAGGCCACTAGGAAAGCAAGGATGATACCAAAAGAGACATTGTTCTGGTCTTCTGGGAGCTTACATTCAAGTTGTGGAGGAAAGACCATATATATGAAAATAATTATCAATGTAACTTTTCAGTAAAAATGTAGGATTATGACCAGAAAGCTGTCTCAAGACATGACAGGATAAATTTCTTAAAATGTCATATGGGGCTTCCCTGGTGGTGCAGTGGTTGGGAGTCCGCCTGCCAGTGCAGGGGACATGGGTTCGGGCCCTGGCTCGGGAGGATCCCACATGCCGCAGAGCGACTGGGCCCGTGGGCCACAACTGCTGAGCCTGAGCTCTAGAGCCTGCACGGCACAACTACTGAGCCCACGTGCTGCAACTACCGAAGCCCATGCGCCTGGAGCCCGTGCTCCACAATGGGAGAGGCCACGACAATGAGAAGCCTTGAGCCACAATGAAGAGTAGTCCCGGCTCGCCACAACTACAGAGAGCCGGTGTGCAGCAACGAAGACCCAATGCAGCCAAAAATAAATAAATAAATAAAATAAATTTTAAAAAAAGTCATATGGACATGAAGAATTAGAGTGAGCTTTGTGGGAAGGCTGGGTGAAGAAGGGCATCCTTCATTTGATTCATAAGAATTCTTTGAGTGTGTTTTATGATGGACCCCACATATAGAATGGCAAATGAGACAAAGAATGTTTCTGCCTCAGAGAGCTTGTATTCTTTTTTTTTTTTTTTTTTTTTGCGGTACGCAGGCCTCTCATTGTTGTGGCCTCTCCCGTTGCGGAGCACAGGCTCCGGACGCGCAGGCCCAGCGGCCATGGCTCACAGGCCCAGCCGCTCCGCGGCATGCAGGATCTTCCCGGACCGGGGCACGAACCCGCGTACCCTGCATCGGCAGGCGGACTCTCAACCACTGCGCCACCAGGGAAGCCCAAGAGAGAGCTTGTATTCTTGTGGGAGGAGTCAGATGAGAGACACATACATACCTACATACATACATAAAATAATTACAGATTGTGACGAGTGCAAACCTACCTAACATGGCTGAAAAGACATCTCAGAAGAGGTGTCATTTGAGTAGAGCCTGAAGGACATAAAGGGGGCATCAGAGTGAACAGCAAGTACAAGGTCTTTAGGCAGGAAAAAGCCTAGCATATTCTAGATACTAATGTAAAGCTAGTGTGTGGAAGAAGATAGGCACGTGATGGAATTGAGGAGGTGGGTGGCCACCATGGTAGGGAGTTTGCATTGTATTCTACCATGAAAAGAGCAAAACAGCCTGAACAAACAGAATTGGAGGAAGGCTGGATAGTGCTTGGGGGTTGCATGGAGACGGGGGAGATCGCAAAGACGAAGGTAACTGAAATTTCTAGAAATATTTTATAGTTATTTCTATCTTAGCCGAATCAAATGATCATTAGTATTGATCAGTTCAGTGAATTATTTATTTAAGTTACTCATTTACATTTAAACCTGCCATCTTGATAGTATCCAGTGTGACAGTAAAGCTTGAACAATAGATACACATAAGTAGAGTGTAAGTTGGGAGGCAAAGTGGAGGTCTTAACTCATCCTATGGTTGATGTACCTTTCAGCTTGACAGGTGCTCACTGACAGGGAAAATTAATCGCTCTAATTACTCTTGTTTTCTTCTCATTTTCTTTCTCATTATGTGAGGACATTTGATAATCTGTATATTTTGCTATATTTTCTGTTTCATAGATGTTTTCAAGTATTTGCTTGTTGAAGTCACTAATATATGTCGAATAACTTTGGTAGTCCCATGGCTATGTTCATTTCTGTTGCCCTGGTGATCTTAGATTTGCTTTGATTTAAAATCACGTCATTAATTATGTTGAGTCATCTTTCTGAAGAGCTCATTTAAAAAGAGAAAAAAACAGGGCTTCCCTGGTGGCGCAGTGCTTAAGAATCCACCTGCCAATGCAGGGGACACGGGTTCGAGCCCTGGTCCGGGAAGATCCCACATGCTGTGCAGCAACTAAGCCCGTGTGACACAATTACTGAGCCTGTGCACCACAACTACTGAGCCTGCACTCTAGAGCCCACGAGCCACAACTACTGAGCACACGCACCACAGCTACTGAAGCCCATGCACCTAGAGCCCGTGCTCTGCAACGAGAGAAGCCACCGCAGTGAGAAGCCCGTGCACCGCAACAAAGAGTAGCCCCAGCTCGCTGCAACTAGAGAAAGCCCGTGCACAGCAACAAAAACCCAACTCAGCCAAAAATTAATTAATTAATTTAGTTATTTATAAAAATAAAATAAAAAGAAATAAAAAGGAAAAAACAGCATCATCAAATAATTGAGGGCTTGTTAACTGCTTCCAGCTTGAAGCCAGCGCACCTTGCGAATCACAGTGGCCTGGTGAGGGACCAGGTGCCTTTGTGGCATTGTCTAACTAATTTCCTAGGTTGTTTCTGGTTGCTTTTCTGTCTTTGAATAAAGACAGAAAACTGGGCTTCCCTGGTGGTGCAGTGGTTGAGACTCCGCCTGCCGATGCAGGGGACACGGGTTCGTGCCCTGGTCCGGGAAGATCCCACATGCTGCAGAGCGGCTGGGCCCGTGAGCCATGACCGCTGAGCCTGCGTGTCCGGAGCCTGTGCTCCGCAACGGAAGAGGCCACAACAATGAGAGGCCCGCATACCGCAAAAAAAAAAAAATACAGAAATCTTCGTTGGAGACAGAGATAATCTTTGAAGCTAAGAAATACCAGTGATCCCCATCCCTGTTAAATATGTCAATGTTTGTACAAAGCAGTCTTATTTTAGACTTTTTGGTAAACACACTGGAATCCTGGCTTCTAGGCTGTGCTTTTCCAAGAGCTGTATGGCTTCTCAAGTCACTTTCCCTTCTTGAGCTTTATTTACCTTATGTTTTAAGACAAAGGGGTTGCATTAAGTTATCGCTAAAGGAATTGTGTTTGGAATGTTGTGGAAGATTGTAGTGTTCGTGATACTACTAAATATTTGGGTAAGTATTTTATGTAACCTGTGTTTTTATATATATATATATATATATATATATATATTTGCAGTGTGCGGGCCTCTCACTGTTGTGGCCTCTCCCATTGTGGAGCACAGGCTCCAGATGCACAGGCTCAGTGGCCATGGCTCATGGGCCCAGCCGCTCCATGGCATGTGGGATTTTCCCGGACTGGGGCACGAACCCGTGTCCCCTGCATCGGCAGGCAGACTCTCAACCACTGCACCACCAGGGAAGCCCCACCTATGTTATATTTATTGATAAAAGTTATAGAGTAAAACAGGAAGTGGATAATTTTTTGGGAGGGCTGCAAACGGGCTTTCTCTAGTTGCAGCGAGCAGGGGCTACTCTTCGTTGAGGTGCGCGGGCTTCTTATTGCAGTGCCTGCTCTTGTCGCGGAGCATGGGTCCTAGGTGCATGGGCTTCAGTAGTTGCAGCATGCGGGCTCAGTAGTTGCGGCGCAGGCTCTAGGGCATGTGGGCTTCAGTAGTTGTGGCTCGGAGGCTCAGCAGTTGTGGCTCGCAGGCTCAGTAGTTGTGGCACACGGGCTTAGTTGCGCCGCAGCATGTGGGATCTTCCCAGACCAGGGATCCAACCCATGTCCCCTGCACTGGCAGGCGGATTCTTAACCACTGCGCCACCAGGGAAGTTCCAGAAGTGGATTTTCTAAACATAGAAAGGATAAATGATTGTTAACTTCTTTAACTAAAAAAATACATTTAAGAAGTATATTACATTGGAATTATCTTTAATTTTATCAAAGATTGTTTTGCTACAGATTGATGCTTTCTTTATATCCAGTTTGAAATGGGAACACTATTTCTGTGAACATGAGTACCTCAGACCAGGTCGTCAGGTTTAGACATAAACTCTCTTCCCTTACCATGAATGCCCCCCCTCCCCTGACCATGACCTTGATCTAGGTGATTGCTGAGAAGCCTGGGGGAGAGTGGGGGTGGTTTAATGCCAATCCAGTACTGATGCTGGGAAACCAATCCTGGTTGCAGGCTTGCCCACCTAATGGTTAGTCAATAAACACCTTTTATAATGGGAACTAGGTCTTTCATAAATTGTGCTCTTAACTGTCTTGCTACCAGTAAAGTCACTTATTTTTGCCAGCCTCATGTCTGTGTATGCCACCTGTCAGTGTCTGCGTGTCTGTGGGTGTGTGAATTTGCATGTGTGCACTTGTCTCCTCCAAATCTCAACCACTCTTGTGGGACTTTGGAATTCTGAGTAGGTGATCAAGGCCAAGGGCACTGGCTGAGTGGGTGCCCTTTCCCAGCAGAGGCCTACTCCTTGGCTGCTGTTGTCATGGGGCTCGCAGACTTTCTCAAAGCATGGGCCCCACGGTCCAGAAATCAACCATGAGGGATGAGTCACTCTTACCATCTTATCTGTCTTGAAGAGTCAAGTTGAACCTCTGAAACTGGAAGAGGTTTGGTGTAAATCTATCATCTACCTAATCACTAGAGTCTTTCGTGCACCTTCAAGATTAGATAAATATTATTTAGAAGAACAGGAGTCATTGAGTAAATGTGGACAAATGGTTCCAATGAACAAAGGTGAGAGTGGTTTTCAGAGGTTAGAAGTGGTGTGCAAGAAGAAATGCACTAGAAGGGGGAAAATAGCAGAAATCATAGTACTAAGCCAGGGAAAGGTAAATCCCATTCCTTCTTCATGTTTTCATGAGCTGACTTCTTTACAAGTCTCTCTCTTTTCTAGAGCTAGTGCCCCTTGGAAGCATTGTGTCCTCATCCTTTTTGTAAGGAAGTAGAATTAAGGTACCCACCTGCCTTGATGCTGGGGTCTTGTGAGAAGTCCCCTGTCATTCCCGGTGCTGTCAATTGCACATGCATCCACTGTCCTACTTGAAGGAGCCCTAAGAATAAATGAATTTAATATAATAGTTTTAATCTTTCATCCAAAATAAATTTATGTTCAGAGATTTTATACACCTGTGTGAGGTGTTGCGTGTATGATGCCACTTCTGTTTAAAAAGTCCAAAATATTTTTAGCCCTCGTGTCAACATGACACCCAGGTGTACTGATAGATTGAATATTCTTTTTTTTCTTTCTGTTTTGCCTGAATTGACTGATGTTTGGGGCATTGAGTAGAGACGGCCTGGACCCAAAGCTAAGCCATTAACTCCCAGATGTTCATGATTTCCAAGGAAATGTTCTGTCCGTGTGGTCATTACTCAGATGGCACCTTAAATCCTCGCATCTTGGCACCTTTTGCACTTGCTAAAATTCAGTTTGAAGAAAGAACAGGAGAGAGAGAATTTTGTGGAAAGCAATTATCTTGCACTTTTGTGACTTTCATGCTTTCCCATCATGATGAATTTGGGGGCTGGTTCTTGTATCAGTCACTGGATTGCTTTCACTAGAATTTTGTTGTATGTTACAGATAACCAGTTGTATCTAATTAAACAATAATGATGTCAGTGCAAGGCATTTTCTGGGAATTAATGACCAGTGGGGAAAAGCTGATGGCTGGAGAGTCAGCCAAAGGCTATTACCTTCAGCCTGTCATTAATCTCCAGAAAGGCCCATTTGTGACATCATTTTTGGTATTGCAAAATGAAAATGGAAGACAGTTTACTCGTGTTTATCATGTACTTCTGAATAGCAAGTTCTACATATTATCCAAAAGTTGTTCTTTTCTTTTTAATCCTCCAATTGTCCTTTAATCTTAAAATTTGTTTCTTATATACAGTGCATGAAAATGGGATTTCTCAGCTTCTATATAATCATGAGCGGGGTTTTGCTTTTTTTTTTTTTTTTTGAGTTCCAAGTTTGGGAGGTTTTCCTAAAAAAAAAAAAATATATATATATATATATATATATTTTTGGTGGGGGGAGTATGCGAGCCTCTCACTGTTGTGGCCTCTCCCATTGCGGAGCACAGGCTCCTGATGCGCAGGCTCAGCAGCCATGGCTCACGGGCCTAGCCGCTCCACGGCACATGGGATCTTCCCAGACCGGGGCACGAACCCGTGTCCCCTGCATCTGCAGGCGGACTCTCAACCACTGTGCCACCAGGGAAGCCCCCTATAATATTTTGTATGGTAAAACCAGAATTTATCTTTACCTATGATGCTGGAATTTGATAAGTGTCTATATTATTGTAACTAACTGCTCATGGCAGGTAATGGTTGCAAATGGTTTGAATAGCAGCTGTTGCTACCGAAGATGTGCATTCAATGACCAGATTCTAAGTTATAGTCACATTCCTAGTAGATGAAGGGAACTCTGCCAGGAAAAGCAGTGGTGGTTTGTCTATATAGTATTTTTGATTAGTGCTGCTGGGTGCTAGAGGAAAATAGAAAGAGAAGTAACTAAAATATTCATTACCTTCTTGCATAATTTAATGACTTATAAAGGAAGACAACAATTCCACATACAAGCAATCTATCAAGAACTTGTTCTAAACTCATAATACGAATTTCAAAGTTATGTTGGTTTTTATACCATTTTTACTCCAACATTAAAGAAAGTTCTTAATGTCCATTATGATCCCAGCCAGTGAGCTGGGAATCTTTTGCTAAACATGGAAACTTGAGATCCCATCTAATTTCAGCCATAAGCTGTTGGTATATTACAAACACTGCAGCATTATTCTCCCCATAGGAAGTGTGCTGCTAGTGTCAGTCTTTCTCAATGCATGTTAAGTGTATGCATTTGGGGGAGTAGAATGAGTCAGCTCGTCGTTAATCATAGCTTTAGGGACACTGACTCACTCCTGGTAAAATGGGATGGCCTCATTGGGAAGGGCATGAAGGAGAAAAAAAATCCATGCTGGGGTCAGTTCCTGTTTCTGCAGATGCAGATCAAATTTGCACCCACTTTGGTGGGTAGTTATCAGGCTAAAGAATGTTGCAGCAGACCCTGTAAAAGCAGACACCTTGTTTTGGCAGGGAGAAAACACTAGAAATTCACAGTCTTGCTTGGGAAAATGCACAAAGGGCCTAGCAAGCTGAGAGGGGCTTGGTGTATATCTGAGGCCAGAATTAGTGAACCAGGCCCTGCTGTTCTGCCATTCAAGGTAGGTCTTTGAGCCAATGTTGATTATTAGGCTCTCAACTGGAATTTGTTCTCTGCATTAGGGGGTTTTGAATATGTGAAGAATGTTTGTGACAGCCCCAGTTCTCTTTGGGGAAAAAATGAATTCTTTTGTCAGACTCAGTACATAGTGCATGGAAGCCGGGCCCTCACCAGGAGCAGACTGAGGAAGAAAACCTAAAGTAATACACTGAGAAGTTGGTGGACATTTGCCATTTTCACCTGTAAATATTTATATTAGATTTCAAGCTGAAACGTGTGAGCTCTCCATGGTGTTTATTTAGATACAATATGGTTATTCATATTAATATGTTTTATTGCTCATCGGGACAGTTTAACACTGTTAAATTTTCATTATACAAGCAATCGAGGTGTGTATAGCTGAGTCAACTATTCCCAGGGCTTTCGTATTATAAAACTAAGCCCTTAAAAAGAAAATCCCCAAGCTATGCAATGCTTTTCTTTGAAACTTTTCTTGGGAATGTTGTTTCTGTAGTCTTCCCTGGGAGTAGAGTTGATGTAAGACGTTCGCTGCTTTCCTGAAGCTCTAACTTGAGTTCATTTTGTTATGTGGTGACCACAGTTCTGGATGACGCCCCCCCTGGCACACAGGAATACATTATGTTACGGCAAGATTCCATCCAATCTGCGGAATTAAAGAAAAAAGAGTCCCCCTTTCGTGCTAAGTGTCACGAAATCTTCTGCTGCCCGCTGAAGCAAGTCCATCACAAAGAACACACAGAGCCCGAAGGTTTGTGCACGACGGACGTGTGTCTTGCTTGTTTCCTCTCATTCTTCTTTCTTTCTCTTTCTTTCTGACTGTGCATTGCCCTCTGCTGTGCTGTGTGTTGTTCGGCCCCTGACATCTTTCTGAGGCCCCGTGGCTCACCAGTGAGTGTGTTATGCAGTCTCAGATGGGACACTGTATAATACAGTCAGGTCTGGCCCGGCGCGGAGCATCTTCCTGCTTCTCACAGCTGACACGTGTTCAGCTGGTGTCATGACACTGCCCCGTTTTGGCTGCTAAAGTTGCTTGCTCCCATAGCCAACATCTGGCCAAGTCTGGTCCCATCACATCGCCTTCCTGAAGCAGCAGTCGGCTGAGGAATGGCCCTTCCAAAATGAAATAATGAGAAGATTGTTCCAAATTTTCTCACTCTTCTCCCCTCCATAAAGCCTTCTGCCTTGTGTTCGAAGAATGCTCATGATCTACTCAGTTGGCTGAAGCAGGCCCAGACTTCCCCTGTCATGCACGCCCGGTGCGCTTTGCCATAGTGAAATGCATGCCTCAAGGAAACGATGAGTAGTTTGTTTTTCTTTGCAGCTCAAGTACAGGTTTGGAAAACTCTACTTGCTGTTATTTAAACTGAGGTCAATAAGGTATTCATCGCAATTCATGCTACAAATCTATCTGTGAAGTTCCTCGTCTCTAGAAAGAGTATTCATTCATTTTTCCAACTGTTTTGCATATATCAAACAGGGACATTTTTTGCATTACCAAATGTAGTCAACTTTTTGCCATCTGTGTACGTTTTGATTTCCAAAATGACATTTGAGAAGTATACTTATCATAAAACGGCTCATGTTCTCCCACGCCCCTCCCCCCCACCCAAGATCAAATACTATCCATGTGATTTACCAGTGAATGACGTTGGAGGTGACAAAATTCACTAGTCCTCTGGCATTCGGTGTACACGTTCGCATAAATGGTTCTGGTACAATTTCTAGAAGTGCCTTTGTTCCGATTTCCAGTTGCCCTTTTTGCAACATTATGGGGTCTTCAGTACAGCTCTCTTTCTGCCGCGTGGTTCTGTTCAAAGTTTGGTGTTTGAGGAAATTACTCCAAATTGAGTCTAGTCTATAGTTTTGGAAGCAAATTTTTACATCTCAAAGTCTCCCCTTTCTCCTCCCTTCCAAACAGAGCTTTAAATGTTCTTTGGCAGAAAATGAGAAGTGTACACTTTTCTATGCTTAATTCTGTTTCAGCAATAGAATAGAGTATTTGCATTTACTTTCCACTTATACTCCCGTATGCAAGCTATCCACTTTGCATATGAGTTCTGATGTCATCTGGAGATGTAAATGGTGGCCTTTTACAGTGAGTAAGACAAATTTTTGGTGGTTTCATAGAGAAGATACTAACTTGATTTTATGCTTCACTGAAACAAAAAAATTCAGCCAGTGACAATGACTTTATATAATGCATTGCAATATTTTCTTTCTTTTCTATAAAATGATATCTGTATGTGATATCTATCTATCTCTCTCTCTCTCTATATATATATATATATATATATTTGCAAGCACAAAAACAGTGTCTGTGTGATAGAAATATACTATTTATTATGTAATTATATTCTTATGGATGTGTGTATCTGTATTACAGACACTATACTGTTTTTGTACTTGCACATCGTCCTGAAAAACAAAAGTTGGTTAAATTCAGTCAAGCAATTGGTTAGAAACTTACTTCAAATTGTTTTTAACAATCCTCAGATTAAAAAAAAACAACAGTTGAATAACTAATTTTAATGGGTGTTTTCTTATTACATATAGTTTTGACAGGATCTATTAGTTTCAAAATATCTGGAGTGTATCGTGAATAATGTTATGAATGTTTTCAGATATGAAAAATTCTTTAGAGAATAGGTTGCAGTGAAGCTCTCTTGTACAAGGTTTGGATACTTTTTAAGCTGGCTGTCCTTGTGTTAAATGTGGCTTCCAGCCTTTCACTTTGGTATACTTTGATGATGGTCATTGTCTTCTTTCAGACTGAAGATTTCCCTTAGTCTTGCTCTCCTGGAATAGTGAAGCTAATACTTCCCTCTTGATTTGTATGAATTGTTTATAAATAGTATTAGATGCATTAGAGGTTTTCTGGGATGATATTTTGACACTATTTACAATTTTACTGTACCCCCTTTAAACAAGGAGCCAGAAGCTAATGGTGAACCCAGACCTTAAAACGAATACACTCGATCTCTGTACAAATTAACAGGATCCTGAAGACCTTAGATGGGGGTGAAAGACAGCATGCTGTGGAAGAGACCTCAGATAAATAAGGAAACTATGCTAAGAAATTAACATGCTTACTTCATGTAGGATACAGAAGGCCAGAAGCTCATCATTGCCAGGAGGTGAAGTAACTGTGGGTTTAAAAGGGTTCAGTGGCTGTTCTGGCGACCTGGAAGATTTTTGCAAGACTGGTTTTTAAATTCTGTAAGGTACAGTCTTTCAGTTGTTATAACATTTTATTATGATTAGTAGAAATAAGAGATCGCTTTACTACAAATGGATAGACTCTCAATTCTAAACTATATCCGTACCTTGAAACATTTTATTCTCACCTGAAGCTTTTTTTTTTTTTTTTTTTGCGGTATGCGGGACTCTCACTCTTGTGGCCTCTCCCATTGCGGAGCACAGGCTCCGGACACGCAGGCTCAGCGGCCATGGCTCACGGGCCCAGCCACTCTGCGGCACGTGGGATCTTCCCGGACTGGGGCACGAACCCGTGTCCCCTACATCGGCAGGTGGACTCTCAACCACTGCGCCACCAGGGAAGCCCTCACATGAAGCATTTTGAAGAGAGAGTTCCTCTCATGGTCTTTCTGCCAAAGCATGAGACATTAATTGACCTTGACTGTGGCTGCTCACCAATTCCACTGCAGGTGAAGGCAATGGACAGGGTGGCTAAGCCATCCATGGTTTGATCTGTGCAATGCCAAGCTGCCAGTATGACCTCTTCTAATGAGATTGTGTGTGTATGGCACTCAAGTGAAAAATGAAACACTCATTGAAATTTGGGGGTGAAATGTAAGTTAGAGTTGGATAAGTCTTACAAATGATTAAATTAGGTCAAAGAGTTTTATGTGTATTATGATACAGCTGGAATTAATTTTCTTCTTCCTTACTGAATTGATAAAATCTACCAACTGTTTTTGCATTATTATAAAGTCTTGGTGTTACTTTTGGTTGGTGATATTTTTATAAGGGCCAGGTTATTTCCATAATTTATGATGATCTGAGATTTGGTACAGATAACTTATTTACAATTGTTCACAATCATCTATCTTTTAAAAGACATTTTTGTATTGTGTCCAGGGCCCTCAGAATTCATGTAAAATAGTACATGGAAGGCCTGATATTCCTCCCTGGCTTTTCAGGATATACTAAGGACAGATTACACTTTGCCAAAAACAGCTCTCTATTTCTGAGCAGCCAATTCCAAAATAAGTTCTTTAGTTTGTTCCAGATACTTGTGATTTTTGGTGATGTGATTATTTCCATAAAAACCACTTACGATGGAATCTTATGTGAGTACTGGAATTTGGGCTAAGAAGCACATACAAATATCTGAGAGTCTAATTTGGCCCAGTACCAGCAACACTCTTTGTTATAAGAAAGCCACATGGAGAGTGGAGATTGTTACCAAAATCTTTTTCTTCCTGTTCCAGGAGGCTTTTGGCAAGAGAAAGTATAATCATCAAAGCTTTATCCTTTTGTTCGTTTTTTTCCTTTCATTGTCATGTATGCCAAAATGAAATCACTGATTTAGAGTAACTTCTGAAAGCCAATCTATTATCAGTATAGTTTGTTGCTTCCGAAATGCCAGTCATTGGGCTTTTACTGATGTTTGAAGGTTGTTCAGAAGAATCACACCAAGATATACATGCTTACAAGTAGATAATGTTGAAAATCTACAGAGAAAAAGAAATCATGGATTCCCAGCATTTGCTTGTAGGATTGAAAATCCTGATCACAATAGTAAATTTGAAGGAGTTCATGCAAATAGGAAAGTATTACAAAGCTCAGGGCTTTGTCACCATCTTTTAATCAAGCATCTGGCCTCCTTCCTACAGTCCTGTTTTCATGTGATTTTTAAAAAATGTTTTATATATATATATTCTATCTCCCCCCTCAGGAGATCCATAACCTTTTTATTCAGAGAAGCATCCAACCACAGTGACTTTGGTTGTAGGAGAAGAGAATCTGTGCTCCAGCCTGGTGATGAAGTATGCCAGCTTTCACCAACCAAAAGAGAGAAAAATTGTGTGCCAAATGTTAAGGGCACATATTTGTAACAAGCACAATGTCTGTTACTCTGATAATGCCTTGGTTTCTTTATCCCAGAAAGAGAATATGTCACCATCAATATCAGTCTTGCCTAAATGGTAGGAGAGAAAGACGGTAGAAGAGTATTTAGGAACATGCCGAGGGAAATGTTTTTATTTTCATCCTCACCTTTTCTTTAACTCTGTTGTCTCCTGTTTTGTGTCTTCCTCATTTTCATACTAATTTGCCTTTTGAGAAAAATGGGTGTAATACTATTTGAATTAATAGTTCAATAAAACGAAGCCACCACTGATGCTTGATATCTGAAAATGTCTTGACTTGCAGGAAGGGTATAACTGCTTCCATATCTGTCCCCTTGAAGATGAGAATTGAGGGGATATTCCTATTTGATTAGAAGAACATGGGGCCATATGTTTGGGTGGCTCTGTAGAGATAAAAGACCTTATTCTGAATCTTTTAATTTCAAAATAACTATGACTTAGGGTCACCCTGCCTTTGATTTATGACATGAAGGATGACAAAACAACAGCAGAGAGGTTTCTTTGCTCATTGAAGCCAATGGCAGCTTAACTGCAGAGTCACAAGAAGGATTAAAATATTGGTCCATATCGAAATCGAATTAAAAAGCCAGAAATCTGAAGGCCTTGGTGATTAGCAATGAATAAACACTGTCCTCTCCCCATAAAGTGATCAGATGTATTTCTCCTGGTTGCTTGTCAGCTACTTCTTAGAAGACTACTTGTTATCTCCTAACAACGTTAGGGAACTAGTAATGGCACTGAAACACAGTCTCTCTTCTCTCCTATTCCCTACCTTATGGCAGCAAATACAACATTAAGTTGTATTTGGGGGATAGTTTCTACTCTCTGGAAAACTCATAATTTGATCAAGGAAGTATACATAACAGCCAATAATTAAATTTCAGGCCAGGATGTGCATTTATTATTCTCTTATTAGATACTCGCATCTCAACTCAGTCTCCAGGCTGGCTTTTCTGGTAGGAACTAACAACCTTTTATTCTTGATTATTCACTTTTTAAAGCAACAGGCCTCCCTTCTCCCTTGAGCCTTGGTGCTCCCGTTCTGGCAGTGGTGATGTTTCCTGAGAAGTAGTCTCTCCTTTACAACTCTCTTGACTGAAGTTTTCCTTGGTTATCTGCCTCCATTTCAAGTATTTATGTTTAAATGAACACTGCCCTGAGAAAGTTCCCGGAAAGGTCTTACTGGATGAACGATGGTGGTGATTCTGATTTTAAAACAAAGTCAAAATCTAAGTGCTGATCCTTGAAAAAAATCTGGACGTTATCCATCCATATAGCGCTGCCCCCTTCAAAGCTGTTACATCAGGGATTGCGTTGCCAACGTGCTTCCGGGGCTCTGATGTTTCAGCAACACCTACTGGTTTTTTCCTTTTCACAGCCAGTTAATAAACCACTTAAGAAAATCTGCCTTTCTGACCCAGCACGGTATGACCCAGGTAGACTGTGGTCCACGTCCGAAAAGGCATAGCCTGGATGACTTTGAGCTGTTTCCCCAGTCAAGCCCAACCCTAAAGGCCTGGAGGTCTGCCTCTGTGAAGGAGATGTACCAGATGTGCTGCTGCTTCAGCTCCAATTTTCACTCCTTTGTTTTAAATGATAACTTGTTTGCCTGGTTGAAGAGAATGCAGAATTAACTCTACTCTCTTGCACATGTTCTTCAATAATTATTGGATCACTATTTTCCAAATTATGTTTCATGAAATGCTGATCATATGTCTTTGTGAAAAGAGAGATCACATACATGTTTCCTGAATTCCACACCATTCTTAGAGAGTATTAAAGGTTTTAAGGAGTCTTACAGGTTAGGAATTTGTCTCTCTTTGGGCAATTCAGTGGTAAACAACATACTCCAGCTATCAGAACCCTTTTATTTGTAATACGTAGTAACATCCCACAAATACGCTTTGGGAAATGCCATGCTGGCCCCACTGAGCAGGGTGTTCCCATCAAAGCTGGGCTCTGACAAGTAACACACTTGAAGATGAATGCCGTTCCCTTGTTCTCTGACCCCTGCCTGCTATCTTTAGGGAAGTCCTACACCAAATGTGGTCTGTGGTTCAGGGCTGGGTCTGAAATTGTTTGTTACCAGTCCATAATGAGATGAGGAGCTTGTGCCAGAATGTAAATCAATGCACTGTTTCTTTCATCAAGAAAGTATTGCTGTCTTTCTGCATCTAAATCAATGAGGTTAGAACACTCCCTCACACCCTAAACAAAAATAAACTCAAAATGGCTTAAAGACTTAAATATAAGACATGACACCATAAAAAATTCCTAGAAGAGAACATAGGCAAAACATTCTCTGATATAAATCATAGCAATGTTTTCTTAGGTCAGTCTCCCAAGGCAATAGGAATAAAAGCAAAAATAAACAAATGGGACCTAATCAAACTTACAAGCTTTTGCACAGCAAAGGAAACCTTAAACCAAACAAAAAGACAACCTGCAGACTGGGACAAAATATTTACAAATGATGTGACCTACAAGGGCTTAATTTCCAAAATATACAAACAGCTCATACAACTCAATAACAAAAACAAACAACCCAGTCAAATAATGGGCAGAAGACCTAAATAGACATTTCTCCAAAGACATACAGATGGCCAACAGGTACATGAAAAGACACTCAACATTGCTGATTATCAGAGAAATGCAAATCAAAACCACAATGAGGTATCACCTCACACCAGTCAGAATGGCCATCATTAAAAAGTCTACGAATAATAAATGCTGGAGAGGGTGTGGAAAAGGGAACCCTCCTACATTGTTGGCGGGAATGTAAATTGGTGAAGTCACTATGGAAAACAGTATGGAGGTTCCTTAAAAAAACTAAAAATAGAGCTACCATATGAATCAGCAATCCCATTCCTGTGATTACATCTGGAAAAGACAAAACTCTAATTTCAAAAGATACACGCATACCAATGTTCATAGCAGCACTATTTACAATAGGCAAAACATGGAAGCAACCTAAATGTCCATCGACAGATGAATGGATGAAGAAGATGTGGTACATACATAAATGGAATACTACTCAGTCATAAAAAAGAATGAAATAGTGCCATTTGTAACAGCATGGATGGGCCTAGAGATTATCATACCAAGTGAAGTAAGTAAGAAAGAGAAAGACATATATCATATGATATCACTTATATGTGGAATCTAAAATATGCTACAAATGAACTTATTTACAAAGTAGAAACAGACTCACAGACATAGAAAACAAATTTATGGTTACCAAAGGAAAAAAGGGGTGAGTGAGGAATAAATTAAGAGTTTGGAATTAGCAGATATTCACCACTATATATAAAATAGGTAAACAAGGACCTACTGCATAGCACAGAGAACTCTATTCAATATCCCGTAATAGGGTTTCCCTGGTGGTGCAGTGGTTAAGAATCTGCCTGCCAATGCAGGGGACACGAGTTTGAGCCCTGGTCCGGGAAGATCCCACATGCTGTGGAGCAACTAAGCCTGTGTGCCACAACTACTGAGCCTGTGCTCTAGAGCCCATGAGCCACAACTACTGAACCTGTGTGCCACAACTGCTGAGCCTGTGCTCTAGAGCCCATGCTCCACAACAAGAGAAGCCACCACAATGAGAAGCCTGTGTACTGCAACGAAGAGTAGCCCCTGCTCTCTGCAACTAGAGAAAGCCCTCACACAGCAACGAAGACCCAATGCAGCCAAAAATAAATTAATTAATTTTTAAAAATATCCTGTAATAAAGCATAATGGAAAAGAATATGAAATGGAATATGTGTATGTGTGTGTGTATCTCACTTTCCTGTACACCAGAAACTAACACAATATTGTAAATCAACTATACTTCAACTAAGAAAAAGAAAGTATTGCTGTCTTGCTGTGAAAAATAGTGTCAGCTGAACTAAATAAAAAATGTGCTTAGTTACAAGTTCATGTATCAGCACTAAGTCTTTGGACCCAACATTCAGCAAAGTTGCTTAGATTACTTCAATGATTCTCAACCTCGGCTCCACACTTGAATTATCTGAGGACCTTTTAAATAGTAGTGATGCCCGAGCCCAACATCAGACCAAAGTCAAGCAATAACCAATAACTTGTCCAAATGAAAACCCTGCAAAATCTCTTGTGGCTGAGTCTTGACATGGTTTGTTTTTTTTTTTTTTTTTTGCGGTACGCAGGCCTCTCACTGTTGTCGCCTCTCCCGTTGCGGAGCACAGGCTCCGGACGCACAGGCTCAGCGGCCATGGCTCACGGGCCTAGCCACTCCGTGGCATGTGGGATCTTCCTGGACCAGGGCATGAACCCGTGTCCCCTGCATCGGCAGGCGGACTCTCAACCACTGCGCCACCAGGGAAGCCCAACATGGGTATTTCTTTTTAAATGCTCCCGAGGTGATTCTAATGTACTAACAGGGTTGGAATCGCTGCCTTAGAACAAAATTACCTTGGCATAAGGTTCGTTGTATGATGTCAGCTGTCCATTTACAATTCTTATCATGCTGGTTGCATGAGCCTCTTCAGGAGGTGCCCTGTGATTAGAGGTCACTGCTGGACAGGCTGCACTTATATGACCTTTAGAACTTGTGTCCATGTAAGGTATCCATCCTTCCCAACACACACACACACACACACACACACACACACACACACACATTCTCTCTCTCTCTCTCTCTCTCTCTCTCTCACCTTCTTGAAGTTCCCTTGCCTCTTTGCCTCTCTGTGCTTTTAGAAATATAATCTGGCTTCTCCATAGGAGCGTGGCAATCTGCCACCTTGTGATCAGCCTCCTTTCTTGCAAGCAGTGGTTGAAACCTTGCTCTGCTCTCTATGATTCTCAGGACCACGTGTGATCATACTTAAAGAAGAAGATGGGGGAGGAGGGGAAGGAGGAGAGCGTATCCACATGCCAGAGAAGGACTTCTACGTGCTTCTTGACTTGATTGCTGCTGCTCTAGGGTGAGATTGCAGAAGTTGACGCCAGCTGCTCCTGATCTGGGTATCTGTCCCCGAGGCTGTCGTCACTGGGGCATTGCCCTCTTATCATCTAGACATCACCAGCTCTGCAGCGTGATGTTATTACAGCAGCTTGTGTGTGAAAACTGACTTTGCCATGATTGGGAGACTTTCATTGTTATCTATGTTTCTAAATCATGCCTAGCATTCTAAATTACATTGATTCAGGTATTTATTTGTTATACGCTACAGCATTTCTCAGCGTGCTTGAGAATATGCCACTTGAATAATGCCCGTGGGAAAATGTGGAACAAAAGATATTACATCCTGCATTTTATCAAACACTTACCCTTGTCTTGCTTCACAGCCATTATCCACACTCACTCCGACACATCAAAATCACATGTTCACTTCCACCCATGTGCTAGCCTATTTCTACTTAGGAGCCCCAGCTATTTTAAGATATATATTTTCAGAACAGCTCCAGGTCAACCTTCAAGCATGTCCAGCCTTGGAAGCAACCAGTATACATTGTCTGGAATACCGGATCTCCGAGGAGGAAGGAAAAGGGGGCACAGTTCCACTGGGCCACTTCTACATGCAGTGAGAGCGCTGTGCAAAGCCCCGTAGAGGCCAGATCACAAAACCCCCATAAGGTAGGGGCTGCTACCAACCTTTCACAGATGAGTAAACTAAGATACAGGAAGGTTAAGTCACTTCCCCGACGAATGACAGGACTTGATTTGAACGTGGTTTTTCTGGCCTCCTTTTCCCCTCCATGGCTTCTCCATATGCTCAGTTTTGCCCCTCTTGCCCTGTACGTGCATTTGTTGTCTAAAAGCAATTTTATTGCTGAAACATCTTAGTTTTAAAGGGAAAAATGCTGTCTGCACGCCATTCTCAGCTTTGCTGTAATAACACGTTGTCACAGGCAGAAGGGACTCAGGAAGTACCTGCTAATTCTGCAGGCCTAGAGTTAGGTGGAGTGCAGCACTCACAAGAAGGAAGTGAAATGACCCTCACCCTCAAGGAGGTGATGACCTTGTCAAGGACACACAAAGAAAGTGTAGAATGATTATGAAAAGCTAAATTCCATTTGAGTGCAATAGCACGTTCCCTAGATAAATAACATAACTGGTCACTTGCCTCATCTTTCTTTAAGCCAGAGGATGCGCTTCACCTATAATAGCAGAAATGAGGAAAGATCATTTCTCACTATTAAAAAGCTGATTCTGTTGGTTAAATTTTTTTTTCTCAGCTCATTAAAATTACCACCATGGGGCTTCCCTGGTGGTGCAGTGGTTGAGAATCTGCCTGCCAATGCAGGGGACACGGGCTCGAGCCCTGGTCTGGGAAGATCCCACATGCTGCGGAGCAACTAGGCCCGTGAGCCACACTACTGAGCCTGCGCGTCTGGAGCTTGTGCTCCACAACAAGAGAGGCCAAGACAGTGAGAGGCCCGCACACCAAGATGAAGAGTGGCCCCCGCTCACCGCAACTAGAGAAAGCCCTCGCACAGAAAAGAAGACCCAACACAGCCAAAAATAAATAAATAAAATTAGAAGTGTTTCTTATAAAACAAAAAATTACCACCATGAATAGGAATGTTATTAAGACCTGCTCTCAGCATTTCCCCTTTTCTGTTTGATTAGTTTTTACCTAGAGATTTAGATATTAGCCATGAGTTCTCTCTCATTACTTGTTGGAACCTTACTCTCTAGTCTATGGTAAATAATAATGAAAACAATAACGGACAATTATCCAGAATTTACTACGTGCCAAGCGCTCTACCTAATATTATCTTAAGTCTTACAAAAATCCTTAGAAGTAAGTAGGTGACTTTTTTTTCTCTCCATTTTATGCAAGAGGAAATGGAGACTAAGAGAAGTGAAATAACTTGTCCAAGATCACCTGACTGGGACATGGTAGAGCCAATACTCCAATGCAGCTAAGACATGGAGGGGCCACGGGTCTGATGTCAGAAAAACGATGGATTTAAAAGGTGGCTTTGTTCTTCAGGGAAAAGAGAAACAGCGAGGTTGAGCTTCAACATGTATACAGGGCAAATTCTCATCAAATATGGCTCTGTCGAAATGCTGTACAGTCTGCAGTGTCAGAATTGGGATTTACTCACCGTGCTGGTGTGCAGTATTCAGCTGCGGGCCAGTTCTTAATCACCTCAGGCCAGTTGACCTTCTACCTTAAAACCTTGGCTCACAAGATACCTGCTGACCTAAATCCCTGAATGACAAAACCTTCATTACATAGTGAGAACTGACTTAAAGGCACATGAAGAGAAAGTCTTACCCAACTGGGTTGGGTCGCTCTCAAGAGATTGTTCTATGTGACTTTCACAAGGAATGAGATTGCAGGAAGTGGTCCACTTACCTCCAGAAGCATGAAGAAGGAGGTCTCGGGAATTTGTGTGGTCTGTTCTGTGTAGGAAATTCCATACTGTGCTTTGGTTAGGTGCTTAGCTATCAATTTTTTAAAGCATCTTTTCTGTGCCAGGCACTTCAGATTTATTATTGCTATTCTTCCCAACCCATGAGGTAGGTGTCATCAATCTTGCAGGACATGATGGGGATACTGGTGTGTAGTGATGGGAAATAACTTCTTCAGAGTCATATAGCTAATACGTGTCTTAATTGGGATCTGTAGCCTAGTCTTTTTATCTCCCAAGCCTGATATCCTCTACTGCACTGTGTTGCTTTAGCTCATCCTGTACCCTGACCCCTGACTCCCTCTTTCAGATGTAAGACCTGAGAAAAAGCTCAGCACCATATTTTTCTTGTTTTGCTTTGCTTTTGTTTTTTTTCCAAATTGATGTATAGTTGGTTTATAATATTTGTTAGTTTCAGGTGTACAGCAAAGTGATTCAGTTATATATATATTTTTTTAATTTATTAATTAATTTTTATTTTTGGCTGCGTTGGGTATTCATTGCTGCGCGCGGGCTTTCTCTAGTTACAGTGAGCGGGGGCTGCTCTTCATTGTGGCGTGCGGGCTTCTCATTGTGGTGGCTTCTCTTCTTGTGGAGCACGGGCACTAGGCGCACAGTCTTCAGTAGTTGTGACACGCAGGCTCAGTAGTTGTGGCTCGTGGGCTCTAGTGCACAGGCTCAGTAGTGTGGCTATGGGCTTAGTGGCTCCATGGCATGTGGGATCTTCCCAGATCAGGGCTCCAACCCATGTCCCCTGCATTGGCAGGTGGATTCCAAACCACTGTGCCACCAGTGGTTTGGAACTGGGAAGTCCCAGTTATATATATTTTTTCAGATTGTTTTTCATTATGGTTTATGTCAGGACATTGAATACAGTTCCCTGTGCTATACAGTAGGTCCATGTTGTTTATGTGTTTTATATATAGTTATGTGTATCTGCTAATCCCAGACTCCTAATTTATCACTCCCCCCCCTTCCCCTTTGGTAGCCTTAAGTGTGTTTTCTATGTCTGTGAGTCTGTTTATGTTTCGTAGATAAGTTCATTTGTGTCATATTTTAGATTCCACATATAAGTGATAACCAGCAGTATTTGTCTTTCTCTGTGTGGCTTACTTCACTTAGTATGATTTTCTCCAGGTCCATCCATGTTGAAGAGCTCAGCAGTATCTTGTCCACTGCTGGTAAGAGTTGCTGTTTAGAGAAAGACTACAGAAATCTCTCTCACCTCTCAGTAGAGTGCACATACCCAGTGCATCCATTGGGAGACTTCCTTTGTGGGTTTCCCCACATCCTGGTTGAAACGTTGGTATCAGCAGTAGACAAGGGGTTGAACAAACTGTCATCCCTGAGATTTGTCACATGCTCTTCTCCTTTGTTCCCTATATGAACATCTACTAAATGCAGGTCATTTTTCCTGCAGTGCTTCCTTAAGTGGAAGAATGCTTCTAACCCATACTTTTCCTCATGGAACCACTAGACCTTGAAGCAGCCTTAACTGGTTGTGCCATGTGCTGCCCGCTAAGAAAAGGAAAGCGGTGATGCAGAGTTTTGGGAGTTCCGTGATTCTGAGGTGGGGTCTGTACAGATAGAAAAACCCCATTTTTAGGTTATCTGGCTTTGGGCACTCCCAGTGAGAGCTCAGTGGTTCCACTCATGCTCTGGATTTTTGTGCCCACTTTGGAATGCAGTGATCTTGTGCACTAAAGGTGGACCCCTTTTTAGGGTAATCTGTCTGAAATGCAAGGAGGTTATAGAGACACACATGTTCATATTGGGGTTATTTGCTCCTTCTTTTCTTCTATCTTGGTGTGAGCACATTCCTCCAGGTTATATGCAGGTCCTCTACTTGGGACCTCAATGGAGCAGGAACTGTCTCAGTTTAATTCTCCCAGAGACCTGCCATTGCCCACACAGCGCTGTGGACACAGCCCTTCCCCAAAAGACAAAGCCCCAAGACAAGTGAAACATGCCCCTTGTGGTCACTAGTTGGCATTCAGAGAAGGTGTGAACACACGCACATACGCATGCACGCACACCACTAGTTAAAATACTTTATTGCGGAAAAACACTTACGAGCAAAGAAGTAGTAGGGCTCCCACGGCCCCTCTACTGGAGCCCTTTCTAGAATACATCCAGCCCACAAAGCCCAGCCTAATCAAAGCCTTCTATGGGATAATGTGGGCTCAACGAGGCCATTCATACAGGGAGCACCTTTGTCTAGCAGCCTGCCTCAGGCTGTGAACAAAATCTACTTTTCATGCAATAAGGAACAAAGGGCATTTCAAAAAGTAGGAGATCTAGGCACTGCCAGCCAGTAACTTTTCTGTTTTGTTCCCTCCTCAGCCATTTTCCTTCTGTAATCTCTTGATTTTTCTCTGAGAAGGTAGCAATTTTGGATTCATGTTAGATTTGTGAACTGGGTCAGTAAATTTCTAATTGGCATGCATGGTTAGCTGTTCACTTAGTGGATAATTGGTTAAATATACCCAGAATATTTACTGAAGGAGGAAAAAATCCCCAAAGCACATCAGAATAGTTTGGGAGCCTTTTATTCTAGTGCAGCATTTTCTTTGGGAGCAGTTACTGGTGTCTTAAAAGAGATCTGTCTCCCTTCCCAATTAGGACTCCATTTAAACATACACCCTTTATTTCATCCCTACTAAACAGAGCTTTATTATATAGAGACCACAGGCCTAGCACTATGTCCGTCAAGAAATACTCAGTAAATATTTATCATTACAACTAACCTATTCCAATAACAAATTTGACACTCTGGTTTAAACCTGCCATTTGCCGTAATTCTAGGCAGCAAATGACTGATGACGCTTCCAGTCACCATTAACAGAATTGATGTATTTGTCAATAGGTATTTATTGTCTTGTACAGACCAGGCACAGTGCTGGTTATTAGGCACACCATTGACAAGAGGTACTATCTCTGCCCTTGAGGAAGAAAGACTAGCATGAACGGCCGTCTTTGAACTATCAGTTAGCTCTTGTTGTATTTTAAGTCACCCTAAAACATCGTGGTTTGAAATAGGAAAAAATTTATTCTTTCTCGTAGTCAATAGGGTGGCTAGGTCTGTTATAGGTAGCCTGTAGGTTCTGTTTATCTTTCCTGAGCTCACTCATACATTTGTGGTCAGCTTGTGAGCCGGGTTCTAGGACGGGCTTGTCAAGGACAACTCAATCGTTCTAGAACGGTCTCGTCTAGGACAACTTCACTTTCCTCCATGGGTCTTTCACTGAAGTCCCATGAATCCATTTTTATATTTCATTCCTTTATTCATTTAACCCTTATTGAGCAACGTTTCTGTGTCTCAGACACTATGTGGACCTGACTTTAAATTGCTCAGGAATGAGTTCTAGGCTGGTGGCAGATATTTAACACTTCGCATCCTGTGGGTGGTGGTAAAAGCATCAGAGCAGAGGCGATCGTCTAGGGAGGAAGAGGAGGCAGAGAAGGTGATCTGGAAGCGAAGGGACTCCTCAGGAGTGAGAGAAGGAAAAGCAGGAGAAGAAGGTACTAAGGAAGCCAAGGGGGTCGGAGCTTCAGGAAATAATCAGTAGAGCAGAATGCAGGAAGGAGGTAATTGAATGCAAGCTTCTCATATGTCCCTCTTAACATCTGGACTTCGTAGCCCAGTTCATTTCAATATAGAACAAATGTCTCCTCACTTCTCACACCTTATTAGACTTCTTATAAATAACTAGCATAAATCATTGAAATGAGTTTGGTTAGAATGACCCTTGATAGAGGGAGTGATGACTAATCACACACTGCCAAACTGCTAAAGAAAGAGTAGGTCTTTGTAAAGATGTCATCGATTTTTTTTCTCCACAGTGCATCTAAAGTTTAAGTCTTTGCCAGGACTGATTTATTCTTTTGTTTGTCCTTTTTAATATAGTTAAGCTTGCTTGATATTTTTTAATAGCCTAAAAATATTGGACCACTAGGAATTCAAATTAAAAGTAAATTGCCTCTTGAGTTCAGTATTTTCAAACTGACATTCTTTGAAGTTGTATTAATATGCTGCAATCAAGGATGACATTACGTGAGTTTCCAATAAAGCAAGTTTTCTGCCAACTTTACAAACATGTGCATTCTTGCTAGATGATGGAAATTGATTCCTTGTCTAACAGAGAGGGTCTCTTGCTGAATCAAAGACCTAGTATATAAAAATCACAGACACAGTTTTGCGGTGAAGAACTGTTGAGATGACAGTATGATATAGAGTACATGTAATTGAGCTGAGTTTTCATCTAGGATTTACGAATTTACATCTCAAGGAAATGTGAACTTAAACGTGCAAAACTGGATGAAAGTTTTCTGTACAGGGTGTCCCCTTGTCCAAGGTCAAGTAACTCTTCTTAGTGGCCTCAAAAAATGAAAGAAGCTTTGTTTATTCAGAATGAGAAAATAAAAAATTAGTTAACTTCTCATAGTGTAAGGTGGTCTGGAGAATTGGGGGGAAAATTCTTTTTAAAGGAAGTCTGGTAGTTGGATTACCCCTTAATTAAAACTATATTAGGCTACTACCCATTTCTAAACTAAGACCAGAGGCTACAGCTGCTGGACTCTTGGCTTAGTACCCTTTTTACCAAGACAGCAAAATATCATGGTAGAAAAGGATGCATTCATGCGCCAACCTCTAACAACATATTTTCCCCCTATGCCTATCCAGTACTACTCTCCTGTGTCTCAATTAAATCTGTGCTGAGACAATATCCTGTACCTTAAAATGTAGGTTGGGGTCTCCGTGGTGCAACCTGAGAGCTAACCAAGGAGACTATATATTCCTTTGGCTTGTGACACTTTTTGACATCCTGTCATCCTTTTTTCACCTGTCTGCTGGCCTCAAGAAAGGGCTTTGCAAAGAAAGGAATAATATCTCTGCAAGTAGGGGGAAGAGGTTAGACTTAACACACAATATGAACTTTGTCTTCTCTCCTGTTTAGTTCTGTTCCTGTGTGGGGTAGAGGAGTGGGGACAGAAAATCGGAAATGGACCTGTTTCCCTAGAATGCTCCAAGGGGTAGTATGTATCATCTTTATGCAATGGTGCCTAATTCGTTTGTACATAGAGGAGTTCATCAAATCAACCAACACATTCAGATCCTTGATAATGAATAGCATTGGGTTATAAATGACACCAAATTAACATGGGAAACACAAGTGAGAACTAAAACCCAGGGAGCATAATTGCTCATGCTTCTTTCCTACTGTAAAAATCAGTTGACATACCTTTTTTTTCCTTCAGTCAGTCAGTTCCAGGCCCCATGTTGGGCTAGAATAAGGTTTCTCAACCTCAGCACTATTGATCTTTGGGGCCAGATCATTCTTTTTTTTTTTTTTTTAACATCTTTATTGGAGTATAATTGCTTTACAATGGTGTGTTAGTTTCTGCTGTACAACAAAGTGAATCAACTATACATATACATATATCCCCATATCCCCTCCCTCTTGAGGCTCCCTCCCTCCCACCCTCCCTATCCCACCCCTCTAGGTGGTCACAAAGCATCGAGCTGATCTCCCTGTGCTATGCGGCTGCTTCCCACTAGCTATCTATTTTACATTTGGTAGTGTATATATGTCCATGCCACTCTCTCACTTCATCTTAGCTTACCCTTCCCCCTCCCCGTGTCCTCAAGCCAGATCATTCTTTGTTGTCAGGGGCTATCCTGAACATGGTGGGATGTTGAGCAGATACCTGGACTCTATGCAGTAGACAGTAGTAGCAACGTCTCAGCTGGCCCCCCGCCCCCCCTGAGTTGTGACAACAAAAGATATCTCCAGACATTGCCACATGTCTCATGAGAAGAGACATCACCCTGTTAAGCACCCCTTGGCTGTATAATAACTATGCCAATCAGAAAGCTATGGTCTGAGAATTACTCTTTAAGAGACATTCATAATGCTTCTGTTTAATCACCACCAATGCCCTGCTTCCTTGGATTACTAAGGTCATAATTTCAATTTAATCCAAATTCTGCCTCCCAATCCTTCCCTCATCCCTGCAAAAGCTTTTTTTTTTTCAGTAATTTTATATTTGGGTTTTTCCCATGGTTTTATAAGTGCAAGTTTTTTTTCTTTATTTTTTAACAGAAGCATAGTTGATTTAAAATGTTGTGTTAGTTTTAGGTGTACAGCAAAGTGATTCAGTTATACATATGTATATATATGTATATACATATATATGTAAATCTATCCTTTTTTCATAAATCTATTTTTTAGATTCTTTTCCATTATAGAAGATATTGAATGTAGTTCCCTGTTCTATATATTAGGCCCTTGTTGGTTATCTATTTCATATATAGTAATGTGTATATGTTAATTCCAAACTCCTAATTTATCCCTCCCTGCCAAAAGCTTTTTAAGTTATCTAAACTATTTATAAGACTTGCCAGTAGAGCTCAATGCAACGATTTCCCAGAAGAGAGCTGAGAGCTCTGGTTCAATGAGTCCTTCCCCAGTCACTGTTTCCCCCTTGTGTCTCCTATAGGAGATCTGGAGAAGTATGACAGAGTTCCTTCCTTCCAGGAGCTTAGTGTCAAAACTCCCACACGGGAAAAGTAATATCAGTCAGTTTGTGTCCAGGGCCCAGGCTCAAGCATAATCTCATTCACCAAGCTCTTTTCATTGCAGTCCTTTGAGAAAGCTTCCCTCTGTTCACTCTCTTTCTTCAGCAGAGCTGATGATGAGCAGAGGTGAAAGTATTCTTCAGTGTTTTCTTTTGCCTGTTTTCATATCTAGTTCAAAATTCAAAAGCTTAGAATATTAAACCTAACCACTGAGAATGAACTCACACAGGCTAGGTACCTATCACTATGCCAGGCACTGGGCCAGCTGCTTCCCTCAGAGTATTTAGTTCTTAAAACATCCCTAAAAATTATCTATCACTTTTCCCTACATCCTCTTGGTTCCATGAGGTCAGGAAAAAGGAATTTTGTGAAGCCTTGCATAATATTTTAAAGGACAAACAGGAATTCAACTCATCCAAGTTCAGAGAAATCAGTCCTCTGAAGGATAATCAAAGAACAGAATTAAATTTACCTCTCACCTAATTTAATAGATTTTGATTTATTCTTTTCAAAAGCAGCTTCAATTTATCTGGTTCCTGTTTTTAGCTTTGCTTTTGTTCCCTTATCATAGTAAAGCACTCTCAGTGAGTTATGTAACTTGAACAAGGTCCATTCCTTCGTTGAGTCTCCATATCCTTATGTGTTTAAATGGGAAAAAAATGGATTGAATGGGGGCTGAATTGACTTCTTGTTCTATGTATCTCAGTGGTTCAAAATAAGACTCAGTTTGTTGCTAGGTTCCTAACAACTTTATGCACAGTCAGAATGGATGGAAATTGGACTAATGGATATGGTTGAAGTCTGATCTCATAGAAGTTCCAAGTGTTTGCTGCCTTCAGCTGGGTGGTTCAATGTTCAAAAAGTTCGAGGACTTTGTGGCCAAATGGTGATGGCCATGGGCTTCTCCTTTTCCAGATTCTCGCCGAAACTGGTAATCTTGATTCCGGGCAGCTTTAAGAAGAGGAATGGCCCAGGCTGTCTTTATTTCAAACATTTGTTAGTATGATCAAATTATCTAAGTAACTTGCCCTATAGCACACCATTAGAAAATGGAGGAATTGAGGTTCAAACCCAAATTGTCTTGCCTGAGCTGTCCTCTACTTTCTCTGCAAGGGGGGCTCTCAGGACTGCCTTGAGGAGAATTAGGAGTTAACCATGCTTTTCCTTGGTGACCTTAACTCTTCCTTTTAGTGCCTCTAAACTTGACTTCGGAGACCTGATGCTGTCACGATCCTGATGTGTAGAACCGCCCATTTGGTACCCTTTGGTGGAGAAGTGCTTTGGAGCCAGGAGGATTCCCTTAGCACAGAAGGTCAGAGCTGGGGGTGAGAGGGATCAGCTGTTTGGTAGACTAGCACCCAAGCCACTGCACTTCACACCTCTATCTCCTGACTCAGGATCCTAGGTATCAAGCTTCACATCCCTCCTCAGCCTACTGTCCCTCATCTTGGGGCTTTCCCAGCTACTCCCATGTTTACCTAGTTCTGTGGGAAGTTGAATTAACAACCCACATTCTCTTGGAATAGAAACTATTGCTGGGTGAGTGTTAGGTACAAGGGTGGGATATTTATTCATCTAACTAAAAGGGTAGAGTTTTCCAAATTACCCAGTTGTCTTTTAGGTGGTAGCCTACTGATCATAGAATCAGCTCCCCTCTCCTGTGAGCACTGCAGCTGCTCTAATAGTCCTCCACCTAGTTCGGATGCTGATGTTTTGGATGATAGAGGAGTTTAATGAATGGTTAGAAAAGCGGAGTGATATGCCTGTGTGAAAAGAAGTGGGGGAACCTTGTGGAATATTGCCTCAAGCAGGGCCTCCAGCTCATCTCTCCTCACCCCTGTCCACTGCACCTGGTCTTGGATGAGGAATGGCAATTACCATAGCCGCCATTTCTTTGAAGGCCCTGTCTAAGCCAAGTACATGTCAAGTTTCTCTAATCTCTATTTAAATCCTGTAATGTAGCTATTTTATCCCAATTTCATACATGAGGTAACTGAGGCTCACAGAGTTTAATTGAGGCAGGACTAGGGATCTAGGAGGTGTTAAAAACACAGTTTGATTTGAATTTTGAACTCTTTAAGTGATCTAAACCAGCCTTTGGATAGATTCTCTCCTCCATCTGGGGTATCACCTAGGTTGGTGACTTAAAGTGTTCCTCAAGATGTGACTAAGTTTCAATTTATCTTCTCTATTTAAAAAATAATTTATTCTAGAGTAATAGCTATACTAGTCACATAAAACACTGCTTCAGGGCTTCCCTGGTGGCACAGTGGTTGAGAGTCCGCCTGCCGATGCAGGGGACACGGGCTCGTGCCCCGGTACGGGAGGATCCCACATGCCACGGAGCGGCTAGGCTCGTGAGCCATGGCCGCTGGGCCTGCGCGTCCGGAGCCTGTGCTCCGCAATGGGAGAGGCCACAACAGTGAGAGGCCCGCGTACCACAAAACAAACAAACAAACAAAAAAACCTCTGTTTCGGTAAATCTCTTGTTAGCTATAAAAATGGTAGCCGCATAAATGTGCTTGTCCATAAATAGAAAACCTGGTTTATTGAGTATCTTCATTTCTGAACTTTTTATTTATTTACTTTTTTTTTGCGGTACACGGGCCTCTCACTGTCGTGGCCTCTCCCGTTGCGGAGCACAGGCTCTGCACGCGCAGGCTCAGCGACCATGGCTCACGGGCCCAGCTGCTCCGTGGCATGTGGGATCTTCCCGGACTGGAGCACGAACCCGCATCCCCTGCATCAGCAGGCGGACTCTCAACCACTGCGCCACCAGGGAATCCCTGAACTTTCTTCTTTGAGTTGGGGTCTTTCACTTTTCTTTTAATGTGGGCAACACTGCCCATCCCTGTAAATTTGAAATTGGTCAGGTTCAAAAGCCTTCAAAGCCTTGCTCAACTCCAACCTCGGCCTTTGCCTTCCTGGATCTATTCCCAGAGCTCCCCCTGCTCCAGGCACTTTTGGAATCAATCCCTCCCCATTGATTTCAAAGCACTTTGTTGAGGCCTTCCATTTGAGATCTTATCACTGCCTGCCTAAGATTAAAGGGTTTCATCTTTCCATAGAGGGCAGGACCCACATCTTCTTCCTTGAACACCGGCCGTACCCAGTACAGGTGTCTCAATTGATGATGCAACGCTGATGTTTTAGAAACGAGGCTGGGTGTCATATCAAGGAAATAGGAACCTCTGTTACCTCTTAATGCACAAAAGTATACTTCTCAGAATTGGAAAATACTGGGTGTTACACATCACTGTTAAGGGCCTGTTTGTCTTACTAGTAAGAGGCTTTTACAGATCATGTTGCACAATTAGATCTGTCTCTCCAGTGTTGTTTTACCTTAATGGAAAATTTCAAATGCAGAGTGAACAATAGATTCATTACTTCATCAAGGCAATTAGCGTCCACATAGAGTTTGCTTGCAGGTTAAAAAGGTTTGGTTTGCTGATTGTATTTTTCTGTATTTTTAATCCCTAGCTGTGAGAATCCATTCATACATATCATTTTCTCCTAGTGCCTTCTGCTGGGTGCAGTTACCTGCAGCATATACTGCCCTACGTGATATCCTGCAGGTCCTTCCGAATCTGTCTTCACCAGGGCGTTAATGAGAGACAGCTAGTGGAATGGAAAGAACACCGAACTGATGTTCAACAAACCTGGGTTTCAGTCCTACCTCTGACACTCACTGGATGACTGGGGCAAGTGAGGGTAAAATAGAGACAATAATAGGATCGAAATTTACAGGGCTCTCTTGAGGACTGACCACAGTGCCTGAAACATAGCAAGTGATTTATAATGGTGAAGTATTTTTTATTATTATTAGGTCCCATTTGTTTATTTTTGTTTTTATTTCCATTACTCTAGGAGACGGATCAAAAAAGATCTTGCTGTGATTTATGTCAAAGAGTGTTCTTCCTATGTTTTCCTCTAAGAGTTTGGTAGTGCCCAGACTTACAGTTAGGTCTCTAATCCATTTTGAGTTTATGTTTGTGTATGGTGTTATGGAGTGTTCTAATCTCATTCTTTTACATGTAGCTGTCCAGTTTTCCCAGCACCACTTATTGAAGAGACTGTCTTTTCTCCATTGTATATCCTTGCCTCCTTTGTCATAGATTAGTTGACCATAGGTGCGTGGGTTTATCTCTGAGCTTTCTATTCTGTTCCATTGATCTATATTTCTGTTTTTGTGCCAGTAACATTGTCTTGATGACGGTAGCTTCGTAGTATAGTCTGAGGCCAGGGAGTCTGATTCCTTCAGCTCCGTTTTTTTCCCTCAAGATTGCTTTGGCTATTCGGGGTCTTTTGTGTCTCCATACAAATTTTAAGATTTTTTGTTCTAGTTCTGTAAAAAATGCCATTGGTAATCTGATAGGGGTAGCATTGAATCTGTAGATTGCTTTGGGTAGTATAGTCATTTTCACGGTATTGATTCTTCCAATCCAAGAACATAGTATATCTCTCCATCTGTTGGTATCATCTATAATTTCTTTCATCAGTGTCTTATAGTTTTCTGCATACAGGTCTTTTGTCTCCTTAGGTAGGTTTATTCCTAGGTATTTTATTCTTTCTGTTGCAGTGGTAAATTGGAGTGTTTCCTTAATTTCTCTTTCAGATTTTTCATCATTAGTGTATAGGAATGCAAGAGATTTCTGTGCATTAATTCTGTATCCTGCTACTTTACCAAATTCATTGATTAGCTCTAGTAGTTTTCTGGTCGCATCTTTAGGATTCTCTGTGTATAGTATCATGTCACCTGCAAACAGTGACAGCTTTACTTTTTCTTTTCCGATTTGGATTCCTTTTATTTCTTTTTATTCTCTGATTGCTAGGACTTCTGAAACTATGTTGAATAATAGTGATGAGAGTGGACATCCTTGTCTTGTTCCTGATCTTAGAGGAAATGGTTTCAGTTTTTCACCATTCAGAATGATGTTTGCTGTGGGTTTGTCATATATGGCCTTTATTATGTTGAGGTAGGTTCCCTCTATGCCCACTTTCTGGAGAGTTTTTATCATAAAGCAGTGTGGAATTTTGTCAAAAGCTTTTTCTGCATTTATTGAGATGATTATATGGTTTTTATTCTTCAGTTTGTTAATATAGTGTATCACATTGATTGATTTGCATATATTGAAGAATGCTTGCATCCCTGGGATAAATCCCACTTGATCATGGTGTATGATCCTTTTAATGTGCTGTTGGATTCTGTTTGCTAATATTTTGTTGAGGATTTTTGCATCTATATTCATCAGTGATATTGGTCTGTAATTTTCTTTTTCTGTAGTATCTTTTTTTTTTTTTTTTTGGCGGGACGCGGGCCTCTCACTGTTGTGGCCTCTCCCACTGTGGAGCACAGGTTCTGGATGAGCAGGCCCAGCGGCCATGACCCACGGGCCCAGCCGCTCCACAGCATGTGAGATCCTCCTGGACCGGGGCATGAACCCGCATCCCCTGCATCAGCAGGCGGACCCCCGCCCACTGCACTACCAGGGAAGCCCTTCTGTAGTATCTTTGTCTGGTTTTGTTATCAGGGTAATGGTGCCCTCATAGAATGAGTTTGGGAGTGTTCCTCTGCATTTTTTGGAAGAGTTTGAGAAGGATGGGTGTTAGCTCTTCTCTGAATATTTGATAGAATTCACCTGTGAAGCCATCTGGTGCTGGACTTTTGTTTGTTGGAAGATGTTTAATCACAGTTTAAATTTCATTACTTGTGATTGGTCTGTTCATATTTTCTATTTCTTCCTGGTTCAGTCTTGGACGTTTATACCATTCTAAGAATTTGTCCATTTCTTCCAGGTTGTCCATTTTATCGGCACAGAGTTGCTTGTAGTAGTCTCTTAGGATGCTTTGTATTTCTGCGGTGTCTGTTGTAACTTCTCCTTTTTCATTTCTAATTTTATTGATTTGAGTCCTCTCCCTCTTTTTCTTGATGAGGCTGGCTAATGGTTTATCAATTTTGTTTATCTTCTCAAACAACCATCTTTCAGTTTTATTGATCTTTGCTATTGTTTTCTTTGTTTCTCTTTTCATTTATTTCTGTTCTGATCTGTATGATTTCTTTCCTTCTACTAACTTTGGGTTTTGTTTGTTCTTCTTTCTCTAGTTCCTTTAGGTGTAAGGTTAGATTGTTTATTTGAGATTTTTCTTGTTTCTTGAGGTAGGCTTGTATTCCTATAAACTTCCTTCTTAGAACTGCTTTGGCTGCATCCCATAGATTTTGGGTAGTCGTGTTTTCATTATGATTCGTTTCTAAGTATTTTTTGTTTTCCTCTTTGACTTCTTCAGTGATCTCTTGGTTATTTAGTAGTGTATTGTTTAGCCTCCATATGTTTGTAGTTTTTTACAGATTTTTTCCTATAATTGATATTTAGTCTTATAGTATTGTGGTTGGAAAAAATACTTGATACAATTTCAATTTTCTTAAATTTACCAAGGCTTGATTTGTGACCCAAGATATGATCTATCCTGGAGAATGTTCCATGAACACTTGAGAAGAAAGTGTATTCTGTTGTTTTTGGATGGAATGTCCTGTAAATATCGATTAAGTCCATCTTGTTTAATGTATCATTTAAAGCTTGTGTTTCCTTATTTATTTTCATTTTGGATGATCTGTCCATTGGTGAAAGTGGGGTGTTAAATTCATCTACTATGTTTGTGTTACTGTTGATTTCCCCTTTTATGGCTTTTAGCATTTGCCTTATGTATTGAGGTGCTCCTGTGTTGGGTGCATAAATATTTACAATTGTTATATCTTTTTCTTGGATTGATCCCTTCATCATCATGTAGTGTCCTTCTGTGTCTCTTGTAACAGTCTTTATTTTAAAGTCTATTTTGTCTGATGTGAGAATTGCCCTTCCAGCTTTCTTTTGATTTCCATTTGCATGGAATATCTTTTTCCATCCCCTCACTTTCAGTCTGTATGTGTCCCTAGGTCTGAAGTGGGTCTCTTGTAGACAGCATGTATACAAGTCTTGTTTTGTATCCATTCAGCCAGTCTGTGTCTTTTGGTTGGAGCATTTAATCCATCCACATTTAAGGTAATTATCGATATGTATGTTCCTATGTTCTTAATTGTTTTGTGTTTGTTATTGTAGGTCTTTTCCTTCTCTTGTGTTTCCTGCCTAGAGAAGTTCCTTTAGCATTTGTTGTAGAGCCAGTTTGGTGGTGCTGAATTCTCTTAGCTTTTGCTTGTCTATAAAGCTTTTGGTTTCTCTGTTGAGTCTGAATGAGATCCTTCCAGGTAAAGTAATTTTGGCTGTAGGTTCTTCCCTTTCATCACTTTAAATATATCATGCCACTCCCTTCTGGCTTCTAGAGCTTCTGCTGAAAAATCAGCTGTTTACCTTATGGGAGTTCCCTTGTATGTTATTTGTCACTTTTCCCTTGTTGCTTTCAGTAGTTTTTCTTTGTCTTTAATTTTTGTCAATTTGATTACTATGTGTCTCGGTGTGTTTCTCCTTGGGTTTATCCTGCCTAGGACTCTCTGCACTTCCTGGACTTGATTGACTATTTCCTTTCCCATATTAGGGAAGTTTTCAACTATAATCTCTTCAAATATTTTCTCAGGTCCTTTCTCTCTCTCTTCTCCTTCTGGGACCCCTATAATATGAATGTTGTTGCATTTAATGTTGTCCCAGAGGTCTCTTAGGCTGTCTTCATTTCTTTTCATTCTTTTTTCTTTATTCTATTCTGCAGCAGTGAATTCTACCATTCTGTCTTCCAGGTCACTTATCCGTTCTTCTGCCTCAGTTATTCTGCTATTGATTCCTTCTAGTGTATTTTTCATTTCAGTTAATGTTTTTTTCATCTCTGTTTGTTTGTTCTTTAATTCTTCTAGGTCTTTGTGAAACATTTCTTGCATCTTCTCGATCTTTGCCTCCATTCTTTTTCCGAGGTCCTGGATCATCTTCACTATCATTATTCTGAATTCTTTTTTCCGTAATGTTGCCTATCTCCACTTCATTTAGTTGTTTTTCTGGGGTTTTATCTTGTTCATTCATCTGGTACATTGCCCTCTGCCTTTTCATCTTGTCTATCTTTCTGTGAATGTGTTCTTTGTTCCACAGGCTGCAGGATTGTAGTTCTTCTTGCTTCTGCTGTCTGCCCTCTAGAATAATGGTGAAGTTTTTTTATCACTGTTAATGATGATGAAGATGCAGCTCTGCGTGAGTCTTTTAACTCATCAGGCCACCCGTAAGCCATTCCAGCCATTGCCATATATAAATGGGCCTTCAGAGTCCTCCTCAGGTTTTAGCTCCTGACCTAAGCTACGTATTGGGACCCATTTTACATCATGCTTCCAGACTGGTACCTGAGTATCACATATTCTGTGCCTGGCACTTAATAAATGTTAGTTGTTCTTATTGTTGTTAAAATTGACTTTAAGGCAGCATTTCCAAATATGTTACCCGAATGAAATGCTCCCCTAGGAAAGGTCGCAAGAGTAAAACTGTTTGAGAAACAGCTGTTTGCCATCTCCCTGCCCTGGAGATTTGCACTGCACATTAGAATATTAAAGACTCTGAAGAGTCCTATATCATTCTTCTTTTATGCATATGAAATTGTTCTTGCACTTACAAAGAACTTCCCCATAGTACAAGCTCTTCTATTCTTGCTATCTTCATGTTTATATCAGCGACTTGTATCACTCTCCTACTCTCTTTCCACTTCAGGAAAGACCTTCAGTAGACAGGGGCTATGATGTTGCAGTCACTGCGATCAGGCCACCAGGACCATACGACATGCCGATCTGTTCCTTGGAAGTTTCCAGGTGGTTGGTATTCAATGCCATTTTCTAGTTTGTATACAAGTTCTTACAGAATCACGACATGCTCTGGGATTTAGGGTTAGACTTTTTCTTTGATACCAGCTGAATATTAAATTGTAGCCAATGATCAGGAGTGTAATCTTATATAGAGTAGGCTGTGGTGCCATATATACACCACCCATGCTACAGTATCATGTGTCACAAGCTTTGTGGCTTGCAATTCAGTTTACTATGTATTAATATACCAGTGTACCAGCTTAGGGCCATAATGCCCATCTTGGGATAAAAGTTGCTTAAGGCATGTAGCTGTGGAGCTAGGGTCTCTTGGGTCATAAGTAAATCCCACTTCAAGTATTATTGTTTGAGCATTTGAATTTGTGAAAGATGTAAAATGGGAGTAATCATTCATTTTATTAATGGATCCACTGCAAGATTGCTTTGTAAAGCCTTTTGAAAGTTTTAAAATAAGCATTGATTTATACACAACTTTCTAACATCAAACCATTTTATTAGATAAAGTGAGGGGACAGCTGCCTTGGGCTATGTGGTTTGGTTCCTACCCGTTACAGCATCCTTTGGATCTGATTCTTTTTTTGTTTCTGCATAGTCGGGCAGATCATGAAGAGGCTTTCATGACTAGAATATTCTGTGAAATATTACTATTCAGGTCTTTCCTTTTACCACTTGAGAAATTTGTACTTTAGACCTGTGTTTTTATGTTCTATATTCTGTGGAAAGGCACCGTTCTTTCGTTTTATTTTGGATGGATTTTGTTTGAAAACTATAAATGACTTTCTGGGAAATAGTCATTTAAGGGATGTGCCAACTTTTAGACCACCGGGGTACCAGTAGTACATTGTAGACATCCTTTGTCTAATGGTATTCATTTAGCCTAAAAGAGATAAGAGGTTTTCAGAAATAGCAAACTCATTCCCGAGAGCACCTAACGCTTTGGGCAAATCATCCTGCAATTCTGAAGACGTGTAATACAAAGGTCCTGTTGGAAAAGGCACAGCCAAATATTTAAGAAAAGACAGGTAGCTAGAAAGGATCGTTATAAATCAGATAGCTGAACTGATGGGGACTGAAAGGATGTATTGCTGTTCAAGCAGCAAAAGTTTCTCGTTAGATGCTACTTCCATAACTGCCCTTACCCACAGCATGAGAACCACCATTGTGGGTCAGATTTTCTAGAAGCCCTCCCAGGTCGGCCCAGTGTAGCCAAACTCTTTCCTCATTTCCTGAGGAGTTAGAAACTCCCTATTTAAGAATCCAAGCAATTAATAATCCTGATGTGAGTTTGGCTGCCATCACGGAACCAAGTATACTGCAGAGCTTTGGACACTACTGGTAGGAAACCTTGAGTTCAGTTTTTGTCACACTGCCTCTGAAAAATGTCATCTTATCTTCATAAGCTCAGAGTGAGCCTACCCAACAATAATATCAATTGCCTACATTTTTAGTGTATACCATATGCCAATCACTGTGCTTTACATCCGTGATTTCATTTAATTCTCATTTTGCAGATGGGAAAACTGGTGCTTAGAAAGGTAACTTTCCTGAGGTCACAGGAAAGTAGCAGAACAGGGACTCGACCTTGGGCAGAGTTCAGAGGTCAAGTTCTTAACCATAGCAGTCCATTTTTGAAAGGGTTTTCATGCCTATGATGGGGACTGGAAAGACAAAGGACAAGTTCCTTTTCCCTCTGGAACAAAAACAAGAGGAAGCACTGAATTATTTTTATGTAGCTGCACATTATGGAGCACCTCTCTGTGCCAGGTGCCATGCTAAAGCTTTACATGCATTATCTTTATAATCCTCCCAACAATATTGTAAGTTTGATCTTATTATTTGCCCCTAATTTTGAGATGAGAAAATGGAGACTTGGAGCATGAATTTGAATTTACGCACCCAGGGTCAACTAGCTAGTTAGTAAATTGTGGAGCTGGGATTTGAACCCATATCTGACTCCAAAGAACATGTTCCATAATTACTCTGTATATATTGCCCCAATGAGCAACTCCTAAGACCATTGAAACCGTCATTTTGACCACCACATTTATCACTCACAACCAAGATCCTGCGGTGATGGGTAGGAGAAGGGGAGATGAGTTAAATGACAGGCCAGCCTCCCCATGTTGTTTTTCAGTGGGCCAAGAATCATCCTCTTCAAAGGAAGGCTTTGCTCAACTCCTTGGGCCAGTGTCCTCTCTGCATAACAAGTGGATTGGCAGCTGCCTGTGTGGTGGAGGAAATGCACAAAAGGAGAAAATGAGGGCTTCTCTGGTGGTGCAGTAGTTGAGAATCTGCCTGCCAATGCAGGGGACACGGGTTCGAGCCCTGGTTGGGAGGATCCCACATGCCGCGGAGCAACTAGGCCCGTGAGCCACAACTACTGAGCCTGCGCGTCTGGAGCTTGTGCTCTGCAACAAGAGAGGCCACGACAGTGAGAGGCCCGCGCACCGTGATGAAGAGTGGCCCTCGCTTGCCACAACTGGAGAAAGCCCTCGCACAGAAGCGAAGACCCAACACAGCCAAAAATTTAAAAATAAACAAACAAATAAATAAATACATTTTAAATAAAAGATGTATGATAACAAGGGTCATTCACAAAAACTCATAAAAAAAAGGAGAAAATGAGCACAAATATCGTTCTTAAGCACAAATCGAGTAGGGTGTATAATTCCTCTGCAATAAGTTGTAATAGTCTGCTTACCGAAGCCGAATGACAACATTCCTCTTCCTTCGGGGTTGTGCAGCCACAGGATAAGTGAAGGAAGGGATGAGTTAGACTTTTTTTTAACATGGAAAATCCTAACCACTTCTGCTTCTTTGTCTTTGAAGGCCACATGTTATATTATGGGCTCTTTGATTATGCTTAAGGAGAATATAGGCAGAATTCCATGAAACTTGGTCTGTATTTATGGCCAAGATCTTTGACACAGATCTACTTTTAAGATGTACTTTTTATCACTAAGAATAAGAAGTTGTTTTTGTGATGCATCCTCACTTATCTGTTAACTTTTGGCCTTCATAAGGTCAGTTTTTACAAAAAGTATCATCATGGGTCATGTCCTAATTTTTCTGATTATTTATACTCTGGGACATAATAAGAGAAGAATTTCACCTTTTGATTCTTTACACTGAAAAATGAGTAAAGTGCATCCGGGATACACAGCCTTGACACTGAAGTCATCAGGTCAGTTATGTAGCCTATTGTCTCCTGCTTTCTTCTCCCACAACAGATGTCCTAAACCCATGCCACGTGCCTCAAGCCTCTGTACCATCTGAAGCATACAGTATCATCCTCCAGAGAAACACACACACACACACCCCGAGATTATAGGAATTGACTCATGTGATATGAAAGCCAAGAAGATCCGCAATCTGCCATCTAGAAGCTGGAGAACCAGGCAAGCTGATGGTGTAATTCAGTCCAAGTTTGAAGGCCTAAGAACCAGGGGAACAATGGTAGAAGTCACAATCTGAGTCCATAGGCCCCAAAATCAGTGTGCATGGGGGAAGGGTCAATGCTATAAGTCCCTGTCAGAGCTGGAAGGCCCGAGAATCACGCGCCAGTGTAGGAGGGCCGGAGAAGACTGATGTCCCAGCCCTCGCTGAGAGCAAATTCACCATTCCTTGGCCTGTTTGCTCTGTTCAGGCCCTCGATGGATTGGATGATGCCCAAAGACATTGGGGAGAGCAATCTTCCTTACTCAGTCTATGGATTCAAATGCTAATCTCTTCCAGAAATATTCTCACAGACACACTTAGAAATAAGGTTTTACCAGCAATCTGAGAGTGCCTTAGCCCAGTCAAGTTAACACATAAAATTAACCATCTCACCTACTTAGCAGAGGAACTCCCAACACTGCAGAAAAAAGTCCAGGTGAACCCCCTTAGCTTCCCTCATCTGCACCTTCAAACCTGTAGGCATTTGCAATCACCCTCTGTCCCATTCTTCTCCTCACAGAAAATATCTCTTTTCTTGCCCATAGTTTGTCCTTTCTACATGTGCTTTGGATCACATTCTTCCTGTCCCTTCCATGGCCTTGATATCAATTAGTATTTCTCTTTCCCTTATATCTCTTGCTTCCCACTGGCTAGGCTGGCTTTTGGAATGTAAATATTCTCAGGTAGAGGAGCTCCTGAGACTGGTGCCTTTTGGTGCCAATCGGCATGGGTAGAGACCACAGGAAAATGAGTTACCAGTTCAATCCCATGCTTCAATCCCCTGCACAAAAATAAATTCATTAGTGACATTATCTGATCTCTATGAACATGATATGGTTCTCTTGAAACAATGAGTATCACCGAACAATGTGTATCACCAAGCCTAGAACCTAGTGCTCAAAAATGGTGACATTTGTGGTCATGGTATTTTTTATAGTACTTATAGTTGTAGTGGGAATAATTATTCAGGGAATTGAACCAAAATACCTTCAAGGTGCCCTTTACTTGTCCAAGTACAAGTTTAGATTCTGTAATCTCCTGTCCCATCCTTTGTCACAGTGTTTAATATATTTCAACTGTATCCAAACTCTCCCAATTTCATTTCCTCTCAAAGCCCCCCCTTGTTCCAGGCTTACTGGCCCACTTGTCATTCCCCAGTCATGCTGTGGACTTTCATCCTCATGATTCTGTTCATGATATTCCTTCTGCTTTCCCTGCCTTTTCCCCTTCTCCCCGAGTGAGTCCTAGAATGGTGCGCCTTGATCAGTGTTGTTTTCATCATCCTCACACCGTGGGCAGAGTTGCTGATCCCATACCCTTTACATGTATTGTCGCACATGGTATGTTCATTGTTGACCTGCTTTTCCATCCTGCTCCACTTGGAACTCCTGGGGGACTAGAGCGAGTTAAGCTTGGTATCTCCAGTGCCTGAGTACTCAGTACAAGCCTGATGATTGTGGTAATGGACAACTACTATGGCCTCATGACACTGCCCACCAGTTGAGGAACTGCTTGGCCACTTTAACAAAATTATTTTTATCATGTTATTGGAGATTCTTCTTTTTGTACTTTTAAAGCTATTAAATAGCAGTGCTCCTTTGTTAGGCAATCTAAAGATGGGAAATTAGTACAATATTTGGTTCCATACTTTCTGTTCCCATTGATGCTAAAAAATGGAAACATTTAGCTTCTTGATTTTAAGGGGGAGGTAGCCTCTTAAAAATAATTGGCTCCTGTAAGCAGAACCCCTTCTCAGCCACTCTTCTCTCACCTCCCTGAGGGCATGAATGATTTTAGTGATTTCTCATCAGTTTGAAAGACAAAGCTGCCACTTAGCAAAGTTAGTAATTATCATCAGCTTACTCCTTCTTTTAAGATGCAGAGCAAGCCTTCAGCATTCAGCAAGAGTTTCAGACAAGAAGAGAATCTGATTGGCTGAGTGTCAGTCCCCTTGGCAGGGTCAGGGGTTTGATGCTGGTAGGCAAGAAATTGATTGAGGAGGGAGGAAGCAGGCAGGGCTCCCATAGCCAAGGGACTGGATTGTTGCTGGATATCTTTTGAGGTTGGCAATCTTGTGACAGCTGATAGTTTGTTTGCCTCTTAGGCGTTGCCTACGGATACCCTAAAGACCTTTGCTTTTCCTATAAGAGGATCAGACCCTTTCTTCCAAAAGTGGATTTTCTACTTAGTTCTTTACTTATTGGCAACCTCAGGTTTAGAAGTGACCTAAAGGGTCAATTTATCCAAATACATCTGTCCTCTTTGATCTTTGCTTGAATCATTTCAGTACTGTCTATATGTCTGTCTTGAGCACGGTGGTTTGGATCTCCAGCTTAGCCATTGACCGGTTTTGTTGTTGTTGTTTGTTTTTTATTTGTTTGCTTTTGGTTTTTTTTTTTTTTACCTTGGGCATAGTATTTATCCTTTCTGAGCCTTAGTTTCCACATATATAAAATGATCATAATATTAGTACCTACCTACTGGGATCATTGTGAGTCTTCAACAGAAGAGGACAAAGGGAAAGTTGGCTTTTATCGTTATGAATTGATTTTCCTTTTCCGTCCCATCCCCACCCCTGCCATGGAACCCTGCAGAACAAGCTCAGTTGCCTTCAGATATGTGAAAACATTTACTAATGTCCTCGAGAGTCTCAATGAAGAAGTTTCATCTTGTGACCATTACTTTCCTTTGGTCACTCTCTTTTAAGAATTTGAATGCCCGGATTCAATCAGGAGCAAACAGGGTGAAAGATATTATACATTGTTATTAGTTGTCTGAAAATTCTCATGTATAAGTAAATTTACCTAGTGAGCAATCTAACAGACTAAAGCCTGGTTTGAAAACAGTCATCTGAACATTTTAAGCAACTCGCTTTAATTTCAGAGCCTGCTTTGATTTCATGTTGCAGAAGAAAAATTATCTCAGAGAAAATATACTTTCTCTTAGAAGGCTAAAATAGCATTTGTTAAAAAATTCTTTGGTTCGGTGTACCAAATCTCTGATTTTTTATCCTCTTTTTTTCACATTCTCACTTTTTCTTTTTTTTTTAACTGGGGTATAGCTATTTTACAACGTTGTGTTACTTTCTACTGTAAAGCGAAGTGGAGTAGAGTTCCCTGTGCTATATAGCAGGTTCTCATTAGTGATCTATTTTATACATAGTAGTGCATATATGTCAATCCCAATCTCCCAGTTCATCCCACCCTCCCCCTTTCCCCCCTTGGTGTCCATACATTTGTTCTCTACATCTGTGTCTCTATTTCTGCCTTGCAAACTGGTTCATCTGTACCATTTTTCTAGGTTCCACATTCTCACTTTCTTAATTCAACTAGAATGCTTGCTTTTAAAACAAGGTCTCTCAATTATTATTGACATTTTGAGCCAGATAACTTCGTTGTGGGGAATTGTCCTTTGCATTGTAGGATGTTTAGCAGCATCCCTGGTCTCTTACCCTTGATGTACAAGTAGCAGACCACCCCTTACCCCAAGCTGTGACAGCCAAAAATTCTGTAGAACTGCCAAATGTGCCCCTGATGTGGGGAGTGGCAGTGGGGGCAAAAACACTCCCAGTTAAAACCACTGATTGAAAACAGTTTTCCATTTTGAACACAGCTATGCTCATTCATTTACGTGTTGTCTATTGCTGTGTTCATGCTCCAGCGGTAGTGTTTATTTAGCTCTTTATTTTTTTTGTAGTTTATTGCAACTATTTGTTGCAATAGAGACTGAATGACCCACAAAGGCTAAGATATTTATTATCTGGCCTTTTACAGGAAAAGTTTACCTACCTCTCTGTTCTAGAGGCCGGGGGTTCTGTCTTACCCATCTTCAGTGCCCTAGGACAGCACCAGGCACATGGCAATAAATGTTTGTGGAATTTTCTTCTCAGTAAATGTTTGTGGGATTGAACAGTAGCTGAATTGAATGAAATTAGATTGATGAGTTGAACGAAAGTTGATGTTTTTGTCTGTAATTGAGAAGATTTTTGAGGATAGAAAATGCTTTTTGCTACCTCTTTAGAATCCTTCATGATATCTACCGTATTGCCACTTTATAACTGTTTGCTTGAATAAAGCAATTTTTGTTTTACCTCCTTCATTCTTTTTTTGCAAGTACGATGTACCACCTACCATTTGTACTTCAATTTCTGTTTGATTTGACCTGCTTCACAGGGACACAAATTGATTAAATCCTTAGAAGGTGAGTGACTCCAGCACAGGGAAGTGGCAGAAGGTATGAATTCAAGTCTTGGCTTGATCTTTGGCTTAGTTGGCTACTTTTGATAAGACACTTGACCTGACTTGTTAGTGTTCTTTTCTGAGTCTTTAGTGTAAATAACATTATCCCACCTTCAAGTTATTACTTGAAATGTGTGTGAATACAATATGCATTTTGTAATGAGTATTCTTAACATAGATTTTCCTAAAATAAAAGAAGCTATTTTTCCTCCACAGAGAATCGAGAACTAAGCAGTATATGCACCCACTTTACATATTAGTTAGTTTGTTTTTTTTAAACTCCATTATTAAAAGTTTCCTGTTTGGAGGAAGAAATTGTTGGCCATCAATAATACCATCATAATTCTGTACTAATACGAAAAGACCACTTATCTGTCATTTCTCATGTTGCATTATAAAACTAGAATTCTGAAAGCAAACATTGAAGATGGTTTCCACATTTGAGCCACACCTCTATGAATGAAGAACTTGAAGGTGATAGACAAGGCATCTTGTAGAAAGGTCTGGAGGTTTTATGATATGAGCAAAAGATGGAGGGGCTGTCTTTGGGAAGTTCCATTTCTAGGAGGACTTTCCACCTGAAAGTGGCTAGAAGCATTCATGATCCACACCCATACCCAGTCTTATAGTTGCAATTTCTAGCTTGCTTTTTTCTCAGAATTCTTAGGGTGATGCGGGATTTCACTTACTGAGCACAACTGTGTACTGTCGACGAAAAATTAGTCACTTGATCTGAGAAAGAAATGGAAAATTTTATTCGAGCCAAATTTGAGGATTATAACCCGGGAAGAGTATCTCAGAAAGCTCTGAGAACTGTGCCGCAGGTTAGAAATCAAGGCACAGTCATATAAGTTTTTTCGAGCAGGGGGCTGTACATCAAATGACGTATTATTGACAGTTTACATAATCCAGATCTAAGCAACGTAGTGGTGGGTCATGTGATCCCTTTCGAGATCAAGAAGGAATGTTATCTTTCAGGAGTTGCCTTGTTGATGCTGAGAGAATGTTGCTCTTTATGGTTGAGCAGGTCTTACTCTCGATAGGGGAGGTTTGGTCGATGCATAATGCAGATACACAGTGCACAGTAAGGGGAGAGCGGAGGCCAAAGGGCAGAGAAGAATTTTTATGTTTAAAATTTTCTTGTCTTGCCATAAAATATGAATTTTACTTCACAGTACCATCTATATATCTTGTTTATATAACTCATTTCTTATCCTCACAATAACCCTGTGAGGTAGGTACTTTTATCTTCAATTTACAGATAAGGGTACTGAACCTGTAAAAGACCAAACGCCCTGCACCCAGGTCACATAACAAGTAAGTGGCAGATCTGGAATTTGAACCCAAGTCTCAGGAGCCCCTGGTCTTAACCACGATAGAGGCTGTAATATTTTCTGAGGTGAAAGATATTAGGCTTTTGAAAAAAAAAGGTGCCTAAACTATGCTTTGAATTATTCTGCCTTTTTCATCTAGAGGATGAATCCTAGAACTCGAAGGGGCTCGAGAAGTCACCTAATTTAACCCAAAGAGGTTCAACAACTTGTGCACATGACCTCATCTGAGTTCGTGGTAAATATACTACTCGAGTCTCCTGACTCTCAGTCCAGTGCTCCCCATCCTGCATCTCAATTGACATTCTTGGTTGGATGTAAACAAACATACACCCACTTTATTTTATTTTAAGGTTCATTTTAAGAAAAGTATTTCTGCTGAAAGAAAAAAAAAACCAGTACTCCGTAAGTACACCAAAGATGATTGATTTTTACCAAATCTGCAGGGAGTCCAGCCAGTGATGTCAGCACACACGAAATTGCCTCTTTAAGAGTTCTGCTGGTGATAGTCTGGGCTCCTGTGAGCAACTCTCTAGATCTCCCTGAGCCTGAATTTCTTATCTGTAAAATGAGGAACCTGGGCTAGGTGAAATCCAAGGTCTTTTCTGGCCCATAGTTTATGATTTTAGGAGTATGATTGGGAGGTTCCAGGACCAATTCAAGGAGACAGATTTTGGTTCAATAGAAGAAATTGTTTCAACTGGGCATGGCCTTCCTAAAATGAATGGGGATACCCTAAGACATGGGGAATTTCCATTTTTAAGTAGAAATGGACAGTGACTTGGTAGAAATGTTGTAGACGTTATTCAGACATTATATGAATAATTGGATTACAGTTATGATTGAGGTTATTTCTATGCTTCACACTCTGGGAGAAATGAGGTATACTGAAATTTCCAGGCATAACCAGACATTCTGACCCTGTGGTCAATCATGTACTCATTCGACAACTGGTTACTGGTTACCTTTGAGGTTTCCATGTACTGTACTAGAACTGGGGATGTCACAACTTAGGACATGGCCTCTGTCTTAAATGTCATAGACCGGGGTCAGCAAATTATGGCCCTCAGATTGATTCCCACCCATCATCTCTTTTTGTAAGTAAAATTTTCTTGGAACACAACCACTCCCCTTCATTTTCATGTTGTCTATGGCTACTTTTGCACTACTACAGCCGAATTGAGTAGTTGCAACAGAGGCCATATAGCCCACAAAACCTAAGATATTTACTATTGGATTCTTTATAGCAAAAGTTTGCCAATGCTTCTTGTAGACAAACATGTACATCTTTAATTTCAATCCAGTGGCCTAGGTACAAAACTGGAGGAGGCACAAAGGCAGCACATATAATTACATCTTCTTGAAGAAGGATCGATCAGAAAATTTTCAGAGGAATTAAACCATATAATCATGCCATCTTTGAGTGGGAAGAGACCTTAGCAGTTCTAACTGTCCGCATTTCCCATCCATTCTTTTACGTATTTCCTCTACAGCATCCCTGATACACTGACATTTCTTTAAGAAGGAAAGCATACATGCTCCCTACAGAGAAGTGGCAAAAATTTAGCCTGCCAGTGTATGCAGAAGAAGTGAGAGAAATCCATAGGTGGCCTATGCATTCTAAAGGGTATTATGAACCACTTCTCTTCAGGTTGCTGTTTGATTTTCAAATGAAGCAAATTCAGGCTCTTTATGGGCCCTTGCTGATGACACTGAGCTGTAGGAAACTTGAGGGAGTAAGGGCTTGCACATTCCCCTCTTCCCATACAGAAGAAAGAAAACCCAGCATTTGCAGGCATTCTTTTTTATTTTTTTTGCAGTACGCGGGCCTCTCACTGTTGTGGCCTCTCCCGCTGCGGAGCACAGGCTCCGGACACGCAGGCTCAGCGGCCATGGCTCACGGGCCTAGCCGCTCCGCGGCATGTGGGATCTTCCTGGACCGGGGCATGAACCCAAGTCCCCTGCATTGGCAGGCGGACTCTCAACCACTGCGCCACCAGGGAAGCCCTGCAGGGATTCTTTAACCGCCCTGGCAGTATGCTTAAGTCCTGGTAAGCAGGACTCAAAGGTCCTCGATAAGTAGCTTTAGGGAGACATGGAAGAATAAGCAGAACGACCTCCATCACTTTTACCGTGATATGAGACGGGACCTCCTGGAGTGCTCTCTGCACAATGGGAATTCTCAAGATAAATGGTGTTGACTGATTGACTGACTTCTTATTTATTCACCACCTGAGAAACTGAGTTGATACTACACCAAAGAAACTACTCTGCATCCTGGTCCAAGCAGAGGGTGTAACCTCAGGAGGAAATGGTTATCGCTGGCGCCGGAGACCCACCACACAGGGGACAGACAGCTGAGAGTCTCTGAAAGTCATGTGCCCTGCTGCACTCCACTGTCCACATCCTTTAACCAGGAGCAAACACTTTGGCAAAATTGGGGCATTTCCACCCCAAAGCCAAATGGAATTTATTGTTAGTCTGGGGAGGACTACAACAGTGTGATTACTGATTTGTTAAATATTGTGTTCACTTATACATTTAAAGCCTTGATTCTCTATTTTTAAAATGCAGTGTGAGATGGATACTATGACAAGGGAGGGCTGAAAATTCTCCTGATAAATTCATGAAGGTTTCCTCAGAGGATAAAAATCCTTCTTTTTCCCTTTTATTTTGACATGATTTTTGACTTCCAGAAAAGTCACAATAACAGTATTCTATAGTATACCATGTTTTCCTACATTTTCACTGTTATAATGCTGCAATAAATAATGTTACGCTTATGTATTTTCATATTGTTGAAGCTAGATGTTCAGGGTAAATCCTGATAAGTGAGATTGCTGAGTCAATAAGTAAGTACATATATAATTCAGTTGAATATTGCCAAATTCCCTTCCCAAGTGTTGTACCAGTTTGCATTCCCACCAGCTATATATGAGAGTGCCTGTTTCTCCACAACCTCACCTATAGAGAATGTTATAGTTTTTAACTTTTGCCAATCTGATAGGTGAGAAATGGATTCTTAACGTAATTTTATCTTGCATATCATTTAGTATGAGTGAGGGTGAATTTTTTTTAATAAGCTTAAAGATTATTTTTATATCATCTTTTGGTGTGAGTTATTCATATTTTGGGCCATTTTTCTATCTGGGATTTGTTTTTCTTCCCTCAGATTTTCAGCATTACTTACATATTAGAGATATTAGCTGTTAACCTGTCATGCATGTTGCAAATATTTCTACTGGTTTGTCAGTTACCTTTTCATTTTGTTTATGGTATTTATTGACATGTATTCATTTAAAAAATTATTGTTATACAATGAGATTTAAAAATCATTTGTTTTATTGTATCTGGATTTGGAGTTCTAGTTAGAAGACCTCTTACTACATTCAGATTAAAGAGGGATTCACCCATATTTTCTTCTAGTGCTTGTATGGTTTCACTTTGCATTAGATCCCTGATCCATTTGGAACTTATTCTAATGTATGGTGTGACGTGTGGATCTAATTTTCTTTTTCCAAATGGTTAACCTTTGTCCCTGCGCCATCTATCAAAAAAGTTTATATTTGCTCCATTTATTCAATATATGATCTTCCTTATATTCTAAAGTTCCATATTTACTTGGGTCTATTTCTGAATTTCCTATTCTTTTTCAATGGCCTGTAAATATGTGCTAGTACCACACCTGTTCAATTATAGAGACTTTATAGTATATTTTATTTTCTGGTAAGGCTAGTACCTGCTCACAGTTTTTCATTTTTGTGTTTCTATGACCCCTGTTAATTTTTCCATGTGAGGTTCAGTGACAGCTTGTCTAATTTGAAGGTTCTTTAAAAACTTGATGTTTTAATTGGGATTATGTCAAATTTATAATTTAACTCTATATATTAAACTTATAAATTAAGTGACATCTTTATACTGTCAAGTCATCCTATCAAAAAACAAGGAATGACTTTCCATTTCTTCAGGTCTATTTTTGTGTCTTTTATGAATGGAAAAACTTTAAGAAAATTAGATTTTTTTTGGACAATTGAAGCTTTTCAGAATACAAAAAATATATTTAATGAACATTCCATTTACATATATAAGTTGAAAAGGAAAGAAAAAATCTGTTCCACACCTACTCCAATTGTATTCTGAGCTGGAAATGTCCTAGTTCATCACTTAGTCATTCATTCATTCTCATCAGTGACTTCACCGAAGCCAGAGAGCAACTTATCAAAACCAAAGAGAAGAGTTGTAAGGGATGATGATCATGACTGTGATAATAATGAAGATTCAAAAATATTTTGATAGTCTGGAATGATCAGCCCAAACTTAACAAGTAGAGAAAATTCTACACTGAGGTTCAAAAGTAGAAAAACTGCTTTGGGTGCAGTGCTTTTGATATCTGGAGGAGGTACCTAGATTGACCCATAACTTAACTGGATCCAATAGTTTCTGTTTAGCAGCTGTTAAAATAACATAGTCTTCCAAGCTTCATTAGAACAAATGTGGTGACCAGATCAAGGCAAGCTGTGCACTTCTTGGTTGGACCAATCTGTAGGTAGCCCTCTATTTATGAAGAAGAATCTTAAATTAAGGGAAATGTGGACAAACTGGAGAGAATCCAAAGGAGAGCACCCTGAGATGTCAAGAACGCATCTCCTGTTAGAAATAGTTGAAAGAACTGGGGATACTGGAGAAAAAGAAGAGAAAACTCAGAGCTCTTACATGTCTTTTGATAAATGGATGTCAGGAGCTCAGACCTGCTCTAGGGACCAGAACAAGAAACAAAAGGAAAGTGAAACAAAGGGGCAGCTATTGGTTCCATTGGATTTCCTAATAAAGTTTCAGTTGACCAAAGCGTTTGTCGGGGAGAGGGAAAGGGAAGAGAAAGGGGGTAGGGAGAGAGAGAATGAGAATGAAAGAATGGACCACGATGGCTCAACAAACAGCAGAAGCAGAGAGCTCAGTTAGGAGGATGTGGGCACAGTACAGGCAGGAGATGATGGTGGTTTGGTCTAGACTCGAGAGTAATCGTGGAGATGATGAAAGTAGTTGGATTTGGAATAGATTTTATAGGTAGACTTAGTGAGATTTATTGATGGATTGGATGTAGGAGTTGATGGAGTGATACGAATGAAGGATGAATTTTAGGCTTGAGGGCTGAAAAATTGGCTGGATGGAGGTGCCATTTACAGAGGTAGGGAATATTGGGGGAAAATCAGGATTGAGTAGTCATGGGATTGGAAATCTCATGTCCTCCTATGATCATGTCAGTTTTGAGATGTCCATTAAACATCGAAGTAAAGATATGCTGTTGGCTTTATGAATGTGGCAATAAAGAGAGAAATCAATACTGAAGCTATTGATTGTTCATAGCTCCCACCTAGGTGGCTGATTTCTAGAAGTTGGGCCTAGAACTAAGTGGTTCATTACTGTATACTATTATATGGTGTCTAGCCTGAGAGATGTGGTAGAAATGGTCAGTGCAAATGAACGCCTGAGAAGCAAGAGATCTGATCGTTGAAGACTGCAGTAGAAGAAGGCTTCCTGCAGGAAGTGGCGTGTGTTCTGGGCCCTAAAGGCTATGCCCAGGGAGAGAGGAATGGTGTAAGCATTCAAAGCTCTGCTAAAATATAGTGTGGCCTTAGTTCTTTGTGAGGGTATGCTTTGATATGGCTTGATTTGATGACTTCGACATTTCTCAGAGTGCCCTGGGTGCTGCGTTCCATTTGGCTTTGGGGTGGAAATGCCCCAATTTTGCCAAAGTGTTTGCTCCTGGTTAAAGGATGTGGACAGTGGAGTGCAGCAGGGCACATGACTTTCAGAGACTCTCAGCTGTCTGTCCCCTGTGTGGTGGGTCTCCGGCGCCAGCAATAACCATTTCCTCCTGAGGTTACACCCTCTGCTTGGACCAGGATGCAGAGTAGTTTCTTTGGTGTAGTATCAACTCAGTTTCTCAGGTGGTGAAGCTTTGGAAAGAAATACAGATGTGCCAGTGGGAAAGCATATGGGGAGAAAAGCACTTTCTACACTTGGAAGTGTTGACAGGAGCTGCACCAGTGCACTCTGAGTGTTTCTGCTAAGGCAGCTGCCACCAGTGGCTGTGCTATTCCAGGAGGCTGCCATAATCTGATCGTAGCTCATGCTTATTTCACCTTGTGATGTATTCTTTCAAGTCATTCTATTGTTGTCCAGCTCCAAATCCATGCCTCCCACCCTCACCCTGCGTTAGAACTCGACTTCCCTTCTCTACCCTTGCTGAAGGCATGTCCTAGGGCACTAGTTTTCAAACTCTGCGTTTCAGAACCATAGGGCTTCTGGACTGCGGAATGCTAGGAGAGAGAGGATGAAGTTAGAGGTCAGACATACTCAGGGTGAGACTAAAGGCCACCTCCCCATACATACTATCTCTGCTGTTAATTGTTTCTTATTCTGAGTTCCGCCAATGGTTTCATTTATATAAGTTTGAAATTTGCTGTTCTAAAAGTATAAATAATAGATTCAAACTCCTAATTTGACTAGATTCCTTCATTAAATTGGGAGATCATTTTCAGAAATGTTTCCTTACTTCTGGTCAACCTAAGGGCATGTTAATTTCAGTGATTAGGTAGGTGATATAGCAAGAAAAATATGAGTGGTAAGGGGAGAATAAGTCTTCAACAAGAACAACAATGACTACAGTAAGATGGGCGTGGAGAAGTATAGATCCAGTATTTGCCATGGGCTGAAATAATTAAGAGTATTTTGGAAAACAGTGTTGCTATTTAAGTATCAATTTTTGTTAATCTATTCATTCATTAATATCTGTTTATTTAGTACCCACTATATGCCAAGCACCGTGCTTCATCTTGGAGCCACAAAGACGGACAGAGTTCATAGACTTTTTCATTCTGGTCATCAGCCACACCAGATTTCTAATAGTGCCCCTACTTCCCCCTTGCCCTGTAGAATTAACAGTGCTTAGGTCCTAACACTTGCAGAATTCAACTGGCCCTACACATTTTGGAATCATGAAATTTTAATTTGTTTTTCCATTCCAGCCACTTAGCACAGGACTAATTAAATTGTAGGCCCTAACAGACTCCTCCACCCCTACCCTCCTCCTTTAGATTGCTGGGTCACAAATACAGTCAAAATACCATCCAGCCATTCAATTTAACAAGAGCTTCAGACATTTTAATATTTAGATTTCTTCCTCAGTGTATGTGGGTGCTTATGTTTATCACATATTTTATGCCATTATATCAATTCATTTTATTTCACGTGGCATGTATCAAGTTATCTGAAAATATAGCAAGGGATTTTGAAAGACTTTCAGGACAGGAAAAAGAGGTTTCCTGAGACACCAGTATCTGAAAATAACTTGGCATCTGCTATTACCTTGTATATTTATTTCCCCAGAGTCACCATAGATGGCTTTTGTTAGCCACATCCAAGTGTGCTTATTTAAAGTTGAATGTATAGGAGGTTATACACATACTGACTTGTATTTATATAACATAGAGAAACCCACGTCAACTTGACATCTGACATTAATTTTGCACCTACTTGAAACATCTGCCTTTCCATTTAGTTGGTATCAACAAGTAATTATTATGAGTCTTCCTGTTTAATCTCAAATGAGTCATGATAACATTAGGTAGTATGAAATAAGATTGTTAACCTTTGCCCTACTATTAAGTTGCTATTTCAATATTTCTTTAAAAGTAATGTGGGGCTCTTTTGTATCCCATAGTCTGAAGTGAACTTATAAGGGACTTCCCTGGTGGTCCAGTGGTTAAGACTCCACACCTCCATTGCAGGGGACGCGAGTTCAATCCCTGGTTGGGGAACTAATATTCCACGTGCCACTTGGTGCGGCCAAAAATTTAAAAATTAAAAAAAAAATTTTGTTAAGACTTTTAAGACTGTACATAATAATTTTCAGAGTTAAAATTATTTGAATGTAGTTTGGTGGGAAGGACAGTCTCAAAAATTGAAATTTGTCTCCTTCAAAACTTAACCACAATATAACACAAAGCAAGACTGAATTGAACAGTTTCTTCTGATAATCTTACACAACAGAGATTTGAATTGCAAAGAAGCCTTTTAAAAATAAGATGTGTGTATACAAAAAGAACCTAAGTCAAATTGACAAAGCAGAAAAGCCACATGACGCGCCTAGGCAGGGTGGTATATCATGTTACTGATTCTCCTTTTAGGAACCAGGAAGAGCTTGATAATGTGTGTGGTTTCAAGTGTGTGTGTATATGTGTGTGTGTGTGCATCCCACAGACACATATATAATGCTGGGCTAATTAGTGATGAAGAATTCTCGTCAATAGCATCATTGGTCAAGCACTATTGGCTCCAGCTAATGATTGTGTCTGCCCACCCTGGGTGCATATAGGTGCATATTGAAAATAAGAGTCTCGGTTTCTGAGTGATGCTTTCAGGCCCACAGTGCATTGCACCAGTCAGGTGCAGGTGACATGCGACAGGGAATGATGGCAGGAGGAGGAGCTGTTACAATGAGATAGAGGGTATTTTACGAGAAAATGCAATGTCACCTTTGAAGAACCTGTCCGTGAGTGTGAAGTGAGTGGTACCAAAAAGCTAAGAAAAGGGGTTTGAGAGGATAGATGAGAAGCAGGGTGCTTGCCATTTAGCTTCAACAGTTTTTCCTTGTTAGAGAACTGAGGATATTTCAAGTGAATGAAGAAGAAACTTTTAAGTTTTGTGGGAGCAAAGTGTGTCAGGCTTTATAAAGTACATTAGGTCTAAATGTGGTAATATAGGCCTCTCTTTGAAAGGGTCACCCAGATAAACTGACTTCTTTCTGGAACTCAGTCAGAAAGGATGGTACTGACTGCTCCAAAGTAGGCACTATTTTTCAAAGGGTGGATTCTTGCTGTCATTTGCTTCTTAGTCCTAAATCAGACTGGGTGCTACCCCACCATCTGGCATCAAATCGAAAGACTCATTATGCTGCCCAGAAAGCAACATTGCATTTACGTTTGCTTCCTGGGCAACCTGAGTAGAGATGAATGACACCGAATGGACCCCGATAAATAGGAAGCAGCTCCTACCCTCCAGAAGTCTGGATGCTCGTCCTGACTCAGTTTCCAGTCCCCTATCTCCTACCTGCCCTTTCAGTTATTAGAAGGGATTGTAGCGATTTCTACTCACTTTCTCTAGCGCTTGGATCACCTCTGAATTACCTCTCTTGTTTTTCAGCAGTAGCAATTATGCACCTAAGATAGGTCATGCCTTGACATCCAAATAGAGGAAACTTCAAACCCCAGTGATTTGGATTAGGAAGCTAGAAATGAAAGCAGAAAGGCTAATTAGGAGGTTGATACACCATAGCAAGAAAGAGATGGTAGGCCTGAACCAAGGCAATTGCATTTAGAGTTGGGCAAATGTAGGAGTAATTTGCTAAAAAGGTCCAGGAGAACTTGGTGTTGTCTTGGATGTATGGCTCAGAGGGAAGAAAAAAATGATGAGCTTGAGGATTCAAGACTTGGTCCCTTGACAAATGGAGGTGCCTTTCAAAGAAAGACAGCAGAAGGAAGAGTTGATTTAACATGTTGAGTTCTATTTCAAAAAGATTAGTCCAAGGTGTAGGCGCAACATCGTATTGCAGAATTGATGCTTTGGAGGGAGGCCCAAATTTAAGAATTGTGTGAGGAGTACACAGAGTACATGAGACCACTAGGGAACATGGGTAGAAAGAGAGGGCAAGGAGTCGAGGATGGCCCCCCTTGAATACCTGGTTTTAGGGCCAAGGAAGAAACAGACAAAGAGAAACTAGGAAAAGAGGACAGGGAGCAGTGGTCAGAAAAGTAAGTAGCGAACCAGGACAGCACAGTGTCATGGAAACCAAGGTAAGAGAGCAGTGGCCAATACTGTTAGATTCTTCAAAAGATCAAGGAGAGTGTAAGCTGAGACAAAACCATTGGATTTGGTGGTTATAACCCCAGTTTCTCCCTTTATTATAACAAAATTGAATCAAAACCATGGCTACCATGAAGTTCTTAATAATGGCATAACAACCGCAATGGATGTTTGACTGAAAACCTTTGGAGAAGTAAAGTGATCCAATTTTACTTTATTTATTCATTCAACAAAACTTTATGGAACTTTTCTACATGCCAGGCATCATGTGAGATGTTCTCTCTCTGTTGCCAATATCAGTTATAATATTAGCAGTGCCCTCCCCATGCCTTAGAACTAGGTCTTGATGCAATTATTAATAACTCCTCATTTCATCTTCAAAAATGTCCTGATTTGGACAATAAATTATATTTATTGCTTATGGTCCCCGTCTTCAGACTTGTCTGGTCTAGTCCAGTTCTATAACTCTTTCTGCTTCTACAGAGTCTTTCTGAACTCGACTGCAATGGGACCCCTATGTGAACCATGTTGTATATGAAAAGAATCACTCCCCGATTATCTTCACAACTCGTTGTATATTCCCAAACTTCCGTCTTACAACTTGTGTAATGTGTCTCACAATGTAGACTGTGTGTGTTCCTGAGGCTCACCTGCTCAAGACCTGCCATTCATGTGTTATCTGCCAAGAATCCATGACAGCCATTCACTTTGTATGGATCTTGATTCAGAGTGGGTTTGTCAGTTACTCACAGAAATAACTCACGGTACAAACTAGCCTAGATTCATTGTGTTTCGTTTAGGACTGCAGGCATCTTTTCATATAGTGTGAAGAATAAGTGAGGATGGCAGAACTGACTTGGCTAAACCAAAATTTCTCCGGTGTAGAAATGAGGGTTGGAGTATTTTTAGCTGGTTCATAAAGAGTTAAGTGTGTTATAGCTACCGGCACTTGTAAATCCAGGCTGTGCTTATTTCTCAGGTTTATAAATAACTTAAACCTATGTAGGAGTTAATTAATTTGGCTCCATTCCACCTACAGTTTTCCTTCTTGAGGGAATAACTTGACCCTTCTTATACCCTGTGTTTATAGTTATAAAGAGAACTCCCAATAAAACGAAGAAAACCACACTTGGATTGTCTGAGTTTGATTTTTTGTGTACTTCTGTGGAGAAGCTCTAAGATGTCAGACACAGCACAGAATGTCAGAATACCTCTTCCATTAAGGACAAACACATACATGGTATTATTCCTGGCTGGAGTTACTTACCATTCTGGTTTTTTCTCCTTTAAATGACTGATCCACTACAGCAGAATGAACTTGTGACTTGGTAGCACTGAATTTTCCTTACTCTAGCCTGACCTCTCCTTTCGCTGGCGAATATTTTAAAATAAAATTATTGCCTTTCAGACAATAGGTCTGTTTCTTCACCTCTGAGGCTTCCCGTAATTAAATAAGAAGTTACAGGAGTTTTCTCAGTTGTCAAAATCCCAGAATGCAGGAACACTTAACCGTAAGAATAAAAGAGACCAGTTGTCATGCTGACAGATTTCACTGGTAACACCTCTGAAAAGATCTGACAGATTAGACTCCAGGTAAGGCCCGAGAACTGAGTGTAACAGACGAAAATGAATTCAGTCGTTTGATGTCACGATGTAAATGAAGTGTGACTTCATAGAAAGTACTCATTCCTGATGCCATGTCCCTTGCGTCATCCAGTCTTCCCAGCCACTGAAGTGACTGCCATCACAAAATGTCATGACAGAGTCTAGCCCAGTAACTGTGATGGTAGCTTGCATTGTACTGTTGATTTCATTTTTAAAGATGTAATCTCAATGAATCATTCATTTCATAAATGTGACTAAAATTTTATTGTAAGTTACAAATAAATAATGGTTGGGAAAAGTCACATACCTCACTCAGGGAATTCTGCTATAAGATCTGAGAAACAATGAGCAGATAAAAGTGAGAAGCCATCCACTCTTTTTCAGAGCTATGAAGTCCATTGGATTTCACCATTTTGAGACTTCGGTCCAGGATGGAGAGGAGGCTCCTGCTCTGAGCCCTCTTACACTTAGGTTAGAACGTTGGTTGTGAGAATAGATCTTGCCTCTTACTCTTGAACCAGCTCAAGGAAAGGATAGCAGTGACAGAGCTGCAGGCTGAGGTCTCATGACTGAAGAGAATACCAACTACTATTTAGTGAGCACTTGTTTTATGTCAGTGATTCTTCATGTAAACTTGTAATATTTAACTCAGTCCTGACATCTCAATGAGATTGTTCCTGGCATTGTCTCAATTTTGCAGATAAGGAAACTGAGAAACTGTCTACTCATTGTCAGCTCAATGACTCTGGGACCTAGGACAGGGCCAGAAATGAAACTCAAGGTTTTTAGAGCACAGTCTATGCTCATTTCTCCACATCATGCAGCTTCAGGTGAAGTGTAAAGGCAGGACAAATTGTCCTAATTGAAGCCTTGCTGAATCCTTCATGTTTATAGGTTAGTACATCTTGTATGGTATTGATGCCTAGTTTCTTAGAATCCTTCCTTTCATGCCTATCAAGATTTTCATGACACCTGTATTAGCCCAGGTGTTTCTAATCACAGGGCCTTTGCTAGGCCCTGACCGCCATCCACTTACTCCTTGCACGTTACAGTCTAAGATTGCCCTGCACTCTGCATTCTAAGCACCCTGGATTTCCTGGTTGGGGGTTTCTCATGATCAAACTACTCAGTCCTAGAGGTAGACAGAGCTCTCTTTTTGTGTGTCTGCAGATGGAAGCACCTCAAGCCACACTCAGGGCGTGGATTAGTTTCCTGTGGCAGCCATAACAAATGGCCACAGACTTGGTGGCTTAAAACAAGAGAATTTTATTCTTTCGCATTTCTGGAGGCCAGAAATCCAAAATCGAGTTTTGGCAGTGCTGCACTCCGTCCAGAGGCTCTAGGAGAGGATCTGTTCCTTGCCTCTTCTAGTTTGGGGTGGCTCCAGGCATTCCTTGGTGTTCCTTGGTTTGTAACTTCATCACTTTAATCTATGCCTCTGTCTTCATATCACCTCCTCTTCTACTGTGTCTTTTCCTCCTCTTCCTCCAATACCCCTTGCCTTTCCTTTATAAGGACATTTGTAATTGGATTTAGGGCCCACCCAGATAATTGAGGATGATCTCATCTCAAGATCCTTAATTTAATGACATCTGCAAGGACCCTCTTTTTTCAAATATGGTAATATTCACAGGTTCAGGGATTAGGATGTGTACATATCTTGTGTGAGAATCAGCATCCCCCACCAGTGCTCTGAACCACAGGGAATCAGGCTGCCCAGGGCCAAACTGAGTCACTAGGAATAGGAAGATGAGATGGTGGCTACCCTCCCCTCCTACCTTTTAAAATATGGCCACTCACCCGTTGTGCCCTCCAGTCCCCAAGCTACCCTGACACCCCATGAGATCAGCCTCAGGTCAACTGAGGTCCATCCATTCGTGTAAACAGGGTAGTATAAGAGAGATCGCAAGAACTTAGGAATCTCACAGAACTGGGTTTGAAGTTACTCAAAACACTTCCTTTTGATGTGACCTTGGACATGTTCACTGACCTTCCCTAGGATTCAGTTTGCTCACCTGCAAAACAAATGAGATGAAGCAATCCATTTTGGTCAGAGGCTCCTGTAAGAGAAAAAAGTGTCTTGGCTTTGGGGACAGAGAGACATGGGTTTGTTTCCAGGCTCTGCCACCCACTAACCACAATTTGGGGCAAGACACTGAAAATCTCTTAAAGCTCAGTTTCCTCATCCACACACAATAGGGATAATACCCCTTATCTTACAGAGATGCTAAGATTTAATAGTAAAAGTTACAGAAACTATAGTTGGTGTCAATGCATGTTTATTATATTCATTATTGTTATTGTTGTTGTCATCAGCTACAACTCAGAGAGGGCAGAATCTATGCTAGACGTCCTACCATGCACTATGGAGCAACGCAGAGATGCATCTTGGTCCTCCTGTAGAGAAGACTGAGCTTTTAGAAGGAGAAAGATAGTATGATTGTGAGAAACTAGAAACACCACTCAACATATGCCCCTGAAAATTAATTTCTTGGGATACAGTTAAGTTATAGGCACTCTTGGGTGAAATTGCATAAGTTTGAAGAGTTTAAAAAAGGGTGAAGGAGCTAAGGGTGAATTACGTTGTGAGGAGCAAACATTTTAACTATGGTAAACATTTTGATATCAAGACCACAGATCAAAGCTAATGTCTTTCCTGTCAGAATTCGTAGATTTTAAATATGTCCTGGGAAAAGCTGAGAAATGTAGACAACTAACAAATGAACCCTTTTTAATTGCTTTTTACTTTTCTAGCCGAATGCTCATGGAGATTTTCTTCTTGTTTTACTGGCGAATTCCAATTAGGGTCATTAGAGTGACAAAACCAGCTTGACTGTTCTTAAATATCTTGCTTTGTACAGAAGTTAAAAGTGTTGCTGCAGACATCAAGATATTACAATTCAGACCACTGAGGGAGCCTTCCAGGTCAACAGTCCACATTAGCCTGGTTCCTGCCTCTTTTGATTGCAGTCAAGTACGAAACAGCTGTTAAGTCTTTCGACATCAGTTCAAATGCATTACCACAATCAATAGTAGAGGAAAAGGACTTCCCTAAAGAAAGCGGCCAGTGAACAGTGACATACAGAAGGCAGGCCTTGACATCATAGTAAGCATCAGGTCAAGGAAGTAGAACTTTTGTTTCCTGCATGTACAAATCCAGGTTCTGAGGATCCATTCTCGTGCTTGTTTATTCAATAGACAGTGATTAAGTGCTGCGGACCCTTGAACAATGGGGGGATTAGGGGCACCGACCCTCCACAGAGTCAAAAATCTGCCTAGAACTTGATAGTTGGCTGGCTGTATCCGAGGTTCTGCATCTGCAGGTTCAACCAATCGTGGATCATCGAGCATGTACTGTACTGTGTATCTAGTGAAAAAAATATCCGTGTGTAAGTGGACCTGCGCATTTCACACTTGTGTTGTTCAAGGGTCAACTCTACTTTGCAAATTCACCAGCCTTGTGCCAGATGCTGGCAATACAGAGAGAAAGAAGACAGCCTTGACAGGGAATCTCTAAAAGTTATTGTGACACACTCCTGCTCATTTTAGGAAGGGTGGGGCAGAGTGCAGCGGAGACTTCACAGAGGAGGGGCCATTTCAGCTACATCTGAGAGGGTGGAATGGGAACTAAGCCTGGATATCAGAGGCAGAGATTTTATTAAAGGCAAAGGACAAAGGCACAGAGATGTGAAAACAAACAAACAAAAAGCATTAAGATAGGTGAAGGGGGAAGGGCTGGCTCTTTGGGTCTGAACATATCTAGGAAGTGTTTCTGGGTAGATCCAGGACCAGATGACGGATAGGATATAGGAGAGGAAAGAGGCTGAAAGGCTGTGAAGCCTTACTTAGGCTTGGGCACTGGGTGGGCAGTTTGGGTTTGCCCAGCGTACTTTCTCTGTGCAGCAAAATCTGGACCACCAGAGACAGCACATCCCTGGAGCTCCTGCAGCCACATCTGGGTGATTAAGGGCTAATTCAAATATCAGTTAATCGTTTCTCATTTAATTTCTTTTAAAACATTTTCACAGTGCAGATACTGAGGAAAAATCTTCTGCTTTGAAAAGTCAAGCAGGATCCACCACTTAAAAGAAATTAGTCTCAAACTCTTGCAAATTGGAAGCTAGTAAGTGAGCAGATATTGGCAGTTTTGGTTCAGGAGCTTAAAGATTTCCCTGTCTCACTAAAGAAAGATTGGTTAACCATGAAGGTTTTCCAAGGAAAAAGAGGAAAGTCCCAATGATTATTTTTTGTTTATTTCTTATAAAACTATTACATTTCCTCTCTTTGACCTGGTACTAGTAGAATTGGTAATGTGTTGCAACTTGAAAACTAGCAGTTGATTATGGAATCTTAGTGTTAACAGGGACCATTTCAATAACATTAAGGCTCAGAGAGGTTATGTGGCTTGCCCAGAGTCACACAGCTACTTAGTGGCAGATCTAGCTGGACCAGAAGACAGAAGGCCAAGGTTTTCATTACCTTTCCTTTCATCAGTGCTGTCCTCCGGCCACGGTAGTGAATGATGGTTGCATTTTGCTGGGTGGTGAGAAAGGACAGTAGGAGGTGAGGTAAAGAGATTGATGGGGGAATTCTAACAAACTCTTGGAGGCAGGAAGTTCTCTGGCTCACTGTAACACCTTGGAGAAACCAGCCCACTTGAAGCAGGGGCTTCAGATTAGAGAAACATGGAAATCAGTCCCCCGGGAAGACCCTGGAAATACCAGACTATTTGACCCAGGCTTGGTAAACTACAAATAAAACAACCTTCTCCTCCTCCAGTGCAGATATGGAGTGGGAGTTTATATGTTGGTTCCCTTGCCCTCTCCCCCAGTTTGTTTTCTGGAAAGTGGAGGGTGAAATCCCTCCCTGGCTTTTCCCACAGGACTGGTTGGGAAAATAGGGAGGAAAAGGAGTTTAGATTTTATTCTAAGTCTCTTGGGTAGTCCCTGGAAGCTTTTAAGTAAGGAAATGAATGATACGAATTTTTTAACCATGTTTTAAAATTGAAATCTAGTTAATTTACAATGTTGTGTTAGTTTAGGTGTACAGCCAAGTGATTCAGTTATGTGTGTATATATATATATATATATATATATATATATATATATATATATATATATACACACACACACATATATATATATATATTCTTTTTCGGATTCCTTTCCATTATAGGTTATTACAAGATATTGAACATAGTTCCCTGTGCTATACAGTAGGTCCTTGTTGGTTATCTATTTTATAAATAGTAGTGTGTATATGTTAATCCCAAACTCCTAATTTCTCTCTCCCTCCCCACCCCACTATCCCCTTTGGTAACCATAAGTTTGTTTTCTATGTCTGTGAGTCTGTTCCTGTTTTGTAAAAAAGTTGATTTATATCACTTTTTTAGATTCCACATATAAGCGATATCATATATTTGTCTTTTTCTTTCTGACTTACTTCACTTTGTATGATAATCTCTAGGTCTATCCATGTTGCTTCAAATGGCATTATTTCATTCTTTTCTATGGCTGAGTAATATTCCATTGTCTATATATATACCACATCTTCTTTATCCATTCATCTGTCAATGGACACTTAGGTTGTTTCCATGTATTGACTATTATAAATAGTGCTGCTATGAACATTGGGGTGCATGTATCTTTTCGAATTAGAGTTTTCTCCAGATATATGCCCAGGAGTGGGATTGCTGGATCATATGGTAGTTCTAGTTTTAGTTTTTTGTTTTGTTTTGTTTGTTTGTTTGTTTTCATGTTACACGGGCCTCTCACTGTTGTGGCCTCTCCCATTGCAGAGCACAGGCTCCGGACGTGCAGGCTCAGCGGCCGTGGCTCACGGGCCCAGCCGCTCCGCGCCATGTGGGATCCTCCTGGACCGGGGTGCGAACCCATGTCCCCTGCATCGGCAGGCGGACTCTCAACCACTGCGCCACCAGGGAAGCCCTAGTTTTAGTTTTTTAAGGAAACTTCATACTGTTTTCCATAGTGGCTGCACCAATTTACATTCCCATCAACAGTGTAGGAAGGTTCCCATTTCCCCACACCCTCTCCAGCATTTATTGTTTGTAGACTTTTTAATGATGGCCATTCTGACCGGTGTGAGGTGATACCTCATTGTAGTTTTTATTTGCATTTCTCTAATAATTAGCGATATTGAGCATCTTTTTATGCACTTGTTGACTGTGCGTATGTATTCTTTGGAGAAATGTCTATTTAGGTCTTCTGCCCATTTTTTGATTAAGTTGTTTGTTTTTTAACAATATTAATTTGTATGAGCTGTTTTTATATTTTGGAAATTAATCCCTTGTTGGTTGCATCATTTGCATATTTTCTCCTAGACCGCAGATTGTCTTTTTGTTTTGTTTATGGTTTCCTTTGTTGTGCAAAAGCTTTTAAGTTTGATTATGCCCCACTTGTTTATTTTTATTTCCATTACTCTAGGATATGGATCCAATAAAATATTGCTGCAATTTATGTCAAAGAGTGTTCTGCCTATGTTCTCCTCTAGGAGTTTTATAGTATCTGGTCTTACAGTTAGGTCTTTGATCCATTTTGAGTTTATTTTTGTATATGGTGTTACAGAATGTTTGATTTCATTCTTCTTCATGTAGCTGTCCACTTTTCCCAGCACCACTTTTTGTAGAGACTGTCTTTTCTCCATTGAATTTCTTGCCCCCTTTGTCATAGATTAGTTGACCATAACTATGTGGATTTAATCTCTGGGCTTTTTATCCTGTTCCATTGATCTACATGTCTATTTCTGTGCCAATACCATACTGTTTTGATGACTGTAGCTTTGTAGTATAGTCTGAAGTCAGAGAGCATGATTCTTCCAGTTATGTTTCTGTTATTCTTTCTCAAGATTTTTTTGGTTATTTGGGGTCTTTTGTGTTTCCATACAAATTTTTAAATTTTTTGTTTCATTTCTGTGAAAAATGCCATTGGTAATTTGATAGGGATTGCATTGGATCTGTAGATTGCCTTGGGTAGTATAGTCATTTTAACAATATTGACTCTTCCAATGCAAGGACACAATATATCTTTCCATCTGTTTGTATGGTTTTCAATTCTTTCATCAACGTCTTATAGTTTTCAGAGTACAGGTCTTTTGCCTCTTTCGATAGGCTTATTTCTAGGTATTTTTTTAATGTGATAGTAAATAGGAGTGTTTCCTTAGTTTCTCCTTCTAATATTTCATTGTCAGTGTATAGAAATGCAACAGATTTCTGTATATTTATTTTGTACCAGCAACTTTACCAAATTCACTGGTGAGCTCTAGTAGTTTTCTAGTAGTGTCTTTAGGATTTTCTATGCACAGGGTCATGTCACCTCCAAACAGTGAAAGTTTTACTTATTTTCAAATTTATATTCTTTTATTTCTTTTTCTTCTTTGATTGCTGTGGCTAGGACTTCCAAAACTATGTTGAATAAAAGTGGTGAGAGTTGACATCCTTGTCTTGTTCCTATCCGAGAGGGAATGCTTTCAGCTTTTCACCTTTGAGTATGATGTAAGCTATGGGTTTATCATATATGGCCTTTATTATGTTGAGATATATTCTCTCTGTGTCCACTTTCTGGAGAGTTTTTATTATAAATGGATGTTGAATTTTATCAAACATTTTTTTCTGCATCTATTGAGATGATCATATGGTTTTTATTCTTCAGTTTGCTAATGTGTATCACATTGATTGATTTGTGGATATTGAAAAATCCTTGCATCCCTGGGATAAATCCCACTTGATCATGATGTATGACCCTTTTAATGTATCATTGTGTTCGGTTTGCTAGTATTTTGTTGAGGATTTTTGCATGTATGTTTATCAGTGATAGTGGCCTGTAATTTTCTTTTTTTGTGATATTTTTGCCTCTTTTTGGTATCAGGGTGATCGTGGCCTCATAGAATGAATTTGGAAGTGTTCCTTCCAAAAGGAACACATGTTGCAATTTTTTGGAATAGTTTCAGAAGGATAGCTGTTAACTCTTCTCTAAATGTTTGGTAGAATTTACCCATGTAAGCATCTGGTCCTGGACTTTTGTTTATTAGGAGTTTTTAAATTACTGTTTAAATTTCAGTGCTGGCAATTTGGTCTGTTCATATTTTCTGTTTCTTCCTGGCTCAGTCTTGAGAGATTGTACCTTTCTAAGAATGTATCCATTGCTTCTAGGTTGTCCATTTTATTGGCATACAGTTGCTCAGAGTAGTCTCATGATTCTTTGTATTTCTGTGGGGTTGCTTGTAACTTCTCCTTTTTCATTTCTGATTTCATTGATTTGGGCCCTCTCCATTTTTTTTATAGATGAGCCTGGCTAAACGTTTAAAAATGTTGTTTATCTTTTCAAAGAACCAGCTTTTAGTTTAATTGAAGTTTCCTATTGTTTTCCTCGTCTCTATTTCCTTTATTTTTGCTCCAATCTTTAAGATTTCTTTCCTTCTACTAACTTTGGATTTTGTTTGTTCTTCTTTCTCTAGTTGCTTCAAGTGTAAGGTTAGGTTGTTTATTTGAGGTTTTTCTTGTTTACTGAGGTAAGTTTGTATCACTATAAACGTCTCTCTTAGAACTGCTTTTGATGCATCCCATAGGTTTTGGATCATCATGTTTTTGTTTTCATTTGTCTCTAGGTATTTTTTTATTTCTTCTTTGATTTCTTGAGTGATCCATTGGTTGTTTATTAGCATATTGTTTAGCCTCCACGTGTTTGTTTTTTGCAGTTTTTTCTTGTAGTTGATTTCTAGCCTCAGAGCGTTGTGGTTGCAAAAGATGCTTGATATGATTTCAGTTTTCTTAAATTTACCAAGTCTCACTTTGTGACCCAGCATGTGATCTATCCTGGAGAATGTTCCATGTGCACATGAAAAGAATGTGTATTTTGCTGCTTTCCAACGGAATGCTCTATAAATATCAACTAAGTCCATCTGGTTGAATGTGTCATTTAGTGCCTGTGTTTTCTTATTGATTTTCTGTCTGGATGATCTGACTATTGATGTAAGTGGGGTGATAAAGTCCCACACTATTATTGTGTTAAGTCTATTTCTCCTTTTATGGCTATTAGCATTTGCTTTATATATTGAGGTGATTGTACATTGGGTGCATGCATATTTACAATTGTTATATCTTCTTCTTGAATTGATCCTTTGATCATTATGCAGTATCCTTCTTTGTCTCTTGTGACAGTCTTCATTTTAAAGTCTATTTTGTCTGATATAAGTATTGCGACTCCGGCTTTCTTCTGATTTCCATTTGCATGGAGTACCTTTTTCCATCCCCTCACTTTCAGTCTGTATGTGTCCCTAGGTCTGAAGTGGGTCTCTTATAGACAGCATATATATGGGTCTTGTTTTTGTATGGGTCTTTGTTTTGTTTAGCCAGTCTAAGTCTTTTGTTTGGAGTATTTAATCCATTTACATTTAAGGTAATTATCACTATGTATGTTCCTATTACCATTTTCTTAATTGTTTAGGGTTTGTTATTGTAAGTCTTTTCCTTCTCTTCTGGCTCCTGCCCAGAGAAGTTCCTTTAGCATTTGTTGTAAAGCTGGTATGGTGGTGCTGAATTCTTTTAGCTTTTGCTTGTCTGTTAAACTTTTGATTTCTCTATCAAATCTGAATGAGATCCTTGCTGGGTAGAGTAATCTTGGTTGTAGGTTTTTCTCTTTCATCACTTTAACTATATCCTGCCACTCCCTTCTGGCCTGCAGAGTTTCTGCTGAAAATTCAGCTGATAACCTTAGGGGGATTTCTTTCTATGTTACTTTTTGTTTTTCCCTTGCTGCTTTTAATATTTTTTTCTTTGAATTTAATTTTTGTTAGTTTGATTAATATGTGTCTTGCTGTGTTTTTCCTAGGATTTATCCTGTATGGGACTCTCTATGCTTCCTGGACATGGGTGACTATTTCTTTTCCCATGTTAGGGAAGTTTTCAACTATAATCTCTTCAAATATTTTCTCAGATGCTTTCTGTTTCTCTTCTTCTTTTGGGACCCCTATAATTTGAATGTTGGTACCTTTAGTGTTGTCCCAGAGGTCTCTGCCATTGTCTTCAATTCTTTTCATTCTTTTTTTTTTTCTTTATTCTGCTCCTCGGCAGTTATTTCCACCATTTTGTCTTCCAGCTCACTTATTCGTTCTTCTGCCTTAGTCATTCTGTTATTGATTCCTTCTAGTGAATTTTTCATTTCAGTTATTGTGTTGTTCATCTCTGTTTGTTTGTTCTTTAGTTCTTCTAGATCTTTGTTAAACATTTCTTGTATTTCCTCAATCCGTGCCTCCATTCTATTTCCAAGATTCTGGATCATCTTTACTATCATTACTCTGAATTCTTTTTTCAGATAGATTGCCTATTTCTTCTTCATTTATTTGGTCTTATAGGTTTTTACCTGCTCCTTCATCTGTGACTTATTTTTTTACCCTCTTTTTTTTTCTTATGAATGGGATTGTGTTCCTGTCTTACTGGTTATTTGGCCTGAGGCTTCCAACACTGGAGTTTATTGGCTGTTGGGTAGAGCTGGGTCTTGGTGCTGAAATGAGGACCTCCATGAGACCTCACTCCGATGAATATTCCCTGGGGTCTGAGATTCTCTGTTAATTCAGTGTTTCAGACTTGGAGCTCCCAATGCAGGAGCTTTGGCCCAACCCCCGGCTGGGAATCCACGGAGATATTCCTGAAAGTGGCCAGAGTCTGGAGTGCTCCAGGCACACACACCCGAAGCCGGTGCCCCTCACTTGACTGTGATAGTTTTAAGGTGCCTATTAGACATCCAAATGGCGATGTCAAGTAGGCAGTTGGATATGAGTGGAAATGTAAACCTGGGAGTCATCAGTACATAGACAGTATTTAAAGCTATAGGACTGAATGAGGTCACTTAGGATGAGAAGAAAAGGAGGCTGCAAAACAGATTGGGAGAAAGGTCAGTGTGATAGAAATAGAACCAGGAGAGTGCAGCGTTCTGGAAGCCAAGGGAAGAACAGGTTTTAAGATGGATGGAATAGTCAGATGTGTCAAGTCCTCCTGGGAATGAAGTAAATTAAGAACAGAGAAGAGACCACTGACTTCGATGACATGAAGGTCATTGATAACTTTTGCAAAAACAGTGTCTGTAGATTCAGTGGTGAGGAGAGAAACTGAAACTAGAGTTGAGGAAAAAATGAGAGATGTAGCGGCTTCCCTGGTGGTGCAGTGCTTGGGAGTCCGCCTGCCAATGAAGGGGACAGGGGTTCAAGCCCTGGTCCCAGGGAATCCCACATGCCATGGAGCAACCGGGCCCACGTGCCACAACAACTGAGTCTGCACTCTAGAACCCGTGAGTCGCAACTGCTGAGCCCGCGTGCCACAACTACTGAAGCCCGTGCCCCTAGAGCCCATGCTCTGCAACAAGAGAAGCCACCGCAGTGAGAAGCCCATGCACCGCAGTGGAGTGGCCCCCACTCGCCACAACTAGAGAAAGCCCACGTGCAGCAATGAAGACCCAACACAGCCATAAATAAATAAATAAATTTTTAAAAAATGAGAGATGTAAAGTCAAAATGCTGACTACAGACTACTTACACAAGAGATTTTGTTGTGAAGTGGATCAGAAATGAGTTGGCAGGTGGAATGGAGATTTAGGGTAAAAGGAATTTTTTGTAAAAATGGCCGATGCCTAAGACAAGCCCATTTGCTGCTGAAGATGATCAGAGGGAGAGGGAGAAATTTGAGATGCAAGAAAGCGAGGGAATAATGAGAGGAAGGGGACCCCTTAGAAGGCTAGAGGGGATGCAATGAACACTGAGCACAAGTGGAGGAGATAGCCACAGAGAGAAGCAGGGACATTTCACTATAGGCCTGCTACTTTGTCAATTGAGTGGGGCAAAAACATCATCTGTGAGAGAAAGGTTAGATGTTGGGTTTGTTTGTAGGTTTGAGAAGGGAGAGAAAGCTGTGAAATCGTTGTTTTGGACAGTAGGAATGTGAACATGAAAGCAAGTGGTGTGATGTTCAGGCAACATAGAGGGCTCATTTGAAATTTAAAATCAGGGTTTTAAATTTTAAAATGAAACCTGCCAGCACTACTGTGTGTTTTTGCAGACAATATTCAGCTGCTCAAATTGAGGGACGTAGTAGGCAGAGAGGAGAGTTGACTGAAGTTGGGACTTTGCAAGGCAGATGTGATAGAGGGAGAGAGAAATTAGTGAGCTAAGCTTGTTTGCAAGAGAGTGAATACAGTGATGGATTGTTGAGTCAAAGGTTTGGATAGAGTGAATTGAAGACATAGGGTAGATGATTAACTGTGAGAAGGTGGTGAGTACCTTGCAGGTCTTGATGAAGTTAATTACTGAATGATCTGGAAGGAAGAGAAACAGGCAGATAGAGAAAGAGGAGCCCAAAAGGGAGATTGAGGAGTGACCTGTGAAGACGGAGAGGGAAAGAATGTTTCTAGAAGGAAGGAGCAGTCAGCAGGGTGAGACATCAAGTAAGATAGGGATAGAATGACAAGAAGATCGTTGTTGACCTTGACAAGAGCCATTTCAGTAGAGTGATAGGATCCATTGTGGTGGACTGAGAATTGATTGGGGATGAGGAAGATGAGACAGAGAAATCAGAAGCTGGTTGTGCAGGGAAACTAAAAAAATAGGTGGTTGCTAGAGAGGAATATGGAACCTTAAGTGACCGAGCAACACTTGATTTTTTTAATGGAAATTATTATTGGTATAATTGTAGATTCACATGCAGTTGCAAGAAATAAACAGAGATTTTTTTTGCATGACCTGCCCAGCTTCCCCCAACAATCACATCCTGCATTAACATGGTACAATATACCACCCAGGACATTGACACTGCTATAAAATGCCGATTCTACCCAGATTTCCCCAGCACCACCTGCACTTGTGTGTGCATATACATATTAAATTCTATACAGTTTTATCACTTGTGTGAGTTGTGTGTGCATCAACACTCTTAGGACTACACACGGTTCCAACACCAGATGGATCCCTCATGTTGCTCTTTTATAACCACATATGTCACCCTCCTGCATCCCTCTCACCACCCCTCCCCCATCCCTCACTGCTTGCAACCACTAATCTCTTTTCCATTTCTATAATTTTGTCATTTCTTGAATGCTGTATATGTGAAATCACACAGTATGTAAACTTTGGGAATTGGCTTTTCTCATTCAGCATAATTCCCTGAGATTCACCCAGGTATTGTGCATATCAATAATTTTTTTTTCCTTTTTATTCCTGAGTTCCATGATATAGATATACCACACTTAGCATAACCATTCACCCATTAAAGAACATCTGAGCTGTTACCTACTGGTTTTCCGATCTTACACATAAAGCTGCTATAAACATATTTGTACAGATTTTTGTGTGAAGATGGGTTTTCATTTCTCTGCGATAAATACTTAGGAGTGCAGTTACTGGGTCATTTGATAGTTAGTTGCATGTTTAATTTTTTAAGGGACTGCCAAACCATTTTCCAGAGTGGCTGCACCATTTTACATTCTTAAGAGCAATAGATGAGTGATCCAGTTATTGGCATCATCACCAGAATTTTCTCTTGTTATTTTTTATTTTAGCCATTCTACTAAGTGTACAGTGGTATCTTATTGTGCTTTTAATTTGTGTTTCCCTGATAGCTAATGATTTTGAATGTTTTTTTATGTGCTTATTGGCCCTCTATATATCCACTTTGGTGAAATATCTGTTTATGACTTTTGTCGATTTTTTTTTCCAGTTGGATTTTTTGATTTTTACTCTTGAGCTTTTTGGGTTTTTTTTTACTTTTATTTGCATTTATTTTTTGCGGCATTTATTCCCAGGCCATAAGTTTTTGTTTCTTCAGTTTCTTCTGAGATATCTTTTTCTTCTGGGCAACCTCCTCTTGTGGTTTAGGAACAATCTGTTCTTTTTCAGTAAAGATCATCTCAGTGTGGCAGGGAGAGCTCATGTATGGGTTGATCCGACCATGAGCTCTGTAAGTCCTGCGCCTAATCTTGGGGGCTTTGTTCACCTGGATGTGCTCAATGACCAGAGAATCTACATCTAAGCCCTTAAGTTCAGTGTTACTCTCTGCATTTTTTAGCATGTGCAGTAAAAATTCAGCACTCTTTTTGGGCCACCAACCCTGCTTCCAGCCCCACTCTTTGGCCTGGGCACACCTACCAACTCCACCATTGTAACGACGGAATGGCACACATTGCTTCTTTAAAGTGACATCCTTCAGATACTTGGTGGCTTTTCGGATGTGCATACCCTTAATGGCCTGGGCAGTTTCACGAGCGTTCTTAAAGTGAACACGAAGAGTTGAACCTCTTGACTTGCATGATTTTGTGGGGTTTTCTGGGTCAAGTGAATAGCGAACCATTTTTAGAGGTCACCTCAGGCCATTTACCAGAAAAGCTACTCTTGAGCTTTGACGGTTCTCTATATATTCTAGATACTCTAGATAGTTATAGTCAGATATGTGGTTTGAAAATATTTTCTCCCAGACTGTAGCTCGTGTTTTCATTCTCTTTGCATGGCCTTTCTCAGAGAAAATAATTTTCTGGAAAAAATTTTCTTGAATTTCACTTGAAAGATTGTGATACTCCCTCCAGTTCTTCGTGGTTTCAGATGAGAAATCTGCAGTCAATCGAATAGGTATTCTCTCTGGGTAATGTGTTGTCTCTGTTTGGCTGCTTTCGAGATTTCTTTTTGGTCTTTATTCATCAGAAGTTTAATTATAATGTGTCTTGGCATGCATTTCTTTGTGTTTAGACTATTTGGAGTTTGCTCAGCATCTTGAATCTATAGGTCTACATCTTTCACCAAACTTGGGAAGTTTTTAGCCCTTATGTTTTTACATTTTTTCAGTTCCATTTTCTTCCTCTCCTTCTTGGTGTCCTATGATATGAATATTGGATCTTCTGTTGTTGTTCCACAGATCTCTGAGGTTCTGTTCATTTTTTTTACAGTCTGTTTAATTGCTGTTATTCATATTTTGTGAATTCTGTTGATCCATTCTCAAGTTCACTGATTCTATCCTCTGTCATCAATCTACTATTGATTTCATCCAGTGATTTTTAAATTTATATTATTGTATTTTTCATTTTTATAATTTCCATTTTGTTCTTTTTTATAATTTATATTTCTTTTCTGAGATTCTATATTTTTTCATTTGTTTCATGAGAATTTCTAATTGTTGTTTAAGCATTTTTATGGTGGCTGCTTTAAAATCCTCGTCAGATAATTCCAACATCAAAGTCATCTCAGTGTTGACATTAGTTGATTATCTTTTTTTTAAATTCACATTGTGATTTTCCTGGTCCTTGGCATGACAGGTGATTTTATTATTGTGTTATGGACGTTTTGGTAAATATCTTAGCCAAACAGAGAAGGTGCAGAGTCAGGTAAGTTTATAGGTTTCATAACAAAAATTTGAGGGCATTCTTATCCAATGGACCTAATATTTTTTCTCTGAAACAGAGATGCAGCATAAAAGCCCAGACACTGAGTTTGACATTCCTGGCTATGAACCCCAGCTGTTAGACCTTTGGCAAGTCAAGTAATCCCTCTATGCCTCAGTTTCCCATAGAAGGGAAATAACAATAGCGTATATCCTCATAGGAATGTTATGCTGATTAATTGAAATGAAGCCATATTTGTGAAGTGCTTAGAATCAGGTATTACATAAGTGTTTGTACATAAAACTTTCTCATAGGGTTCTTGTATTAAATGAAATAAGTTTGCTAAGCACTTTGCTTATCAAACTGCTCAGTATTCAGCATTCAAAAAATAGTCATTTTCCTACTTATTCTTTCAGCCTTAGCTGTTTTCTTGAATTAAAATCATTGGTCAAAATTTGCCAAACTCAGCTGAACCCTGTGCCTTTGGTAGAGAGGGTCGAGGTGAGAGCGGGCATAGGCATCTGGAACCAGTGTGGGTAGGAATAGTGGGGATGGAGCAACTGAGTATGAGGAATTTCAAAACGCCTGCCTCAGTGCACTTTCTGCTGCAGTGCTTTTTGCCTGCAGTGTTCTATGCAACTTTCTGCCTTTCTTTTCCATAAGCCTGCGTGCTCTCTTGGTCAGGACCAGCAATAAGAGAAGGTTCCAACCTCTTCACATCACAACATGCCCTCCATGTTGCAACATACACCCTCTCCCAAAGTAACATCTGAATGTCCCTGAGAAAACCATTGTTTTGAAGTGTCTGAAATATGTTCATATGAGCAGTCAGCTACATCAATCGTGAAAAAAACCCTCTTAGTTCTATTTGTTTTGCAACAGTGGAAAAATCATATGACCTTTCATAGTAGTAAAGGAATACAAAGAAGAATTAGGAGTGCCATCTCGTGGAGCGAGCTGCTATTACCACTTAGGAGTTACAAAAAGCCACCAGTGGGAGCTGAGTGTGTCTTTTTTTAATATCCTCAAGGCCCAGCCTGGAAGAAATGCTTGAAAATTACTTGATGAATAAATGAATGAATGAGAGAAGGGGATAGGGATGAAGTGGAGACTTGCTTTGGAAAGTTATTGGTAAGATGGATGTCACCTTGATAAAACGTCTAATGCTCTGGCCACTGTTGGTTTGGAGACCTTTAAAAATGGTGTTGTAGGGTACCCTGAGGCATTATTATGTACCTGCAGTAGAGTAAAATGAGGCATAAAATGTTTGCATAAGTAAATCACGGGCTACCAACTTTTCCATGTTCTGGTCTTGGCAGTGGTAGATGAGTAAACTACCTGATGGTGTTAGTCTCTTCCTGTAAGTATCAGTGTGCTACGAATTAATAAAGCATTGAAAGAACATGAAGAATAGGTTTGCTTCTGAGCTGGTAGGTGCTGTCTGTGTTCTAGAAGGTTGAACTAAATGAAATTGACAATGAACTATTTTGACTTGTAACAATGTCAATTTCATAGGGATCGGCCTAATATTTCAAACTAGTTCACGTAACAAATTTATTCTGGACATACAATAGATCTAGATGCTGTGCGAGGCCCTGGAGCATACAGAGACAAGTAAGACATAGGTCTTGACTTCAAGTATCTCACCATTAAGTGGGGGAAGTGGACACTTAGATAACATGCCTTGTATTCTAGTTATTTCTGTTAAGGGCCAACTGTGTAAGGTTAAGCCAAATGTGGAGGTGCTACGGGAGCTCTAGGACGGTATAACAATTTGGCATGGCAGATAAGAGCATGGCCTCTGGCTCCAACTTGTCTGTGTTTGAATCTTAATTTTGCTACTTACCAGTTGGATGACTTTGGGCAAAGTACTAAACTTCTCTATACCTCAGTTTCCTCATCTATAAATTGGGGGAATACAGTGCCCCCTTCATATGAATGAAATCACGATTAAATGAGTTAATATGTACAAAGCCCTTGACTAGCTTCTGGTAAGTTCTGTATAAGTTTTAGCTCTCATCATCATCATCATCATCATCAGGATCATCATCATCATCTCTATTGCTACAGAGGAAGCATTTGAGGTGTGTTTTGTAGGGTGAGCTAAACTTCACTATTAGTTCTTTCACTTTTTAAGTTTAAAAATAAGTTACTGGGACTTCCCTGGTGGTGCAGTGGTTAAGAATCCACCTGCCAATGCAGGTGACACGGGTTCGAGCCCTAGTCCAGGAAGATCCCACATGCCACGGAGCAACTAAGCCCATGTGCCACAACTACGGAACCTGCGCTCTAGAGCCCGCAAGCCACAACTACTGAACCCATGAACCACAACTTACTGAAGCCTGCTCACCTAGAGCCCATGCTCCACAACAAGAGAAGCCACGGCAATGAGAAGCCCGCGCACCACAATGAAGAGTAGCCCCCACTCGCTGCAGCTAGAGAAAGCCCACGTGCAGCAGTGAAGACCCAACACAGCCAAAGAATAAATAAATAAATAAATATTTTTAAAAAGTTACTTATTGCGGTCCTACTTTTACTAGTTCCTATGAGGAATGGGTAGAAACCATTATCTCCTCCCTTCTAGTAGATCATCATCTCCTTCAAGTCTGGTCCTGAGACAGGACCTAGAGCAAAGGAGTGACACAAGGACAGGACAGAGGACAGTAGTACTGTTGTCACTGGACTGTATGGTACATGGGGCTTGTGTTAAGAGTATGGAAGATTATTTGAATCTATCCATGTACACACTTGTAAAGGCAAAACCCCTGCTGGGTTGGCTTTAACAAAATCAACTGAAAAAACTAGAAAGAATCTTAACAAAATAAAGGCATGTGTGTGTCCTACTGCTGGCATATAGTACCTAAGTGTGTTCTGTAGACACCTGATGGATGCTGAATGGTCTGTGTTCTCAAGTTGTGAAATCACCCCTCCATGAAATACAGTTTGTATTAAATTGCTTCATCCTAAATTATTTTTTGTGCCTTAGCAAAAGTATTGACAGCTAAGAAGGAAGATTATAAACATAAACTGTTATGGAATATGGACAGTCCAAATTTTACTTTGGTTGTAATGTCTTAACCACTTAACAATATATTGTAGCATGGCTTTATGAAAAGTGGATAATGTTCATCATTTGATTGCTCAGTATTTCAAAGTTCTTAGGCTAATGGGCAATTGTTATTGATGTTTAGTGTTTCTTAAAATGTACAAGTGGGAACAGTGACATGTTTGCTCCTCTCCCCCATCACCGCCCACTTGGTCCCGGAGACTTGGGAAGCCCATCTGCCTTACTCATCAGTAAGTCCAACTTTGCTCCTGTCATCTAGGGGCCCAGTGAGATCAGGATTTCTCTGGAAGGCCCGCATGTGACCTCACTGGAATGAACAGCACTGTGCATCAGGACCAGTTCTCGGGCACAGTACAGACTGTGGGGGGCCATAAGGGTGGACTAACTAATTTCATGGTTCTATTTGTATTAACTTGCTTCCTGGAATCCTGATCCCTCTTTAAATTTTACGTGGCTACTGTCATTTGCCGTTAATGAGTATCAACTGATCCCCTCTTTCGCTTTTCAGTGAGGCCCTTTTTCTGGACTAAATATAGACCAGCCATCACCTTGAACTCACTATGACGCAGCAGTTAGCTCAGTGGGGAAATAGTCTTCTCTGCTTCTGTGGTTTGAGCCCACTATATATACGTTCATAGCTAGCTTTGCCAACAAGACTCAATGAATGACACTTTGTCTAGATTCCTGTTAGGAACCAATAGTATGAGAGGTAATACCAGTCTAACACAAGATCTATAATATGTGTAGTTAGAGTACTTCATGGATTTTAAAAGTTACCAAAGCTAATGACATGTTAAATAAACCACAGAGGTAAAAGAAAAAGTGACCAAAACCATAGTAGATCAATTTGTGTTAGAACGTGAGATTCTAATTTACCATCCGGCTAACAGAACATGCTTTTGAATAGAAAATGAGACCCAACCTCTGGCCATCTTTACATCTTTGCAACTCACTCACAAAACTAGCAAAGTTTGCTCAATGCCAGTGCTAAACATGGTTGAAAACAGCACGGAGTTAAAGGACTGACACACAAAATACATAATAATTGAAAATAAACGGCATCAAAATTCTGTCTGGGGGGACTTCTCTGGCGGTCCAGTGGTTAAGACTCCGCACTTCCACTGCAGGGGGCATGGGTTCGATGCCTGGTCGGGGAACTAAGATCCACCCCCACCCCCCCGCCAAAAAAAATTCTGTCTTTGCTGTCATTGGGGGGCGCTATAATTTGAGAGTACAAATTCAGCAGTGATGAGATGTAAGGTATCGAGCTCCCTATGCGCACCCTTCACCTAACCAGTTATTCCTGTGTTGTAGTCCTTCCTGTTGTATTCTGGAAGAAGGGAAGCTCATAGAAGATTGCTCCAGATTTAGAAATAATACCAACAATAGAGATGATAATAATATTAGCAGCTCCAATTTCTGGAACCTTTTCTCTGGTTGGGTGCTTAAAATGTGTTAGCAGGTTTAGTTCTTGCTAAAGCCCTGAGACATAGGTACTTTTATTCTCCTCATTTTAATATTCGAAAAACTTGCTTTTAAAGAAGTCATCGATTTATGTTTTCTCTGAAAGCACAGAGAACAGAACCTTACCAATTAATAGCAAAAATGAAGTCTCTTTCTACTTTTCACTTTAAATGGATCTGTTATCACAGCCTCCGCAGAATTTAGCAACCCAACCTTGATGTTCTAAATCCTTCCAAACTGAGTTTGCTCCCTTCCTTTCAGAGAGAAAAGCTTCTTTCTCTTCCAGAATCATGACAGTCTCCTTTCTCCTTGTCTACTCCATCGTGAATGTCAGGGAAAGAAGAGAGGGTGTTCCCATGTTTATCTGCTGATTACTGCCCTTAAATGCCCTATAATTATTTCTGGAGGTATAGTACCAGGAAAATTTGACTATCCTATAGCTGTTGATACACAGAAGCATCACATATAGGGTTACCAGTTTTAGCAAATAAAAATAGAGGATGCCTAGTGAAATATGAATTTCTGGTAAAGAACAACAAAATTTTTTAGTATAAGTATGTCCCAAATATTGCATGGGCCATACTTACACTAAAAAAATTCATTGTTATCTGAATTTCAAATTTCACTGGGCATCCTATTTTTTTTTTTTCTTTTCTTTTTTTTTATTTTGCTTTATAACAAATTTAATCAGTTATACATATACATATGTTCCCATATCCCCTCCCTTTTGCGTCTCCCTCCCACCCTCCCTATCCCACCCCTCCAGGCGGTCAGAAAGCACCGAGCTGATCTCCCTGTGCTATGCGGCTGCTTCCCACTAGCTATCTACCTTACGTTTGGTAGTGTATATATGTCATGCCGCTCTTTCACTTTGTCACAGCTTGCCCTTCCCCCTCCCCATATCCTCAAGTCCATTCTCTAGTAGGTCTGTGTCTTTATTCCTGTCTTACCCTTATGTTCTTCATGACATTTTTTTTTCTTAAATTCCATATATATGTGTCAGCATACAGTATTTGTCTTTCTCTTTCTGACTTACTTCACTCTGTATGACAGACTCTAGGTCCATCCACCTCATTACAAATAGCTCAATTTCATTTCTTTTTATGGCTGAGTAATATTCCATTGTATATATGTGCCACATCTTCTTTACCCATTCATCCGATGATGGACACTTAGGTTGTTTCCATCTCTGGGCTATTGTAAATAGGGCTGCTATGAACATTTTGGTACATGTCTCTTTTTGAATTATGGTTTTCTCAGGGTATATGCCCAGTAGTGGGATTGCTGGGTCATATGGTAGTTCTATTTTTAGTTTTTTAAGGAACCTCCATACCGTTCTCCATAGTGGCTGTACCAATTCACATTCCCACCAGCAGTGAAAGAGTGTTCCCTTTTTTCCACACCCTCTCCAGCATTTATTGTTTCTAGATTTTTTGATGATGGCCATTCTGACTGGTGTGAGATGATATCTCATTGTAGTTTTGATTTGCATTTCTCTAATGAGTAAAGATGTTGAGCATCCTTTCATGTGTTTGTTGGCAGTCTGTATATCTTCTGTGGAGAAATGTCTATTTAGGTCTTCTGCCCATTTTTGGATTGGGTTGTTTGTTTTTTTGTTACTGAGCTGCATGAGCTGCTTATAAATTTTGGAGATTAATCCTTTGTCAGTTGCTTCATTTGCAAATATTTTCTCCCATTCTGAGGGTTGTCTTTTGGTCTTGTTTATGGTTTCCTTTGCTGTGCAAAAGCTTTTAAGTTTCATTAGGTCCCATGTGTTTATTTTTGTCTTTATTTCCATTTCTCTAGGAGGTGGGTCAAAAAGGATCTTGCTGTGATTTATGTCATAGAGTGTTCTGCCTATGTTTTGCTCTAAGAGTTTGATAGTGTCTGGCCTTACATTTAGGTCTTTAATCCATTTTGAGCTTATTTTTGTGTATGGTGTTAGGGAGTGATCTAAACTCATACTTTTACATGTCCCTGTCCAGTTTTCCCAGCACCACTTATTGAAGAGACTGTCCTTTCTCCACTGTACATTCCTGCCTCCTTTATCAAAGATAAGGTGACCATATGTGCATGGGTTTATCTCTGGGCTTTCTATCCTGTTCCATTGATCTATCTTTCTGTTTTTGTGCCAGTACCATACTGTCTTGATTACTGTAGCTTTGTAGTATAGTCTGAAGTCAGGGAGCCTGATTCCTCCAGCTCCATTTTTCGTTCTCAAGATTGCTTTGGCTATTCGGGGTCTTTTGTGTTTCCATACAAATTGTGAAATTTTTTGCTCTAGTTCTGTGAAAAATGCCAGTGGTAGTTTGATAGGGATTGCATTGAATCTGTAGATTGCTTTGGGTAGTAGAGTCATTTTCACAATGTTGATTCTTCCAATCCAAGAACATGGTACATCTCTCCATCTATTTGTATCATCTTTAATTTCTTTCATCAGTGTCTTATAATTTTCTGCATACAGGTCTTTTGTCTCCTTAGGTAGGTTTATTCCTAGATATTTTATTCTTTTTGTTGCAATGGTAAATGGGAGTGTTTCCTTGATTTCACTTTCAGATTTTTCATCATTAGTATATAGGAATGCCAGAGATTTCTGTGCATTAATTTTGTATCCTGCAACTTTACCAAATTCATTGATTAGCTCTAGTAGTTTTCTGGTAGCATCTTTAGGATTCTCTATGTATAGTATCATGTCATCTGCAAACAGTGACAGCTTTACTTCTTCTTTTCCGATTTGGATACCTTTTATTTCCTTTTCTTCTCTGATTGCTGTGGCTAAAACTTCCAAAACTAGGTTGAATAAGAGTGGTGAGAGTGGGCAACCTTGTCTTGTTCCTGATCTTAGTGGAAATGGTTTCAGTTTTTCACCATTGAGGACGATGCTGGCTGTGGGTTTGTCATATATGGCCTTTATTATGGGCATCCTATATTTTATCTGGCAATCCTCTATGTTATTTATAATTTCCAAGTTATATAAATGAAATACAGCAGGAAGGCCAATTTTAACTTGTTTCATTATAGTGGGAATCCTACAGAATGAGCTGCACTTCCTCAGAGTCAAATGAGCAGCAGAATGTCCGATTTGGTTAGTGGGCCATCAGCTGAGTACAACCAAGTTAATAATTAATAATTTAATTATATTAAATAATATATAATAATTATTAATTATATCATGCTTAAATAATTATTAATAATTAATAATCATTTAAGAGAAAGGAAAAATGCTAATTATATGTAGGATTGCGTCAAAGGTCTCTTTAGTTTACTTTTTTTTTGTGGTACGTGGGCCTCTCACTGCCGTGGCTTCTCCCGCCGCGGAGCACAGGCTCCGGACGCGCAGGCTCAGCGGCCATGGCTCACGGGCCCAGCCGCTCCGTGGCACGTGGGATCTTCCCGGACCGGGGCACAAACCCGTGTTCCCCGCATCGGCAGGCGGACTCTCAACCACTGCGCCACCAGGGAAGCCCTAGTTTACTTATTTTATTTAGTTTATTTATATAGTGTTTCAGGTCTGAAAGGACTGTGCAGGACAATCAGTCTAATGTTCCCCCCAAGACCCCCTACCCCGGCCTGGAAGCCCATTCTTCCATTTCAGGGTTGCTGGCGAAAAGGTGGCAGGCCGATGGGGGATGGGGTCGGTTGGGGCTGAAGTCCAGCCCTTGCCAAATCACGCCCTCCCAGGCTGAGCCTGCTAAGAGCCCGCGCCTTTGGAAAATCATTTGCATAACACTAGACTGTTGGCCCCGATTCGCACAGACATTTAACACTTGTTTTCAGAGTCAGTACTGAGAGCCCAACACACATTTAGTTCCGGGAATACAGAGATGGATGGCAGACGGTCACTTCCTTCTAGGAATGCAGAGTCTGGTTGAGGATGGACAGGTAAAACGATCATTACGAATGTGCCACGGTACGGGGTGTGCCCTGTGCACGACGAGAGTGCAGAGGAGGGGCGTGCTCTTTCAGCCTGGTGGCTTGAACTGAGAGACCTGCTCAGAGAATTTGCAGCTTGAGCAGAATCCAGATGGAAGAATGGGGTTAGTGAAGTGGGAGTGGGTTGAGGGGAGAAAAGGCATTCCAGCGGTGAGGAGGGCAAAGCGGATGCACAGAGGTGTGAGACCAAATGCCAGGCTTTGGAAATTCTAGATACTCATTTTAGCTGTAGTGAGAGTGGGGCATTGGGTGCCGAATCATGAAGGGTCTCTACAGAGAGAATGCAGTTGGGAAACACTGGATTAAACAGTGCCCTGTAGGGTGGTTTTGTTCTTTGCTCTATTCTTCCCAGTGCCTAGAATAGTGACTGGCAAATAGTAAGCACTCAGTACATGTTGTATTAAATGAATGAATGAACGAGTGATTGCATGAATGGTAGGACTTGTCAGAACCTTCAATAGGCCAGTGTATGTTACAGATCTCAAAAGAGGGGTATAGTATGCAGAGTTTCTGCCTTGTTTGACCACATAACTTTTTTTCCCACTGAATAATACATTTTCAAAGACTATTGTTTTTTGAAACATGTTTGGGGAAATCATGTGCTAAAGGAGACCTGCAAATGAATAACTATATGAATGAATATAAAGTGAGAGAAATCCAGGATAATGTTTCAGGGATTACACTTGGTAAAAATCATGTTCAACTTTGTAAACGTGTGGCTGATTGCAGGTGGGCAGCATGGGCAACCAGGCACAAGGTGAGCCAGCCCCAGTCCCCGGGGGTTTTGCAAGACCTTTTCAGGGACAGTAACTCATACTCACTTTTTCCTTTCCTTCATTTACAAGTCAGATTATACTCCAGCTAACCAGGAAAATACCCAGCTTCCCTATGGGCCAGATGTTCCCACACCAATGCTAATCTCTGAAACACTGGTCTCGAGATGATCACAGTTAACATTTATCAAGCACTAACTTTGCATCAGGCATTTTCTACATTTTATCTCATTGATTTTCCATGACAGTCATGGGCATAATGATGCCACAGTAACAATTATTGAGTGTTTAAATCTGTGCTAGGCCCTGGGCTAGGCACACTTTACAGACATTATCTTGTTCATGCCTCGAAACAACCTGATCCATTTCTAATAAAACTGAGGCACAGAGAGGTTAGGGAACAAGTGCAAAGTCACACCAGTAGTAAGTGGCAGAGCAAGGACTTGAACCTGGGTCTTTCTTACACTAAAAGCCACATGCTTAACTACCCCACCATGCTGCTGTCCGGGCTACTATAGATAACGGGTTTTTCCGGAAAAACCTTGTGTCCACACAAACATATCTTGAAGAAAAAATCCTAACCTCAGTAACTACCATGAAATAGGATCCGTTTATGACTGCTTGCCAAGTAGCCATGGATTGAGTATGTATCATTGTTCTCTACGTGAGAGATAAGCTTGGTGACAGCGTTATTGGATGAGAACAGTCAGCTGAGTTGTGCTCTACGCTGATTCATACCTGCAGCTGATGCAGGATGTTGGCTCCCATGGTGTCACACAATTAGACACCACCTGGGACAGAACCAAACCAAGCAAGTCAGGGCGCTGCTGTGCCAGACCCCAAACTGTACAGTCCTTCCTACTCTTCCCACAGGAGTTCTAGGCTTCCATGAATCTGCTTTGTGCCTTTTTTTTCACATAGACCAAAATAAAAGGAAGTGGGCTGACGGGGAGGATTAATGAGATGTCACCTCCTAGGCTGTTGGCACGGAGACTGGCTACCTGCGAGATTTTTTTTTTAAACTATCCTACTTACTCTCGCTTTTTTAACATAAAAGCATTTATTCCCATCATTGCCTAGTCTTTGTAGATGAGTTAATATGAATGGCATGTTTTAAAATTTATAGTAAAGTATAATACATATACAGAAGATTGCATATGTAATTAATGATTAATGTTTACACACTGAACACACCTAAATAATGACCACCTAGATGAAGAAGCAGAACATTAACAGCACCCCAAAAAGAGCCACTCTGGTCATTAACTTCTAAGGGTAACCTCTATCCTGACTCTGAACAGCATAGAAGTTAAAAGAAACTACACGTCAGACATGAAATTTGGACCATCTGACTCCAGAGCTTATACATCAGATAATGCATGCCTAAAAATCTATAAAACTTTCCAAATTCCATAGAGAGAAGAATGTTTCTAGTTTTAACAAAGTGTTTGATGGTGTCTGAAGGTAAAATTATAGGTACCTAAATAGCCGGGCCTGAAAGGGTGGCTGTGAGTAGAAAGGGGCCGGTGGGTGATGCTGGGTTTCCAAGGTGCTGTTCCTGATGGGGCCAATGACAGTCGTGATCTCAAAGGGCTAAGGACCAAGTCCCAAACGTCTGTAACTTTGCAGTCCCTCTGGAGGCCCCCTTCTCTGGGCAGGTATTCCCACAAAGGAAGCTGCCAATGAGGAAGCTTAGTTGGCCAGCTAGCATGGGTCTTAAATGCAACCAGGTTTTATGGGGCCAAGATGACCCTTGGCTGTGCTAATACAATCACTGCCAGGCTCTGCACTATATCTCTAGTCTCTAATCCTCCAAATTCTCTCAGCAATTATTATCCCTTTTCACAGGTGAGAAAATTGATGCTCAGTAAGGATAAATGCCCTGGCCAAGGTCACACAGCTTGTAAATGGCTGGACCAGGATGTCCATGTCTGTTTTGACTACAGCTTCTGCTTGTAGCCATCCTACTCCAAGCTTGAAACGCCCCTTAGCTTTCCAGAGAGTTGCTTTACTGGGGAATCCTTAACTGTGGCCCCCAAGATTTCAAGTTGATGTCTTGAATTTCTGCTCTTTGGGGGATGGTTCAGAAGGAATTTTCAGGGCATCAGAATGATCATTGAGCACATCATTTACTACTGATGATACCAAAAAAGGCTAAAGTATCCATTAGGGCCTCCCTTCTCAAAGTCTGGTCTGTGAACCCGTGGCATGAAATGAAGGATCCCAGGCCTGTGAGAATTTACATTTTACCGAGATACCCAGGGGATCTGTACACACATGAAAGTATGAGAAGCAGAGTTGAATGCCAGAACACCAGGTTCAGTGTACTCTGCTCAAAATGGGTTTATAGGGAACATATATCTTTCTTGGGTAAAAGACATGGAAACTAAGAGTGAGATTTTTGCTCTTATTTTAAGAGGCAGAAAAGGAAGCTGCATCCTCCTTGCTGAGGCAATGGGAAGTTGCGAGAAGATTATAACAAGAACAACCTCCCTCGTTCACTTTGCTCTCTTGGCAGGCACGTGCTGTCATTAGCATTAATTGCATTTACAGTATTCGCACACCTGCTGGGGAAAATAGACACCTTAATTTCTTGCAGTGTAAGGAAACATCAACCATCTCAGCTCTGCCTTGGCAGACAATATAAATCATGTGCAACGTCAAAAAGATACTTAAATTCCCTTAACGTGGGCTGCATTATTTGGCTTAGAGTAGCATTCTGGCTAGCAACAGAGAAAGAGGTTTGCCCTGAAATTATGTCAGTGGGGAGGTGGGAACTGCTACTCTGAGAGGGTTTTCCTCCTGCTTTCTGAGTCCTTTTGTCATCAGTGAACTGACGACTGTGCAGATGTTAGCCTTCTGGAACCTCTCGCTCTGTGAGATGATAAAGTTGATATCCTCTAAGAAACAGCACATCCCAGAGTCATTCATTCATTTATCTAATAAGTATTTATTGATCACCTACTATGTAGCAGGCACAAATCTAGGTGCTAGAGAAAATGGTGACCAGATCCTTGTTCTCATGGGTGAGACAGACATTTAACAATTAATACCCACTTTACATTTTTAAAAATGTAAGTATTGGTGTCAGATGCTAGTCCACAGAGGCATAGGATGCAGTGGGTGTAGGGGCTGTCCATAAACCAGTGGACATGGGGGTGGGGTTAAGAAGAACTTTCTGGAGATATGACATTCAAACTAAGGTCTGAAGGATGAATGGGAGAGGGAGAATCAAGATGGCAGAGTAGTAGGACATGGAACTCACCTCCTCCCACTAATACACCAAAAATACATGTACAGGCCTCAAGGAACAGTTCTCACAGAATGCCTACTGAACACCAGCAGAAGACCTTGAACACCTAAAAGGCCAAGAAAGATGAAGGATGAATGGGTGTTAACTAGGTGAATTAGGCAAGAGTAGAGTAGGGGTGGGCATTTCATTCCCAGCCGGGGAAATAGCACATGCAGAGTCCCTTTGGTGGGAAAGAACATGGAACATTCAAGGATCTGAAACAAGTCCAGGAAGGCTTGAGAGCAGAGAGAAAAAAGAGTTGCGTACAAGCCAGATCATGCAGGGTCTTGACTGTCGCCTTGGGGATGGTGATGCTATCTCTGGGGCAATGGGGAGACATGGAAGGGTTTTCAGTAGGCTCAAAGAGATTACGACTCGTTCCAGGCCTCACAGCTGTTAGAGGCAGAGTGAGGATTCAAATCCAAGCCCATCTGACTGCTGAACCAGCTCTCTTAACCATGACAACATAGCACTTCTCTGTTTTCATGTGGCTACATTTTTTCTGGAATTTCCTTCAGGCCATCTCTAACTCACATTGTATACCTTGATTTGTTTTGAAATATGTCTTGGCTTCTTTCCACTATATGACAATTGGGCGTGGGGTCAGAGTGCCTGGCACAGTATGAGTGAGATGAGGGAGTCTGACTTTCCATGTCAAATAAGCTTGTGGAGTGTATACTAGAGGACAGGATCGCAGAGTCCTACCTGGACAAAGGCAACGCATGTAATGAGTTTCTGTAAGGGGAAGCCATGCTTAATAGGTCTGACAGTCTTGAAGGGATGACTAAGCAAGCAAATAGGGGAGAGACAGTACATGTAATAATCATCACACTGGCAGGCATGCAAGGCATTTTTATTCTTACCTTTGAAAAGCACCTTGACCTAGCAAATTGTTACGGAGCCCATACAGCTCGCTGCACGAAAGGCCAATCAATTGAGAGACAAGGTGTTCGGGCAAGGAATGGTGACTTTATTTGGAAAGCCGGAAGATTGAGAAGATGCTGGACTAGTGTCCCAAAGTGTCCCACCTTGCCCCCGTCGGGATGCTAATTTCTTTTACAGAGCAAAGATGGGGAGGTGAGGAGGTAAAATAAAAAAGGCAATACGTTATTGCAAATATTTCCTGGTTCCTGCCAGACTCCAGAGGACGTGTGTTAATGTCTTCTTTCCTGCTGCCATTCACAGGGGAGCCTGGACAGGATGTTTCCTATGAGGGTAAATGAAGGTATTTTAGCTTAACTTCATTGCTCAGGAGGCAGGGTCCTGGGAGATGGGCCATTAAGTATACTTTAGGCTATAGGCAACATCCCTATAGCCATTAACTTGTAGCAAAAGCAATAGAATACAAAGGTCAAAGTTAAAGAAACAAATGGGATATGGCGTCAGATTTGTTCTTCACTATTACACTGGACTGCTGTGAGCACTAAATGGGATAATATATTATTTTTTATATATAAATTTATTTATTTATTCATTTTTGGCTGCGTTGGGTCTTTGTTGCTGCACGTGGGCTTTCTCTACTTAACAGCGAGTGGGGGCTGCTCTTCGTGGAGGTGTGCAGGCTTCTCATTGCGGTGGCTTCCCTTGTTGCAGAGCACGGGCTCTAGGCACGCGGGCTTCAGTAGTTGTGACACGTGGGCTCAGTAGTTGTGGCTTGTAGGCTCTAGAGCACAGCCTCAGTAGTTGTGGCGCATGGGCTTAGGTGCTCTGTGGCATGTGGGATCTTCCCCGACCAGGGCTCAAACTCGTGTCCCCTGCATTGGCAGGCGGATTCTTAACCGCTGTGCCACCAGGGAAGTCCCAAGTTAATATATTATTAACTCATTTTGCAGATAAGGAAAGAGGCTCGGCAAGGTCACAGGACTTCTCCAGCTTACCTATTAAGCAAGTGATGGAACCGATATCCAAAACAAGGTCCCTCCAACTCTTGAGTTTGTTTTTTTCTTTTTTTGCCGTTCGGAGACTTAGTACATGTTTATTGTGTTGAGTAGATCCTTGCTATAAATGTGAAGGAACTGATTGAGAAGAGGAGTAACAGCCATCTCTCATAGGACCCCAGATTTCCTCCTGGCCTCTGTGTTGCCTTTTGAATCCCCAAGAAGGTGCATTTAAACCCATCATCTAATTTGATAAAGGTACAGCTAATAGCAGTTTATAAAAGAGACTCTTGGAACACTAAGAAAGAGGTTGGAAAACTTGTTCCATAAAGGGCTAGACAGTAGATATTTTAGGCTTTGCAGCCTCTGCTGTAACATTTCAACTTCGCGACTGTAGTTAGAAAATGGCCACAGACAATGCAGAAACAAATGGGCATGGCTGTGTTCCATTAAAACTTTGCTTAAGGACCCTGAAATTTGTATTTCATATAATTTTCATGTATCATGCAACATTATTGTTCTTTTGATTTTTCTCAACCACTTAAAAATGGAAAAAACATTCTTAACTTGTGGCTGGGCAAAAACAGATGGCAGTGGGCTGCATTTGACCTTCGGGCCACACCATAGTTTGCTGACCCCAGCACTAAGAGGACCAGCAGCCGGCCCAAGGGCGCCCACTTAGGGACTGTTGTACGATTTTTTAAAAGGTTTGTGTTTCCATCAGCAAGGGTTAGAGCTTTGCCCTATACCCTAATTCTATTTAAGGTGGAACAATAGAATTTGATTTTATTCCACTAGCGTATCAGAGAGTTAATTTCACATGCTTTCATCTTGAAAAGCTGCCAAGAGTCCATTGGCCCGGGTTCAGGGTTGACATGCTTCCTAATCATAGTTGGTTCCTGCGCTGCTGGGCTGTCCTGGTGGGGCCTGGATCTGACACTCCCGAGGCAAAGGAAGGGGCTTCTCATCTGAGGGTACAAGCTAGAAACACAGACAGCAAATGCTACTCATGCAGGGAGGAAAGACGCTCGTTTGGGACCACTGGATCTGAAGAAGTGACAGTGTCTTCCTTTCCTCTGTGCCTCGAGCGCAGGGTGGGAAGCAAGGTATCTGGCTGGTAACCACTTGCTTCTTTCTAAAGAGCAACCAGCTGACGGTGCGAGCACTTACTGAACTTCTGCTGCCCCGATTCAGCCACTTCTCCAGCTCTGTTTTTTCTCTGCCCAGTACATAAATGCAAGAGTGACATGCTGTCCCGTGGCTGAGGATGTATTCTTAGCACCAGATGGAGCACAGAACTGCAACTTACCATGTGGGCAAAGCATGCAAGGCCTTGCTTGACAGCTGGTGAATTCAAGGCAGGGAGCGGGTGGTACGTCAAGGGAAGGATGCCAACTCTTCAGTATCCACCAAAGCAGCCCCTTGTGTTAAGGTTCATGGTTTAGGATTGAGGATAATGCTATGAATGAGGATGCTAATTAACTGTTACCAGAACATTCAATCCCCAAACAAATGTTGACTTTAAGGTCTTAGCATCCAATTATCTTGCTTGCTGTACAGGAGACACAGTCTTTACAGATACAAGAGCCATGCTTTTGTGCACAGGCAAATGTAGTGGATGTGACGTGGAAGGTCTGCAAATATTCGTGGAGTGAGCCATGTATCTGTCCCCAACCCAGCAAGGACACACAGGTTCCCAGCTAGAGGAGCTCCAAGTATTAAGACCACCTCAAATAGGGGAAACCCCTCCATTATATAGGATATGTTATGTATGTATGTATGAGATATAATATATACTACATATATTATATGATGTGTGTAATATTGTATATTTATATTATATATCTAGGTAGATAGGCTATAACTAGAGAAAGTGGAGCCCTCTGCTTGGCTCAAAGCAAGTTTGGGGAAAAATAGGTTTATGTATATGTTTATACGTCCATATGCATATTATGTATATATACATACATGTTGATGTGTATATATTATATAAAATATATATGCAATGTAATATATATACATATATTTTTTGTATTGTGTATTATATATACATGTACGTATTTTTCCTAAGCTGGTTGTGAGCCAAGCAGGGGGGGCTCCGTTGTCTCTAGTTATAATGAGATATGAAAAATTCAGCCAGTTTGGGAACTATCCCTTTATAAATCCAGAATATCTTCCAGAATTCTGTAGTCGGCTATGAAAACAATTATATTAACTTGTGAGCGGCCCTACGAGGCTTGGAAATCCAGGGGCTGAGAGTACTCCAGAAGTGAGTGTACAGGACTAGGCCTACTAGGCAGTTCTGCCCCTAAAGGTGTCCTCATTTTAAACCATCAAATTATATACTTTTAAAAATAATTATTTAATTTTTGGCTGCGTTGGGTTTCACTGCTGTGCACAGGCTTTATCTAGTTGCAGTGAGTGGGGGCTACTCTTCGTTGTGGTGCACGGCCTTCTCATTGTGGTGGCTTCTCTTGTTGCAGAGCATGGGCTCTAGGCCCACGGGCTTCAGTAGTTGCAGCACGCAGGCTCAGTAGTTGTGGCTCATGGGCTCTAGAGCGCAGGCTCAGTAGTTGTGGCACACAGGCTTAGTTGCTCCACTGCATGTGGGATCTTCCCAGAGAAGGGCTCGAACCCGGGTCCCCTGCATTGGCAGGTGGATTCTTAACCACTGCGCCACCGGGAAGTCCTGGGTCCTAATTTTAGACCTGGACTTCCTAATGGATGGCATGTCTAAGGAAGATTTAGTGAACTCAGGAAGCTTGTAATCCAGGTCAAGATTCGCTACTATTATAACCATTATTCTATGCCAGATATTGCATTAGGTACACTTTTATGTGTTATTTCACTTAATCCTCACTATAAGTCCATGCAGTAAGTGCTGTGATTATCATCCCCATTTTACAGTGAGGAAACTGAGGCAGTGAGAGGTTAAGTAACTTGCCCACATTTCCATCTTGCAAGTGGTGAAGCCAGGATTCATACCCAGACAGTCCAACTGCAGATGCCAAGATGTTAAACCCAACCCCACGCTGCCTCTTCAGAGGACAGAATCTGAGCTCTTCCTGTCCTATAGATGGTAAAGGAATGCAGTACATTTGGAGAAGAACGTAGGTTCTGTCTTTCAACAGCCAGCTTAAGTCATTTGTTCTTCATCTGAACAGTCTTGCTCTCATTCCAAAAATCTAGTTCTCCCAACAGTGGATGAAATTAAAATGAACTCACTGCCCTTTGTTCATACTCTCATTTCATGAGTATTTCTCCTATGTGCTGGGCCTGTAAGTGGAGATTTCATTGGAAGTGGCATCTATGAAATTCTTCCACGTATACTTGGCTATCAAGTCAAAGGACATGGAGGAGTGATAAACACGGAAGTGCTCCCTGGAGTCAGGTGAAGGTATGAGACTGCCACATGCAAGTGTCTAGGGCTGTGCTAGCCAATAAGATAGGCACTTAGGCATGTGTGGCTAGTTAAGTTTCAGTTATTTGTAATTTAATGAAGTTAAAAATTCAGTTCTTCAATCCCACTAGCCATGCTTACTTGTTCAATGGCCGCATCTAACTTGTGGCTACCATATTGGACAGCAAAGGTATAGAATATTTCCATCATTGCAGAAAGTTCCACTGGACAGCACAGACCTAGAGAGAAGCGAAGGAAGAAGAAGAGAAGAGAGGTGTTGACAGAATCTTAGGTACTACCTGTGATTAGAAGTTTGAAGTAGAAAATGAGACTGTCAAGGAGACAGAAGAGGGGATGGAGAAGCTGGAAAGATAAGTGGGATAACATGGCGTCAGGAAAGCCCAGAGTGGGGGAGTATCCAAGAGCAAAGTGTGGTTCTCAGCGTCAAGTGCTGGCAAACAGATCTTTTGAAGTCTAGTTGAAAAATACCCTCCGGGTTTGATAAATACGAGGACACTTGGTGCCACCTTGGTGGGCATTGATGGTGGAGCTGCTTTATGACAGACACTGTGCTGGACAGTGGAGGGCCCAGCCGCAGCTCCTGTTCCCAAGTCCAGTGGGGCACACATCACACTATTCATTTGCTTCTTTCTTTTTTAAAAAAAATAAATTTATTTATTTATTTTTCGCCACGTTGGGTCTTTGTTGCTGCACGCGGGCTTTCTCTAGTTGCGGCGAGCGGGGGCTACTCTTCGTTGCGGTGCGCGGGCTTCTTATTGCGGTGGCTTCTCTTGTTGTGGAGCACGGGCTCTAGGTGTGCGGGCTTCAGTAACTGTGGCATACGGGCTCAGCAGTGGTGGCTCGCGGGCTCTAGCATGCAGGCTCAGTAGTTGTGGCACACGGGCTTAGTTGCTTCACGGCATGTGGGATCTTCCCGGACCAGGGCTCGAACCCGTGTCGCCTGCATTGGCAGGCTGATTCTTAACCACTGCGCCCCCAGGGAAGTCCCTTCATTTGCTTTTTGAGAGCGCAACTTGCCACTGGCTTTAACAGTGTGTACGACAGCATGACTTCTGACCAGCCTGCTGCCTCCATGGCCCTTTCAAAGCCTTTGGCCTTGAACATTTCCAAAGCCGTTCTGGGAGTGGTGAAGTGCTCAGAGCTCTGGGGGAGCAGTCCTATTTAATTCAAAAGTTATGACTGAGTTTGGTAATGAGAGTAAAATATCATATCTGTGACCTTTGTCAAATTCATAAGTAATCATTAATAAAAAATGAATGGCAGGTGAGGGAGGACCAGGCAGCATGGTAGAGAATATTAAATCTCAAGGACCATAAAAAGCACGGGCAGGGGCCCTTTGAGTTGACTTAAATGAACCCCCTGGGGTTCTTTCCAGCCCACTTAACATGATGATTCTGCTGAGATCAGAGCCAGAGAGGAACATAAATCTGCACGTTCAGGATTTTGACCAGTGTCTCTGATAGCACGATGTATGTCCAGACACGTGTTCCTAGAAGCTGGAAGAAAGTTGAGGTCTCATGTTGACCTGTCCTTGTTCAATTGTGCCAGGATTTCTTTGCCTTGTAGCTTTCAAGGCACCACTTTTGGTGGAGTGTTAGAGGGCCAGGGTTCACACAGTTTAGATGTGGGTTCTAATCCAGCTCTGCTGTTGACTCAGTGACCTCTTGCTTAAGTCCCTCTGGTACGTTAGTTTACCGGAGGCAAACAGGAGGCCTTGACAATAGTTGAAGTGGAGGCCGGCATGAGGTGAGGTGGTGTAGATCAAGGCAAGCCTTGTAGCCCTCAGTCTTCTAATCTGCAATGAGTTGTCTGTTAATTTCTCCCTTTGTTTTGGCCACACTCCCCAAGACCCTATCCCACCCACACTGGGTTCTGGAATCTCAGTTCTCTAAGAGGGCTGCAACCTTGCAAAGTGGGACTAACACCCAGGTAGGCTTGAGATGGCTTCCTCGTCCCTCTTTGCAAGCATCAGCACTGGAAGGGGATGGTTCATGTAAAGGAAACACTTGCAAACCCTTGCAGAGGTTTTCTAGTCCTTGCCTTTCTCTGTGGCACACACATGCACACACACACAGACGTTCAGATCATACAGCAGCACCTTTTCTGCCTGTTCAGCTTAGGATGGATGCAAGGAATTGCTGAAGGAGGTCAGATGTGCTACGGGAACACGTGTAAATAACTTCGATCTGGATTAACTGTGCATTGTTTAGGGTCTGTGACACGAGCATCTCTAAGGTGAATAATGGTGGCTGAGGTTGGCAGAAGTTCAGGAACCAAGCTGTTCCTTTAATTATAACCATCATCTCCCCACATTCCCCCACCCAACAAGGCATGAAGAGCAGCTAGCACAGTTCCTGGCACATAGCAGGGACTCATCAAAGGCTATGTTTATTCACGAAGTAACTGTGCTAATTGTTAGGAATAGGGAAGGGAAATACAGGATCCAGGCCTTCAGTATTAGCAAGAACAATTGCCATTTATTGAAGGCTTGTTAGGTGTCAGCTGCTTTACTCGAATCATCCCCTTAGCCTCCCAACAACCCTGCATAGCCCCAGTTTACAGAGGAGGAACTAAAGTTCAGAGAGGTGACCTAATTGCTCCAAGTCACACAGCCCCTAAGTGGTGGAGTCCGTCCAGGTCTCTGTGACTCTGGAGGCTGTACCCTTTCCACTCTTACACACTGCGCTCAAGAAGTAAGACAAAGGAGACGATGAGGAGGCCAGGATCAGGCCCCAGAGTGAGGCCGGCAGGGCTGCAGAAAACAGGGTTAAAGGTCATTCCATTCCCCTTGTGACCCGGGGCTTGGGATCAACGAGCTTGGCCTTTGTAACTGCTCCACACATTATCTTTCTCCTCAGCCCACATTAGAACTTTATTCTTCCCATCTTCGCTAGCCCAGAGAACCAGGTGATGAGAAAAGCACACTTGAGGTGTCTGCGGGGGCAATGCCCTGCTTTGCTTAGTATAAATAGCTCCCTCTCAGCCAGTTGCCATAAATGGCATTTTACAGGGAAGGTGACCAGTTTGAAATAAGTTCTAAGGAGATGTCAGGGCACCAATATTCATCTGGTGTTTGCAGTGTTCCTGATCTATTGCAAAAATTTAGGAGCGTTAGATCTTGAAGCAAAAGTGATTTCATCAGTTTCATGATATCATCCTCAGTCCTTGGTCTGGGCATCTACAGTTAACCAGAAATTTGCTTCTTTACTTATGAATCAAAAGCCAGCCATGACTTTGACCAACCTGCAATGAAAACTGAGTGCAGGCTGTGTGCAGTAAGCCTTTTTACCCTCTCGATTCCCACACATTACGAAAGGGGTGCACTTTGCTCTTGGCTACTGGTTGGCCTTAAAGAGACCAGCCAGGAGACCGGCCTGCTGTTCCCCCAGATGTGGCGTGCGAACGCATTTGTATTAAAGTGAAGTAGGTGCAGTGCAGACCATCCCAAGATGGTTAAAAATGGGGAGGGAGGGGCATGAATTTATTCACATGAGCCACTTTCCTTATTTTCCATTAGTAAATAGCCAAATAATTGATTGTGGGTCTATAATTAGCATAAATAAAATGACTGTTATAGACGATAGAATGCATATATCGATTTTGGCTGCGTCCTTTAACAAGGATAAATGATTTTACTTCGGACAGATTTTGTGATCAAAACTTGCTACAAAGCAAAAAGAGCTGCAGGACCAGAATGCTTCAGGGCAGGCCAAGGGGGCCAGCTGATTAAGGAGGGAGCACGTGATATGCCAAGGGCTTTGCATTTCCTGTGTGAGGGGAGGGTAAGGCCCCATCATCTCAACCTTCAGATGGTGGTAACTGAGAAGGGAGGGTCTGAGAGCCAGAAGAGAGCTGAGTTGAGAGCTTGTGTGCCGGGCACTAGGACCCAGGAACTTGCTCTGTTTCCCCCATCAGTTCAGCGGCCCAGTTGATGGCCTCTGGGCTGTTGATTCCCTTGACCGTGTCTGGGAAAGACTGTGCATGGAAAGGTCTAACCTAACCCTAACCCTTGTTTGGAGAAGGCCTTGTGAACCCAGAGCAGGCCCCTTCCCCTAGCCAGGGTGTGTCCCCTCATTGTGTACACCAAGCAGGGAGGACCAGCTGCAAAGGCCCTCCAAGGTCTGATGGGAGGAGGAAGTACCGTGATGGTGACAGTCAGGCGTGGCTTTGTCTGCTCCTGCGTTTTCTCCTTCCCTTACACCTTGACTTGGAGGGCAGACACAGCTTCCTCATTCCTCCCAAGACATCAGAGCTGAAGCATTATGTGACACTGGTGTTCAGTGCTGCTTTTGCCGGGTCAGCCCAGGGGTCGACAGTACAGCCAGCTGGAGTCTAACTGACGTGGGTTCACATCTCACCCCTACTACTTTTTTTTTAAATAAATTTATTTATTTTTGTCTGCGTTGGGTCTTCGTTGCTGTACGCGGGCTTTTGCTAGTTGCAGCGAGCAGGGGCTTCTCTTGTTGTGGAGCACGGGCTCTAGGTGTGTGGGCTTCAGTAGTTGTGGCACACGGGCTCAGTAGTTGTGGTTCGCGGGCTCAGTAGTTGTGGTTCGCGGGCTCAGTAGTTGTGGCACACGGGCTTAGTTGCTCCGCGGCCTGTGGGATTTCCCAGACCAGGGCTCGGACCCGTGTCCCCTGCGTTAGCAGGCAGATTCTTAACCACTGCGCCACCAGGGAAGTCTCACCCCTGCTACTTTTTAGATGTGCAGTTCCGGACTAGTCAATGAATCTTGCTTTTTGTCATGTCAGAAATGGGTGGGGTAACGGTACCAACTTCACAGCGATGCCAAAGGAGTTGAATGAGATAATCCGGGTAAAGCAGCCCTCACAGAAACTGGTGTAGAGCTGGTCCTCAATCAGCTTTCTTCGCTTCCCACTCCCTTTCTGTCTGCTCCGGCTTCCGGGTCTCCTCGCCCACCCCTCACTGCAGCACTCAGTGCATGGGCTTCCTCAGTCATCTGAGCATTTCAACGTCAGGGATCCTGAATTAGGTGCTTTTTGATGGCCTCCAGCCTCTGTTCCTTTGCTAGCCCCCTCTTAGCTCACACTCATTTCTAGGCACAGAAGAGTGCGCAGAGAGCAGCTAGCTCTTCCTTCAAGCACTTCCTGACATTTCAATGATGACTGGAAACAATCACAAGACAGTTATGTTTAGATTTTCTCAGAAACTCAGTGAGGTGCCACGCTGGATTGAAACTCACCTCTACAGTAATATTCAACACCTACTAAGTTAATAGAGTGGCAAGCAGCTTGGGAAAATAGCCAGTGACACACACGGTAGGTGAAGCCGTAATGATGGCGGGGTGGGGTGTGAGGAGGGGGTAATGTTGGCAGGGGGACCCCTGAGGTAGCAGTGATCAACATACAGAAAATGTAATGTGACCTGGGAGTCAAACCACAATGTCATACTTGTTCCTAGGGCAGGATGTGATTAGGCGCCAAGCCAGTAAGTGCCACACCAGGTATATACACAGGGTTTTTTTCCTAGCTTCTATGCCCTGCCCCCATCCACCCCCTGCTCCCATCTCACAGCTTCTCACATACAGCTCTGTTATAGGACGCTCATCACACCGCATTATTGTGATTCAGGGAAAGAGACCTGATTGCAGGTTGTGGTGCCCAAGGAAGCCTTCATGGATGACAGGGGCTTAGTTCAGCCTAGAAGTAGATAGAGGATTGGAATTAGACAAAGGGAAGGAGGGCATTCCAGATGGAGGATACAGTGGGAACACAAGCCTGAAGCCAGAAATATGCATGGTACATTGCCCCGAGGTAGCGGGGAGGAAGGATGGGCGGAGAGAAGGGGAATGGGCAGGACTGTTAATTCACCAGGATGACTGGAATGGGAAATTTGCAACCCACACTGAGTGATGCAATGGTATAATTGTCCCCCAGGCAGCCTGGCATTCATGGAGACTGTGCTCTGCTAAAGGGCTGGGATGGGAGGTTGGGGGGGTGTTGAAATTAGTCAAGAGAAAGAAATTCTATAAGCTTTGCTAGGGCTTCCCACCCCAGTTAGAAACATATGGCCCTGGCAAGAGTCCTTGCTTTATTTGGATCCATTCCTCATCCTACCCTTTCTGTAAATTGTTAGGGAAAAAGCAAAAAGGCAGCTGGCCTGCCTGAAGGAGTAATCGTTAGCTAATGCTGCCATCTCCAGGAACCTGCTTGCTAATGACCAGCACCCAGCAGCCTGCTTCAAACTGTCTGCCAGGGCGGGCTTCTCCCCATGCCCCACTCCAGCCCCGTCCCACTGCCTTGGCTTCTCCAGCCGGAAATGTGACTGGGCAGCGGGAGGGAGGGTTAAGCTGCCCAGGGCTCCTAGAATCTATGGCTGCCAGCTGCCTTCTCTTTTCTCTGGTCTGATGGGGATGCATAGCAAAGGTTGTCATCTGAAGGATGACATTTGTATTTGTTTGCTCAGGCTGCCATAACAGAACACCACAGATTGCATGACTCAAACCATAGAAATCTATTTTCTCACAGTTCTGGAGTCTAGAAGTCCAAGATCAAGTTGTCAGCAGGGGTGGTTTCTTCAAAGACCTCTCTCCTTGGCTTGCAGGTGACCACCTTCTCGCTGTGTCCGCACATGGACTTTCCTCTGTGTGCGTATATCTCTGGTTCTTTTTGTGTTCAAATCTCCTCTTCTTGTGTGGACACCTTTCTGTTGGATTATGGCCCACCCTAATGGCTTCCTTTTAATGTAATTACCTCTTTAAAGGCCCTATCTCCAAATAGAGTCACATTTTGAGGTGTTGGGGGAATTGGGACTTCAGCATATGAATTTGGGGTAAAAATTCAATCCCCCATGCACTGCTCGTACAGTGAAGACTTTGGGTAAGCTCTTTCCCTCTCTGGACCTTTATGATAAATGGGTTAGAGCTAGAAGCTTAGAAATATTTTCCAAAAATAAGTGATTCTATGAAGTATGGGTAAGTTTTCCAGAAAAAAATGCAAATTGTGATGACTCGCTAATGAATGGATTTTGACAGTCCAGGCTGATTTCTTATTCTGAGAGCAAACTAATGTAGCAGTTTCATTATAGAGTTTGAACTTGATATATATATATATATATATATATATATATATATATATATATATATATATAAATTTCTTTATTAAGTAACTATATTTTAGTGTCATGTATGCCAGGTGCTATGTTAAAGGCAAGAGAAAAAAGCTGAATCTATTAGATCATATTTTCGAATTAGCTCTTGTTATAATTTTAAATATGTATTCTGCAAGAAATTGTTGGACCCTGAGGTGTAAAAATCAGAAGCAATATTGGGTTTAACCATCCTTCTATCTTTAACAATGAGTCTGTACGTGTAGTCTTAAGGTTTTAATTTCCCATACATAGTTCTCTAGTTTATTTATTCTTTCATTGATTCCTGTGTTCCACAAATATTTTAAATATCCACAGTGTGCCAGGCACTCTGCTGGGTGCTGATGATACTGTGGTGAACAAAACCAGCAAGGTTATTGCCCCCATAGAGCTTGCAGTCTCGGGTGGATCTGAGGCCATTGTTTATTTCATGAAATGTGATGAGTTTATAGTAGGAGATATGTTGGCAGTTGCGCAGACCACCCCCAGGTTCCGTGATTCACTAGAAGGTTTAGCATATAGTCGTGCTCATGGCTATGATTTATTACAGCAAAAGGATACAGAGCAAAGTCAGCTTGGGGATAAGATGCATGGGGAGAAATCTGGAGGAAACCAGGCTCAAACCTCCAACACTCTTTTCCCAGTGCAGTCACCCAGGACACCCTTATTTCCCCCAGCAACAAGCGTGACAACACATGTAAAAGGTTGTCTCTCAGGGAAGCTCATTAGAGACCCAGTGCCCAGGGTTTCTGTTGAGGGCTGGTCACGTAGGCACCACCTGCCTGGTACATGCCAAAATTCCAGATACCCAGAAGGAAAACAGATAGTATTCAGCATCAACCACCTTGTTTGTACGAAATTGTTTAAATGCAGTGAATCACATTTATCATTTTGTGCAAGCTTCATATCAGTGTAGGGAACTCTTTGCCAGCCAAGTTCCAGACACCAGCCAAGGGGCCAACTGTGCAAGCGGGCCTTTCTAAAGACAGCAGTATCGGGGCAGTTAAGTTGGTGAAGTAATGTGGGGAGGAGGGGGGACCAAGGGGTTAATTTTTCTGGAAATGAACATTCCAGAGAGCAGGCACAAAAGATGCAGAGTCCCAGTGGGAGAGGGAGCATGGCTGATTCATGAAACTAAAAGAAACTCCCCCATCTGCCTGAGGGGAGCGGGGAAGGAGTCAGGTTAATCAAGTGGACATTCTTTGTGATACTTGTATTCATTCATTCAAAAAAAATATTTATTGACTGCCTACCATGTGCCAGGTGTTATGTGAGGCACTGAGGACACGATAGGGATCCAAACAAATGTTCCTGTCCTCACAGAGCCTACATTTTACTGCTTATTATCTACATGGGCTAAATCACACCACGTCCATTTTACTGGAAATTATCTCTCTAGTTTTAAGCAGAACATGAACATTTAAATCTATTTGGCATGCTCCTTCATTAGAATAAAAACAAGAAGGTATTTTCTATCCAAAATTCCAGCTAGGCTTGTGTGTAAGTAACCTATTACATGTACATAGTAAATGCTGATAAAGTAGGTTTTTAAAGTGGGAGCCACTTGTCACTGCTATGATCAAAGACTGGCATTATTTCAGTCGTGAGTCTCATAATCTGAATCCATTTATATGTTGGCAGCATGATTTTGTTGGTGGTGATGGTAACGGTGGTGATAACAAGAGTGAGGAATAATCTGTCAGCTCTTCAGAGAGCGGCAAGACACAACCAGTCCAGAAAACATTCATCCGCTTTAGTCAAACAAAAGAGCACAGTTAGAAGCCTAGTATGTGATCAATTTTGATTAAGCCAACAAGAAGACTGCTACTTAACAGACTGAAGTATGCTTGTTAATTGTCTAGTCCAGCCAGCCATCTCAATCCTGTCACCATATTGTATCACTGAGCTTAACTCTCAGCTCATCTTGAGACATTTCACGAAAGCCAAGTTTACTTTCACAGAGTTAAGTCTCAGACTCAAATAGTGCCCAGATTTGGCCACACAACTAGAAAGGTCAGGATGGTTATAGGATTCATATTCTCATCTCAGAGGTTCCAGGAATCTTATAGTTTGGCATTGTTGATTCTTGGCTGAATTAGGCTCTCTTGAAACTAACATACTGACAGGACAGATGCTTAATAATTCAGATACATCCTGATCTTTGAACTCTAAAAATTCAAAGCATAGCTCATAGCCATCCAAAGAGAAACGACTTCTGGAACTGTGACTTCATTTCTACCAATAACATAAATTCCTACATATTTGCTCTATTCTTATCTGACAATTAACACTGAATACCTGACAGGGCCTTCCTTTTTGCTGTAGGTGGCTGGGTAACTGAGAACAAGGGAAAAAAATAACACTCCAGATAAGTAAAGCTCTCCTTAGCAGTTAGCTTTTGGAAAAGACAAAATTTGGAGATATGCTAACATACAAGTTGAATTCCTTAGTGCCTAGAACAGTGCTTGGAATCCAGGGTGCCCTCAAATATCTGGTGAATGTCTGAGAGAATTGGTGGATTCAACATATAAAAGAAAAATAGTGCTTAGGGAATGTGTGAAAATTGAAGCTAATCTGTAATATGGTCAGTTATCTGGGTATGTATTTCAAATTTTAAAATTCTTTTCATATTTCAACTATAAAGAAAATCATCATCGATAAAAATGAGTAATGGAAGGTGCTGATTCAAACATAGATACCTCTGATTTTTTCTGACAGTGAGAAATAGCCTCTGGGGATAAATGTCTGGAAAATAAATTGTTCACAAAACTATATTTTAAATTAAATTGGTGGTCTGTGCTTTGGTCCAAGCAATACAAAGGATTTGCGTGCTTCAAAGTTGTATAAAATAAAGAGACTCAGGAGTGTGGGCTCAGGAGACAGACAGAATTATGTGTAAATTCTAAGAGGTCAGGGCTAGTGAGGTTTGGTTTATCACTGTCTCTACACCGGTCATCTACAAACCTTTTGATCACACACCTCTACCTGAGTGTACATACTTATTTATGTACAAATTATGTATATGTACATGTCTACTAATATATTTTAATTATATTCTAAATATATTCTAAAATAAACACAAGCATACAAATAAAAAAGGATGAGTAAAATACATATAATTGAAGGCCCAATATGTTCTCCCCACATCTGATTCCTTTGCCCATTCCTGAGACTCATGTATCCCACTTGAGAGACCACTTTTCTAGAGTATGGTCCATCAAAGGTGCTGAATTCATAATAATATTTGTTGAATATTATTAGGAAACCCTTCTTGTTCAGGACTGTCATAGCCACAGTTAGACTTAGACTTAAATGCGTTCAAGTCTAAGTTCTTCTACTGACTGTGTGAACCTGAGCAGGTTCTACTATCCATAATCTGGGCCTTTGTTTTGTCATCCATAAAATAGGATAAGTGAATAATGTAAATAATAATTGCTATGTTGATGATGATGATGATAACAGTGGCAAACATGGTTAATTCCCCAGTTCTTAGATGAAATTAATTAGGCTTCACCCTCATGACACCATTACTTTTGATTGTGGATACCCCTCATACATTCCACTTGATAGGATACATTCTGTAATAGGGTCTGATGTAAGATCTGTTCCAACTGGAAAATTCTGTTGCAGCTTGTGGACATAATTTCCTGCTAATGGACATGGAAAAAAAGCAAAAAAGGGAAGAGGTGGTTACTCCCTTTAAGCACATCTCCAAAAGTGGTACCTTTCAACAACATAGGTTACAAAAAGTGAAGAAAAGGTGCTAGTAGAAAGATGCTATTTCCCCTCCTTCACTCCCTCCTCTTCCTCTATTATAAATGTTAGTATTTCTCAAGGTTTCATCCTCAGCCTCCTTCGCATCTCCCTCCATGCATCCTTCCTAGGGCATCTCATCGCATCTACCCTACCCCTCAGGACTGCAATTACCATCTCTTTGCTCTTCACTCCACAATCTCTATCTCCAATCCAGGTCCCTCTTCCATATCCCAGGCCTACTAATTCTAGATCATCTCCACGGCCCCGCAGGCACATCCAAAACTGAATTTGTGCATGTATGTGCATATGTGCACGTGCACACAAAACAGTTGGCAAAGAATCAGAAAATACTGGCTTCTAGTGCTGGCTGTCACTCACTTTTTGAATGACGTTGGGCAAGTTTAGTTTCCTCACCTGTAAAAATAGAAAATTGGGAAAATGAACTCCAAGGTTCCCTATCTTGATGAATGACAACACCCCAACCATCCAGTTGCCCAAGTCAGAAACCCTAGAGTACTCCCTGACACCTGCCTCTTCCTTACCTTCCATCTCCAGTCCATAACCAAGTTCTATCAACTCTGCATCTACAGCGGCTCTGAGGTCCTCTTTTTCTCTGTTCACAGCATCATTTCCTTAATTTGGGCTCTCGACATTGCTCCCTGGATGAACATCCTCTCGAGATGTCATCCTCTGCCTCTAGTCTCGTACTGGCAACCACCACACTAATCTTCACACTGCAGCCACTGAGCTCTTTCTAAAATGCCAACTGGGTTGGGTCTCTCCCTCACTTAACACGCTTGCATATTCCCCCAGGGGCATACATACAGGATTGTAGCAAATCCCTTTCTGTGGTCCATGAGGTGCCACATGATCCAGCCTACTAGCAACTTTCACAACTCCACGTCTCGTCCCACTCCTGCAAATCTGTGTGCCAAGCATTCCAAACTGCTGCATTTCTCAACTGGGTCCGATCGACTCAGGCCTGTGTGTCTTTGTACTTGTTCCCTCTGCCTGGAATCCCAGACGTTTTCCCACCCCCTCCAATTCACTTGACTACTGACCACTGGCCATCAAAAGTCAGCTCTTACCACATGCTCTGAGAAGGGCTTCCCTGACTGCCGCCAAGGCTAGGTTTGGTAGGTGCCCCCCTCTGTGCTTTCATAATGACTTGTGCCACATCTGTGTCCTTACACTTACTACCTTGTAAGGTAATTAATTATATGTGTGCTGGTTGCTCTCTCCTGGGAGCTAAGAGCTCATTTAGCGTAGAGACTTTGTATGATTCCTCTGGGTTGTGCCTGTTCCTAGAGCAGTTAACCGTTTTCACCTGATTGCATCCTGTTTCTGCTTCTAGTTTCAGCTTCATATCACCTCTTCTGGGTGCCTTTCCTGAGTCCAACCTCCCAAACCCCGACCAATGTGTTAGACGTCCCTCCTCTCTAACACAGAACTTCTCCTTTGCTTTTTAAAAGTTTACTTCTTGGGGCTTCCCTGGTGGCGCAGTGGTTGAGAGTCCGCCTGCCGATGCAGGGACGCGGGTTCGTGCCCCCGTCTGGGAGGATCCCACCTGCCGCGGAGCGGCTGGGCCTGAGAGCCATGGCCGCTGAGCCTGCGTGTCCGGATCCTGTGCTCCGCAACGGGAGAGGCCACAACAGTGAGAGACCATGTACCGCAAAAAAAAAAAAAAAAAAAGTTTACTTCTCTGTCTCCTCCACTAAATGCAGAATCCCTTGAAGGAAGGGACTAGATTTTATTCAACATCATGTTTCCCACAATGTTGTCTATTGTTGTCAAGCACAGAGCCAGGTACAGATTAGTCATTCATTAAATGTTTACTGATTTCACCTTGCATTTGTACATTGCGATTTTGCTTCATTTCTATTTCATTAGAGTTGCATTCCTGTTTTTAAACTGCTCCTGCTTGCATCTTTTCCAAGCGTTACATAGTTTTACAAATTTGGACTGTTTTGTCCTCTAGGTGGGGTTGTTTGGAAAAGAAATGCAAAGTTATATACGCTTTAGAAGAAAGAGGTACAGCATTAATCTGCTAGGGTTGACATAGCAAAATCCCAGGAACAGTGTGGCTTAAACAGGAATTTATTTTCTCAAAGTTCTAGAGGCTAGAAATGCAAGATCAAGGTGCTGTAACAAGTCAGTTTTTGGTAAAGCCTCTTTCCCTGGCTTGTAGATGGCTACTTTCTCGCCGTGTCCTCACATAGTCTTGGGGGAGGGGTGGTAGGAAAGAGCTAGAGAGAGATTTCCTGAGCTCTCTGGTGTCTCTTCCTCTTCTTATAAGGACACCAGTCCTGTCAGATGAGGACCCCACCCTTGTGATGTCATTTAACCTTAATTACCTCCCTAAAGGCCCTATCTCCAAAGTGGGGGCTAGGGCTTCAACATATGAGTTCTGGGGGGGACACACAATTCAGTCCAGAGCAAGTATCGCATCACAAGGTTATCAACATTTTGTGCAGTTCCATGAAACACGATATTTAAATTGTCTTGGAACAAAAGCAGCAGGATTGGTTGTAACACCAACCTATGATCAAACTTCCTGAGTCTCTGTTACCTCCTGTGTCAAAGGAGGGAGTTTCTGCTGCTGGAGCAGTTTGGGGCAGGTGGGCCCGCAGGGCACCCTCGAGCTGGAGAAATGATACATGAGTTCTTTCCCTTTTCCAGCCCTTCATTACCTCAGAAGCCTAGAAGCACTGTGGCCGACCCAGAAGCTCCACTCCTTCTAGGTCAAGTGGACTGCCTTCTTCAAGGGCTTCAGTTTTACTGTTTTCTGGGTACCAGGTTTTCAAAACCTCCTTAAGGGAGCCCTCACCTGGAAACCAGAAATACCAGAAGTCGTGGAGGCAGCCCTATCCAGGGCAACTTTCTGACCCCATCCCTCTGGGGTCATCTGATACATAGGTGGAAAATACAATGCCAACCTAGGGTTAGAACCCTTGGAGCCGCTCACAGGGGCCCCCTGAGTGATTCCGCCCTGGCTAAAGAGGCTCGTGCCCAAGGAGATGTTAGCCCGGCATGTCCCCAGTGTTTTTCACTAAATACTGGTATTAAGTAACACTAGTAGTCAATGTGGGAAATAAATGATTCCGGGGGCAAATGAGTATGTTTAACCCAGAGTTTCTCACAGATACTAGGTTTCTTTACTGTAGGCTTTATGAGAAGCTTCAGCCATCCAAATGTATAATACAAATCTCCAAGAGTAGGGCATGGCCAACAGCCTTTTCCAAACTTACTGATCACAGAATCGTTTTAGTCAGAGAGTCTTGGTCGGCTTAGCGTTCCCGAGGACTCACTCTTAGGAATCCTAACTCTGGGAGGATCATGTAAAAAGCCATTGTGTGAGGTGCACCTTGACCCAAGGACTTCCTTCAGGCCTAGCTCTGCTCTCTCCCTCTCTGCATCAGTTCCCAGTAATGCTAAATCCACTTGTCCAACTATCTTGCCTGGGCCTTTTCCTCTTCACCTGTCTCTTTCTTGGCTGACTTAGAAATCCCATAGGATTCTGCTGCCAGCCTTGTTTCCAGGCTCCATGCTTTCCAGTAAGAATTGGCAGATACACAGACCGGGCCGTCTGGACCAAGAGAACCTGGCTTGTTCTCAGCTCTCCCTGTGGAACTTAGACTCTGTCCTGGTCAGGAAGGGAACAGACTGCTGAAATCATCAGATACCTTTCAAATAGAGGCCTTCCTGACAGCCCGAGGTAGAGTACCCAAGGCAGGCACTATGAGACTCGCGTACAGGCATCTTACAAAACGCTCACCTTCCTGGGTGCGCTGAACAAGAAAGGGGAAGGGGAAATACATTAGCTTTTATCAACTGCTTATTATGTGCCAGGTACCGTAATATGTGCTTTATGTGCATTACCTAATTGAGTTCTTACAAGCACCCTGAGAGATAGGTACAATTATTACATTCATTTTACAGAGGAGGAAACTGAAACTCAGAGAGGTGAGGAAACAGGCCCAAGGAAGCATAGCTTCTGAGGAGTGGCAGAGCCAGGACTCAAGTCTCTGTCTGTTGGCCCCAGAGCCCATGCTTTTCACCACTTCACCCTGATGCTCAGTGAGGCATTAGAGTTTGGAGCAGAGAAAGGTTTATTGCAGGGCTGAGCAAGGAGAACGGGTGGGTAGTGCTCAAAACCCCCAAACTCCCCGATGGTTGGTGGTGAGGTAACAGGGTGGTGTTTTAGGAATCTCAATCATCAGCCTTCTGGTTCCAACCCATCTGGGGCCCACGTGCTTGTGCTCAGCCTGAAGTTACCATCCTCCACCTGGGTGGGGATCTTAGTTCCATAGAAGAACTCAGAGATATGCGTCACATAGTTATGCACCACCCCGCAGGAGGAGCCAGGACCCTGCCCCATGGCTGCACTGTTGTTTCTTCCCTCACTCGTCGAATTATAACTGCTTGAATCTGCCCTTTGGAACTTAGGGAAGGTCTAGGAAGCTGAAGCCTTTTTCCTACAAAGAGGAAATGGGAGACACGGAAAAGCTTTTGCACCTGGGAGGATCCCAGAGGGTGCTGCTCAGTTTCAATGCCTCCTTTTCTTTGACTCTCCTCAATCTTGAGGGGGAGCAGGGGTGGGACAAGAAAGGGAACAACGTTTTGGGTAGAGAGGGTGATCATAAACTTGGCAAAAGAACTTGGTTTTAGGGGGACTTGGTTTCACTTCGTTGTGAATCTACAGGTGGGATGGAGCCCATCTGCCTGGTGTTGGCCAAATCAGAGAGCAGCTTATATGACTATTTGACATAATCACTGCCTGCCCCCTCCCCCAACCCAAGAATCAATTGTTTTATAGTGAAGAGAACTAGGTTTTTTTTTTTTTTGGTTTTGTTTTGTCTTCTGTGGGGTTGTTTTGTTTTGTTTTGGTTTTGATATAGACAACGGTCCAGGCTTCGGTGGGGTCTTCAGAAGGAACCTACAACTTCACTTTCTACCCTCATCATATCTCACTGTATCGCTTACCAGAGCTCCCTGTCTCGTCTCCCCCCTCCCCTGCATTCTACGCGCTGCAGCCCATATTACCTTTATGAGAGCACTTTTAATCATTTCTAGTGTAAAACCCAGTTGCACTTGGGGTAACGTCCAAACTCCTTAAGCTGGCTTTCTAAATGATCGCCGGCCTCTTCAGTTTATGCCTCCAAAACCTCTGCTCGTCGCTCGCTCATCCCTTACCCAGTGGTCATGCTAAACGACTGCACCTTCCGGTGTGTCCCATGTGGGTTCAGGTTGCTCTCTCTACTTTTTTGGCCTGGAATACCTTATCTCCCTCACCAACCGCATCTGCCTTGTGAACAAGTATTCAACTTTCAATGCTCAGGTCAACTGTCACCTTCTCTATGAAGCCTTTTTGGTTCCTGGTCACTGTGAGTCTTACCAGGTCCGGTTGAGCCTCCCAGCCTCGCACTTTTGAAGATGGCCTTCCAGGATGCCTCTCAGCTCTGGACAAGCTCCTCCACAGCAGGGACCCAGGCTTCTTTATTCCTGAGTCTCAAGCACCCAGAACAGGCCTAGCACATAATAATAGGCACTCAGGAAATATTTGGTGAATAAAAAGAAATTTCCCTAGAATAAGGATTTGACATTAATTTTAAATTCAGTCAAGAGAATCTTCAGAGTAAGTGAACAAAACGGACAGTAATTTATTCCTATGGTCATGAAATATAAATCTAGAAAAGTCAAAATATTTAATTTCTCCCTCCCTCCATAAATTGAGAGGAAAATAAAAATTGTTCATGCAGAGAGGATTAGCATGCAACTGAAATCTGCTAGCGCTCCACCAGGGGGTGCTATGAACACAAAGAGAAACCGTTCTTCATTAATTTGTTCTCCCTCAGAGAAACTGCAGAAACCAAACAACTTTTCTATTGTCCCTGCATTGCATACAGTTTTGCAAGAGATGAATAAGTCTTCCATCATGCTTGAAAATCACGTATGCCTGGAACAAGTCTTCCTGCTAATAAGGTGTGCATGTGTGCCTGCCTGCTCGTGTGTGCACATGTGCGCATGCACACACAGACACACACACACCCTCAGCACTTTTAAAAGATCAGGCATCAAGTTTAAAAATGTATGATTTTTGGTATATCTTGAATTTGTTCATTGACAAATTCAGGTGTTAATTACTACGATGTCAGAAGCAGAATCGAGCAGAACAAAGCATGTGCTACGTTGCTTTTTAACCCTGACATAGAATAGACTATTCTAAAAGAAGACCCATCCAAGTATCCGAGATGGGCTATCAGCCAGCTCTTGTTACTAAGAGCACATAGACAGAGCAGTATCCAGCTTGTGTGCACTAGTTCAGTTTTGATTCTTACAAGACTGTAATGGGAGAACACAGACAGCACGATCAATATTTGGGAAGCTGTAGTTTGTATAACCAGTGACTTAGACAAATCAAATCTTGTTTTCAACATCGTGGCTCCAGTTTCTGCCTTTAGCATATCCCTGATGGCCTTGGGTGCTGAGTGATATTTTTAAATTGTATTCATGTTTATCATCCTTTTAGAGTCTGAGCTCTGTGTGTATGTGTGTGCTTTCCATCTGTGTCTCCTGCACATGGCAAAGGTACATTGTACAAAGGTACATTGTAAGGATTCAGTTAGTGTTCATGGATTGCTTGCTTATTGATCAGTTTCCATGAAAATGCTGCCAAAAAACGTCGGGAAGGATAATGATGAGATTACAGGGGATACAAGTAAATGGGCCAGTAGGGACTGAGGGGAAGAGAAGAGGACTCATTTCACTGACCGATCACAGTGTGCCGGGCACCGCCCTAAGCACTTTACGTGAATTTCTCATCTAATTCTTGCAGTAGCCCAATGAAGAAATGATTATCACCCTGACCCCACCGCCTAGCTTTTTGCATAGTTGTGACTGTTACATTAAAATACTCAATTTTAATGAGTATTCCTGGGAGTGGCCAAGGCTTCATCTGTGCCTCTTGTACCTAAGGGCAGTGCAGGTGCTGATTGGGGTTTCAGCTGTGGGCAGGATAAACAATGAACTGTTATTGAAGCTGACTCCTGTGTTCATGGGGGTAGGGGAGAAGTGGATCTCCCTGGCTGCCTCTCTGCCCCTGCTGCACGCAGAGAAATTGACAGGGAGATGCAGCCCTTGGCAGTTGACAGCAGTGAAGCCATTCCTATCTTCTGACTGGGGTGGGGCTGCCTGTGGGAGATTTCCTTTCCTCTCTGGGACTCTGGTATCGTGGGAAATGAGAGACATGGGCAGTTGGTGACGGACTTCCAGCAGCTGGGCTCACTGGAGAATGCTTTGTAGAGGAGGAGGGACTCGTGATTGTGAAAACTCTGGCTCGGGAGAAATCATAAAGGGCATCCAGTTTAACCACCAAGCAAGCTTTTGAAACCTTTGACAAGACTCCAGCCAATTGCCCGCTATGTGACCTTGGGCAAGGAACTTCCCCTCTCTTGGCCTGAGTTTCCTCATCTACAAAAACAAAAAGCACAACAAAGAAAACCTTACGGGTTGTCATGAGAATCCAGTGAGAAAACATGGACTCCTGGAACATACTAGGTACTCAGTACTTTTCAATTTTATTTTTTAGAGCAGTTTTAGATTCACAGCAAAATTGAGGGGAAGCTACAGAGACATCCCATATACCCCTGTCCCCTCCCCCATTATCCACATCCCCTACCACAGTGGTACATTTGTCACAGTTGATGAACCTAGAGTGATGTCGCAATCACCCAAAGTCCATAGTTTACCTTAGGGTTCACTCTTGGTGTTATACATTCAGTGGGTTTGGACAAATGTATAATGACATGTATCCATCATGGTATCATACAGAGTGTTTTCACTGCCCTAAAAATCCTCTGTGCTCTGCCCATTCATCCCTTCCTCCCCCCAGTCCCTGGCAAACACTTTACTGTCATCATATTTTGCCTTTCTCAGAATGTCATAGAGTTGGAATCACACAGTATGTGGCCTTTTCTGATTGGCTGCTTTCACTTAGTCATATGCATTGAAGGTTCCTCCATGTCTCTTTGTGGCTGGAAAGCTCATTTCTTTTTAGTGTTGAATAATATTTCATTGTCTGGGTGCACCAGTTTATTTATCCACTCACCTACTGAAGGACATCCTGGTTGCTTCCAACTTTTGGGCGATGATGAATAAAGCCACTATAAACATCTGCGTGCAGGTTTTTTTGTACGCATAAAATTTCAAGGCATTGGTACTTTTTAATGAAAAATGTATCTGTCCTTACTCCCATAAATTCCTCTCTCCCATAACTTCTTCCCAACATGAGGGATCAGTGCAGCCAAGATGCCCAGTTTGCAGCAAAATGCTCTTATTAATTAGCCAAGAGGCTGTGATGGCACAGCATGTAAACAGTGTACTACAAATCTGTTTACATCGGCTTCTGCAGACATTTTAAAACAATTAAACTGTCAAGGGGGCCTGGAGACAGAGCCTTGCATCTTAATGGGAAATGATTAAATATCAGGCATTATTGCTTTTGATGTGTCTGGGCTGTAAGAGGAGGGCAGAGTATTGATTGGGGCCTCCAGGAAGGCAGGATGCTAACTCGGGCTGCTGGACCACAATGCAATGAAAGCTTGGAGATCTGTGACTTCTTGGGCTGGGATGAAAGGCCACTCGCCAGAGAGTTAACTAGATTTGTCAACTTCTGTTTAGTTTGGACTCTGCCAGTAGGGGCAGACGATAGATTGTGACTTTGGAGGGGTGCTCTTGGTCAAGGGGCAGAAAGAGAGAGTTAGTTGCGGATAGCATCTCTTAGAAGAGGGTGAGTGACACAGCACTGAGCGTTGACCTCAGTGTCAATTCTACCTGCATGAAATCCTTGTAAAGGAAGTGAAGGCACCCATGCAACCCCTGCCTAAGTCAACTAATGCAAAACTGCGCTCTACAGCCTGTGAATCTGTTTATCACAATGATGACAGCCGCGTAGGCTCAGACTCCTAGTGCATTCACCATTTAGGTTACCCCCTTCTCTGTTGATTTCATTTGTTCACAGGTGCTTGTCAGGTCACATGGGGCCCTTGCCCTCGAGCCACTCACAGGCTGGTAAATATAAACAGCTGAACGCAGTCAAGTTGAATAGTTCAGTGACAGACGTTTGCGTTGGGTACAGTGAAGGGACCAAGGAGGCCATGGTCAACTGAGAAATGTGGAGAGGCTGGAAGACAAGTCTTCCCAGTAGATGTCCTACTGGAAAGATCAGTAGGCAGACAAAGGGCAAAGGGCACCCCACGCTGGGGGAAGATCTTGAACAGACCCGCCGAGGTGTGAAAGAGCCTGGTACATTCCGAGAACTCAATCAGTCTGGCTTGTGAGGTTGGGAGTGGTACCGTGAACCAATGGGCTGGCTCAGCCCAAACCCATCCCCGCCTTGCTACTTTTGAAAGGGTGGGAGGACCTTAGCCCTAAGGTTTAGAAACTGAAATCAACTAAGAAGTGATGAAAACGTTGAAGTCCATCCCCATCTAAGGCTAGATAGAACAGGTGAGCGCCTAGTAGGGGGCTCCTCCTGCAGTGGAGTTCCAGCAGCTGGACAGCAGCACCTAGGCCCTGAGTGGCTGGCAACTAGTTGGGGGAAAGGAGAGAAAGAAGAGCAGAAATAAATTTCACCTGCCTTGCAATTTGGCTCCATGTCAGCCCCACTTTGTTTATTTCTGTGCTGTCTAGACAGGCAAAGATTGCGTTGCTCTCATCCCAGGGGAACCTCCTTCTCCGGTGCACTGACCAGTGCAGCCCCTGCCCGGCCAGAAGAAGCTATGGCACAGCTACAAGAAAGACTGAGTCTCTTGATTAGACCCTATGAGACCACTCAGATTGAGATGACTTAATTTCACCCCTGGAGAAATGCCTTTTAAAAAGAGCTCTGCCATTGGCCAAGAGAGACTGCCTTCGTATTAGGGTTTTCTATTTTTGTTTGAAGGAAGCTGGCATCTCTCCTGTGTAAGGAGTTCACTGAAGCCTAAATTCTCCCATTAGCCATTTTGGGTTGCAAACAGGGATCCAAGCATATGCAACTGTGTGTCTGGTGGCCGGAGCACTAGCTCAGCTTCCCAGCCCCAGGGCCATGGGAAAGACCCCATGGCCACACTCTGCCCCTCTTAGCATGACTGACTAATGGCTGGCAGGGGTCAGGACTGGCTACTTAATTTGAAGGGCCCAATGCAAAATGAAAATGTTAAAAATGTTTGCTCTCTGTTCCAAAATTGTTAAGAATTAAAAAAAAGAAAGAAAAAAAATGGGGACAGCAAAGCTTACGAAACCGGGACACACTTCCCTGCTGAGGAATAACTCCTTGGCCCCTGTGGGTTCTGAGGGCTCCTGGTGCTCAGGCCCCTGGGCTGTGGGCGGCAGAAGGGGGCGGGGGAGGATGCTTGATTTCAGGGCAGAACAAATTTTCTCCATCCTCTGCCTACTGCTGAAATCCCGTCCTTACAGCTAAACCAATTTCGCTTGAGGCTGGATCCCTTTGGGAGGGGCTCCCGTCTGCAGCTGTTGTCTCATATACTCTTGTGTTGGATGGAAAAGTGGAGGGAGAGAGCACAAGGCAATCTTGATTATGCAGAGACGTTTAAGGGAAAAAAAATTATGTAAGTTTATGGAATGCTTTTGGGTATACATAATCTTCCTTTCCATATAGCACTGAGTATGGGTGATGGGCTCAATAAATATAGCTTCTTGTGGGTGTCAGTAATCCTTCAATATTCATTGATAGTGACGATATTGAGACCTTGAGACAGATTTCCTTTCTTTCTGACTCAAGGGAAATTTTCCCAGAGCCACACAGAAGGAGAATCCAATCTGTTCAATAGGAAAGACTCATTTGCTCCCGGAATAACTAAATTTCTATTTCCATTTCCATTTGAATTTTTAACCAAAATAGTGGATCTTCCATAAGGCAGAAATAAAAAGAGTGACAATTTGGTTTGGGGTTTCACTTTTCCTTAAAATTTTGATTCCTATATTAACACTGTTGAGTGCTTCAGTAACGTGTATGGCATAATGCTAAAATGTTTCTTGCTTTTTGTTATAATTAGCTGAAAGCCTCATCATAAGCTGCTAGTAGATTCTCTGAATTTTTAACAAAGGACTTCGATATGAAAATGCATTTCTTGGCAAGAAACTCAAAATTCAGGTAAAATTTCAACATTTGACAAGTAATTGCTACAGAAGATTGAACAACTGTAATTCTTATAAATGTTGGTTCTGCTTGTAGCATGTTCAATTCATCAGTAATTCGATTTCAAAATAAAAGACACATTCTCTACATCCCAAAAGCTACTGGGGAGCCTTTCAGACGACAAGATTTCTGACCGTGGGAGAGGCATCTACCAAAGAAGGCAGCTAGTTCCAAAAACTCCTCTAATGTGGTGAGATCCTGTTACAGACCATTTTTCGTAATTCTAGAAGGCAAAATAAAATGTTTGCTTGGAAATAATAAGTTTAAGCAAATAGTATGGGCAAAGCTTATATCTGAGACCAAGCAATGGTCTGATTATTGCCAGAACAATACTGCTGCATGATGAATCATTAATGATCTGTGAGAGTCATAATGGTCTGTCACTAATGCCCATTAATGATCTCTCTATACCGCGAGTATGGGCTTGATGTTTCTGGCCAGTACCTTGGAGAATACGTTAGATATGCCTTAAACTTTCTCCGATCTCCTTTCTCTGTGTCTGCTCCAAATGTAGACAGCAACTGTCTGGCTAGGACCAGCTTATAAAGAAGCATGGCTTTGTTAAGGAAGTCGTATTCAGGTAAGATTTATTTAAGCAATGTTTTTGAAGGGCAGAGATTTGAGAGCTTATCCTGGACATTAACGCCTTTGTGGAAATTAACAAAATTATGCTGGAGATCTTTCTGTTGAGATCTTTTCTTGCCTGGTGGACAGGGGCTCTTGAGTTTCCCCGTACTCCATGATGTGTGGCTGTTGAACATAGACTCTTTGAAAAATGCTCCCTTTGTTTTGTTTTGGTTTTTGCCTAAGGAATTTTGGATATTAATTGTTATAGAAGAGTGAATGTTTGTCTCTTTAAAGCCCTGTTTGTATTTAGAAAACTATGACACAAGCTGCTTCAAGAGAGATTTCCTACCTCCAGATTTGCCTTTACTCTGGGCAGACAGCACAAAACATTCATTTGAATTTCTAAAGGAAGAAAAGGGAATAAATAATGATAATCGGCTTGGAATGTATGTTGCTTTTAGCTTAGGAAAGGAAGGAAAGAGAAGGCAACATAGAGCTAAGGGGAGGTGGACACAATCACATATTAATTCTGAGAACCTTATTAGGCGTATCTTCAGGGAAATCACAGAAGATAGGCACTCCATATCTAAGCGAAACTAGGAGACGATCTGTTCCTCCATGGCGGCCAGGGAGATGCGGCAGATAGCTAATGGAACCAACGCCCAAGAGCCTCCGGCTCACGGAGGAAAACAAGATGAGACAAGGTTGCCCAAGCAGCCACTTTCCAGCCTCTGAAAATAGCAGGACAGGGATTCTTGGGGAGGGCGTCACTCACTCCGCTGGCTACTTTGTGATGAGAAATGTTAACACGTAACTAAATGGAAAATGACATCTTTTGTTTGGAAACTTTTTGCCAGGCTTCCTATTATTTGAATGAAGTAGCGTCGTCAAGCAAACGCTTCTATTGCCACCCTTTGCACTTTCTTGATCATTGAACTCGAGAGGACCCTGGAGAATGCTCACACCTCTAAATGTTTTATTTTGCTAGGACACTTCATCCAGATGCATGATTACTCTTTGCAATTTTTGTTTCTTCAAAATCCTTCCCCCCTGTTCAAAAACTGCTGAGTAGCATGTGTTTATTCATGGAATTAACTGGGATTGATAGATTTTCCCTTCTGAGAACTTCACAAGATCTCCTGAACTACTCGAAGTGGTCCCGGAGCATCCCCAGATGAAGGTTACGCTTGATCTGTCACGTTGCACGGGCACTGCTTAGTTGGTTATTGTCAATTGATCTCCTCATGAAAAGGAGAAAAAAGCTTCTTTGAACGGTTAGGGCATCACGGGCAATATTAGTGATGGAAATCATTAGAGACTTTCTGAGGTCGGTTCAGCATTTCATTTTCTGATTATTTTCACAACTCATGCCTGTAATAAACCCACCAAAGTTTCCATCACTCAGGTGGGAAACGGCTTATAATCATCCTTAAGGGGACTACGGACTCCACGTCCCTTACAGTACACGTGGCAGAAACATTTAAACTCGTCCCTTTGCTTGTAAAGTATTTGAGTGGAATGCATACATTAATTCTTTGCTGAGTAAGGTCTGTGCCATAAGTAATTCTCAGCAAACAATTACTGCACTGACAAGTGCGTAGATTCATTGGAAGCGATCAGATTCCCATCTTAGCTGTTTGGTTAGATTCAAGTACAAACCAACTTTATGCTTACAAAAGACTTCTAGATTGATTGATGAAGCGTTATAAATAGACGTGTCTGTTTTAAATAGATGTATGTCCATGGCAAACCAAGGCCCTTTGCAGAAATGAGTGCAAACTCAGGGACAGCTTGGCAGCAACTGAGGATGCTGCAGTGTCTCTTTGAAAGGAAACTTAAAAGTACCTGATGCGATATAGGGTAAGCTGTGGGTCCATGGTAACACAGTGCATATGAGACCAGGAGAAAGGATTATGCAACCAAAGAATGATGAGTCCCAAGAAAGGTCAGGTAGTTTAACTCTTTGCCTTTAGACAGGAAAACACTTCACCTCTCTTACACAGGTGAGACTGTCTCAGCCACCACACACACAAGCTCTTTAAAGAATTCACTTCAAGGGCTCTCGGGGCAAGAACATTCACCCTAAATCCGCCCTCCTCTACTTAAGTCTGGTGGCTCTCATTTGGTCCGCAGGGAAACCAGAGAACAGACAGTAGCTGTGCTCTGTGTAACCCTTCCCCATGATCATGCTTGTTGAAGTTAAGGATTCTAAGCCTCTTTAGCCTATTAAAAGTCTTGTGTCTCACCAGTCCTGTTGTAGCTCACCCATTTATTTCTCTAAGTGTTTATATCCTCACTGTGCTGCTTTCTGCTTGTCCCCGTGACTACTTTTTCAGCTTTTTAAGGCCCCTTCGTGTTCTTTTCTTTTTCTAGCTGGTTGTGGGCCTTCTCTTCATGGCTATGCCTACCTCTGCCTGATAGTCCACATAGCATGTTGACTGAGAATTTCCAAAATTTAGAACATACGAAGACAGATTTCCCCTTCTTTGGGAACTACAGGAAACAGTATATTTGTTTCATTTTCTTATCAATAGGCACTTAGGAAATGATGTATGTATTAATTGTTTTTTATCAGTGATCGCTTAGTCTATTTTTCAGGGGATGCAGATGTGTATTTTCAGCTGTTCCATAGATCATTCATTTCAAACATTGAGGCCACTGTTACCTGGGCAGTGCTTCAAAGTGCCTTTCTTATAATACATAGCTCTGACTGCCTGGCCCTGGACCTGGGGCTTAGCAGATACTCAGTGTTTGTTGAGTGAATGAATATCTCGACAATGGCTGCATAGAGAACCCTCAAAAATATTTCAATCTATTTGCTTTGGACAGATGATTAAACAATCTAAGCTGATCTTATAAAATGGACCAGAAAGACTATTTTCAAATCGTGTCTTTAGAATGTATAGTGGAAGTGTGTATTTGCCCTTGCCATTTGCTTTAGAAACCAGAGGCTTGGAGTTGGGAATACTATTGGAAGTGAAGAGATCTTGGGTGGTGGGACAGTTCATCCTTCTTGAGAAGGAAGGAGAGTATCTACAGGAAGCAAGTGCCTTTTGGGTAGAAAAAGTTCTGTAAGTTCCCCTGGGGATACCAGTACTGTGGGAGAAAGATGAATATGCCATAACATTTCTTGTAATTCCAGCAGTGCCAGTGGGCATGGCCTATAAGTTTAAGTGTATCTCAGTCTACAGAACAAGTGTGTCTTGCTTTATATAATTAAATTGTTTCCAGAAAATTATATGTAAATCAAGTACCATTTGAAATCCACACGGGGTGTGTAGTAAGAAAGGATCCTTGTGAATGTTTTTGTAAAGTTAAGACTTCTTTTATAATACATGTAATTTAAAGGATTACTTTTTAATCTATCCATTGGGAAGTCTGAATATTGTATACCAGAATGAAAACATATCTACATTCTGTTGGGAAGGAATTCTTTGACCAGGACTTGCTAAAGTATGTTTTAATAGTGCCTCATTTGTGAGAATGTTAAAAATGGTTGCATTTGAATCTGCTTACTTTGTTTTGCAATTTTCTGAGTAATTTATTAGCATTTCTTAGGATTTAGCAGCTATCTGATATGACATGCTACTACTGCCTTCTAATATAGAATTTTAAAAAAACTTTCCTCAAAGGGAGTTATAAATAACAGGTATGGTCATTTACATATTTAAAGAGGGTATGTGCATGTCTCCTGGACCCAAAACTCCACTCTGTTAGCTATGCCAATTTCCCATGTCTGGTTCAACATGTAGCTGCAATGTCCAAATAGTAACCCTTTCCCAACATACTCCATGCTTTACTCTGTTCTTAGAGGACTAAGACTGCTGATTCAGGAGCCTTTCCTTGCATGACATGATGGGTGTTATTTAGGCATATACTAGGCCTCCAGAGGAGTCAGAATTGGGGATATTTACCGGGACTGTTTCTTTGGTTGGTTATCTGCAAGCATCTCCGGCATTCTTTGTACTATTCATTGTTCTACTAGGCCTTAACTGCATACTTGAATAAGAAGATACTTTTCCAGCTCTAACACTAGCTAGTGTAAGGGAACATGATGAGGGCTTCAAATGCCACATTCATCATGTTCCTTCTCTCTAGAAGAACCTTCACTGGCTTCATTCTGTACGCCAACAAGTCGTGGGCAGGGGGTGGTTGACTTTATTCTGTAAGCAAAGCTCACAACAGGCTGGCTCAACATAGCTTTACAGTCCTATCTCCATCCTTCCCTAAAAGAACTGCTTCAACCAATCCCATCGCCTCCATTACACCGAGAGGAATTTGTCCAATTCATTAACGTGCTCTCTATGCAGCATCCTCTCTGTGATGTGCTACACACCGAGGAAGGTGCCAAGATGAAAGAGCCATAGGGCCTGGCTTCCAGGAAGGCATAGTCTGGTTGCCCAGCACTGTGACAAGTGCTGTAATGGAAATACAAAAAGCCACAGGGGATCAAGACTAGGATAGCAGCCTTCTGCTGGCTGGATTTGGGACGGCCTCATTCAGAAGGTGTAATTTAACCAGGGACTTAAATGTATGTTAGACTTTGGTTCATGTCCTCTGAGATGCCCTTCCAAAGCCCTCCCCTAGACAAATAAGATTTTTTCACCCCTAGAGCTCTCATAGGACTTACTGACTACACCAATCATGTGACACTCATTCTAAACTCCTTCATTTGTTTTGAACCTTGTGTTCATTTCCCCACTGGATTATAAATTCCTTGGAGGCAAGGCTCACATTGAACCCTACTTTTTTTTTTTTTGCGGTACGCGGGCCTCTCACTGTCGTGGCCTCTCCCGTTGCGGAGCACAGGCTCCGGACGCGCAGGCTCAGCGGCCACGGCTCACGGGCCCAGCTGCTCCGCGGCATGTGGGATCTTCCCTGACCGGGGCACGAACCCGTGTCCCCTGCATCGGCAGGCAGACTCTCAACCACTGCGCCACCAGGGAAGCCCTGAACCCTTCTTTTTTTTATCCATCAGGACTAATCACAATAGTAACATAAAATGCCATTTATGTGAAATAAACATAAATAAACATAATAAACCCACAAACTTTATAAACCCACAAACTTTATAAACCCACAAACTTTATAAACATAAACCCAAATAAACATAAACCCAAAACATAAACCCAAAAATATAAACCCAAACACATAAACCAAAAACATAAACCCAAATAAACCCAAAAAACATAAACCCAAAATAAACCTAAATAAACATAAACCCAAATAAACCCAAAAAACATAAACCCAAATAAACATAAACCCATAAACATAAACCCAAATAAACATAAACCCACAAACTTTTGTTTGGGTCCTGAGAATTTTTGTTTGGGTCCTGAGAATTCCTTGACTTCTTAGTTAACCACTGCTACATAGTAGAATACCAAGATAGAGCACAGCTAGTCAAGTTCACTATTGCCGAGCCAGCCTGGACTGCACACAAGCTGTGATGCTTCCTTTTGGCCCCTTTCATTCACTCAACAGATATACACTGAGAACCTACTATGTTACAGGTGCTCTGCCAGCTTCTGGATGTACAGTACAAACCATGGAATATATAGTCTAGAAGCAGCTCAAAAAGGCTCTAGAAGAAGCCTTTCTGGTCCCTTTCCCAGAAATCACATCATGATCCTGCTCTATAGACCTTAACACTCCAAAAACAACCAATCAGACCCTTATTTTTTCCTGTCCATATTATTTCATTCTCTAAATATGTGATCCACTTGATCCTTGTTCTTGGTCAGCAGTTTCTTTCTTCCTCATTAAGAAAAAGAAGTTAAAGTAACCCTAGTGGTTTGACTGTGTGACCAAGAGAAAACAGCTACCATTTGTTAAGTATCAACTATGGGCCAGTCCCCAGCTTAAATACTGTACACTGATAACTCTAATTCTTACAACCATCCTGCAAGGGAGGTGAATAATTTCTTCATTTTACTGCTGGGGGAACTGAGGCTCAGAGAGATTAAATAATGAGACTGAGCTCTCCAGTTCATGAACATTGGAGCCAGTCTTTAAAATAGGTCCATGTAATGCCATACTATCCCAGGTATAATCGATTTTGAACAAATACTGGTTTGTTGATTGGCTGATGGTTACTATTCTGATTGCAAGATCTTTATATATTTAAAATGCCAATGTCAGAAGTTGGTAGTCAGGTTGCTATCAATCCCAAGCCCATGTCTTTTTGTTCCAATAGCAATTCTATGACTGCTTTATGCATAATAGAAGCAAAATTATTGTTTTGATACAATATAACTCCATTTCCTTAAACATTTTTTACATGAATACATATTGACAATTCATCTCAATAACAGGAAAATTTAGATTCTCAGTTAATGTTATAGTTTCTGTCAGATGCTCAAAGTTTCAAGCATCCAACTAAAAATTACAATGTCAACTCTTCTCAATAAAATAAAATAATCTGATTTTATAGACATATGAAAGCTGACTCATAACAGTCATCACTCGTGAAAATATCCAAAATCACATTTCAAGCCTTAGCTTCAGTGTTGTCTAACTACACTATTTCCCTATAGTAAAATTCCGTATTTTGGGCTGAAAATTTTGTAACCCAGCTATTCCCCAACTTCAGTGTGTGCCATCAGTATCCTCTGTGAAACTGGTTAAAATTGGCGATTCCCGGCTGATTTGGTTGGAACCCAAGAATCTATTGATACATTCTAACAAGGACTCCATATCATATCTCGCTTAGAGAAATCCTCCTGGAACTATTCTTCTCCACTCATTACTCTTTTCCCAGTCTTCAGCCTCCTTCCCTTACCATCCTCCCACATCCACACATAAGAAGTTGAGTGTATATTACTTTTTAAAGTTTTTTGTTTTGTTTTGTTTTTTGATATTTAGATATAATTTACATCCCATTAAGTGCTCAGATCTTAAGTAGACAGTTTGATCAGTTTTGAAAAATACATTCACTCATGTAATCTATATTCAAGGTAGAGAACATTTCCATCACCCCAGAAAGTTCCTTTATGCCCCTTCCTAGTCAACACCCCTCTGCTGCCAGAAGCAATCCCTGAACTTATGTCTATCATCATAGGTTGTTTTTGCTACTTTAGAACTGCATATAAATGGAAACATGGTAGTAGGTGGGGTTTTTTTGTGTCTGGCTCCTTTCACCCAGAATAAGGTTTTTGAAATTCACCCAGGTGTCTGTGTGTATCAGTAAGTCATGACACTTTCTTGCTGAGAAGTATTCCATTGAAGGAATATGCCAGTTTGTTTACCTACTCTGTCACTGAGGGACGTCTAGACCGCTGCCAGATTTTGGCTACGATGACTAAAGCTTCTATAAACAATTTTTACAAATCTTTTCGTGGACATATATTTGAATTTCTTTGGACAAACACCTAGCAGTGAAACTGTTGGGTATTAAGGTTGATGTAAGCTTAACTTTTTTTTTATTTTTTTGCCCGTGCAGCCAGCGTGCGGGATCATAGTTCCCCAACCAGGGATTGAACCCGAGCCCTCATCAGTGAAAGCACAGAGTCCTAACCAGTAGACCGCCAGGGAATTCCCTAACTTTTAAGCTACTGCTAAACAGTTTCCCATCATTTTATACTCCCAAGAATGAAAATTCTGATTGTTCCACATAATCACCAACATTTGGGGTTGACACTTACCTCCATTCTTCCTATTGTTGTGTGCATAATGTGGTATTACATTTGTTTTAATTTGCATCTGCCTGATGACGAAGGATGTTGAATACTGTTTCATGTGCTTGGTGGCTCTTTGTATATCTTCTTCACTGAAGTATCTGTTCAAGGGTTTAGCCTATTTTTCAGTGGGTTTTCTGTCATATTATTGAGTTGTCCACAAGAGCCTCTTATTATCCTTTTAATGTCTGTAGCATCTCTAGCGATGTCCTCATTTCCATTTATTATATTCATAGTTTGTTTTTTTCTTTTTCTTGATCTGTATTGCTAGTGGTTTAAATTTTTATTAATGTTTTCAAAGAATCAACTTTTGGCTTTGGTGATTATCTGTTTTCTGTGTCACTGATAGCTTCATTTTTATTATGTCCTTCCTCCTTATTCATTTGGGATTTAGTTCTTCTTTTTCTGGCTTCTTAAGGTGGAAATATAACTCATTTATTTTACAACTTTCTTGTTTTTGAGTAAAGGCATTTAAAGCAGCTATACGTTTCCCTACAAGGGCTGCTTTAGACTCATTTCATTTTTTGATATATTGTATTTAATTATCATTCAGTTCAAAGTATTTTCTAACTTCCTTTTTAGATTTTTCTTTTACCCATGGCTTATTTAAATATGTGATATTTGTTTTCCAAATTTGGGGGGAGGGACTAGTATACTTTCTTGATGTTGATTTTAAACTTAATATTGTTGTAATCAGACAACATATTCTGTTTGATTTTAATCTTTAGACATTTATTTAAAGTATTTAGAGGGCCGAGCTCATAGTCTACTTGGTGGCCTTGAGAAGAATGTGCTTCCTGCTATTGGTTAGTGCAGTGTTCTACAAATTTATATCAGGTCAAATTGACCGATAGTGTTGTTGAATTCTATACTCTGAATTTTTGGTCTACATATTCTATCAATCAATGCCTTGGGAAAAAAAATGCCTTGGAGATGAGTATTGAAACCTCAAACCATGATCATGAACTTATCTGTATTTTCTTTTATTGCTATCAATTTTTGCTTCATATATGTAATACCTTTGTTAGGTGCAAGCACATATAGGAATTTATATTCTTGATAAATTGACCATTGTATAATTATTAAATTTCCTTCTTTATCTCTGGTGGTATTCATTTCCAAGAAGCCTACCTACCATACCATCAATGTTAGGCTCAGTGTTTGCAAAATACGTATTTTCCATCCTTTGACATTCATCCTCTTTGTGTCTTTATGTTTAAAGTGTGTTTTGTAAGTAGCATGTAACTGAGTCATTTCTTTTCTTCCAGTCCCCAAATTCTGCCTTTTATTTAGGGTTTTTAGACCATTTATATCATAATTATTAATATGTTTGGATTTAAATCTTCCATTTGGGTGCTTGATTTCTGTTTGTCCAATCTCTCTGCATCCCCCTGTTCCTTTTTTCCAGCCTTTTTGAAGTGAATCAGATATTTTTATATTACATTCTTTGTATTATTTTTAGCAGTTTCACAAGATTATGATATGCATCTTTATCTCTGCTACTTTCAATGTATATTCTATTACGTCACATAGAATGTAAGAAATTTGCAGAATTATTCTTCCAATTATCCCACTCACTGCCTTTATGATCATTTTCTCATATGTTTTATTCTATATGTGCTATAACCCCTCCTTGTTATGTTATTATTATTTTACTATAAACAGTCAATAGCCTTTGATGTGATTTCTACACACACACACATAAACATGTACATACTATTTTTTAAAATAATGATTCTTTTTATTTACCAATATATTTACACCTTCTGTCATTTTTCATTTCTTCCTACAGAATTAGATTTCTAGGTGGTATAATTTTACTTCAGTATAAAGAGCTTATTTTGAGTATTCCTTATAGTGTATTTCTGCCACATAAAAATTATTTCAGCTTCTTTTCTCCTGAAAATTTCTTTATTTCACCTTCATCTTTGAAAAATATTTTTTGCTGGATATGTAATTCAGGTTTGACAGGCTTTATTTTTCTTTCAACGAGAGGCTGAGATGGTATTCCACTGTATTCTGTCTCCTCATTTCTGATGAGACGTTATATGTTATTCTTATCATTGTTGCCCTGTATGTAGTATTTCTGTTTTTTCTGGGTGCTTTCAAGATTGTCTCTTTATCTTAGTGTGTGTAGTAGTTTGACTCTGATATGCCTAGCTGGTTTTTGTTGTATTAATCCTGATTAGTATTCTCTGAGCTTCTTGGAGAGTCAAGATGTTGTCTTTCCATAAATTTTGAAAAATTGTTGGCAGTTATCCCCTCATATATTCCTTCTGCTCATTTCTCTCTTTCTTCTCCTCCAGGGACTCTCATTACTCGTATGTCAGATGGTTTGCTGTTGTGCCACAGATATCAGATGCTCTGTTCCTTTTTTTTTTTTACTGTTTTATTTCTTTCTGTTTCTTTTTAGATACTTCATATTCACATGCATCCAAGTCACAAATTTCATTCTCTGCTATAGCCAGTCAACTGATAACGCCTTAAAACAAATTCATCATCTCTGAGAGTCTACATTTTATTTCCAGCTTTTCCATCTTTCTCTATTCATAGTTTCCATCTCAGTGCTGAAATTATATCTCCATTCATGCATGTTACCTACCTTTTCCACTAGATCTTTTAAAATATTTATCATAGTTACTTTAAAGTCCCTGTTTGATAATTCCTTCATCTAGGCCATCTCTGGGATTGGTTCTATAGTCTTTATTTCTTGAGAAAGTTTCCTTTTTTGTAAGTCTTTTGTTTTGTTTGTTTATGTAATTTCTATTTGAATACAAGTTACTATATGTGAAAGAACAGAAACTGAGGTAAATTATATCCATGTCCAAAACTGGGAATACCTTTCTTCTATTAGGCCATTAGTATTTGGTTTGGGGTCAGTCCACTGTGAGATTGATCTGGAGCTGAATTTTGTTGTTGCTTTAGTTCTATTCAGTTCACAATAGGCTTCACCGTACTTAAGAGCAGGATTACAGCTTTCTCTTTAGCAGGGCTTTCAATCTGTGTACCTGGATCCTTTGTTTCTGTTCTCCTTCCTTAACCCCGGGCTTTAGCAGGCTCTAAACCGGAACCCTGACAGATGGGGGTGTTCTCTCTTTATTCTCTTGCCCAACACAGCAGTAGAGGGCCACTGGCTGGTACTCAGTGTACTCCAGGTCCTTAGTGCCTGTGGGGTTTCTCTGGGTTATTATTCCCACCCTCCCCACGCTATGCACCTAGGATCGAGGAGCAGGCGATGCCTCCCTCGGCTTTCCTGCCCCTCCTCCAGTGGCAGATGACCACTGCCTCCTACTCATTGTAAAGCCTAAAGTATGAGAAGAGTTCTAATTCCTACTTTCTGACTTTTGTTTACCATGATATCTTAGATCTGTGCTTGAGTACCATTATTGCAGAAGTAATAGCACCCAACATAATGTTTGTAGAATATCCACCAACCACATAATATTCCAAAATTCTGTGCATGCTTGACTATGCGATAATTATGCATATGGCCTGGTTAAACCTGTTCTCCAATTTGGAGGTCAGAGTTTGTTCATGGTAAATTTTCCACGAGTGCTCTTTGTAGGGTCAAGGGGCTATGGCTCATTGGCAACGAGAGAAGGGAAAAATGTTATCTCTTTTCTACCCATATTTAAATGCTAGATAAGAGAGTGACTTCCCTCTGAAACTTTGCATATCCTGGAGTTATAATCCACAGAGCCAAAACAGGAAAGCTACAAAAATTGTATCAGCTTAGAGTATAAGCAAATAAGCTATTGCATGATAAATTATGATTCATAAAATGCTTTTATTTAATATAAATGTGTTCATATTTTACTGCTTATAAGGCTCCTCAACAGTATGGATTCACACATTTTTCTTCAGTTTTTGCTAACTGCAGCTTTGGAAAAGATAATATAATATTAAAATACTGGGTGAGTGAAAGTCACTCACTGTTCTATTTAAAATATAAGTTTTTCAGTCTGTCTTCTTTTTCATATTGAGTGTTATGACCTTCTTGAACTTGGGAGACTTTTTTTACACAAGATTGAAATAAGGAGTTATATAAAAGTAATGTCCAGTGGGAAAAGCATAAACACTGCAGAGCTGATACATTTTTCCAGCCCTTTGTTGTTCACTGTAATGCCTTTTGGAGCATTCTTTGTAGGCCATGGTTCCAAGCATCTAAGGACAAGGAATATTAATCATTGGCTCTGTCTCACATTTTACTAGATATGTTTTCCTAGTAGATCACAAAAATGTGTTGGCTTCTTTGATAGCCTGTGTACTTCCAGAGTACATCTAGAAGAACAGTTCTCCCATAGAATTAAATCAGGTGAATTTGTTCCACGGTGATTTCTTCCAGGCATCTCATTGTATTTCATCATGTAAAAAGTGATGTGATTATGGGCTTTAGTCAGAATGTTATTTTGTTCCCTTAAGATTCATTCTCGGGAAGGTTGAGCAAATTTGAATTTCATATGAAAGCTTTCTTTATGTGCTTCAGCAACTCTTTCCCTTTATAGAAGAGAAAATCTTCTTGTTGGAGAGATCTACAGATCTCCTCAGTGCCTGTGGGACCTGGGCCAGCAGCAGGGGGCCTTCACCCAAGGCTACTGCTTCCTGATCCTCAATAATGGACCCGCTATGCAGATTTCCCAGAGAGAACATTGGTGTTGCAGTTATCCAACCCCTCCAGAAATTTGTCACTGAGCAAAATTTGCCTTCATCTCCCACTAGAAAGACTCTGAGTTTAAGAAAAGAAAAAAAAAACTAAGCTAAAAAACAGGAATCTCATTCTTGCTAAGAGACAATGCAGTAGAGTGGGCAGAACACAGGTTAAAGAGACAGCCTCTAGCCTTCCGTCGCTCTGTGATGTTGGGCAAGTTACTTAGTCTTTCTGAGCATCACTTTCCATGTCTGTTAAAAACTGAGGTAAGCACAATACCTTCCTTGCAGGGTTGCCATAAGGATTAGAGATAAGGTTTGTAATGAGTGTAGCACTCAGTAGGCACTTAATATATATGAGCTATTATTATGGCAGCAAAGCATAGGGTTAAAAGCAGGGACTCTGGAACCAGACTGTTAGGGTGCAAATCCTGCCTCTGACATATACTAGCTGCCACTTAGGCAAGTTGCTTTACCTCCTCATACCTCAGTTTTATCATCCCCCAAATTAGGGAGAATAATAGTACCCACCTCTTCAGTAGGATAAAATTAATTAATACATGCAATGGACCAGTGTCTGGCCCATACAGTAGGTACAATGTAAGTATTTGCTATTATTCTCTTCCATTCCAGACAGTTCAGACCAGGCCGGGCTCAGGAGATGGGATCCCATTGGCGGTCTCAACTGAATATTAGTCACTTCTGTTGGTCTGTACTAGATGGAAGGTTCTGGCTGTTTTTGTCAAGATATCTGTGCAGATAAAATTGGCTTTAATAAGACGTGTCAACAAGAAGAATAACAGAAACAGCAACTAAAATTTATTGTGTATATACTATATGCCAAATACATGCTAAGCTCTTTACCAATATTAATCCATTTAGCTCTTACAGTTACCCTAGGAGATAGGTACTGTAGTTATTTTCATCTTACAGCTGAAGAAACTGAAGAACAGAGAGATTAATTGGTGTTCTAAGGTCACGCAGCTCTCATGGTATGGACTCAAAAATCACACCTAAGTTTTCTAGTGGCAGAGTTTGTGCTCTTAACCACTCTACCATATGGCCCACTATCTTCTGTATTAAGTGGAGAACCTGCCCTGGGGCTTCAGGCTTCCTGTGCTTCATGTCTTTTTTAATTTGATGAAGCAACTGAATATGATGGACAAATAATTCTATGGCTATGTGATAAACTCCCATGACCATTGTCTTTCTGATTAGTGGTGGGTTAATTAAATTCAAAGAGGTTTTGTGTATATAGGTCTCTTATTTTCTAGACGAGGAAACATCTAGACAGAGTATAGACAGTTTTCCAAAAGTCTCAAGACAAGTTATGAAGAGAACTGAGACTCAGACCCAGGATTCTTCTTTCCATCATTCCATCAAGCCTGTAGTTCGAAAAGTGGAAATGACAGTTGACCTTGGACACAACTAAATACTATTTCTAATTATCATGTGCAAACCCATAACAAAAGTTGCCTCATTACAACGCCTAGTCCTTACTTTTGCAAATGCTAAGTCATGCTTTGTCCATTACCAATAATGTCAATATTTTTGCAGGGAGGAGAAAAGGAACTTCAAGCTTTCCGGGCACGTAAAAGGAAATATCAGTGGAAATGCATGCCAAAACAAATATCCTTAGTTAGGAAAGAAGCTATTATATTATCAATACTCTTTGCCTTCAATGGCATTTCCTCTGCTGCAGTCACAAACACCATCTGCAGCCGGCTCCTCTGAAGAGGGAAAGACTTGAAATGCATAATGTCTGGTGCTTGCTAGCTGAGAAATCTCCCAGTACAGCTTAGGAAGAACAAGAGTGCAGTTTCTGATTCAATGAGACAGAAAGGAGCTGTCCTAGGCCTGTGTCAACTTCTCGTGCTCTGGGTGTTAGATTCGGTGAGCTGTATCCCCTGGTAAATAAGCATATCATGGGCTTCACTAGTCTTTACTTGGTGCTTTTCTATTAGCAGTGACAGAGGGCGTGCATGCCTTTCCCTACAAACTCAGTGGCTTTCTTCTCCCTGCCCTGTTGGTACAGCATCATTTGTGTACTCAAGATGGTCCCCTTAACTCAGGAAATTATAAAATTGGAAAAAAAGTGAAAAAATAGGTCTCATTTTAGACACATCTTTTCCATCCCCATCAAATCCGATTACTTATTTCCCCATAGTTCAGGTTACATAGAAACTCTATTCAGACTAGAAGGCCCGTGAAATGTTTTCCAAATCAAGGTGAGAAACAAAACAAACCACAACTTGTAAAACATATTGATCTATGACTCAAAAATAGATCAATTGAAGCAAACCATGATGAACAAGACAAATGAAACTCAAACTGTTTCTTCATAAACTTAAAAATTTTTGAATAATTTTAGATTTACAGAAAAGTTGCAAAGATGATACAGAGTTCCCACCTACCCTTCATCCAATTTTCCCTAATGTTAACATCTTAAATTACTATGGTACATCTATGAAAACTAAGAAACCAACACTGGTACATTACTATCAGATAAACCCCAGCTTTTATTCAGATTTCACCAGTTTCTCCACTAATACCCTTGTTCCCTTCCAGAGTCCCATCCAGGGTACCATATCTCATTTAATCATCACATCTTCATCTCTTCTGGTCTGTGACAGCTTCTTTGTGTCTTATTGTTTTTTAGCTTGGACTGTTCTAACAGTAAATATACATTTACTCCTGTGATTCAAAGATAAGACCACTGACTATTCCAGCAAGTCACCTAATTTACAAATTCTGATCTGGATTTGTAAGTACTGAGCTTAACAAAATTCTGCTTTAAAACCACCTTATGACTAATCCCAGCCTCTAGAATGCTCGAAGTATTCTCCACTAACTCTCCCTTTTGAGCCACTACTCAGGGGGTGCCTTTCTCATGCCCAGCATGCTTTTATGACCAGCGGGCTCTCTGGTGGTCTTTTTGTGTTGGGCTTTGACAGTGGGATCCATAATGATTTCATTCAATCATTCACTAAATGCTAGAATCCTTTCTACAACATCTGATAAGTGTTTACCAGGCCTGTGTGAACCCCGCAGCCCCTATATGAACACTTCCAATGACAGGGCACTGATTACCTCCTGAGAGAATCCATTCTATCCATTTTTGGACAGCCCCTATTGTTAGAAATGGCATTGTCAAAGTGAGCCCTGATCTGTTTCCTTGTAGTTTCTCTTCATTGACCCTATTGCTGTCTTCTAGAGAATCAAGTTATTGGATGGCAAGTAAGCTCCATCTGCAGTCCCACTCACTCCAGGGGCGTGGAGGGAGCCAGACACTTGGGTGGTCCAGCTTTGTTAAGATAGTATCACTTGGTAGGTGTCTGAATTGTGGCATGTGACTCAGCTGCTCTGGGCCTCATTGGATTATTGTGAAAATGAAATGAAGTAATGGATATGACAGCACCTGGCACATTGCCAGGCACAGAGAAGACTCTTAATACATGAGACTTGGTCAGGATGAGCAACTCCTGAATACCCAGAATGAAAAGTACCATTTATGTTGTATTATATTATTGTATTCTTTGCTCTTCCTCACAGTGGTGAATTCTAACCTTCCCTTCTTATTAACAAACTTCCTTAAAGACTTACTTTTATTTTTCTGTTGACTTTTTTTTCCTCGAGGTTTAATTAAGCTGTTACTGAACAGAACTCAAGTGTTAAATAACCTGAGAGGATCAGTTCCTAACATTCTTGAATCCCATATATTGCCAATGTGTGAGATTAGTCATGGTAGTGGATGGGAGAATTTGGAAGGGATTAGCAAATACCCCTGCTAATCAACAAAATATGCAAATGAGGCTCCCTCTTGTGGCATTGATTTCAGTCTCCATGGCAACACCAGGGTTAGCTGTGTACAGGGGAAGAAGTGATTTCAAAGCTGCAAAGTATGATAGAAATCACTGCAATGGGCATCAAGGCGGAAAAAAAAAACACACAAAAAAACCCTGAAACATATTTCCACTTCTTGAAGAAATTCATACAACTTCCTATAGGTTTTTACTTCCCTGAGCCTCTACTACTGGAATGTTAATTGACAATGATATTAACAGAAAAGGACAGCAACAAAGAGTAGAAAAAGTCAGAAGTGATCCATGAAATCTGTAATCCATCCGTTTGACCAAACAACTATAAATTAAGATTATTTGGGGCTTCCCTGGTGGCACAGTGGTTAAGAATCCGCCTGCCAATGCAGGGGACACGGGTTCGAGCCCTGGTCCGGGAAGATCCCACATGCCTCAGAGCAACTAGCCGGCGAGCCACAACTACTGAAGCCCATGTGCCTAGAGCCCGTGCTCTGCAACAAGAGAAGCCACCACAATGAGAAGCCCACGCACCTCAACGAAGACCCAACGCAGACAAAAATAAATAAATAAACTTTTTTTAAAAAGAGAAAAGAACCAAAAGAAAAGAAAAGAAACATTAAAGAAAAAAAGATTATTTGCACACCTGAGTGTAGCAGGATTGTCTGGGTTAGGAACCCAGTTCCAGCCGTCATTAGCTTAGCCAAAACTTTCACCTCATTGTCCTCTTTTGTAACATGGGGATAATAATTGTTCCTACCTCATAGGGTTGCTGTGATCGTTGAGTAAGTCAACACGCATAAAGTGTTTAGAACAGAGCCTGGTCCAGAGTAAAAGCTCCAAAAAATGCTAGCTTCTATTATCACTCCTCATCATTATTATTATTCCTGCTGGTTGGTCGTGATTCTGGAATAGAGACTACCTTTCAATTTTATACACTGTGAAGAAAATACAGGGCGAGAAAGGTTATATTTTCCATTTTCTAATTTTGTTTGTGCTGAAAAAGACTTGGAAATGTCAGCCCTGGAGAGGTTTTATAGGTATTATCATTTTCAATTTCAATAAAACACTTAGGAAAATGGTAACTGTGATTCTGGTTGAGGCATGGGATCCAAATAAAGCCACATCATTGTTTAAACTCTCATCAAAATCTAGGAGCAGGCAGATGACTGTAAAATGGGATGTGATCAGAATTGAATTCATTTACCTCAGAAACTGAGTCACCTCTTGATCTAATTAATTTTAATATATATATTTAATATGTATATGTATTAAATATATTTATTAATTATATATAAACCTCTTCCTCTCTCTCTCTCTCCCTCTCTCTCTCTCTCTCTCTCTCTCTGAAAAACAAACCCAGGCCCCTGTACCCTCATGGGACAGTTTTCTTTGTGGTCTCTGCTCATTTCACCATGCCTCTGTCTGTTGGTTGATTAGGTTTCTAGTCCAAGCAGGATAATTACAGTAATTCAAGTTTGGATTTAACTGTCAGTGCTTACATTTGAGGGGAGATTATTCTAACAGATACCAGGCTACTTGCTTTGTGAGGTCAGAATTGTTGCTTCTTTTGGGCTTCCCTGGTGGCGCAGTGGTTGAGAGTCCGCCTGCCGATGCAGGGGACACAGGTTCATGCCCAGGTCTGGGGGGATCCCACATGCCACGGAGCGGCTGGGCCCGTGAGCCATGGCCGCTGAGCCTGTGTGTCCGGAGCCTGTGCTCCGCAGCGGGAGAGGCCACAACAGTGAGAGGCCTGCGTACCGCAAAAAAAAAAAAAAAAAAAAAAAAAAAAAAAAATTGTTGCTCCTTTTTTCTTTTCTTTTTTTTTTTAATGCAAACAGAACTCCTGCCGATCACTGCCCAGTGGTTGAAACACTTTTGGAGTCACAGCCTAATGGAGCTGAAAGGCAAGGAGCCTAGAACTCAGAAACCTGAGGTTTGAAACCCTGCTAGCCTCTGCTACCCTTTGACTTCTTCCTTCACTCCGCTGCCCTTTGTTTTCCCGGATACCTTTTTGTAAGCAACTACACTGCCTCCTTGGAATGAGGCAGGGCCTCAACTGATCAATCAATAAATTAGGTGTGTGATGGTAGGCAAACCATGACCTCTTGGTGAGAAACAGTTTTCTGGTCTGTAAAATGGAGCCAATTGAAATCTCCTCTGGCTTCATCACCAGTTCTTAAGCATATCAAATCAGACAATGGTTGTAAAAGGGCTCTGTCAGACCTTAACGTGTTGTATACTTCTGAAGAATTATTTTAATATGAAATATGGCAAAATATATGCCAACCTAGTTACCAACGTGATTTAACTTCTTGCCCTTTCACAAGGATTCAGTCATTCCCGGCTTATAGTTCGATGCCTGAACTAATAGTTCTTCTGTCTATGTGAAAACATGGCTACCTTCTAACATACATTTGTAGGTGAACCTACTCTTATCAAAATAGACCCGTCCTGCATTTCAGTTTTCCAGATGCCTCCTTTATAAACAGAGAAAGGGACAGTTAGCTAATTCATTTAGCCAGGAAACAGTCATTTTATTGAGTCCCTACTCTTTGTAGCTGTGGGCATCCAGAGATGAAGTCCCAGTCCCTGCCGTGGGAGCTCGCTGTTTGGTGAGCATGACAGACAAGTCGACGGAAAATGAACACTGTAAATGCCATAATAGCTGTCTGTGTGGGTGCTATGGAGCAGAGAAGAAGAAACTGTCTTTACAGGGGGGTTGTTGAGGAAGGTTTCCCAGGGGAGATCACGCCTGAAATAAATCTTAAAGCATTTGCTAGTGAGAGGGGAGAGAATTTTCAAAGCTATAGCAGTTGGAGTGGCTGAAGGGCTGGAAGGGGTGTCTTGGGGAAGGGAAGTCCTTTGGTATGGCTGAAATGCAATGTGATTGAGGAAGGAAGGAAGGGTGACAAGGAAGTCTGGGGCCTCACAATGGAAGGCTTGTCAGTGGAGAGCCGCCGAGGGTTGTTAACAGGACGTGCATGATCAGATTTGTCTGTTAATATTGGAGCAGTGAGCAGAGAGGAGGCCATTGTGAAATTCAGGCGAGACATAAAACTGGAATAGGTGAAAATCTTAACAATAGGAATTTAGAGAAGACAGTAAGAATACAGAACCTGCAGTACTGGGTTACTCCTTGGAAGAGAGGTGGGAAAGCGAAGGACACAGGATCATACCTAAGTTCCTGGCTTGATTGAGATGGTGGATGAATCCAGAAAGGAGTAGGCTACGAGAAACTCATGTAATAGCCACATGGAATAATAGAGGAGGAAACAGTTTGGGGAGATGAGTTCGATTTCAGATTTGTTTAGTTCGAGGTCCTGAATGGCATTTGGGTAGAACTCTCCATGTATAGAGCTCAGAGGAGGTATCTGAGCTGATGAAAGTGTAGGGGAGGACAACGTTTTCCTCAACCCTTTTGGGTTTCAGACCCAGCCTCAACCCTGGCTGGGTCTGAACAGCACACAAAGACAAATTAACAAGAGAAAAGCATACAAAATTACTTAGCGTCAGGTTTACGTGACATAAGAGTCTTCATAGGGCTTCCCTGGTGACGCAGTGGTTGAGAGTCCGCCTGCCGATGCAGGGGACACGGGTTCGTGCCCCGGTCCGGGAAGATCCCACATGCCATGGAGCGGCTGGGCCCGTGAGCCATGGCCACTGAGCCTGTGCGTCCGGAGCCTGTGCTCCGCAACGGGAGAGGCCACAGCGGTGAGAGGCCCCATACCGCAAAAAAAAAAAAAAAAGAGCCTTCATAAGGAAATGCAGACCAGAAGGAACAATTAGACCTGAGTATTTTTATGCTAGTTTTGATGAAGAATGGGCAGTCATGTAGAAATATAATAGGCCAAGGGGTATGAGGTAAGTGTAATAAACTGGGGGAAACTCAGCAAGGCCTTTGGAGATAATGATGCTCCTTTCCCCTGGGTACAAGAAGGGCACTTCTCACATGAGGGTTTCATGACGTGTGTCTGGGGAGAAGGGAGGATGGAAGGTGAGAGTGACTTTCCTGCTTTTGCTGTTTTCTCAAAGTCCTTCAGCTTAACATTTTCAATGTGCCATATTTAGGGGCATCATGTCCTGAACTCCATCAAAAGCGATGGAAATTTCTGGAGTTGTTACAGTAGAAAAGGTAGTTATTTCCTACACTATTCATGAGACTGGGTCCCTATCATATATCAAGAGTCAGCTAGGTGTCATCTCCTTTTAGAGTCCTTCCCTGACTTTCCAATCTCAATTAGTTTCTTTGGTATTACTCTCGACTAGCATTCTGTTCTTTTCTTTTATAGCAGCAATCACAATTTATAACTACTTATTTATGTTTAAGAGTTTACTCTTTGGCTCTTCATGGGACTCTCATGTCCATGTGAGCCCGATCCCATCTGCCTTGTTCACTGCTGTATACCTACAACTCAGCCTGGCACATAGTAAGTACTCCAAGAACACTCGTTGAGTGGATGAATGAAGAGTAAATACCTACGAAGAGGAGAATGAGGGAGAAATTACACAGCTTAAGACAGAATCCTAAGGAACTCAAATGGTCAGCAACAGGAAAATGAGACTGAGAAGGAGCAGTGAAATATAGGTAGGAGGAAAACCAGGAGAACAGAGCCTCGAGAAGCCTATGGAAGAATGTCAAGAAGAGAATGGTCACTGGCATCCAATGCTGCTGAAGGGTTGTGTAAAGTAATGACTGAGAAGCAGTCATTGCATGTAACACTAAGGAGGTTATTGATGATCTTAGTATAGGCAATTTTAGTGTCATGGTGGAAATAAAGTTTGAATCAGGACTTCTAGTCAATATGTTGAACTAAGATCTTGCAGAAGCCCCTATCCTTCCATAAAAACATAGAAAGAGTGGATAAAATATGAGCATGTCTTTGACAATATGAAAGAAAATTCAAAATCAAAAAAGAAAAATTTCCAGGTGATAGAAACAAGGCAGCAATTCAAAGCCAAAGCGAAGTGCAACAGTTAAAGCTACATGGCCATCAAGAGTATTAGACCTGGATGTATATCTTGGGGCTTAAGGTGAAGCCACAGCCCTGATGCAGAGCCTTGAGCTTCCTGCATAAAGCTAGGAGCCAGAATTCCTGTCCAGCTCATGATAAATCAGGACTCAAGGCCTGGGGATGCAGAATATAGGTGGAGTGTCCATTCTGGGCCTAGAGTGTAAGAAATCAAAGCCCCGCATCTTAATTGATACTAAAAAACTGGGAAATTAAAATTAAAAAACCGACTTTGATCCAGTGAAACCCAGAGAGTACTGGCAGAGAAAGAACACAAAATTGTAGAGATGGATAAGTCTGCTATCCAGGGTTCACATAGGGCTTCTACAGAAAAGAACTCTCATGCTGAAGGTGAGTCAAATTTACAGAGCAAGAGGGGAAATAAGACACTGCAGGGGTAGTCAGAAGTGACAATAAACAGGGTGATCTATATTCCAGAAAAGTTGTATAATAAGGCAATATGAAAGAGACTTTAACATAAGCATCTTCAAAATGTTCCATAGGATAAAGGAAGGAATAGAATCCATAAGGTCTAAACAGCATGCTGTGAAAAAAAATAGCTGGCATATTAGAAAAGATGAAACACACATTATAAAGAGTATATATGTGTATGTATATATGTGTACACATGCATGTATGTATATACATATATAATTTTTAATATGCTATATGTAACTTATGTAATGTATAATACAGTATTTGTGTGTGCATCAGTGGAATAAAAACAAAATCAAGCAATAGACTAAATCCAACTAGAGAGGGAATCGGTGAAGCACCCCGATTCTACAAAGTTAAAGAGATGAGACTAGGAAAGAGAAGTAAGAAAGAATGGAGGAGAGAATGACATCTCACATACACCTAATAGAAGCTTCAGAAGAAGAATAGAGATTTAAGGGGAAGCAGTAGATGAAGAGTTGATGGCTAAATTTCCAGAATTGAAGCAAAACAATTGAACAGTTGAAGGAGCATAAGAAGAGGAATGCAGTGAGTAGGAATATTTTTGATGTTTTAAATATATTCAAAGATCAACCAAATACTAGTTGTCCCTCTCTAAAAGGGATATTGAAATCTACAGGGAGGAATCGCCAGGAATATATACACACAGACACACACATAATATATCATATGGTGAATGTGAAGAAGGGAAGTGGGTATTGTTGGTAAAGATGTGGGGTATTTGTTGCTGCGCACAGGCTCTCTCTAGTTGCAGCGAGCGGGGGCTACTCTTCGTTGCGGTGCGCAGGCTTCTCTTGCTGCGGAGCACAGGCTCTAGGCGCGCAGGCTTCAGTAGTTGCAGCACGCGGGCTCCAGAGTGCAGGCAGGCTCAGTAGTTGTGGCGCACGGGCTTAGTTGCTCCACGGCATGTGGGATCTTTGTGGATGAACGCTCGAACCCATGTCCCCTGCATTGGCAGGCGGATTCTTAACCACTGCACCACCAGGGAAGCCCTGCAGGGGACTTTTAAACTGAGGGATTCTCCAAAGCTGTTAGTTCCCTTGAAGCTACTTTGGCAGGCTGTTCTGTCATTTTAATGTCACCACTAGAGGCGCTCTTTTGTAGTACAATATAATATTGCCTCCATAAAATCTGTTAGAATGAGCCACTGGGGGGCGGGGGGTCATGAGGACATTATTAGTAATCATTAACCCAGCACCGATGAGAGGAGCTGAGAGTAGCTGTCTTATTGGAAAGCACTGACCCAGGGATAGGATATGGGGAAGGACAATATTAATGAAGGAGAAGAATTAGGACAACCTGGATGCTAAAGTCTTATCTTCAAGAGCTGAGGCCTCATAAGGGCAGTGGGCACCTGGGCTGAGGTGCTGGCTTTACAGCATTGCCTGAAGCCTACACGGAGTGTACTCACACACACACAAACACACACACACACGTACATACAGCATGTTGTCTTGGTTCTTATAATGAAATAGTGCACTGTTGTTTCCCTTAACAATTCTGCTTAAGTATATTTTTTTCAGACCAAAGGATACCAATATTCTGATAGAGAAAGTAGGCACTGGTATTTTAGCGGCAGGAAGAGGAATGAGTAAGTAGGAAGATTTTTTCATTTGTTTTCAACATATTCAAACACTAACCAAATCCTACTTGTCCCTCTCCAATAGGAATACTGAAATCTACATAGAGGAATTACTAGGATTATCTGGCTTGGACAGTCATTTCCCCGTAATCTTTTTTTTTTTTTTTTTTTTTGCGGTACGCGGGCCTCTCACTGTTGTGGCCTCTCCCGTTGCAGAGCACAGGCTCTGGACACGCAGGCCCAGTGGCCGTGGCTCATGGGCCCAGCCGCTTCGTGGCATGTGGGATCTTCCCGGACCGGGGCACGAACCCGTGTCCCCTGCATCAGCAGGCGGACTCTCAACCACTGCGCCACCATGGAAGCCCTCCCCATAATCTTTAATTCATTTGTTAGCTAAAGTTTTATCGTCATCATCATAAAATTATTTAATAACTGCCCACACGCAAATCCCTGGTTGCTAAGCTCACCCCGGTTATTGCAGGAGGAGAATGCATGACTCACTGTGGCATACATGCCAATTTAATTTTCATTTTGATTGGCATCTTTCCAAAAGGATTACTTCTACTAAACCCTCTGCTGATGGCAGTTGTAAATCGATAAACTACCGTACACTTGAACATCACCGTTGACAATATTGTGTGGAACACGATCAGTGGGGAAGGGAAGACAGTTGGTTTACAAGCAAGAAATAAACAACTCACAAATGTCCATCAGAACCTCCACCTAGCACATTTTATTTCTCCCGATCCCCAGAATGCTTCACGACCATACCTGTAATCAATATTGCACAGAAAAGTACACTCCTGGAGAATGGTTACAATAGGGGATCAACTTGTTGCCAAGTGATTCAAAGTGCAGGGGCATCATAATCCAAGATTGTGTAAATCCTCTCACCTGAGGGGAAGTAATATAGCCTGGTAAGAACTCAGCACCAGGAGTCAGTTTAACCCAGGTTGAAGTCTGGCTTTACCCGGTTTCATTCCCCGACTTCCTAGCTCTTCTCATCCTCCAAAATCCATCTTTAGTGGGATGGTTTTGTGTGTGTGTGTGTGTGTGTGTGTGTGTGTGTGTGTTTTCTGAAGCTGACAACTTCTGCCCACATTTAGCTGTGCCTTCTTTTGCATGCTCCCAAAACTTTGGACATTAGTACCACTCTTACTGCGTTTCATCACATTTGGTTTTAGTCATTTTATTTACTTATCTTTCTCCTCCGCTTGAGGCCAGGGACAGTCATTGGAGAGGCAGTAGAGCAGTTTTAAGAACATGGGATGTAAGTCAGAATGCATGGATTTGAATCCTCCACTTCTTACCTGAATGAACTCATTAACCTCTTTTTGCCTCAGCTTCTTCATCTATAGAATGGGGATAAGCCCATAAGGTGGTTGTTAAGTATTAAGCGTATCAATAAGGGTAAGGTACTTAGAATAGTGCCAGGGATATAGTTAGTGCTCGATAAACCCATTGTAGCTGTTCGTACCTTTGCATCTTTCAAGGTACCTTTGCACCCCTTCAGGGTGTAGCTTGGTACATGGCAAATGGTTCTCAGTCGATTTTAAATGAATGAATGAACAATTTGGCCCAGGACAAATTCATTTAACTTCTCTTGCCTCAGATCTCTTCTCTAAAATGAGGTTGTTAATTGAGCATCAAGGCCAATGAAATCAGCTTCTCAAATTGCTTGAGGTCTTCAGTGGTTACAGGAGAAGTTAGTAAATAATTTCAATCTGTTGATTATACTTTTAGCTGTTTGTCAGAAGGGAAAAGTTAGAGCAAATTAGTTAGAATGGATACTGGAGAAACCCCTGATTGAAAAAGAATAGTCATGGGCGTCAGAGCATGGAAGTGAATACATTGTGTGTAATATTTTCCTCTCTTTTGGCTGAACTCAAGCTTCCTGTAGCTGGAAGCAGATGGCACAAAAATGCTTACAGTGTGGAAAGCCAGTTTTCCCTGTATGAAAAGAACTGAGAGAATTGGGAGTAGCTTTAACTTCTTGTCTCCACTAAGTAGGGGTGAAGAAAAAGTCCGGGAAATGTCTTTTGGGTCTCATAGCATTCCAAAACCCCAGATTACCTGAGTCACACCAGGCCCTGGTGTCAAAGTACTCCCTGGGCTGAGAAACCCAGAATAGCATTAAGCAGTGATTTATAATCATTGAATTTTAGTGAGAAAGGTAGTGAAGTTTTCTTTAAATATCACTCTAAGAAGTTATGAATTATGCTCATAAATATGCAAAGGTCATATCCTTGTTTGTTTCATACTTCACTTTTGTTTTTCTTAAAAAAAGAAGAGAACATAACTGAGTTGAAAAGCATGCCATATTCCATCTTTTTTCTGTTAACCAAGCCAAGAGATAGCCATATCCGAGCACCACTGTTTAGCGACCCAAATTCCAAACCCGGTGCCAAGAAGAAAAAGGACTGGCCTTGTACACATAACATTGTATTGGCTGAGGATCTTTAGTTTAAATATGGGCACTGCCACCTACGTACAGGCCAGGAAACCATAGATAAATCGCTTAGTCTCTCTAGACTGCCCTCTCCTCTTCTGTAAAATGGCAATAATGACAACACCTACCTTACAGGTTGTTGTAAGGTTTAAGTTGCTTATCCAATTATAACCACAGTATTTACTGAGTGTTATTCACCATTTGAAACCCCAGTTTGGGCAAAAAAAAAAAAAACAAAAACCCAAACCAAAAAACAAATGAACAACAACTAAAGCAGAGTGGAGAGTTTAAAAGTCCTCTAGGGCATCTGCACGGTTCTCAGGGGGATCATCGACCTGGCCTTTGACCCCTCCTTAGAATCTGGAGGATACCATCTTCTCCAAATTCGGCAGGTTCTGCTGCCCAAATTCTGGCTGCTGTCTGAAAAGAGATGTGTTAAGACTTAATCCTGAGAGAGCACTGAAGTAGTTTCCCATACCTCTCTGCTCCTTTCAAAGATGGCAACTCTTGACAGGAAGTTGATGGAAACAGTGCCATTGGCAAATAGGAAATCAATCCAGAGTTCCTTATACTGCTTGTGAATCCTGCCCCCCTATGGTAAGTAACAGTGAACATTAGATCATTTGTAAACACTGCATTCCCTTCCACACATCTTGAGTTTAGGTCACCTTCCTCCAGAAATCCTATTTCCTGAAACAGCTTCTTAGATCCAGAAAAATGACTGATTGTCTGCTTCTGCCTCAAATCCTCCATTATTTTTTTCCCCTGGCTTTTCATTTAGATTACTTAGTTCACTGGGCAAGAAATGAACCCAGTGTTACAGATATTTTGCCTCTGAGTTTTGCACATTTCTCATCTGCCATAAGTGTTTCATCATAGAAACACCTCATTTATGTTTGTTAGCCACCAGTCAGCTCATAAAATAGCAACTGTTCCTTCAAGATCTTCAAATATTATTGAATAAAACTCAATTGATCTCAGAGAAGCTGGTACTTTTGCTGGTTCTGGATGCTCTGTCACCACTGGGGCAAACCATGTAGTGAAGAATAAATGTATTGTACGTACAAAGTATTACCCACACGTTAAACGAGAGAAACTTTAGAAAATGGGTGCGACTGCCTTGACCCACATGTTCCAAGTTCATCCAACATGATCTTCCAAAGGCAAAGGCACTAGTTATCTCCACGCCCCATCAGACAGGACCTTACGCTTTCTCAGTAATGGTGTTGCTACCCTTTTCCTCGTGACCCCTTCGTGGTTGCAGGTCATGGGTATGTGACTAGTAGTGTAGTTTTAATGACAGAATGAGAGCCTTGAGTCCACATATCCACCAAGGTAGATAAGGTTTCTGTTGTAGTCACAAAAGCTTCTATAGGAAAATCAGCAATCAGCCATGGTATTTGACAACCCTTGCTAAAAGGAATGTTTTCCTTGTACAAAACTTCAATCCCCACATCTTGAAGCTTAAGCTCATTTTCTTGTGATCCTTCCTCTCTCTGAATGATCGAGGGAGAAACTTCCACCCCAGCAATCCGATATTTTTCTCCAGGTTTTCTTTTTCTTTCTTTTTTTTTAACATCTTTATTGGAGTATAATTGCTTTACAATGGTGTGTTAGTTTCTGCTGTATAACAAAGTGAATCAGCTATACGTACAAGTCCATGCCACTCTCTAACTTCGTCCCAGCTCACCCTTACCCATCCCCGTATCCGCCAGTCCATTCTCTACTTCTGCACCTTTATTCCTGACCTGCCACTAGGTTCTTCATAACCTTTATTCCTTTTTTAGATTTCATATATATATGTTAGCATATGGTATTTGTTTTTCTCTTTCTGACTTACTTCACTCTGTATGACAGACTCTAGGTCCATCCACCTCACTACAAATAACTCAGTTTCGTTTCTTTTATGGCTGTGTAATATTCCACTGTATATATGTACCACTTCTTCTTTATCCATTCATCTGTTGATGGACACTTAGGTTGCTTCCATGTCCTCTTCAGGTTTTCTTGATTAAAGTGACCAAGCAGGTAATCAGGGTCCTTGAACTCTTGATGTTGCAGCTGCTATGGCTAATTAAAATGGCAAGGAGCTGAATTCATAGATATGATTAATAGCATCAGGGTGCTTTATGGTTTTAATGTTCATAAATTATGACTGCACAATGAAATTTTTATATGGGTTATAGGATTTTTCCTCTTAAGGATCAGAATTAATTAGTGTGTTCCCAATTGATTTTATTTATTTATCTATCTATTTATTTATTTATTTGATTTAAATATAAACCAGAGGTGGCTTCAGTACATTCTATAGCTTAAGTATTTAGAGAATGATCTCAGAAAGGGGACATAATGAAGACCAACCCCACTATTCTAGAGCAGCGCAAGCCTAGGGTTCCCTGGCTTTTCATTCCGAATGCAAATCAGGAGAGCCAATCAATTGCTAAAAAAATTGATTCTGGAGATCTTTGCTTCTGAAGCATAATTCTCCTAAATGATCTGACTGGGAGAGACTCTTTGCCAGCTAATAAATTTGTCAGGTTATGTTACAGAATACAGTAGTCATTCTTTCAATCTCTAGAATTCCAGTGTGACATTGATGAGATTTCCTTAAATTTCATTTTTCTTCCTGGTTGGAGTTAAATGGCCGGAGCTTTTGCTAATGGCGTTTCTCTAATCTCCTCATTTGTATTTCTATCCAGTCGTTTCTCTTGGCTTTTGGACATAATTAAATAGACGACAAAAGGTGGTACTTGCTGCCCAGTCTCTTCATTACCCCCTCTGCTGCCCTACTCAGTTACCAGCCAGATCCCAGTGTTGCTTGACCATGGTGCACTTGAACCTGCCCCCCTTCCCTCCCTTTGAGCTCATCATCAGTCCTTGACCTGGTAACTGACTGGTCACTGAGATGTTTTGATGGACTGTCAGTGAAGTTGGAGAGCCAACTGGCAAGTGGCTCTCAGTATGTTTATCTTCACTTCATGGAGGAAGGGTGTTTGAAATCTTTTCAGAGTTTCGGAAAGACAGCCAGTTCCTTCCTGCTCAGAAAGTACTGAGGCTGCTCCTGATTAGGCTGTCTGAATTCTCTCGTTTTTACTCATCACAGTCACATCTGTTTGGGTTTCTGCCTCTCTCCTGGAGATGCCTCTTGAGAGCAGGTCCCCCCAGCTTCTTTCCAGCTCTGCCAAGGCCTGCCAAAAGAGATTGGCAGACAACAATCAGCATTCTCTGCTCTGATAACTCACATAACTCTCCCTGAAAAGAATGCCAAAGCCTGCTTCTCAAGTGAACCCATGAGGAATGGAGCCGAAGAGACTCATATTTTTCTTGGGGAATCCCATGTGGAGTTTATATTCTGATGGGATGGGAAGAGAAAGGGCAGAGGGCAAGTCTGAGGAGGGCAAGATGAAGAGGTAGGAGGAACAGGCAGAAAAATCATAGGCTCCCAGGGCCCAAAAGACATTCCAGAACATCTCATCCAGAAGTTTTCAAATGTTTTGTTTTTAGTAGTGGAATCTTTTTATTTTTATCTTTTTCATAAGAAATCACACAATGAGTCCCAATATATAAAAGAGAGGAAAGAAGTGCTATGGTTGAAACACGGGTGAGGGAACTTATGTCTGTGTACTCTTAGGGCTCTGCAGGATACGATTTGAAAGCCATTCATCAAGTCTCAAGGATGATTTTATTAAAGATGGGAAAACTTGGACTTCCCTGGTGGGCCAGTGGTTAAGACTCCATGCTCCCAATGCAGGGGGCGTTCGATCCCTGGTCGGGGACTAGATCCCACATGCCACAACTAAGAGCCTGCATTCTGCAACTAAGAGATCCCGCATGCCGCAACTAAGATCTGGCCCAACCAAATCAATAAATCAATATTTTTAAAAAATAAATAAAGGTGGGAAAAATGAAGCCCCAACAGGAGATATGACATGTCCAAGATCACACAGCCAGTTAGTGGTAGAGACAGGATTCAAAGGTATGCCTCCTGTCTCCCAGGCTAGAACTCTTTGTGAGTTGACTTGGAGAAAGAAGCCAAGGATGCTTTCTTCCTGAATCTGATGGAGGAGAGAGCTTGGGATAGGGCAGTGGGGAGCAAAGGTCTGGGAGGAGCTGCAGCGAGTAGGCCCACCTAGCATAGAGGAGTTTGGAGCCTTGGGGTTAAGCAGGGAGAATTGAAACTCTGGATCTGCAGGAGATCCAGGAAGTTCCCTAACAAGGGCGCAGGGGGAACTGGTAGGAACAGAGCAAGACAGGAGCAAAAGGCACTTTGGAAGTGTCAAAGGAATGTTCTTTATTCATCCTCCCACTGAAATGTCATGCTGCTGGCCTGGAGTGGCAGTAAGACAGAAAGGAAAGGCAAAATATGCTTCTCTAGGGTGGCCTGCGAGTCTTTCTTTCATTATTGCCTTCCCAAGATGAATGGGGTTTTGGGGCTTCCCTGGCGGTCCAGTGGTTAAGACTTTGCCTTCCAATGCAGGGGGTGCAGGTTCAATCCCTGGTCGGGGAGCTAGGATCCCACATGCCTCGCGGCCATAAAACAGAAGCAATATTGTAACAAATTCAATAAAGACTTTAAAAAAATTGTCCACATCAAAAAAAATCTTTTAGATATAAAAAGATGAATGGGGTTTTAGCACAGATCTGCTTTGAGGGTTTCAGAGTTATATTCACACTCTTCTCTGAGAGCACCTGAGAAATACACGTGAGAGTTAGGAAAGGATGAAAATATCTGCTTCATTAGTGGTTAAAGTGACTGTACAATACAGTTTGGACCCAAAGTCAAAATGGCTTTCATTCAGTCCCTCCCCACTGCCCCCTGCCCACCATGATCCCTCTCCAGTGACAGGCCTCTGTGAGTTCTCTCACTGAAGGAGACAGGAGAACACGTGGTCTGTAGGCAGACACACCACAGAGAGTTAGCTGCCCCTATCTCTAGTCTCACCCATGACACATCATTCGTTTTCCTGTCCATGGAGTTGAAAGAATAAAGGGGGGGTATAAATAGGCAGAAGTACATTTTATGGGCTGACAGGGACATGGGACAGAGAGTCTGGTTCCCCCATACCTCTCATTTTTCAAGAGACGTTAGAGCAAGAAAGATATCTATAAACACCCATAGAATCATTTGGTAATCAGCTTTGACCCAGTGGTTCCGTGCTCATGGCATAGAGTTTAATTGTCTAATGTATTTTTTTTTTAAAAAAGCCTGGGGTGGTGGGTAGGGGTTAGTGACAGAGCTGGCGTATTTACATGTTTGTGTTTGTGACTTTGTAGTGACGTGTCCCTCCTCTTCATTATATACTCCTGAAGTCTTCTTCGTGCCTGTCTACCTCAAATATCCACCTGAAAATACCTTGTGAATGGCATCTGGACAAGCAAACAATGAATGCTCTCCCAGTGGAGAAGCAGAAGAAAGAGCGTGGGAAAACCCTCCTCATTTTCTCAGTACCATTCCCTCATTCTTCCCAAGTTCTGTCCCTTGCCTGAATCAGAACTCTGTCTTTCTTTAGCTTTGTCATGCCTGCTTTGGTTCAAGGTCCCAAGAGAGAAGCAAGAGGAAAGAAAGAAAGAAAGAAAAAAGGCCCTTGGAGTTGGTACTCAGCAGAAGGTAAAAACATGGCCAGTGAGTAGGAATCTCTTAACTGTCCATCCCACACCCCAAATATTTGGTCCTGGTCAGAGCTCCTTTTGACCCCTCTTTTGGTGAGATTATTTCCCTTCGTGGTACTTGGAATTCAAATCGCATACATTCTGAGCCAGGGAACATCTTCCTACCCTTCAGAATCAGTATCGATCAGTCATTTGTCAATTATTTTCAATAAACTTTTATTGAGCATAAATCATGTGACAGGAACTGTGCCAGGAGATGGGAATATAGTGGTGACCAAGCCCCAGTCCCAATTTTTAAGGTGTTCAGAGTTCCGTGGGAGCAGACCAGGGTTTTTCCCCTGTGAATTCAGGTCTGAAAATACTTCGATGGACTTGAGGTGCTAAAACTCTCCTACCTTGTCCTCCCTTTTCTTTTGGGAAAGTGCAAAGCACAAAGGAGCAGTAGACTAACCTGCAGGGAATTTCAGACCATTCGGCATCATTCTCCTGTATCTATCTATTTCAGTCCCTGCACCTTCACCCCCGCCCACCTTAGCAGACACATAATCGTGCTTCTGACAGGGCAAGAGACACTTCAAGATTGGGGAAAGGTGGAAGGGAGGTGGCAGCAGATTCCCCGGTGGAGCAATGAAATTTACAGAAGGTTCAAGTGATTCAACTCTGATGGGCTAAGAAGCCTGAAAGATTTCAGTTTCTTAGTTGAGGTTCAGGCGAAAGAGCTCGGGAAAGGACCAGAGTCTAGGCATTTGGTTTTGCATCTGTATCATTTCTGAAAAGATCTGCAAAGGGGTGGAGGTCCAGTAAACAGAGCATAGTGGTAGCTCCACGTTGGAGCAGGCTTACTATTGGGGGGCTTCCTTTCTGGCATCAGAAATCAAGTAACATAGTAAAACAGTCATGTCTGTTTGAAGGGAGGGATGTGTACGGACTATTCTTTTTGTTACATTTGACCTCACAATTCCTTCTTTCTTCTCCAGATTAAAATATAGAACAGGGAAGGGACAGAACTTGTGAATTGAGTGAAGTGAGCAACAAGCCAGACTTGATTCCTGAGCTTGAGGAGCGGGGTGGGGGTGGGGGGAAGTTAGGGTATTGGAGACGCGCCAGAGCTTAAATAAAGAGGCTCAGCTCTGCATTTCCCAGATACTGCTTATGGTACACGACCCAAGCTCTTTGTTTGGATCCCAAAGCCAAACAGAATGATGAGGGGGCGCATTCTGTTTTGTGGAGAGGAAAAACGGGGTTCGGGCCGCACAAATTGGCCTGAAATGAAAAGTCAGCAAAAACCACCGGGTGGCAGCGTGGCGTGCAGGCGCAGCTCTGCAGTGCCTTCTGCTGCTGCTGCTGCTACTGCTGCTGCCGCGGCCGCGGGGGCTAAAGCAGTCTGCGAGCCCCGGCCTCCTTCCTCAATGGCTACAAGTGTCGCCATGCGAAAAACCTCAGCGAGTGTGTGTTTGGAGGGGAGTGGGTGTTGTGAGTCCGAGCCTGTGGCGGGGCTCCAGGCCGGGTAACCTGGCCAGCTAAGAGTCACACACTAACGGAACATCCCACTCCGCCGCCCCCATCGCCAAGCAACCCCCGGCTCTTCCAACCCAACTGCCTCATCCCAGTGCCTCCTCCATCACTGTTTCCTCCCGAAGCTCCTTCGGGGAAGAGGAGGAGAGAAGGGTTTGGGAGATTGAGCCCCTACAGGTGTTAGCCCGAGCGGCCCGCCGGGGACTTGGGGGGTGGGGCGGGTGGGGGCGGCCCGCGGCAGGGAGCCAGCGGGCTGGGCTCCGGGAGGGAGGGGCCGCCGGGGGAGGGGGCCGCGGGAGGCCGTCGCGCTCTTCCGGAGGGTGCCTGCGGCGACGGAATTCCTATACTGAGTCTGTGCCGCGCCCAGAGCAGCAGCGGCGGCAGCGGCGGCAGCGGCGACAGCGAAGATGCAAGGCCATTACCTGTTTGAGCCCCGTCGGAAAGCTGGCACAGGCCAACTTTTCCCGATCGGCAGGCCAAGAAGTTGCAAGGACTAGTCGGAGGCTCGGAGGGGCCAGGGCGAGGGCGCGCTCCCCCGCGCGCTTCCTCCATCCCCCCCCCTCCCTGCTGCCGCCCGCGCTCCCGGCCTCTCTCCCGCCCGCGCGCCCTCCCTCCGCCTGCCTCCCTCCTCCGGCCCCCGCCGCGCGGCACCGGGCGGTGGGTGCCGCCAAACTCCGACCCGAGCCACTTGGACTCGCGCAGTGTCCTCGGGGCGCAGGGGCCGAGCGCACGCACTCGCGCAGCTCTGCCTCCGCCTGGCAGTCTCGCCCGCGATCCCGGCCCGGGGCTGTGGCGTCGGCTCGGACCCAGGCAGCCGGCAGCCCGCGCAGGATCCGGACCGCCGCCGGAGGAGCTCGGCCGGCATGCTGAGCCCCCTCCTCGGCTGAAGCCCGAGCGCGGAGAAGCCCGGGCGAGCGCAGGCTCCGGAGACGAAGGCGGCGGAGGCGCGAGACCGAGCGGACGAGCGGCGGAAGAGCGGGAGGAGGAGGCGAACCCGGAGAGGGGCCGGGAAAGAAGTGGTGGTGGTGGGCGTCGTGGCCATGGCGGCGGCTATCGCCAGCTCGCTCATTCGGCAGAAGCGACAAGCCCGGGAGCGTGAGAAATCGAACGCCTGCAAGTGTGTCAGCAGCCCCAGCAAAGGCAAGACCAGCTGCGACAAAAACAAGTTAAACGTCTTTTCCCGGGTCAAACTCTTCGGCTCCAAGAAGAGGCGCAGAAGGAGACCAGGTTGGAAGGGGCTCTTGGCTGGATTTTTTGCCCCCCCGTACTTTACGGGTGTGGAGGGGGCTGGGGGGCGTGGATGGAAGCGGAGGTGAGTTTGTCGGCGGCCCATCTAGTGCGGATGTAGCCACCTAGCCGGTGTGCGTGCGTGGGAAGCGATCGCTTTCTCGCCTCCTTCGTAACAGTAACAGGCTTGCTGCATTGCAACTGCCGTGGGACAGGCGCAGAGCCTGGGGGCATACCCTGCCCAGCGGGCGCGCAGTCAGCTTCAGACAGGCCACATGTGTGCAAGCCTGTGGGCTCTGGGCAGGCGTGACCCAGACGTGGCTATCGCGTGAGTGGCGTGTTAATTGCAGGCGCGGAGCTGGGCAGACCCCTGCTCACCCCCCACGCCAGGAAACCCGGGGAATCCCTCCCTTGCCTTCGCCCCCGAAGCTCTGACCCTTCCCCTCCAGCTTCCACCCCCAAGGGCCGTGGGCTTCCGCTATCTAGGCATTCTGTTTCTTTGATCACTTTTAAGCTTATCGGGACAGACTTGTGGTGCAGCTTTGAAATATTTGCTGGAGAGAAGGGGGTGGATTCCTAGAACCTGTGGCAAAGAGCTTAGTGATCTGGTTGAGACTAGTCAAACTGTGGTTACTTGCTACTAAAATGCAGGATTGAAGAGAGTTTAAACTCAGAGCCAGATCGTGGGTCCTTTTGAGCCTATTCAGTGAGAAGAGTAGCGCGGTATTCCGGTGCCAGGGGAAATTCACACAGCTAGAGGTGTCAGGTTGCGTCAAGGTAGACCTTCAGGCGTAGAGGCAGCTTATTTGGCTATTCTTAACCAAATGAATCCTTTACGGTGTTTTCTTCCTTTTACTAGATAAATATCACAGAACTTCAGACTTATTCAACAATCTGTTATTTCGCTATTTGTGTGTTCTACACATCCTGGAATAGAAATGCAGACACACATTTTCTGCTTGCTCGAAGTTTTTAAGGCATTAGCTGTGAATTAGGCTTGTTTTTAAACAGGTTTAAGCGGTGACAAAGCATGATTATGTGGCCTGAATAATCACGTAAATATCATTTCAGTGCAGGTGTCTGTATTCAATAAAAGCAAATTTTGGATAACATGGCTGTTATTGATAAATGAGGCACTTCATTAATCTATGGTGATTCATAATTGAAAATCATTTTGAGAACACATATTTTGGATAACTATATTTGATACGAAATTTGAAAATAAATATGAACTAATTTCCTTTCCTCCCCACCAACAAAACCCTGCTCTTTGCACCCATTTCCCCTAAGGATAATTAATACGATAGGGTATGATAATCGTTGTTTTATTCTCCCCTCCCCCCTTTTTTTGTATCGCGGCTCAATTTTCTAAATAGAAGTCCTTTGATGGGGTTCCAGGTTATTTATGCGTTTTCAACCTTCTTAGAATGGAGGGAATTCTTTATTCTAATTGTGGTGTTTCTGAGGGAAATCTTTGCTAGTGTGTTTTTGGTCCCTCCTTGGTAAACCACTCTAAATCATCTTAGTATTTCTCCTTTTCCTTCTGCATGAGAAGTAGCACGTTGTTAAAAGGCAGAATATGCCATTTGACAACCCATTTCGAATGCTCAATGAGATAGAGTGCCACTCTGTAAGCCAAAGGACACGCTATCAGAAATTGTCTCTGCTGTCAGTAGCTTTAGGGCTTTACCAGTGTTACCAGGTAGAAATCAAATGTTTCTTCAGTTCGGAGATTGGTTCTGAAGCTTGGAGTTTGTTTGTTTTCTTTCTTTCAGGGGACTCTTTAAAAGTGTCATTTGACCTTTTCCACTAAAATTTTAAAATAAAATTAGAGTTCTGAAATCTGAGTCTTTTCAACTATATATGTGCAACTTATCAATTGATCCAAACCATCCTTCTCCTTGCAGAGCCTCAGCTTAAGGGTATAGTTACCAAACTATACAGCCGACAAGGTTACCACTTGCAGCTGCAGGCAGATGGAACCATTGATGGCACGAAAGATGAGGACAGCACTTACAGTAAGTGACTGCAAAATAAATAATAGTATATCCCAGCATGTTGTTGACACTGTGTTTTCTTTCTTTTTTTTTAAATTAACAACCCTTGCTAAATCCCAAAGCAAATCCAAAATAGAGTCAACACTATATAATCCTGTTTCAGCAGGTTAACCTCAAGGAAGGGGAACATGAAAATATCTAGAATAGTGAACTGTAGCAAATAATGTTGACACCATTCTAAAGAACAATCCAAATGTCATCTCCATGGTAATCTGGATAGATTTATGGCTGTCCTTTGGATTTTATTACTTTTTTCCCACAGAAAATTTACTCACCCACACACTGATCCTGAAATAGCACGGTTATCTCTACTCTTAAGAACCGGTCTCATCCCAAGAGAGAGGAGAGGTTTCATGTCAGGAGAATTCATCATTACAAGCTTTCACTTCTGCTCTCCCCACCTCCACAGACACTGATAACTCTCAGACTAATTGGGATTTTAACACTGAGATACCTCTACAGGTGGGTAAAGACATTTCTTTGAGTGCTTTATTTTTAACTGTGGCCTTAGGACCGAATTGGAGACCATCATGGTGAACCTAAAAGAGAAACACATCAAAAAGAAAGTCAATTTTATTTCCAATTACTGAAGAATAGTGATTCCAAGATATTATATAACCTTTTGTTACATATGCTTTATTTACTTGGAGTCATCAAAACATAAACTCACAAATAGTAACGCCCTCTTCAATGGTAATCATTGGTGGGGTTTTGCAATTAGCAGATTGCTGCAGACCTATTCAATGTTCCATGAGGCTAAACCACCTAGTTCTCACCACTCCTTCCCGATTTTCCCTAATTTATATTGCATTTCCCTCAGGCTTTGTTATTTGCCCAGAAATAGTCCCATTGCCAAGGAAAGCCCATCTGAATGCTAACAAGTCCTCTGCAGCATTTTCAGAGATGTGGGGCTAGAGACAACAAAGCCATAGACAAGGGTTCCAATGTTGAGTGTTAAAAGTTTCACATCCTTTAAGAAAGCTTCCTGGGCTGATTGATATCCAATGCAAGACCTGAAGAGGAAGTCACTTTAATTACCCTTAAAGAAAGCTCTGTTGGTACCTAGGATGAAAAAGTTCCATACTTAAATGGTTTACTAGTTTTTTGCACTGTTTTGCAAAATGCAGTGTTACTGTTGTGATAGTGAAGTTCTACAATGAGTATGCTAGATGTTCTTTCATGCATACTCTTTCTTCTGTTTGAAAAAAATGAGTCAAGGGTAACTAGAGGGTTTTACTGCACTCCTATAACAGACATGAGTCCATTATGACCAGCAATAAAACATTCCCATAAATGGTATATTTAAATCGGTGTTTGGGAAAGAAATTAGGGGATGTAAGCTGCTCCGTTTTCCAAAGTGCCTCAGCAAAATGGATTCATTGGGCATTATTGGAAGGAAGTTCACGATCAGCTGCGAATGAGCCCCACCTGGTCAGGTTTTCCCCCATCTACTTTTAACGTTTTTTGCAGATGGAAATCAGTGAAAAACTTATTTTGGGTCCAGTGTTCACATGCGTTTCCTGAAAAGGAAAAAAAAACAGACAATTTGTTTATAAACAGCAATATGGCACATGCATCAAGATCACACTGTATATGTAGTCATTTTAGGATATTACACACACATAGATATATACACACAGACACACGTACACACACACATATATGTATGTAAATCAAGGCTCCATTTCTTAACTATGGAATCAGGTAGTAGGTTTTACTTTTCAATTCCTGCATATGCATAGCTTGTGCCTTTTGGTTGTCTTATAACTGACTGATATGCATGGCATTTCTGTATACTAATGATATTGTCAGGCCTTTAAAGAGACAGAATCTGTGTTTAGACACAATGAAATAATGAGAGGTGAGTCAGCTGACGGTATTACCATCACATGAAGCATACAAATGAAAAGTATCTCAAAATAAATAGCAGGTCTGTGGGGCTTCACTCTACCCATGCTGCCAAGTATAACCAGGAGCCAGAGAGCTAGCTTTCTTCCCACTTAAATACATTGTAGGGTGTAAGTCATCATGAAACAAGAATGTTTAATGGTTAAAGTGATCATTAACATGATCATCATTAAAATGGAAGTTTAGCCATGCAGATGGCTTCTTTTTTTCCCCTAAGCCAAGCAATTTTCTTGGCATTCATTATTTAATTAATTATTTTAAATGAGTGGAACAAAAATACAAGGTTTTTTTTCCCCAAGTATCACCTTTTCATTTTTATACTCTTTCCTTAATATGCATTCCTGGTATTATGTTTATATTTTTCTTATTTTTATTAATTTTTAGGATTTTTGATTTTTTTCTCACTTAATTCAACGTGGTTGATTTTATGATATTTTAATTCTGACATGGTAAGCCAGATCATGGTAAAACAAATCAGTTCATGTTTACCCAGATACATCTATTTCTAAAAACGTATGTTTGATATTATGCATTCAAGCTGACCTTAGGTAGCTTTATTACAATGATAAATGTTAGCCCAGTAAACTCTCATCATGAGCAAGTCAACCATTGTAAATTATCTATTGCCCCCTGAAAAGGAAAAGATGATAGACATTTCAAGGGAGTGGTTTTATTATATCTGCCATGGGTTCAATGAGGGCGATGTTAGAATAGGCAGCTTTCCTTTCAAAACTCCAATAGTGTTACCAGTTCAATGGGTCAAGTCTTTCCAATCTACGTTAATATATACTTTTTAAATTACTCCCTTTGAGAAATTGATCTTAACCCAACTGATAAAAAAGGGTGGCCTGGGCTTCCCTGGTGGCGCAGTGGTTGAGAGTCCGCCTGCCGATGCAGGGGACACAGGTTCGTGCCCCGGTCCGGGAAGATCCCACATGCCGCGGAGCGGCTGGGCCCGTGAGCCATGGCCGCTGAGCCTGCACGTCCGGAGCCTGTGCTCCGCAACGGGAGAGGCCACCACAGTGAGAGGCCCACGTACCGCAAAAAAAAAAAAAAAAAAAAAGGATGGCCTCACTTTCGTATTCGGCAAGCACTGAGTGCCAACTGTGTGCACATCTCTGAGAAAAATGGTCCCTTCGAGGTAGAAGGAGTTTGTTTTTATGTAGACACAGCAGAAAACAAGAAACGAAGGCCCTTTTATTTGTTAAAATCTTCAAAATTTTGGCAGAAATGGAAAAAGAGTTATTAGGTGTTTAATGAATGTGTTTTAGATACACAAATAAAATCAATTGTTTTCTTTTCATGCTTAGCATATTTTCATCCTAATCAAAATAATATCTTAAGTCCATGAAGTACTCCAGATTTAGAGAAGCAAAGGCATATTGGAGAATATTGAACCTGTGCAAGCTCACCCTTGATGTAATTTCTTTGCATTTTTATCTGGAAATACTGTCCCTTTAGACAGACTTTAAACAAGCCTGTTTTATGATCTATCTTGAATGTCTAAAGAAAAAAGATAGGACTGGTGTCACCCGTCACTCTCCACTTTTGCTGCTCTCTTCAATTCTTTATTTTAGAGTGGTATTTTTTGTTTTTGAATCAGGCTTCACAGAAATTTATGGTACATAGTGAAAAATCCATGGCCACTATAGAGTTCATACCATTATTCAGGGATACATAATGCCGGGCATGAGTTAGTGATGTTCTTTGCTTCTCTTCCTCCTACTGCTATCTGATGTTTGGGACTTAAGCATTTTATTGCCCATTAAAACCCACATCAGAGAGGAGTTGGGGCACACGGTGAAAATCAAATATTTCTCTCTCTCTCCTTCTCTGTTTTTTGCTCATTACCACCTGCATTCAGAGAACTAAGAAGGTTCAGAATATTGTAAAAATTGAAGTTCTAGAAACAATTCTGAGTGCCCTTTATTACCTGTCATCTATCATCTATTATCATGTATTAGTTTGACTAAACTAGGATTCAGACATACGCTGGTGTTCTAGTTGTCTAGTGGTATGGCTTTTAAGCCAAACCCATATGGAGGATTTTGTTTGGTTTCATTTGGTTTTTTAGATATCAGAATTTAAAACTATGACCTTTTATATAATGGGATTGTGATCTATTACATTCCAAAAATGTAATATTATCATGGTTTCACCATACAGATTGCTAGCAGTCCACAAATGTGTGTTGAGCACCTGCCGTGAGCAAGGTACCATCAACAGAAAGAGGTCGAACGTATACGTGACATGCTCAATGAGATCAGACTTCATTCCTGGGCACTGCATGGTCAAATATAGCATTAGATCCTGGCTTGCAATCTGTGCAATTACTTTCCTTCACCTCACATAACAGAAGGGCACAGCTTCAAATATGATGAGTATTGAATGAAATGCCATCAGTGGCATGTGGTAGGAACACTTGTACTTTGAACCGTACAGTGTCCTAGCTCCTCTCTGGTGACACCCTGACTTTAAGGGAAAGCTACATTGTAGGCTCGCCAAGGAATATTGAGTTCTTCATTAATATTTCTCATCTCTGTAACCCCACCTACTGCAGTAGAATATACATACACCAAGATAAGAGATCTGAGAAAAACTATTCTTACCCACGGGATGACTGCTTTACGTTCTTGTTCACAGGAATGACAGCAGACCAATTTATCATCCTCCATAAACTTACACACCAAGGCAAAAATCGTCAACATTGGTCTAGGACTCTTGAGAGAAAGGTGCACAGGCTATTTTCAAAAGATGTGTGTGGCAAGCACTACGTTTTAAAAATGTACTGTTTTATTTTTATTCCTGGTGTAGGAGGGAGTAGACAGCTGGTAGGGGGAAGACGCCCACTGGTTTCATCCAGTGAGTGGTGTGTGATTGTGAGGAGAGCCGGGGTGTAAGTTTCACGCAATCAAACCTTCAAATGGAGAAATGAAGGCCTCCTGGGCACCAGCCAGCTGCCCACTTACAACTATTTAGGAAAAAAAAAAGAAATAAATAAACCTCAGAAGTTCATTGTTTTGATTCCTATAACCTTTGCTCCCAGAGACTAAAAGACAACCTATCTCAACCCAATCTTGGAAAATGTTCTTTAAGAAATGCTACTGTGGGAACGTAAGACTCCTTTTTTAAAGGTCTGGAACTCTTTTTTTGTGGTTGCGTCGGAAATAATACAGATAATTTAGGTGAAGGAGTTAGACTAGTGTCTTTTCTAAGATTCTAGGAATCTCTCCCCAGCTGATAGATCATATCTGTGTCTGTGAATTTCAGCAGTTGTCTAAGGGAGCAGTTTAAAACCTTGGCTGGTTGAAAATAAAGCTATTTAATATGTAGACCAATTCCTGGAACTGGATCTTTACAGAAGCATCAATATTTCCCACCTCCAACACTATACAAGCCATGGAATTGTCTTCCATTTTCTCCGAGGTGTTTGAAAATATGTAGCTATAGCCCCCGTTATATGACTGCAACCATGAATCAAGAATACTGAAAGGGGGTTTCCCTGGTGGCGCAGTGGTTGAGAGTCCGCCTGCTGATGCAGGGGACACGGGTTAGTGCCCTGATCCGGGAAGATCCCACATGCCGCAGAGTGGCTGGGCCCATGAGCAAAAAAAAAAAAAAAAAAAAAAAAAAATACTGAAAGGTAGAAGAGGCCCTATCTATCTGGAGTTATATATATATATATGAATATTCCTACCAAGCACACATTACTTTTGGAAGACCAGACAGTCCTGCTGGAAACATTGAAAAGCTATGGAATTCGAAATCATAACCTTGTTTTCACATTCTTTTCGGTTGCAGCTCTGTTTAACCTCATCCCTGTGGGTCTTCGAGTGGTGGCTATTCAAGGAGTTCAGACCAAGCTGTATTTGGCAATGAACAGCGAGGGATACCTGTACACCTCGGTAAGCCTTTCACTGTGTTCGTGTTTTGATTATTCTAGTTTTCACCTGATATGAAGTGAAATAGACTGCATATGTGTTATCATTGCAGATTGTGATTTGAGGAAGAGTGGTCTGGATGGAAATATCTTCTTTGAAAAGACAAATTAATTTCCAGTGAAAATTATATCTATTACTAATTAATCATTTGAAGCTAGCATTTTGGGTATAAAATTCAAAGATTCACTAAACATTTTTGCATACATTGGCATATGGGTTTTTATTTTGTGTAGCATATGATATAATGGTCTATCTTACTGTAGTGCTTTGCAGCTGTGGGAAGCAAAGCCATTTCTATAACTCAGTTCAACATATATTTGTCCATGTTTACTCCTAAAGAAATTAATGAAACCTCTTCCTCAAATCAACTCTAGGACATAAAGAACAGTTTTAGAAGTGTTTCTGTATCTTATCTTCAGTTCAGTTAGGTCACATTTGCTGTCTCTACTTTAAATTCTGTTTTTTCCATCAAGCACAGTTCAATCTCTCCTTACAAATTCCTGCTTGCCTTTTCTTAAAAGTTTATAATGTACAGAGTACAAAATGAAACTTTTCCCAAGAAATTTATAAACAATGTAGACAACAGTTCAGCTAGGAACCTGGGGCCACATTAAACTTTAAAAATTTTTACATTTAAACATAGGCAGAAATGGTACAGTACCAGGGTTAGGATTTTATTCTTAGCAGTAGATCTAGATACAGAGTACAGGAGACCACTTAATATATGAATATTTTTTAATCTTTGATTTGAACTTCATATATTCTAAGAAAAGGATAAGATGTTAAAAATGGAGAAAATTGCCCATCAAACTTCCTTCTAGATAGCCTTGAAGTAGACTATTACCATGACTAGAGAAATCTATTCCTCAAACTGCAAAAGTGGTTACCTCTAAACACTCTTGCCCTGGCCTGTTCCTTAAATTTATTTCAAAGCCAGGTATGTAGAAAGACTCTCAGACCTGGTGAAACCATGCCATAACTCTGTTTTTCAGAGACCAAGATGGGAAAGAGGGGCGGGAGAAGAGTGAGACCAAAGGGCCTATTCATTTGGTAAACCTGGGTAGTGCATTTCAGATTCCACAATAAAAGATTAGAAGCATAATCTTCAAATCGTGACCACGATCAGCATTCCTATCAGGCCATTTCAACTGTCTTGTTGTTTAATAAATGCAGGGGTTTTATTCTTTTTACAAATGCAAGATTTGAGTTTATTGCAAACTTCATGACATCTGTCACTTTATTAATACATGGCCATTATTATAAATGATAGGAAAGGGGATTTGTCTTTCAGATTTGTGCATTAAGATAATTTAGTAACAAAGGATTTTAATTAACCTCATTTAGATCAACAGACTACCTCCTCAGGACCAGATGCAAAGGTAGGTTTTTCATAAAATAAATGACTGCTTTCTGCAACTACTATGCAGGTATGGGAAGGAAATGGAATATACAGGGCATACTGTTGAGAAGGTAAATACCAGATGGCATAGGAAATCATTACTGGTAAAGCATCCAGAATTTCACTGAGCTGTGGTCACCATTGCAGTGCCCTGATGAGAAAGGTTGATTTTTTAAAAATCTGGCAACAGTAAATTTTTTAAAACAGTTTGCAAGTAATATTTAAGTTAAAATGAGAAAATGTCATGTAAGTGAGACAGTATGTCACGTGCTCCCACTCAAGAAAATTAGGGCATGCAGTATTACATGTAAGGAATTGATGTCAAAAACTCATAGCTTACCATTCAAGTTGACCGTTATTGTAGCAGATGGTAAATGTCAACATGAACTCATTTCTAAGGAAGGCTTTCCAGGGGAATCAACATTGTAGATGGATGGGCTTCCTTTCTTTGGTGGGCAGGCAAGTATACAGCAAAATGTGCATCACTTTGTATGCATTTCCTATTAAGGAAGGGAAACCTTAAGTAAGTGTTTCCTATTAAGGAAAAGAAACTAGGTTTTCTTTAAGGAGGAGAGATGTCTGATTGATAATCCTAGAGTTCACAGAGGAAGAAATACCCAAATTAGTCTGCTCCAGGAAAGAATCAGAATCTTCTCCAGGATAAATTACCCAGTTCTTCTCACTACTTCTTACTGATTGTGGTTTGGGGCCCCATCACCACGTTGATCACTATCCTCAGTGGGTACTCCACTTATTATCATCTTTTTAAAAATATAGTGCTCAGACTCTCTCAGGATATTGTCTGTCTTAGTGACTTCAGCAACACAAGACCAAAAAGCTAAATGAAATATCTTGCTTCATCAAGAAGAGAGGGTCACCAAAGGGAAAGGATCATTCTTCCCTTACATAAAACCGTGGCACTTCTGCTACTGAAATGCTGTGTGCAGTTTTGTTAACAAAGAGAAAATAAGATTGGACAAAGACCTTAGGGAGGAAGCAAAAATAAGAAAAGGAAGTAGAGGCTACTGATATGGGCAAGTAAAAAAATATGTTAGGAGGTTATTGCAAATTATATTGGTGAGGGCTAACTAAGGTCTGCCTTACAACGTTTGTGGTGGCAATGGCTAAATGGAGATGGATTTGCAAGGTATATCAGAGGTAGAATCGTGAGGATTTGGTGGCTGATTGGATTTGGAGGGAGAGCAGGAACACCACGTATGGTTGAACATGTATAGTTGCCATTTACTGCACAGATGGAAATAAAGTATCCTCAGGTAGACGTTTTTTAAAATTGGCACAACAGTGATTATTAGAGTCCCTGAGGGAGAGTGGGAATTTTACCTTTGGCAATTGAGTTGATGGTGAGCTATTAACCAAGATGGAGAATAAAGGAAAAACTACAGATTTGGGGAAAAAAAATACCTGAGTACAGCTTGACATAGATGTTTGAAAATATGAACCTAGAGCTTGAGGAAGAGATGTGAGCTAAAATGCGGGAGTTACCACATGTAGGTGGTGGTTGATGCCACGAGAAGAGTTGAGGAATACATAGCGTAAGGAGAAAAGAGAGTTTGTCAAATAATATTAGGCAGTACTAGCATGGAAGCGGCCAGCAGCAAAAGAACGAATTGTGGCAGATGTCATAGCATTGCAAAGACCAAGTGGGGAGAGAGCTTTCAGAAGAGTCAACAATGTCAGAAGCTTCAGAGAAAACAAGTAAAACAAGAACTAGGAATACACCGTATGAAGGTCTTCAGCAGTCTTGGCAAGAGCACTGTCTGTGGAGTAGTGGGGACAGAAGCCAGACTGCAGTGACTTGAGGAATGAATGGGAAGAGAGGAGGTAGAGGCAGTAGGTGTAGACTTTCTAAGGGAAAGGGAGACATGGGTGAGTATTTAGAGGAGGGCATGGGATTGAAGAAGGCTTGGAGGGTTCTTTGGTTAAAACTCTTGAATATATTTGTTAGCTGAAGGGTAAGAGCTAGTACCGAGGGAGGTGCTAAAGACATAGGAGATGGGACCCTTTGTGGAGTAGGGTCCCAAAGGAGTCAGAGAGAGTGATGGAACTGAGTAGGAGTGAGAGGATTAGATTCACCTTGAAGAGATGCTGTTTCTACAACAGGAGGCAAAGAGATGAGGACAGATGCAGACGTAGGTGTACTAAGTCTGCAGGTGATGGACAAGGAAGTTGAAGAATTTCCAGCCGGATGACCTGTATTTTCCCAGTGAAACAGGAAAGAGAGTCATCTGCCAAAAACCAGGAATAGGGAGGACATAGGTGAAGGTTTGGAACAGCTGTTTTAGGAAAGGGGAGAGGAAACAGTCTGATGACCAGGGGTGGATAAACTGTGACCCATGGGTCAAATCCAGCCTACCACCTCTTTTTGTAAATACAGTTTTATTGGGACACAGTAACACCCATTCAAAACTCTATGGGGGCTTCCCTGGTGGCGCAGTGGTTGAGAGTCCGCCTGCCGATGCAGGGGACACGGGTTCGTGCCCCAGTCTGGGAAGATTCCACATGCCGCGGAGCGGCTGGGCCCGTGAGCCATGGCCGCTGAGCCTGCACGTCCAGAGCCTGTGCTCCGCAACGGGAGAGGCCACAACAGTGAGAGGCCCGTGTACCGCAAAAAAAAAAAAAAAAGTATATGGCTGCCATTGCGATAAAACAGCAGAGTTGAATAGTTGCAACAAGAGCCCTTGTGACCCACAAAGCCTAAATTATTTCCTATCTTGTCCTTTACCAAAAAAAGTTTCTTGACCCCCTAGTCAGATGATAGTTCACAAAGCTTAGTTACCTATTAGAATCACCTGAAGACCTTTAAGAAAATTCCATTCTCTGTGCTAAACACGAACCAATAATATCAAAATATCTGAGGGTGGAGTCTGTGCAGTAGTATTTTCCAAAGCTCCCCAGCTGATTCTAATGTGTAGCCTGGGTTGAAAACCACTGATAGACGACTAAGAAAAATGATTGCTGAATAGCACTGAGAACTGCCCCCCCCCCGCAATGAAGTCAGAAACCATGAATTTATAGGCACTTTGTCTTATATCTGAAATTTCTGAAGCTGACCTTCTTTTTCTGTTCTTGTAAACAAATTGCCATTACATTTCTAAAGGCTTGTTTCTTGAGATGAAAGAAAATGCTGATCCTTCGAAGAGATTCCTTATTCTATTTCCTTTTCTTTTTTCTAACTTCTTTTGCATTTCTGCTTCTACATCCCTCGATTTCTTTTATTTTTTTTTCTCCTCGATTTCTTTTAAATTCAGTTTTACACTTTTACCATTTCTTACCCCCTTTGGTCATTAAATAAACAATACATCCACATTGTTATTGCTACAGAGACAGCAATTTGCTTTCCATGATTAATCTCAGGATTCTTGCACCCTTCCCCCTCCCTTTTTTCCTTGTTGCCATGGGGGACAGACTTGATGTAGGCTCAAGTGGCAGTGAGAAACCATCTGTGGCACAGAGACTCATAATTAGCCATTATTTCATAACATATTTACTTTTGTCCATGATATAACTAAGTCCTTCTAGAACTGTAAGGAAATTATTACTCATTGTGTATAGAGAACTTTGTTCATACCTTTGGTTTTCCTTTACTAAGAATAATGAGTTGGACACAAGCTTTTGAGAGTTCCTCAGAACTTAATAGTATAAAGCCATTTGTAATACGTATTTCAAAACTGCTTGAAATAAAGAAACATTCGCTATAGGAAAACAAGAGTCTTAAATGTAAAAATGTTATTAATGTCCTAGTAACTATCTTAATAGAGGAGTAATAACAGATATTAGAAACAAGGTAATAAAGACTCAAAGCTGAGCCCAAAGCATTTTCTTCTGCTTTTGGAATATTCCAGAACTTGGTAGCAGCATTTTTCCCTGCCTAATTACTTCCTGTTCTTCAACAGTAGTTTTCCATTTCCAGAGTACACTGTGCTGCTTGGGTTGTTGTTGGGATAGCTAACATGTGTAGACAAGTACAAATCCTTTGACAAGTAAACCTTTTCCATTCAGATATTTCTAGAGAGGGCTTTTAGGAGTGATTTCACTGCTGTGTTTTATGGTCCTGGGACTATCACAGCAAACTAGATGCAAGACCAGGAAGCAGGTCTCTCTGAGAGTCCGCTTGATGCCATGGGAATGAGGCAGTGTGTGTTACTGATCCCAGGGCCCCAGGCAGACTTTGAATCTGAACTAAGGGGGCATATTTTCCTTCTCTATTGAATTATTTTTACTTAGCTTAAACTTAGCAAGTTTCTTCTCCCTTCACAGATGTTAATTTTGATGATCCATTCAAGATGTTGACTGATTTTCCACTGTGTAGTTCTTGCTTTTTAAAATTTATTTTATTTTATTGCAACTAGTGAACAATCCATTGGGAGACACTTTGAGTAAATACCTGCTCTGAAGAACCCAGTTTTTAACATTATATTTTCAGGTATCCCAAATCTCTTTAGAAAAATAAGATAATTAGTGAATAAATTGAGAAATGACCATTGTTTTGGGGTTTTTTTTTTTGGTTTTTTAAGATAGGCCGTATAAGTTTACTGATAGCTAAATTGAGATAGAGAAAATTTAACACATTTTTCCCAAAATGAACAAGTGTCATAAAATATAGGATCCAACAGCAAGGATTTCCTGGGCTCACCATTCTAGTCACTGGGCTTCCATACCATTATTTAATAGAAAGTTAGTTTAAATCGTCCAGGTGAATTAAAATCGGTTCTGATCCATGTTTTGATTTCATACTATGTGTGGGGTCTTGGTTTATGTTAACATGCCTCAGATGTTCAGGACACTTAGCTGTCAACTGCAACCTTACTCATTTGCAGGTTTCTTTAGTTCCTCTGATTTTAGTGTATGACAGTTTAAGATCTAATTTTCAGTGATACGGCTTCACAGCTCAAGACCATATTCTAGTACAGAAAGTATGTTAAAATTTAGATGAATTCATCGATCATTTCAGAGTGATGAATGTTCTCCCAGCAAACATTTGCAGCATGTAAAATGTTTGAGTTATGTCAAATCTGTATATCAGCAAGTTCGTATAATTTAACTTCTGGGGTTATTATCACAGAGACTTATAAATTTAATAGAACTAAATGCAAGGGCACTGGTTTAAACATTACAGCTCTTTAAGGACGTGGGATTGACTCAATTATAAAAGGAAATATATTTAAAATGAACATGAGCACTATCATATCCAATATAGAAGAAAATGATCATTATGGGTTTTGCATATAGCCAGTAGCCATCATATATATCACCCCCTGAAAAACGAGTAGTCACAAATAAATTCTAGCTTCTAACTACTACAACATTAGCTTATTTGTATATTTCAGTTAATTCACAAATTGTTGAATTTGATTTGTTTCATATAAAATTTAAAAAATGTTGACTCTGAAAACTTAGATTACCAATTTTGGTGCCTACATCTAGAAAACTTTTTCATTTTCAGTGGCTATGGGTTTAAACAATTTTGATGGGCATTTTCAGTTCAGACTAATGGATTGTAAGGGTAATTGTACACATACACCCCTATTTCTGAGTGGTATCACTAAAAATGGAAAATGTAGACATGGAATTATTTTATAGGAAGAAAAGCAGAGAAAACAAGCAGATTTTATTTGCTAATAAATGGCTCTGCTAAGCTCAAGCAGACAAACTTTATGTTTTAAAGAGGCTTGTAGTTATTGTGTTGGTGCTATTGAATTAGAGGTCATTAAAATTATTATATTGAAAAATATACCAAAATTTCTATATTCGTCTTAGATATTCCTTCAGAATACCAGTGAATCAGCATAATTTTCAAACCCAAAATAGATTTCCCAAGTCACAGATTATTTCACATGTTTAGTTCTCTTTGCAGTTAATGGAAGTTTCATTCAAATGTGAAAGAAAATCTAGCTTGACATTATTTGAATGTGAAATTAGATGACTCTGGTTGGTTGTGCCTTCAAAGTCAAGGGCCTTCTCTTTATGGTCTCTGTAAAAAAAAAATAATAATGACCAAACTGAGAAATTATTCCGGGTGTAGGTCTTAGATGGAAAAAATGACCGAGGATGATACTTCCTCAGAAATCAAGGAGACAATAGTAGTCATGGCTAAATAGAGTAAGATTGGCTCTGTATTGTGTTTTTGAGGCCAAGTTGAAAAAATAATCCAAATGAAAGGTCATGGGGTACATATTTAAAGGAGTGTCTCATGGCTTTAACTCAGAAGCTAAATTCATATTTGTAGGAAAAAAGCCAGTCTGTTGGAGCTAAAGAATAAAATAATTGGCAAGAATAACAAAGAAGAATTTTAGCCAATAAAACCAGATATAAGGAGGTAATGCACACATGTACACATATATGCACACACATACAACACACATACATGAAAGACAAATGGAAGAAACCAATCTTATGCTCATTGCTCTGTTGCTATTACGGGATGAGTTATTTTGGAATTCCTAAAATAATTCTGTTTTAAATACATACCCTGCACTGAACGTGTAATACCTTTAGAGATTGCTCTGGCAACATATTCTGTAATGCTTGATAGCTTTATAAAACAGAGCAAATAAGACTTTTTAGCTATATTTCATTTAATCGTTCAGTGAATCTCATGTCTTGGTGCAGACATTGTTTTTAGTCCCTGCCTTCTTGTTTGTATAATTTTAATCCACCATGTGATAGAAAAACACAGAGCCCATCAAGACCCTTTTTCTTGCTATCTTTTTTTTTCCGTGAAAGTTAAATATTTTAAAATAGTTTACCTACCAAATCCTATGCTCACTAAGTAATAACTGGTTTTATTTTTCTCCACCCCCTTCTTGGACATAGAGCAATACCCAGCAAAAATTATCTTTTAAATAAATATTCATTAAAATAATTATTAAAGATGTATATAACAAACAGTAAAGACAAATCACATTATTTCTGTCAAGGCTTTTGAATATTTAAAATACGTGAAAATGCCCAATTATAACTTTTCATGCATTCTCTCAAGTGTTAACGTTTCAAGATTACATAAGAAAGTGAATTACTGAGACAGGAGAAAAAAATTGAAGGCAATAGCGCTGGTTTCAATGGTTACACCGCTTAGAGGGAATTGTGACTTCTGAACAGGGAAATTTTAAATGAAAGCATTTCTCTGATCATTATAATAGCTGTAACCAAGGTTAATAACTGGCAAGCCCCCAACTAATATATTTAATATGTTTTCCCCAGGGTGAATGTGTGCATAGATAACACGTCTGTGCTAAAATTCTGATTAAGTTGTTCATCAGATACTCTGTTGCTAACTGCTTTTGACATTCCTGGAAGTGAAAGTACTGGAAAAGCCTCAATTGATTTCTTGGAAATATTTTACATATAGCCAGTAGCCACGATATATAACATCCCCTTCCATAAGAGCCTCAGATGTAGGCTCTATAGGAATTCTGGCTCAGCATAAAACAGGAGTAGCCAAAATGAGAGATGATGTCCATTTTTACCTGAGAAAAAAAATTATTATAGAGATTTGGAAAAGTCAAATGTAAATAACTGCCCCAAGGTGTTAGAATATAGACTGTAATAATACAGAGAATGAAAAATGCTTAACAGAGGGAGGGTGTGAATCATCCCATAATCGTCTCATAATTGACAAAGAGACACTAGAAAATGACAGTGATAGCTTTCAGAAATGAGATGCCAACAGGTAAAACTCCATTGTATATAGCAAATAGTATAACAAAAAATCCTGTGCATAACAAATCCATTGGTATAATCTGGTCACAAAATCAGCAAGGCTACAACAACAAAAATGTTTGGTTGTTGGTCTGATTAAAGAATTCTCCAAAATATTGTATACGGTATTCCCTGGTTCCTGCCCACATCATAACAATGATTTCCTGTAATACAAGTGTTAACACTTTGCAGACTGTTTGCACTGAAAAAGTTAGAGGCAGAGCCTTGGGGAGATCTGAAGCTGAGTGTTTCTATACTGTATCATAACCTTTATTTATTTATTTTTATTTTTAAATTTTATTTTATATTAGAGTATAGTTGATTTACAATGTTGTGTTATCATAACCTTTAAAGTAAAGATTTCCTCAAAACTCCCTCCATTCTTCCAGTCTCAGAAAGCCCAGTCACACATCTGGGCCTGAAGTGGTCCAGGAGCTTCATCAACCAATCAGTGACCAGATATCTGTGGAATATCCACAAGGTACTAGGCAGCTCAATGATCACATTGATCTCTACTGACAATGGCTGGAGTTTACAGTGCACATGACATTCATCCTAAGTTCAGAGCCCTAACTGTTAACAGTTGATCTACTGGAAGAATCAGCATAAACTGTTTCTCCCCAACTTTCACAGCCTGGCAATGCTATTTTTAGTCTAGAACTCACTGTAAGAAAATCCATATAGGGGAACAATTCGAACGTCCTTGGGGATGGGGGTGAGTGAGGGTGCATCATTATGGAAATTTACCAGTTGTATTGAATATATATTGGGTGTTTGACACCATAGTCTTCAGCAGATCACATTAAGACCATGTTTATATGTCCTAGCAAGGTAAACTTGAATACAGTAGGAAAATGGTTTTTAATTATATCAAGAAAAGATATAAGTTGAAGTGCTTTAGAAGTTTTATAAATGTGCAACTCTTTTAAAAAAAATCTCCCAACTGGGTAACAGATGGATTACAGTGGATTCAAGCAACCAAAGCTTCAAGGTATATCAGAGTCAAACTCACATGTTTGGACAATGACATGGGGACATCTTTCCCTCCATTTTTCTGTAATGTCATGCTGCAGTTGTAGGTAGGCATAGCAAAGAGAAACAATACTGACCCATAGATAGAGATGCACCTTCTTGGAGTTACAATATGCAAGATATATTAACATCTGATCTTTTGGGGAATACCAAGTGCTCATTTATCCAGAATGGAATTCATTTCCTACCAGTGATTTTCATCATTGATGAGGAATTGGAGCGAGGTTTTGACACTACCATCTCCTCTTGCTCTGAGATCCCTGTTACTCAGGGACCATTTCTCTCTGATTAGATGGCTGGTTAGAGAGGCGTTTAACACTAGAGACAGCAAGTGGATAAAAAGCACATTTATTAAAGCTGTTTATTATTTTTTCATTCTTAATATCCTTACCAGCAAGGGAAGCCACCTAGCCAACTGACTTTGTTTCTTTGTACTCCTCTATTCCCAAGGAGAATTATTTGCTCAGACAAAAAAAGTTCTGCTTCCAGTAGGGCTGCCCATAAATCAAAGCATTACTTATGTCACAAGGGTATTTGAATCTCACAATTCTTAAACTTCACGTAAGATAATAGGCTCAGGAAACACATTAAGTGCCAGTGTCTCTGATCTAGGCATGAGACTTTATTCAAACCAATAATTAACCTGGAAAAAAGAGATCAACAGAACCGTGATGGGTGGTTTTGCTCAGTACTTTTCTTTGCTCTGGACCTTGGCCTGATTTCTGTCCACAATGAGGGCACGCAGAGCAGCGTTTTATTTTACGTGATTTGGAAGCTCTTTCGGTGTGCCTTCTCTCCAGATTCTGACGGGGGTCTTTTTCCACTCCATAATTCATCCTTTTATTTGCCAATCCACAACAGCAGCTTCCTTGAACCTCTCAAGCCTTGGCAAGACTGGTGGATTTCAGCATCAAGGTGAGGGTAGGGGGTGTTTTGTTTTGTTTGTCTTTCAACATCTATAACACATTCCCTTCCCCCTCTACGTGTCCTCAAGTCCATTCTATTTCCATGGTTCCTGCTGTCAGAGAGGTAAGGGCTCTGGTCTCCTAGCTTGCTCCTTTGTGTGGACACAGAGAGGCAGTTTGGCAACCAGCTGGCTGGATGGTAGTGTTGTTCTTGTAATTGTGTACCGCCCAAACATCCAAAGGATGCAAGCAAACTGGTGAGGAGTAATAACAGGAAAGAAATAGAAGAATTCCAGATGTTTTTGAAACAAATCTGGTTTGTTTCAGAACTTTCCTTCTGACAGCAGGGGACACCTCAGTCTTGTTAGTTTCAGGGAACCAACATGAAAAAGGAAACACTCTTTCTTCCACAAGGTTATTAGTACTCTCTGAAATTCAGAGTAGGCTGTAAGGGCGGTGCTCCACCCTCAGGGGTCAACAGTGTGGGAGCACCTGGCCCAGGCACTGTAATCCCTGTTCCCACCATAGTGGTAAAGATCTGCCATAATATGGCAGAAATTCAATGAGTCAGTAGAGGAGATTGTATGATGGCAGATCTTTTCAAATAAGTTTACCATCATTGCTTTTTTTTTGCCCATTTGTGCTAATATTCATACAGGTAGCTCTGCAAACAGGTTTTAGATTGTTCGATCACATACCTAAAGCTCAGGCTCTCCTGTTAATTAGAATTTTCTGTGAGAATATTTGACAAAGTGTTTTTTTATAGCAAATATAGAAGCATTTATACAATAGTCTTTTTATATGGTCGATCTTCCTTTTGGGAGAGGGAAGTACTTGGCATTTTTGTCAGGATAATTGTGAGCTGCCTGAGTTTAAAAATTGGAACCATAATGAGATTTGATCAGTGCTGTGATAGGGTGGTTACTGTACTGACTAAATGCTGATATAAAAAAGCATGCTGACCTAAGTGTCCATAAACAGATGAATGGATAAAGAAGTTGTGGCACATATATACAGTAGAATATTACTCAGCCATAAAAAGGGACGAAATTGAGCTATTTGTAGTGAGGTAGATGGACCTAGAGTCTGTCACACAGAGTGAAGTAAGTCAGAAAGAGAAAAACAAATACCGTATACTAACACATATATATGGAATCTAAAAAAAAATGGTTCCGAAGAACCTAGGGGCAGGACAGGAATAAAGATGCAGATGTAGAGAATGGACTTTAGGACATGGGTAGGGGGAAGGGTAAGCTGGGACGAAGTGAGAGAGTGACATGGACATATATACACTACCAAATGTAAAATAGATAGCTAGTGGGAAGCAGCCACATAGCACAGGGAGATCAGCTCAGTGCTTTGTGACCACCTAGGGGGGTGGGATAGGGAGGGTGGGAGGGAGACGCAAGAGGGAAGGGATATGGGGATATATGTATACATATAGCTGATTCACTTTGTTATACAGCAGAAACTAACACACCATTGTAAAGCAATTATACTCCAATAAAGATGTTAAAAGAATAAATAAATAAATAAATAAAATAGATAACCAACAAAGACCTACTGTATAGCAAGCACAGGGAACTCTGCTCAATACTCTGTAATAACCTAAATGGGAAAATAATTTGAAAAAGAATAAATACATATATATGTATAAGTGAATCACTTTGCTGTACACCTGAAGCTAACGCAACATTGTTAATCAACTGTACTCCAATATAAAATAAAGATTAAAAAAAAAATTGCCATTCACCAAAACCCAACTTTACTTTCCATAGTAGAAGGTAATTGTAGACATGTTGTTGCATTTTAAAACATAAAAAATACTTAAATTGGAACGATATTAAAATAATAAATTGTCAAATAAAATTTATTCCTTATTATGAAGAAAAAAAAGCATGCTGAAGGAAGATGGACAATTAGTGGGTTTGGATTTTTACTTTGCTTTAACCATCCATGCCTAATTGAGTGTTTATTATTATTGTTATTTCCTGGAGTGTTGTTATGCATTGTTGAATGGTGACCTAAGTCATCCTTTGAGAGGCTTTACAAACATACATTCTAGCATTTTTCTATGTGTAACTGCTTAATCCTGAAGTATAGGTGTCATTTGTACAATTTCTGAGTCATTCCTTTAATATGATATACTTTTTCTAGCTAGCAGTATATAGATTTCATCAAACCCAGATTTCAGTAATCCAAGAAATTCTACCGAGACCTCACTATCATTTGTATAGAGATCTCTCTATATGAAATGTGTCATAATAGTTTGAGATAGCAACCCACTGATTTACTGAGTAAATAGCATCTATTAGTAGTTAAATCCTGATTTTTAAATGGCTCAGCAGTCCTCAGCCTGAGGGATCTCAAACTTCATCTGGTGTTTTCAAGTTAGGGGAAATGAAAATAGGACCCACTGTGAAAAAACCTGGAAAGTCTCATCAGCAAGTTGCTCATTTCTGGCACATTAGTTAATTACTTCAAAAATTGTTCGTTTTCCCATTTCACTTTTATAATAACACTTTCTTTTTCTGAATGTTACCAACATTTAATTTCTTAATGAATCAATGACTATTTCATAGGTTATAAATTAGCATATGGCTTCACCCAATCAAGTGGCTACACTGCATTTTCAAACATTTGTTGGAACATTACGGGAAAATTGAAGCCAACCAGGATCACTTTTGCATAAATAATGTATTTTCTCTTAGAATTTAAGATAAAACTTTGTTCTTAAAAGTTAGCAGCAAGACATTAAAAAACAATAATATTTTTCATGGAGAGTTTAAGTACAGCAGTAATAGAGAAAGTTTGTCTTTTTTTATGAGATTTTATTAAACCTTTATTTGTCATTATTGTTGCCACCAAACCTATTACCATTTCGTCATGAACCAGTGTTTCATTCAATATATTGAGGAAATTAATCTTTCAGGAAACCATATACAGAGTTGCTTTACCAGAATCCACGATGAGTCAAAAGTTCATGGGGGAACCTTGATATAAATGTACTCTTTCTGTAAAGGAGCATCCCATTTGAGAGAATTTAGTTTGTGTCATGAGAAAGAAACTTTGTTATAAAAGGAGTTTTATTCTAAGTTTTTCCTGTCTCTAGGACCCTACGGGTAGAATTATAGAGACAACCCAGTGTAATAATAATATCAAAATACATAATATCAAATATGGTGATTTCTTCTTTCCGAGCCCTATTGCTTACATCACGGTATGTGTATGTAAGAAACGATCAGGAAAAACCGCTATATTTGGGTTACGATGTTATACTGCTGAATTAAATGCAAAGTCAAAATAGGTATATTTTGTGACAACAAATAAACGAAAAAAGAGTAACGTGAAATTCGTCCTTTTGTCCGTTAAAAGTTTTTGATGATTGTGGCCTAGAGTCACGCTGAAAGAATTCTTCATGGTTCCAGAAGTCGTAGGTATGTACGTAATGTTTTTTTTTTTTTTTTTTTTTTTTTTTTTTGCGGTACGCGGGCCTCTCACTGTTGTGGCCTCTCCCGTTGTGGAGCACAGGCTCCGGACACGCAGGCCCAGCGGCCGTAGCTCACGGGCCCAGCCGCTCTGCGGCATGTGGGATCCTCCCGGACCAGGGCACGAACCCGTGTCCCCTGCATCGGCAGGCGGACTCTCAACCACTGCACCACCAGGGAAGCCCTGTACGTAATGTTTATATGTGAGGCAGTGTGGCCAAGAAATATTAAGTGGCTTTCTTGCAACATACATGAACTTTTCTTTAGTTGTTTCACGCATCTCAATCTTCTGTGGAATTTCAGCATCACCACCTCTGATACAATCTTGTGGCAGATTCATATATTTTCCAGAAATATAGAAAGTTTTTCTTGCCGTTATGATACCGACTGTAGTCCCCAAAACAATTATGTGGCCATCCCACTTAATTCAAGGGAAAATTGTTCCTCCAGACAGTTTTATTGTATCTCTTTGTGGTTGCTCAAAGAAGCTTCCTTACCAACTCAATTTTTATTCCTGCTTTTAATTGAAATTTTCTTTTATAAGAATACCTGGTAGTTCATTTTCCCTTCAAGTGTGACATTCTGAATTCAAATGAGATAGACTATCTTGTTTGTTTTTGCTTCATTGTTTGTTTTGTCTTCAGTCATTCCCTTCTCTCCTGAATTGTTCGCAGGAGAACTTACAGTCTTCAAGTTTTTATTCAGCAAAAGTCCCTTGATAGAAGCTGGATTACACATCCTTAAGGCCCTACTCTGTTTGGCTTCATTAAGCCAATTTTAAATACAGAGATTAAAGGAGTATCTGATAATATCAGACAATTTCCTTGTAATGTTACAACCTTATAAAAGCCTGTAGAAGCATCACAGGGCCTCACTTTGTGTTCTCAGAGCAGAATGTGTGTCATATTTTCATGTACCTCTTTTATTCCCCAGATGTTTCTTTTGTGTAAATCGGGCACCCCCAAAACATATTTTAAGCTATTTGTGGACAAGAATGGTGCCCTCTCTTTTTATATTTCCCCCCATACCAAATTCATTACTAAATACCTGGTAGACACTTTAATAATACTTAGTAAATGATAGAAGAACATTTCGCTAAGTTAGAGGCCAAAGATTGAGAGAAAAGAAATGATTTCTTTCATTTACATAATAAGAGATGACTGAATCAAGAATGGCACAGTTTAGTAAGGAACCATTTGGAGAGCCAGACTACACGTGGGTTTCCCCCTTCCTCATGGAGGCTTGTGTATTTACCAAGTCTCTGTCACCATTCCAAAATAGTGATGAATAAAATGCCACTTGGTTAATCATGTCCTTTTTATTATACAGAGAAACGCTGGTTGACCAAGTAGTAATGTCACAATTGCACGGGGAGTTACAAGGTGAGCACACTGAGCTAGAAGGCTGAGGATGCATCTTCTAAGCCCTGTTCAAATGAATGTATGAACTCAGGCAGCTCCCTTCCTTATATTAAATGAGAAAATTACATTTGATCCCTCTGACTCCTGGAATCTATTTTGCAAGCCATAAATGCCTCAAGTTTGCATCCATCATTAAGTTTTTTCATAAAATCCTCAGCATTGGTGTTGAGTAGAGTGCAGGTCTAATGAACGCTCCTCAGTGCTGGTTGGGGGGGGTCATCTTTGAAATAGATGGGTTGTACCTGGGGAAAGGAACAGTTATTTTCTAATTGTGATCAAAACAGTTGTCATTGGTTTCTAATGAATCTTTCATGATAACATTATTTTCTTTTTCTCTGCCTTTGATTATCTGGTTTATTTATATAAAAGTACCATTAGGATTCCACTGGGGACATAATTGGGCTTGGCCAATAAAGGATGACTGTCTGTGTCTTCTAATTGCCTCCGCTTAATGGTCCTGCTCTTCATCCTGCTGAACTGTGGGAAATGTCACATTTCCAAGGTCTGTGACTCATATAATAAATGAATGTGTGAATGGTTGCAAAATATGGCGATTTGCTTTATATAAAGGGAGGTAGACAGCTTTTGAAAATGGTAAGGTACATAACTAGGTATTTCTCAACTGAAAATTTCTTACTTGGGCTTAGAAATAGGCTTTTGTGGTGCACTCAGTTATTACATCACCTAATGAAGGGCTCACTTGCCTAGCCTGTATTCTTGCCCACTGGTAATGACCCAGGAAACAAGTCAAGTGGACTCAAAGCTTGAATCTCATTACCCCATACAACAGGAGAAAATACATGATTTCCTCCCTCTGTTAATATCAGGTTTTTCTTTGTGCTGGTTTGTTTAGTTTCCCCCACAGTGCAGTCTTCTAAACATTTGTTATTTCTCTTTTCATGCAATTTGAATTAATGTGGGTAATTGTGGTAGTTAGAGGCTTTCCTCTCTCAGATAGTAATTATCCATTCTATAGTTTCATTCCAAACCCAGTAAAACAGTATTTGAAAACTTGATATTTATCAAAAGGGATCTCTGAGCATAACTGAATATGTACGATTTAACAAATATATAATCAGAGATCAAATTAAAACAAATTTACACCCAAAGTTACCCTAGTTATATACTATGTTAACAGGTTTTGTTAGTGTTACTACAAAATATCAGCAAGCTTCTGATATATTCATGGGAATTTTCTCTCTTCTACAAATTTATCAAGTCATGATTCCCTAGAATTTATATCACTTTTTCTGGCAAGAAAACATGCTTGAGATTTCTTTGGAGGAATTGGTAGCAGATAAAACATCCAAACATTGGTGGTCTGAAGGGAGAGGAAGGTCTAACGTACCAGATTTGACTTAGTTTTGCTTATCTATTCCTTTATATTGAATTTCCTCGAGAATCAAAAATGCTGGCCTTTGGGATTTCTGAAAATTAAACCCGAGGAGTTCTGTCCTATTCCTTCATAAATGAGCCAGGAAAAACTGTTTCATAGTTTATAGTCTCCTTTCTTTCATCGATCTCTACATGGCAGTAAAATTAAAGATAACTTTTAGAGGACATAGAATCTGTCATAAAATTCCTATTTCTGCACAAATTATTTCAATGTAGAGAAACACAGTGAGATCAATGTTCCCAGGTCCCTTCTTTGAAAATATATTTGAAGATGGAGATGTATATAATCCTGCTAGGAGTTATGAGGATTCTGAGCACGTTTAACTTGTAGGACTACGCTGAAGAGTTCATGATGTAGCTTTCTACTCACAGTAGTTTTTTTTCTGTCTTAGGGACACAGCGCACCTCAGTGGTACAGTCTTTAGGGGCAGTGTAAATATTCCTTAGACATGGCAATGCTTCAAGTTTTCTATCTCATAATACATTTATAGGAATGTAGGGGAAAGAATGATAACATCCTTATTTTCCATGTTCATAGGGTCACAGAAAATAGAGGACTAGGAGAACCCACACCTGAGACACAATACAAACATCTTAAGCATGTCCGTCCTTCACTATCACTTGCCCGCTGTGTGACCTTGGGCAAGTTATCTTTCATTTCTGACCTTCAGATTCCTCATCTAAAACATGGGGTATTATTGGCTTGGCCAAAAAGTTCGTTCGTGTTTTTGTATCATCTTAAGGAAAAACCCGAACGAACTTTTTGGCCAACCCAATACATATCTCTGGGGTTCATGAAGATTACTTCTGTGAATTGTCTGACATATATAGGTGCTCAACAAATGTTTGCATCCCCATCACCGTGGCTGAAGGAACATTGGACTTAAGGCATCCTTCTATGTAACAAAAGTTTCGGAAACTTTTCATGAGGCTCATGCAATTGTAGAATCTAAAATTTAATTTTAGCATATAAGTGCAGCTTATGAAAAGGCAATCAGGATTTTTTTTGAGTGTTTTATGAAACTTTTTTATAAAGAAAACCGTCTCTTGTGGGTGCTTTGTTATCCTGTTTTACTTGGTTGAGTGTACTTCTTTACTCATTATAGCTGAAAGCTCTTCTAAGTTAAATGAACTGAAGAATAGCAGTGGAAAAAAACAAAAAAGCACTACACTCATGCAAGTTCATGTTATATAAGTCTGGGACCATTTCAGAGCTCAGAATTTCCATGGCTCACCTATCTATCATGAAAACCATATGGTCCAGTCATAAATGTGCACAAATAGGGCATCGCGATAGTTTCACAGTCAGCACTTTCCTCTTTCTAGCTTTGATTTGGACCAAATATAGGTGCGAGTGGTATAGCCATTTATCAAAAGGAGCACAGAACACATGAAAGATACTAAAAGAAGAACTGACATGACTGAATCTTACTGCTTAGTTATCCATTTCACAGGATAACTTATTTGGAACGCAGCTTTATTTCCTAAGATATCATCCCATAGTTCATCACCAGCTCCACTCTTCTGTTTTGCAGAGATGTTCTATCAGTGCATGACTCTAACAGGCCGTGCATGATGTAGTGAAGTATGAAAAGCTCTCTGGGAAGGAATCAAATAAATTTGAAAGAGCCATTTGCAATGTTAATCATATTCCCCAACCTTTTAAATTTCTGATTGGCTGATTTATGGATAGGAGTTCATAATTTTGTGAATTCCTTATAAGTAAATCACTACCATCTTCACAAAAGTGATCTACTCAAATTCAGATAATGTACCATTTTCCCTTTACAGCCTACCTTTTTTATAGATAGGAAGACTGAGGGACCAGTTAAGGCTTTCTGAATTCAGTGATGCATACTGGGGAAGAAAACATGTATTCATGGAAATAAATCATTGCTAGACATTTAACTGGGTTTTCCAAGTGCATTAATCCCATCCACTTTTTGACATGCTTTCGACCTCAAATGGCCCCATAAACCTCATCTGTGCCAGTTTCAGCTCACCCTGTTTTCTTAGGCTGCCGGGCTATCAGATCTTGTAAGGACCAAACAACTGCAGGTTCACTGAAGTATGGGCTTTTTAGCTTTTTCCTCTCTCTGTTTTTTTCTGCTGTCTCTAATCTTTGGTCACCCACCAGGACCTCTATACTAAGCCATTCTGCTGCAGATTGAAGATGCTTTTATTCATTCAAAACAGATATTTCTCATCTAGAGCAAAACCTTTCATTAATAGTCATGATGCCTTAACAACTAGCATGTATTTTCTCCATAATTTAACAGGAGCCTGAATTATTACAAAATGCAAAGATTGAGAAGGTACAAGAACAAGAACAAAACCTCTTAGAGGATTCAGGCCCCATCTCTTGGCTCTCATTCTCTAGAAAAGAGGCACATACCCCAAACGATTAAAAAATGGTTATTACTGCATGGTAGAATCATATGCGATTCTTATTTTTATACCTTTATCAAAGTTTCTAAAATGAATTTTATTATATTACCTTCAGAAAAGATAAAAAAGCAAAACAGGGTGTCCTTTAGACAGTGTCTAAGTTACCTCAGCTTTTCACTCCCTTTTGTTTGTGTGTTGATTTAATTAATATGTGACATTGTCACTAAGGTGCCTATTAGACGATCAGAATTGCCTCGATGTGAAAATATATTAAATAATAAGATAGAAAAATCACAAGAATTTTCCTTTCACAGAATTATTGTTGCGTGTGGTATAGAGCGTAGTTTCAAATGTAGCAGAGACTATTAGGATTTCTCAAGATTTTCGTGACAAAATCATGAGTAGTTCAAATTTAAGAGAGATTTAGATTTCATTTATCTTTTGCCTTTGTGTAGAGTAAATCCTATTTCTTGGACTAGGCAACTAGGACTTTTAAAAAAATATGTATATCTAGCAAACTTTCTGTTTGGAGCTGTCACAATGCTTGAGCTCTGCTTTTGCATCATACAGAGTCTAGTTTGCTTCATTGGGAAAAAAGGGCATGAGAGAGTAGCCATAGAATTAATGGGCTCATAGCAGCAGAAGTTAGCATGTAGCAAATTGATAGGAACAGTGAACTGATTATTTGGGAAAATGGCAAGGGTTTGGGGTGGTCTTTGGAACCATAACCGTGAGAACTCCCAAGTGTTTTTTCTCCATTCTTAGTTTACCCTTGGGCCATACACCGCTTTTTAGTCCTCCTTTGATTGTACCTTCTATGAATAGGAGATAAAGGGAGTGTTTCTTGTGTTTGATTATCATTCACCACCCCTTCCTCCTAAAAACACTTTCTTCACTTGGCCTCCAGGATACCACACTCTCTTGGTTTTTCTCCTCCTTCACTGGCCAATCCTTCCAAGTTTCCTTTGTTGGTTCTTTCTTATCTTCTTCACCTTTAGACTTTGGTGGGCCCCAGGACTCAGTTCTTGGATCTGTTCTTTATCTATATTTAGTCTCTTGATGTACTGCTCTCATGACTTGTAAATACTATCCGTATATGGGTGACTCCCCAAATCCTCCAGCCTGGACCTCTTGTCTAAAATCTAGAATCTTATTTCCAATTGTTTCCTTAACATCTCCATTTCGGTGCATAATTAGCATCCTTCATTTAGCTTGTCCAAATAGAAATATTCATATCCCTTCCCCAGATTTGCTCTACCCCACAAGCTTCTCCATCTCAATAAATGGCAACCCCATCCTTCCAGTTGCTTAGGTCAACGTCCTTGGAGTTGTCTTTGTCTTTTCTTTCTCTAACATTACACACCCAGTGCATCAGCAAATCTTGGCTTTTGCTTCAGGATATATGCAACTTGAGAACCAAGCCAGTTCTCATCGCCTCCATTTCTACCTTTTAGGTTCCCCCTCTCATACCTGAATTATGGCAACAGCCTCCTAATTAGTCTTCCTTCTTACATCCCATGCTTTCCCACTCTATTCTCCACTCATCCTTTTTAAATGTAAGTCAGATCGTGTAATAACTCCTCTGTTCAGATTCCTCTAATGGCTTCTTCAGAGCAAACTTCAAAGTCTTTAGTATGGACTGTAAGACCCTCTGTGACATGGTCCCCCAGCTCTCTGTCTGACTGCACCCTCCCCATACTCACTAGCTTCTCACTCACCACTCACTATGCTCAAGTCACAGTGGTTTTTATGCTGTTCCTTCCTCACATCATGACAAGCCTCCCCTGCTGTATAACCTTCACACTGGCTGTTCCTCCGGGCTGGACTCCTCTTCCCTAGCTAGGCCCACTGCTCCCTCTCTCACTACCCTCAGGTCCCTATTCAAATATCACCTTATCAAAGAAATTTCTCTAATTTATTTATTTATTTATTTTAAATGAATTTTTATTGGAGTATAGTTGCTTTACAGTGTTGTATTAGTTTCTGCTGTACAGCAACGTGAATCAGCTATACGTATACATATATCCCCTCTTTTTTAGATTTCCTTCCCATTTAGGTCACCACAGAGCATTGAGTAGAGTCTCCTGTGCTCTACAGTAGGTTCTTGTTAGTTATCTATTTTATACATATTAGTTAGTATATATATGTCAATCCCAATCTCCCAGTTCATCCCACCCTCCCTTCCCTCTTTGGTATCCATACTTTTGTTCTCTACATCTGTGTCTCTATTTCTGCTTTGCAAATAAGTTCATCTGTAAAGCTTCCCTAATTTAAAATAGCACATTGTCCCCTTATTCTCCATCTCCCACTGTCCATAATTTATGTAGTATGTATAAATAGGTCAAATCATGATAAATATGTTCAATGTATATTTGTTGAATAAAATGTTTATTTGTATGTTTTTTGTATCCATATACTAGAACATAAATTATATGCAGGCAAGAATTTTGTTTTGTTCACTGTTTCTGTTGAATGAATATGTACATGTTTATTTATTGTCTCTCTCTACTAGAATGTCAGCTCCTTGAGGGCAGGGTCTTTATTTTGTTCAGCGACCTATTTTCAGTGCCTGGAACAGTGCCTGACATACAGTGGGTGCTCAATAAATATCTATTGAAATATTTAATTAATTGATTAATTAGGTCAGGCTTGAAACAACTTCCAAGGGTAATGCTTAAACTCAAATCAGTATGATGGATAAATATCCAAATTCTGTATGAGGAAGACATATTGATAAGTGTTGACTATGTTTGTAAGATTCATAATTTTATCCTGCTCCATTATATGGAAATGGTGATTTATTTAAAATCTGGTAAATATAAATATGAAAACCAGAGGTTTTTCTGGCTAAGAGTATCCGACTGTATGAAGTGGAGATGTCATTCAGCCTAATTTATGTTGAACTCCTATAGTCCAACCATTGATTCCTTTCTCATTTGTTTAGATTTGTTCCTAGGAAACACTATGAGTATTTTAAGTATACATTTATTTCCACTAAGAGTTATATAATCAATTTTAATATCTTTTAATATCCTTTATGAGGATGTAGATTAATAATGGAAATGATGGTGGTGGTTGGTGGTGATGTGTGTGTGTGTGTGTGTGTGTGTGTGTGTGTGTGCCACAGCTAAAGAATAACTTTGAGACTTGCTGTTCAATTCACACACACAGACACACACACACACAAAACCCACTCACTACTAAAAAAGAATTACGAAGTGGGTCAGTCTTATAAAGTATTTTTTTTAAAGAGATGCAATAACACCTGTTCCCTAGATTAACTCAAACTATGCTTATTCCTTTTTTGGTAAGGGTCCTGAGATGACCTGATTTAATGAAATGATGTATAATTAATGTCTCAGTTGTTTACATGTGAATTCCAGAAAAGTTTGTTCAGAGGTACTTTGTTACTTCTATTTTTTATTTTATATAAAAATGAAATGAAGTTAAACATCACCACAAACTCACCACTCAGAGATTTCAGTGTCTATCACCCATATGCCTCTTTATGTATATATATATATATATATATATATATATATATATATATATATATATACACATATATGTACTTTGTTGTACATAAATGTGATAATTCTGTGTGTGCTGTTCTGTAACTTGCTTTTTTCACTTACATCTTGAGCACATATTTTGTCAGTAAATGTACATCCATATCATCATTTTTAAAAGCGGGTAATATTCTGTTGTATATATGCACCATAATTTGCTTATCCAGTCCTCTATTGATGAATGTTTAGAATGTTTTCTTTTTTATTGTTGTCATAAAACAATCTTTATGCATACATTTTAAAAATTTGATTAACAAATATTTTTAAAGTTTCTTCTTCAGTGTCATTATTTTGTACTCATGTCTAAATTGATCACGAAACAAGGATAAGTTTCTCCCCATTCTGTTTTTAAGTTACTGTAAATTTCAAAGTAGTGAAATTTGAATAAATGAGATTTTACTCTGTACTTTGCCCCAGAACCCTCTCTTAAAGTATATTCAAAGGGAATGAAAGGGCTCATTAACAGATAGAGCTATTTGAGTTAAAGATCAAATTTGTTGAACATTTTCACTTAAATATACCAATCTTATCTTCTTGACATTTTTTGCTATATTTGATGCTGACAATAAAAACTCTGGAATAAGCTATAATTTCTGCATCCATGAATATTCAGGTCTGAAAATGAAAGAAGAATATGACAGGTTTGCATGTAGCAACTTGCCACCCACACATTTCTTTCCTTTCTGATTCTGACACTTCAGCCTTTGAAACAGTTCCCATGAGCAATACTGAGATTCAGACTATTTAGATCTAAAGGAAAAAACACAAGATCTTCTGCTTGTATCCGCACCTGGGAACCTCTTTGAAGGAGTGCTGAAATGTACATCATGCTGTTATTTGTTATGCACACAGGAGAAATCCTAAAGGTATTTTAGGGAGAAGCAGGAAGGGGAATCTAGAGATAGTAAGGACAGCATGGGGCCAGGAGTGGGGGAGGGAGCCCCAATCCACATTATTAAAGTGACATATTTCCAATATATTCTTGTCAGTGTACATTTAGATTATATATTGCATGTCACTTCCATGCAAAGGTATCACATTTCGTTCTGAGCTTTTAGAAGAAATCCAGTAAGACAGAAAAAGAGAGAGAGACCTCTTTGCTGAAAAAAGTCTAGGTTTAGCAGTCAGGTGAGGGGGTTACTGGTAGTTGTCTGAAGTAGACTGGATCCTTTTAACATTACTTTGTTCTGTGCCATATAGAACAAGCCTAAGTCCATAGGAGTACTTATCCTTCCTTGCCATCCAAAACTCACTGCAATAGCGATAAGATTTTTTTCGTCCTTCATCAAAGAGTATTAATATTGTGAAGGGTCTTACAGGTCATTCAGTTCAACCTCCCTCTCCCAAAAGAAATCCTTTTCTTCCTTTTCAGGGCCAAGACCTCTATCTTTCCCTTGATTGTGTCATTTCCCAAAGCCATGTAGACCTAGATCCATCAATTATTCTTTTTCCCGTACTTTAACTATCTCCATCAATTATTCTTTTTCCCGTACTTTAACTATCTCCTTGACCACTAGCTTTTTCCCATTGGCATACAGATCATTTCAGGAGTCCAACCCTAAAAAGTCTCTCCTGGGATTCTTTCCCTCTCAAACTGTCTCTTTCCCTTGATAGCCAAGAGCCAACTTTATCTTTGCTTGATCTGTTTCCTCATCTAGTTCTTAATTCCTCAATGCTTTTTACTTTATCTTCTGCCCTTATTACTGTCCTTAAACTCCTCTTGCTAAGGTCACCAGTGACCACCAAACAAAATCTACCGTTCCCTTCAGTCCTCACCTTATTTCTCCATGCAGCATTGGACTAGGTTCATCACCTCCTCCTCATGGAAATGAACTCTTCTCTTTGGCTTTCCCAACACTCCTTTCTCTCTATTTTTCTTTTGATTCCTCCCTTTCCTTCGTCTCTTCTTAAATGTTGGTGCCGTCGCTAGCCCCCAGGTTTCAGCCTCAATGGCTGTCTTCTTTTCTGAACATATTCTCAGATTATTAAATCTATCCGCAGGCTCCAGTTACCATCCATATGCAAACAGCTTTCCTCTTGAGAACCAGACCTGTATATCCAACTGGCTACTGCATCTCTACATTTGTCTATTGCTAATGGCTTTTCAGACTCAAGATAGCCAACAGTGGCATCGTGGTCTCTATCTGCAAAATAGAACAAAATAACCCTACTTCTCACCCTGTGGCAACAGCTTTTTGATGTCCTAGGTTTAAGCAGGCTCCAGCATCATTAATAAATGACACTTAATATTTGCCTCCAAGATGCTTGCAGAGGTTAAGAGGGAGGGCTCTGTCAGGTGACATGGATTGCAGACCCAGCTCAGCTGTTTGTAAGGTTTCTGATTTTGGATAAAGAAATTAATCTTTCTGTCCTTTAGTTTCCCTATTTCTGAAATGGGGGTAATAGTAGTATAGACCTCACGGAGTCCTTAAGAGGATTGATTAAATGAGATAACACAGGCACAGCATTTTACAGTGTGAAAAGCACAGAGAGTCAATAAATGTTCAACTTATTATTTGCTGTTACAGTCCATATAGTGACATGCTGACTTCAGCCTATAATTCTTGGAAGACTGAGGATCTTATCATGTATGATATTGTCAGATTTTGCCTTTTTTCTAAGGCTGAATTAAAAAGATTTATAGAAAGTCCAAAAGTACAGTTATTCACAGGGGACAAACTGATCCACAAGGTCACGGTCTCCCCTCATCAGCCAGTACTCATCAGTGCAGCAGGACAATTCCAAAGGAAAAGGTAACTCAACGAGCCATCCATTTCCACCTAAAATCACAACTGAAGAGAAAATCTGAAGTGGAACATTGACTCAGCTGCTGTTGGGAGACCCTGGTCTGCACTCTATCTGTATGCTTACTGAAGGGAGCGCAGGGCAGGGTTTCCCATACAGAGGGCACAGGCAACCACTGCATGGCCAAGGTGTATCGGAACTCGATTTCAAAGCCATTTCACCAGAATCTACCCTACCAGTCCAGTGCTTCATGAAAATTCAGCTGGTCTGCTCGTAAGAAGCTCCACCCTCATAAGTCTCTTCAGTAATTATTGAAATATCCTTGTCACTTTCTTATCATCGTAGGTGGGACAAGAATTTTGAGCCTCTCCCTCTCTCTTTGTCCATCCCTCTCTCTCCTTTTCTCCCTCTGTCCCGTCCCTATCTCTAAAAGAATACCTGATTTTGTGCATTTTAATTTTCTGTTTATCAGTGTCATGTGTGTTTGTAGAAAAATTGGAAAATACAAAAAAGTATCCATTTAAAGAATCCTCCTAAGCAGAGACAACCAATGTTAATATTCTATTATAGTTCCTTTGAGTGGCTGTCTGTTTCTTTCTCTCTCTCTCTACCTCTCTCTTTCTCTATATATAAATATATATATTTAGAATTCTCTATACATATTTTTTAATGTTTTAGTGGAGTATAGTTGATTACAATGTTGTGTTAGTTTCAGGTGTACAGTAAAGTGAATCAGTTATATACATATATACCCTCTTTTGTAGATTCTTTTCCCATATAGGCCATTACAGAGTATTGAGTACAGTTCCCTGTGCTATACAGTAGGTCCTTATTAGTTTCTATTTTATATATAGTAGTGTTATACATATCATGTTTGAAGCCTTTTCTTTTTGTCATGAGTATTCCCTCATATATTCTTCCACATCATTATTTGAATGGCTAAAGAACAATAGTCTATTTACATTGTTTTCTGTTTCTTCAGTTTTGTTTTTGTGAAACACCCAAATGCCTAAATGTGTGCAACCTCTATGTCTAGATCAGGGCACTTGAATCCTTGAAAAAGTGGGAGGAAACAGAATAGTTAATAATGGTCTTTGACTTAAAAATTATGTATTGTGTATCCTGCTCATGTATAATAATGGTAATTGACCCAGTCTAACACTTTAAAGTGTAGAGTGTTTTTGTGTTCATTTCTTTGTTTGATCCCTGCAACCACCTTGTGAGATAGACAGGGCACAGGTTATTATTATGTCTTCATAGATGAGGACACATGTTCAGAGAGATGAAGTGATTTGCCAAAGGACACACTGTTCAAAAATAAGTGGCAGAATTGGAAGTTAAACTCAAGTCTTCTGATTCCAAACCAGTCCTCTTTCCAGTCCATTTTGCCATGTCCCAACTTCTCCACTTTAGTTAAATGCTTCTTACTATCATTTCTTATTCAAATATTCTCTTCTTACACATTTTTGATCATGACTTAGGAGAATGTAGCTTTCTCACCAATTTTCTCATTAGCAGAAAGAGAATATGGCTAGATTCTAGCAATAAAAACATTTTTTCCTTTCAGAAATGCAAATATGCTGTGTATTATACTTGGGAAAAAACTCTTAGATGTTGGATTTGTATTGATGATGTTTATGAGGTACCTTATATAGCAACTTGGGTTCTTCTCAGAAAGAGGAAAATCCACTCTTTTGCCCTAACAGTTTAGGGAGGCTGGACTGCAGTCATTCACAGTTGGAACATCTTGATTTGAAAGTGTAGATGGCCAGGTTAAGAAATACAGTGTAAATGCCAGGGAATTAAAGCATAGGACAGAAAGTCCCTATTACAACTTCTTAGAGATAGAGTACGTGTTAAAGTAAAATGACACTGGCTAACGAGTGAGAATAGCCTACCCTGTAGCCAGCCTTGAAGTTGATGTGTGTCATCTAGTCCTCTTCTCAGTTAGGCTCCCAGGAGTTAGTGGAACAGGAGTGAGAAATGCACCCATGTATGTGTGTTTGTGTGTGTGTGTGTGTGTGTGTGTGTGTGTGTGTGTGTGTGTCTCAGAGACAGAGATACAGAGAGAATGAGAGAGAGGCTTCATGTGCTTATACCCAGGATGGGGTCCCTCCTCACCTGATTACCTGGGAAACTGATGACGAAGTGCCTCCAGTCCTGTATCAGCCTTAATTTAGTTGATATTATTGCTCCTTGCTTTTATTTTTCTTCTCAACAGGTTGCTTTTTTTCTTTTAAAATAGCACCTTTTGACTCTCTGTTTTATCCTGGTGCCTATTAAGAAAGTGGTCAGGCACACACTTTTTTTTTTTTTTTTTTTGCGGTACGCGGGCCTCTCACTGTTGTGACCTCTCCCGCTGCGGAGCACAGGCTCCGAACGCGCAGGCTCAGCGGCCACGGCTCAAGGGCCCAGCCGCTCCGCGGCATGTGGGATCTTCCCGGACCGGGGCACGAACCCACGTACCCTGCATTGGCAGGTGAACTCTCAACCACTGCACCACCAGGGAAGCCCCAGGCACACACTTTTGCCATTTGTTTTATATGAAGGTAAAGACTTTGCTTTTCTTTCAAGAATTAAGTGCCATTACATCTCAGCCAAACTGCCTGCATGTAATGAGCACTTACAGAATACTGAAACAATCTACTGCAAAATAATCTGCATATTCTTCATAAACAGGAATGAAATGCTTTTCATAGTGTCCCTTTGCTCAGAATTAATGTCTGATTAACTATAGTATGCTAGGTGCTTAAGATACATTTCCCAAAGGCCCAGCCAGAAGGGCATATTGTAGATACATAGATTCTAAGAGTTTATAAAATCTTCCAAAATTAAGTTCCCTGTGTCTTCTTAAAATGCACGGGTATTGCTCACTCACTATTCCCTCAAACCAAGCAGGAACAATTGCAGTAAGTATAATAGCTGTTCAGCACACAGGGATGAAACTATCTTAATTGCATAGTCAGATCAAAAATAACTTGAAACCACAGGAGCCTTGGCTTGAACTGAACCCCAGAATGAACATGATACTTGAAGGAGAATTGACACGGGTTCCCAGGCCTCACAAGACCAGGGAGAAGCAGACAGCCTGGCTTTGAAAGAAGGAATTAGTTATGAATGAAGGAATTTTAGGCTTCAGTAAGGCCTGGATCTTGACTTGGGGTGACCTCTGCCCACTCTGACCTAGAGAATATTTTCCAGGGCTAGCAGGCTAAAGGAGGGAAGGGACTAAAAGAGTACACTCTAGGGCACTGAGAACCCCTTTTGTACAGACAGAGATCCTGGCTGTGCCCCCTCATTTCCAAGGAGCTCAGTGGACCCAGAATGTCCTTGAGTATTGAGGTCGATGAACAGCTGAATTTTTTTTTTTTTTTTTTTTTTTTTTTTTTTTTTTTTTGCCGTACGTGGGCCTCTCACTGCTGTGGCCTCTCCCGTTGCGGAGCACAGGCTCCGGACGCGCAGGCTCAGCAGCCATGGCTCACGGGCCCAGCCGCTCCGCGGCATGTGGGATCTTCCCAGACCGGGGCACGAACCCGTGTCCCCTGCATTGGCAGACGGACTCTCAACCACTGCGCCACCAGGGAAGCCCCGAACAGCTGAATTTAAAAACAACAGAGGAAGCAAACTGAGTGGGGCAGTGGTGAGGAAGGTAGAAAAGGGTGAGAAGGGAACTTCTCTCATACACTTTCTTTTCTTTGGACTTCTCAGCGCCAAACTAGTTACTATATGTTGCCTGACTTCTTGCAGCCAGACCATTGTTGGATATTTGTAGAGAGAGGTTCAGGTTTTTCATCTCTTTCTCTCTTTCTCTGTTTCTTGGTCCTCCTGCCCCTGCTTCTTTTAAAAAGAGGTAAAATAGCTTTACTTGGCCCTATGTGGGAAACCCTCTGGCATTTTCTAAATTGCCTAGTGTTCCAGAACCAGCCATCTGTGGAAGTTTTTTTTTCTTAAGTTAATTTTTTAATTAATTAATTTTCCTTTTTTCTCTCTCGCTCTTACACACACACACACACACACACACACACACACACAGATACACACACAACCTCAGACTAGTGTTGAGGATTAATGAGCAACTAATCTCTCTTGGAACAACTTCCTTTCTTCAGCTGAACTTTATTGCTTGCTTTTCTGAATATTTTCTCGTAAAATATCGTATAAATGAGGTCATTTCACTGGAACAAAGGAATGATGTGTCTTTTCAGAGCCTGTTCAAGTATCAAATATAATATTTCAAAACCAACTAGTAATTTGGAATAACTGAGCTTCATGATGGCCCTGGCCAAAAATTAAAGTATGTAAGGTGGACTTTCACATTACTGTCTTCAAAAGATTGTATTAGCCAAAGTTTCCTTCCAATCTGGATAGGGAACTTCATGTCATAACAATTTTCAGACTTCACTGCATCAATCAGACAGATTGTTCTTGTAGCGGTACGTCCTGGGGAATTCACCAGCTGGGAGTTTGTACCATTGAGCCAAAACAGGCCACTGAAACACTCTTGCAGCAGCTGCCTGTTTGTGGTGGGGGGTGAGGGTGGGGAGGGGAGGGGGAGCGGGGGAGGGGTGCTAAATTTAAGAGACCTAAATGGGACTAGTAGACTGTCAAATAACAAAGAATACCAAAGAGACAGGTGACTCACAGAACATGCTGTGGGACTTTATGTAGGGCTTCCCCACCGTGACTCTGAAATAACTAAAGTTTCAGCTGCAACGATTTGGTGAAGTACAAAGCACTGAAAATATAGAACAGAGTGTGTGCACGCCTCCCCCTCCCCCCCACTCCAGCTCTTATTTCTCATATAAATTTGGATTTTAGATAGTTTGCCAGTTTGCTTTTTAATAAGTGAAACATGTGCTGGTTTATTTGCATGTCTGTGGCTAAGGTTATCCGCAACCATATGTCCATTCATTTACTATATGCTTACATATTGGAGAATGAGGGAGAGTAGTTAAGGATGACTCATTTGGGACTAGATACAGAATGCGAATGTAACTCAAATATTGCCATTCTCAAGATTTTAATGGATGTCTCTGCCCAAGGCCTGAGCTTGGAAACAGCTTTCCTGGTTTCTAGTGTGGATTTACTGTGTACTCGTTCATGAAGGGCATCAGCTGCTGTGTAGATTTTGTTCCTTAAGGCTCATTAGTCAACCTTCAACTATCTGTGTATAAATAATCAAGGTAATGTTAACTACTTTACAGATGTTGTTGAGCCAGTTAGGCTCAGAATTGATTAGAACCAACTAGGACATGGAAAATTGTGGTTTGTACATGTAGAAAATTTTAAATTCCATGCTATTTCAGCCTTAAACTTCCCAGTTCTTCCTCCGTATCTAAGGAGGCTCAGAAAATACACAATCATTTTAATATTCACCTAAGCAAAATATAATTAGGAAGACAAACTTCTGCCCTGAACACCATGTTGCCCAATACAGAATTCCAAGAGGAACACATTTGCGGTCAATCTGTTCTCTTGAATAACTTATGCTGATTTTTTTTCTTTCCATTAGTCCAGAATCTAGCTTTTGGGAGTGGGGGAGGAGCTGGTCCTGTCCAAGCTGAAGCTCCTTAGAAAGCACAGGTAGTTTAGAAACCCTAAATATGGCTTTGGAGCAGACGATGAAAAAGGAAATGTGAAAGCCGAGAGCCTTCTGGAGCAAAGGGACCCTCCAACTATCATGTCTGTCAGCTGCCTGGTGACAGCACCCAGCAACTACTCAGTGGCCATCAGAGTCTCTGCCCCATAGCCCATGCATTCCTCTGGACTGTGGATGGAAGCTCGCTGAAAGCCATTCTCTCCTTCTTAATGATTATCCACTAGTACAGCGTGGGCGTGTTTTTTTTATTGCAGAGTAGATTAGAAACAATCAGCAAATGGAAAACTGAAGAGGCCCTTGCTGCCTTTAGTGTTCAGAAGCAACTTTTGAACAGAATCCAAATGTTCTTTTCAGAGTCAGACGTGCCATTTTACCTGAATTACATTTTTTTTTACACCTTTATTGGAGTAGAATTGCTTTACAATGGTGTGTTAGTTTCTGCTGTATAACAAAGTGAATCAGTTATACATATACATATGTCCCCATATCCCCTCCCTCTTGGCGTCTCCCTCCCTCCCACCCTCCCTATCCCACCCCTCTAGGTGGTCACAGAGCACCGAGCTGATCTCCCTGTGCTATGCGGCTGCTTCCCACTAGCTATCTATTTTACGTTTGGTAGTGTATATATGTTCATGCCTCTCTCTCGCTTTGTCACAGCTTCCCCTTCCCCCTCCCCATATCCTCAAGTCCATTCTCTAGTAGGTCTGTGTCTTTATTCCTGTTTTACCCCTAGGTTCTTCATGACATTTTTTCTTTCTTAAATTCCATATATATGTGTTAGCATACGGTATTTGTCTTTCTCTTTCTGACTTACTTCACTCTGTATGACAGACTCTAGGTCCATCCACCTCATTACAGATAGCTCAATTTCGTTTCTTTTTATGGCTGAGTAATATTCCATTGCATATATGTGCCACATCTTCTTTATCCATTGATCCGATGATGGACACTTAGGTTGTTTCCACCTCCGGGCTACATTTTATTCCTCTGTCATGGAGACATGCTTTATTCTACCTAAAAATGGGAATTTCCTGGACATGGATTCAGTATGTGTATTGCTGATTGCTGCAATTTATTTTTGGATAATGCTTTTTAGAAAGCATTATTTAGTAAGCTAATTTTTTCGTGCTGAACAATGTATAAATTAAAATCATGGTTAAAACATATTCCAAAGGCGTCTTTTCATTCAGCAAGAATATGGAACCATATTGACAGCTACTGAGACAGTTTAATCATTCATTGTTAACTGGGAATGTTTTCAGTTTTATTTTACTTGTCATTGCCTATCACTGTACTCTTGTGTAAAAAGGAACTGTTTCATAGGAAAAAATAATAAAATTAAAAGGACAATGGATCTGATTTTGTCAATGCTCAGGAAGTCAGTCATTCAGTGCCAGGCCTATAGAAATCAGGGAACATTATTAGGACCTCATGAATTTCAACTTGACTAATGTGGAATTTTTTGTATTTCTCACATAGACCTGGATGAGGCTTTATGTAAGTGCAAATTCCCTCATTTCTTATATTGAAGCTTTGTTTATTTGCATTTTATCCTACTTCCTCCAAAGAGAAGCAAAACTTGGTTAATATGCAAGTTAGAATTTTTATTGAAGATTGTGTTTTCTTCTTCCCAAAGACTAAGGTGATAAAGATGGTTCAAACCACCTGATGAAATTTGCATCACATTTAAAGAAATAGTGTTTAGTGAGAGAGATTTTGTCACGAACATTTTCACAGCTTGATTCTATTTCTCATTATATCCCAATTATCGAATCAAATAAAATGAAACCATTCCTATAGAATGAAACACATGAAAATGGCAAACTACCCGTGAAAATGAATAAAGAAATATCAATCTTTATTCCTATCTTTCTCACCTAATCTAGCAATTCTTTCCGTCTCTCATTTTTTTAACTAAAGTAATCATAGGCAGATAAATTAAATTACTATCTAATATTATTGCTGAAACAGAAGGCTATATGAGGAACAAGGAAGACTTCCCGACAGAATCATGCTGCCTCCTGGACTCCTGGGTATGGAAAGCATCTAATACAGTTAAGTAATGTGGCAGCAGTAACATCACCAGAGTTCACAGTGAAATATTTTCATTCATCCCCACTGGAGCTCCAGAGTGCTGAGTGGACTCAGCATCAGAGCTTGGAAAGCTAGAGCCTTACTTCGTTGTAGGTCTCTCAGTAAAGAAGAGAATCACAGTTCAGATTTATGGAAGAGGTACAAAGCAAATCATTATTCTGCATCCACAAATGCCAATTATAGAGGAACACCAAGCATCTGACAGGGAGAGATTTGAGGGTTATACTGCTTCTAATAAACTTTCCCGAGCTCTTATTTATTCAATGTGCAACAGAAAGAGAAGGCTGAGTAAGACAGCTCTGATAGGGATTGGAGCAAGAAGGGAAAATGACATATACTAGCCAAGCAATCACGCAGTTTGGGTCGCTTGTTATCCATTTACCAGCTTTAATTCCTCCAGAAAATCAGTAGTAGTGGTAATAGACTTCTGGCAAGAACACAGTGTATATTGTCTAAAGGAGCAGAACTCCTCAAATGTCTTTCTGTTGGATCCTTGGACTGTACAAGATGGTCTTTGGTGCAGAAATTATTCTTCTCATTTGTATTTTTGTTGGGTGAATACTAAAGTGAGCATGTATTTCCTGCAAATATAATAGCAAATCACGTATTGTAAAAATGAAAAATATCTTACATAGATGGAGCGGCATTCAAATAAAATGTATTCCATAGAGTACTTCTAGGAAGGGCACTCCAAATCATTGGCTTGCCTTGCTAGACAAGGTGTAAATTATTTAAACAAAATATACAGGTGGATTAACAAAAGATTATAAGGCTGCCATCACTTATTTGCAACCCAAAGGATTTTCAGGGAAGGCTATACCATTTCACTTTTAAAGGAGTGGGTTCTAACAGTGATTTCCTGTGACAAATTAAATTGGAAATCGTTAATTTTATTTCCCCTGACCAATGATGAGTTAATAATCTATGTGATACCCTTGTTTAGACATGAATACTCCAAGTATACATTAAATTAACAAAAGTACATGGCTAATGGAAACAAGAAAAATGGTTATGTTTCCAATGTTTGTTTTACATTTAATTTTTTTTAAATTTATTTATTTTTGGCTGTGTTGGCTCTTCGTTTCTGTGCGAGGGCTCTCTCCAGTTGTGGCAAGCGGGGCCACTCTTTATCGTGGTGCGCGGGCCTCTCATTATCGCGGCCTCTCTTGTTGCGGAGCACAAGCTCCAGACGCGCAGACTCAGTAATTGTGGCTCACGGGCCCAGTTGCTCCGCGGCATGTGGGATCCTCCCAGACCAGGGCTCAAACCCGCGTCCCCTGCATTGGCAGGCAGATTCTCAACCACTGCGCCACCAGGGAAGCCCCTACATTTAATTTTTTTTTTTTTTTTTTTTTTGTGGTACGCGGGCCTCTCACTGTTGTGGCCTCTCCCGTTGCGGAGCACAGGCTCCGGATGCGCAGGCTCAGCAGCCATGGCTCACGGGCCCAGCCGCTCCACGGCATATGGGATCCTCCCAGACCGGGGCACGAACCCGTATCCCCTGCATCGGCAGGCGGACTCTCAACCACTGCGCCACCAGGGAGGCCCCCTACATTTAATTTTTTAAAAATCACTCTATGGAACCTTTTTAGGTCATTGATTTAGAAGGTATTAATGCGATGGTGGAGATCTGTCATTCTTTTTTTTTTTTCAAGCCATTACTCATGTCCTTCACATTTCAGAAGGATTAGAGAGATAAGAAGACCATCTTTCAGGATTATATAAGATTGATAGAAAAAGCAAGCAGGGGGCTTCCCTGGTGGCGCAGTGGTTGAGAGTCTGCCTGCCGATGCAGGGGATGCGGATTCATGCCCCGGTCCGGGAAGATCCCACATGCCATGGCCGCTGAGCCTGCGCGTCCGGAACCTGTGCCCCGCAACGGGAGAGGCCACAACGGTGAGAGGCCCGCGTACCGCAAAAAAAAAGAAAAAAGAAAAAGCAAGCTGGTATTTTACCATCAGTTTGAGTTAAGATCCTATATTTTGCCTTATATCATTGAAGTGTGATGTGGGGCAGTTTCTTTCAATTTGAGGTATTTGTCAGAATATGCAGGAGATGAGGTCTTCCACTTTAAAACATAACTTCCTCTTTAAAGACGGTTATGTGAAAAACATCAAGCTGTAATTATATGGCTTTGTAGAAATAGTATTCATCATGCCTTAACTTATGAATGAGAAAGGTCAGTATCATTCTTTCCATTATATAAATTATGAAACCCAAGGTTCAAAGCATTTGCCAGACTTTAGTAAGAGTCTTAGTGAAATGGGGTGACAGAGCCCAGGATCCCTCTGCAATAGAACTCCTTGATCTAAAAGAGTGTAACTGGACTTACAGAAGCTACTCCAGACACTTGAATGCACAAACAGTTTTCAGACAAACTGGAAAGTTCTTTTCTGTAATACTTTCTAAGAATGATAATTCTTCCATACTGGTCAATTGAATTCAAGTTTGTCATAATTATAACTTTGGAATTATCTACCTAGCCAAAATAAATCAAAAATTTAATTTTAAAGGGACAGTTAGAATAATTGGATTAGCTAGGTGCTTTCATTTAAGTAGCCATACGAAAGGAAACAAGGTTTTCAAGGATTAGTTTCCCACATGTGCTGTGCACCTTAGCTGATAGCTGTTGTAGTGAAGGCAATTTCTGCTCGTAATTGCTGGTTGTATTTGGTCACACCTTTCTTTAAAGGAAACTTGTCTGTTTTGACAGGCTCACATTTTTTGCTCATTCTGAAAATGACTTGGGAAAATTACTTGAGTGCAAATGGAACTTATTTCACAGTCTGTACTTTCATGCTGATCCTCAAGAAAATAAACCAACCAGTTAAGCATAATAAATATCTTACTCTCAGCTCACTTTAAAAATCTAAAGCAAATCAATATGGTGAGATCTTCACTAGACTCTTCTGCTGTCTTCTCTAGTAATTGAGGAAGAAACAGAATCATCAAAAACCTAGAGTCATCAAATATTTCAGGTTGTGATTGGTGGCATCAGAGCAGTTATCATAGTGGGGGCTGGTGATTTCTTTCAGCAGGTGAAATACTGGAAAATAAACTGGATTTCTGTTGTGAATTCCCAGAGTAAGCCTTCATAAAGCCCAGTCATCAGTAAAAGATTTGATTTCTTTAAGCATATAGCTGTACCCGTAAAGTGAAAAGTTGAGATAATAAAAAGTAAGCCATGTTACTCCAGCATCACACACGATATCATTGTATAACACTGGGTCAAAGTTTTAAAATATTTTCAGATAGATTGTGCATACCCATGTGACTTGAGTGAAAGCTCCTATTACTGGCTTTTTAGGGGTAAAGGCAAATATCCATCTTTACATGCTCACTCTGGTATGAAGTCAGTGCCTGCTAGAGATAAATCTGTGTTTGGTTCTAGTAAGATCATTGAAGAATATGGAGTGGTTAATGTTATTTTAATAGTACATGGAGTCACATAGACACCTAATCTGTCAGTTAGTGATTTTAATGGGTTTTGTTTATTCATAATAAATGCGACCCTAGGGGGTCAAAATTGAAACCAGAGGTTCAATTAAATCTTTTCATTCCTTTCCAAGAATCTAGTATAGTACCCTGCCCATAGGCCATCCTTTAACCTATGCCAATTAATTAGCTTTGTTTTTGCTAAGACTGATTTTCTATAATTCCTAAAGACAAGGCTTCCTTCAAGGAGGATGCTATAAAGAAGTCATTTTACCAATAGTTGGGAATTGAGCTCAGAGTGTACAGGGGTGATCTATGAAATACCATCATTTCTGAAAAGCTTCAATAGGGGTCATTAAATACAACACTAGCAGTCAGGCTGAGGAAGTTAGGCCTTAACAATGCCTGTAGCTGGCACTTTCTTCCTTTCTGTATATGGCATGTCCATGGTTAAGATGCCTCACCGTGTTCCCAAATGAGGATTTCCCAGCCATCTCTGTTTTCCTGGACATTGTGTCTGTTTTCTCTCCACCTGTCATTTGTTTAATACTTTAGTAATAGCTACCTGGAAGATTGAAGAGAAGGCTGTTTCCTTTCCTCCCACCATTTTAAAAACCATTTTTACCCTCCAACATTAAGCTAGTGACCTGCTGGCATCTGCCAGAAAACTTACTCACATTAGACCCATATACTTCTTTCTGGTGACTGGCACTGTGGAATCACTGGCTGTCATGAGAACCCCAAGGTGCTATGCTCTACCCTCCAACAAGCTCAGGTGAACTCCTTGCCAACCAAGAGAGAGTGCCACAGGATGGCTCTTGTTCTCTGTTGCTATCAGCTGTGAGAAGCCACTGCAGCCTAGAGAAAGCCTTCTTAGAAAACTTCCCAAGGCAACTCTGTTCTTTTTCCTCCCAACACCTATGGGATTTCCATATGGTATTTCCTCCTATTCCATAGGATAAGCCCTGTGCATGTTACTGATATCCTGTGAGCATTCAGTAAATGTCGGCCATTTCTATTATCAAATACCCAATGTTGTGACTGAGCCTATCTAGTGGCCCTCAGGATAAAATGGCTGTTAAACCTGGGCCTACCAAACTGCAACTCTTTCCCTGACTACATAGCTTAACTGTGTGTCCTCCAAGATCCCATAGTGTACTGTGATTACTCCTACTTCAGTACTCACCTTGCCAACAGTACTTGCACATTTATCTCTCTTGTTTCTTTAACCAGACCACAAATTCTGAAAGAGAAGAAAACAGCTATGTCTCATCCACTTCTGTAGCCCTAGTGCTTAGCTTAGTGTCTCAACTTTTCATGCATGTAGTAGGTGTTCAATAAATGTTTGCTGAGTGAATGAATAAAGTATCCTAGGATCACAGGTATGACCCCCACATGCGAGAGTGGCCCCAAAGAAGGTGTGCATTCTCCAGTTACGCCCCCCAAACATAGGGTTAGCATAACAACATATGTGCTGTGAACAGATGCAAAGCATTAATATTAGCAATTGAGCTCCAAATGTTAACCTCAGGTTGGATGCAACATAATCATTACACTTTCATATTAATTACACATCCTTTGATTGGATACTAAATAATTATCCTTTCACCCCGTCATTATGTAATACCAATACTGATTGGCTAAAATCTGTTTAGGATAGCAGCCCGTAAAAGGCAGTTTCCCTCTCAAGTAACTATCACACTCATAGATCAACCCTGGTAGCCCCTCCTTAGTACATCTTAACCCTTTCTCTCTTCACTTTTTCCACCTCCTATTGGTTGTCTCACCAAATTATACACCCAATCTCAGCTCCTCTTGTTTTCCTTTAGCCGGTTAGTAAGATCCTGAATAAATATGTTTCTTGCTCTTTTTTTAACCTTTAGTCCTTCTACTCCTTTCATAATAGATTCCTATAGTAGTATATATATTTCCATCCATCCATCCATTCAAGCAATAATCCACTGATTGCCTGACACTTGGCAAACACAGCCCCTGCCTTCTCTGAGCTTAGAGTCAAATGGAAGAAACAGACTTTGAACTGTTAATTACAATCAAGTGCCCACTCAAGGTCCCCTTTTCACTAATACCCAACCACTAGCAGATGAAGACTACCATGAACAGATCACCGTTGTAGCGCAGCACTGAACAGTAATTTTAGACGTCAGCATTAACAAAACAACAAAAAAGGCCTAGGAACTAGGATGTAGGCAAGAAGGTACACTAGAAGGAGATGCATTTTTAGTAGTCACTAACCAAATTAAGCTCTTGGAATTCATTGCCTGGCAACAGGAGAAGCGGCTTCACTCCTCAAAAGCTGAGAAAGAGCAGAGGAGTGGAAGAGCATATCCAGAGAAATCCCCCAGGGATTTCTTAGCCAGATGTTTACCAGCTATTGTTTCAATTCTTGAAGGGAGAGGATCCTAACCTCTGCTCGAAGGACGACTGGTTAAGGACAGAAAGAAAAACCAACTTTACCCCAAAAATGAGTTCACAGAATTTCAGTACCTGCCACCACCCCATTTTCAGAACCAAACGCCTAAACCATCCCGAAGCAGATGTGATGCTGACCGCAGGTGTGAGTTGATTGTCAACCCCGCTCTGGTTCACACAGGGGAGTGACACGACTTTGTTAGCAGCTAACACTGCCCCGATGTTTTATTCAGGCACAGAGTAATTGTGCTTTATATGAATGCCAGTGTCCTACAGTAGTGCCCTCTGTTCCTGAATTTAAAACATTTGCTTTAGAAAATTCTCTTCCTTATTATGGGCTAGGCAGCCTAGTACAAATCTTGACCTATTTAATCCTCCCAACAACCCTATGAAGAAAATTATTTTTCCCATTTTAAGGGTGAGGAAACTAAGGCCGGAGGTTACAGTACTTGCCCAAAGTTACCCGGTTAGACAGACCTGGCTTCTAATTTGTGCTCGGCTACTGTCTGACTTGAAAACCTATTTTCTCAACCAGTGTGCAAAGTTGCCTTAATATAGAACATAAAATGAAGAAGAAGAGAGTGGAAAGTACGACAGTTCTGGGCTGCTATTTGCCATTAGCCTTTAGTTAGGATTGGTTATCCACTTTTCCTTTTCCCTGTGTGTCAAAATCAACAGGCCAAGATGTTTGATTGAAGTGAGCATATCTTAGAAACCAGTTTCCATGAAAAGAACAGCTAGAGGCCTAATATGCATGTTGCTTTATTTTGTTAGGTTCCAGTATCTAGTCCATTAGTTTATATCCAAAAGAGACTATCTCACAGGGAATACAGCCAAACCTCTTCATTACACCTGGATCAGGGCCCTGAACCTCTACTACTGGCAAAACCATCCCAGGCATTTGGTTAGATAAAGTTCCTTCGGAGTCCATATTAAGCAAGGCACATTGCAGCGGGGTGCTGATGTTCCTGCTTGTCTCCTAAAATCATCCAGTGAGTGGAATAGTGGTAAGGTTTGCATTTATTGCTGTTGACAAATTTAAATGTTTATTTATGCAAAGTGTATTCACAATTGAACCATTCTTTTTTCTTTCTCCACTGTGCTTCCTTCCAAATTATTCCTTTCTCTAAACAACATCTAAAGTGTGGCACTGAAGTGGTTTTTGTATCCCATGGTACTTAATTAGCAAGTTGTAGCATTTATTTCTTCTTTAGCATCCCTCTTTCTTTAAAAATCGTTATCTTTGTTTCAGTAAGTGGAAGACAAAATGTGGTCCATGGCAAGGAAATGAGATGTGAACCCTTCTACACTGCATCTGTTCAGCCTGAGATGCCTGTGCTCTACACGGGGCAATGTAAGCACAAGTCATATCAGGCATTAAACCCCCATGAAAAACACATCAGAGTGAAGCACTAGGGCCCGAGCTAAACTCTTCTTGATATTTTAGTCTTTTAATCTTTATTTAATGTATTTTAATGAAATCATCAAAAATAATAGCATCTTCTTGGGAAAGACATATTCTTCATTTATTCTTTTGTTCAGTACAATGAACTGACATTTCTAATATGTTGAGGAGAAGATTGCACTTTCATATGTTACAAGATAAGCCCTTGAAATTTACTAGCCATCAGGATTTGCTGCTTTCAATGATTAATTACCTGTTGGCATACTTTTCAAAGGTATTATTCTCTTTAGCTATTTCCTTTCATCTTGACCTACCATTTTTTATGAATAGCCTTTCATGTATAGTTCAAAGGAATGTTAGTAAAGGTTTATTTTGTTTATCTGGGTAGAGTTGTTGGTTTATAATTATAATGCACTTCATAACCACAGTGAAAATGAACGCCCCAATAACTGTACCTCAGAGGAGCCAAAATATCATTTTATGACAAATTAATTCTTTAATACTTATGCAGAAACCTTCATAATCTGGACTAACTTGTCCCTTCAGTTTATCACGCCACCAGAATTCATCCATCTATTCATTCAGCAAATCTTTGTGGCGTGAATACAGAGCTTGAAGCACTGTTCCAAGTACTAGAATACAACAATGGACAAAATATAGTCCCTGTCCTCATGGAGCTTATGTTCTAGAGCGGGTAGACGGAAGTAGATATAAACAAATTCATACATAATTTGCTTTGGAGAAGAAACAAGCAGGGTTAGGGGGACAGGGCATGCTGAGAGATAGGGGCAGCTTTCATATAGGGTGGTCAGGGAAAGCCTCTCTGTTAAGGTGGCATTTGATGGACAGGAAGGAAGGGTTCAGGTGGACATCTAAAGGAAAAAAATTCCAGACAGAGGTATCAGCAAATTCAAAAGCCCTTAGGTGAGAATATGGTTGGCATGTTCAAGGGACAAGCTAGGAAGCCAGTGTAACTGACATAAAGTGAAAAAAAAAAAGGGCAAGTGAGAGACGAGAATAGAGAAGGATCAGTAACTGGGATCAGATAACATATGATCTTATTGTCCAAGGTAAGGACTTTGCTTTTGATTCTTGAGAAGGGAAGCCATTGGAGGGTGTTGAGTAGAGGAGCGACAGGATTTGCCTCATGTGGTAAATTATTGTTTTACTACAAGGGTGGCTTTTATGGCACTAGTGGCCACTAACACAGTCAATTAGAGGATGCTATCGAGGAATCTACGGTCTCCCCCAGCCCTCATGGACTTTGCTGTGTTCTGCAGCTGCAGAATAAACATCATGGGCATTTGCTCCATGGGTCACAATGCAGTTGACAAGAATGTGTCATTAGCCCAGTCCATCCCATCCATACTGCAAGGAGGGAAAAAAACGAGTACATTCCTTTAACTCAGGCATCAGCAGTGCAGGAAAAACAACTCCTACTGAAGTGAGTCAGTAGCATCTTCATAAATGAAAGCAAGCTTTAATGCCTTAAATGATGGCTCAGTGGCCTCAAGGAAGTAACGCACCTTCCTGAGCAGCTAATTTACTACCAGGCTGTGACTCAGGCTCAGGGAAAATCGAACCTATTATTGCTCACTCAAAATACAGTAAGCAACTTTGGATAAACATTAAGACTATTTAAAAGAACAGAGAGTTAATGCTGCTAAGAAGACAAAATGTAATCTGCAGCAGTTCTCACACCGACTTTGTGTTTACGTCTGTCCTTTAGTGACGGGTTGCTGTGTATACACCCGTCTCTGCTTTCTCATTGGAACCGCACCGGTAATTTGATGTGTTGGCGCAAAGTTCAACACCGAAGTTCTGATGGCATCACATCCATTTGATTTGTCCCCTCCTGGTTCTTTGTAACGCTAGAAAATTAGCAAAGTCCCTGACAACTGGGCATGGCCTATGGAATCACCCCCAAAGCTCTGAGATTTGAAACTCTGTTAGTGTTTACTCAAAGGAGTATTCATACTGTCTTTTATTCTTGTCACTTAGCTCACAGCCCCCCTGTTCATGCCTTTTCCCTATGATTTTCTGCAAATATCTGGCTTCTGAAAACATTCTTTCAATAAATCAGAATTGCAGAAAGTGTAACTTCCACGACACCAAAGTGTGTTTACAGCATATTGTTGCTGGTGGTTGGAGTCCTAGTAACCTCTCCGTGCAAGACAGTGATTTAACAATGGAGCCTTATCATCTTATATTGCCAGATGGTGTACAGTATCACTTGTAGTTAGCTACTATGATTAAATTAACTCGAGTTTGGCTAGTCATAGAATGTACGGGTTCTGTGTTCCTTTAGGTAATATCACAGTGGCAACTTTGATCATTCTCATGCGATTCTGAAGGATTTGTTTTTAGGTTTCAACATAAGCTATTATCATTCTAATCTATACCTTGACCTGGGATGGTCATACTTTTTCAGAGATTGGTAAATGCTTAGCTGCTGCTGCTGCTGACAGTAGAACACTTAACTCTAACAGATGAAATTACTAAATGAATCCTTTGCAAATGGAATAAATGCTCAATCAGGTTATCGTAGTGGGAAGATATTCACCCACAGTAGGTCTGTATCTTGCTTGGCCACAATAGACTATGGAACTCAATTTTGGTCTGTTGTCTCTCACCGTAAGAACACACTTGGGGGCATTGCATGAGTTCTGGCTGCAGCTTGGGAAGTGCTCTTTGGACAGCTGTTGGGGGACAGCAACTGCTCTCCCCAAAGTGCTAAAGCACCATGAGTATCGGCACCTACTTTAGGAAAAATGGTGCACGTGATAGGCACTCAAAAGATCTTTGTTGACTTGAAGGCATATAACCCCCATAATTATGTAAGATAATCGGTCTTCATAAGTCAACCAGAGATGATACTGCACATTCTGCAAAATAATAAACATTATATAAAGATGTTGTTCAGAGAAGCTCTGGTTCACTAGGCGAATCATACTTTGGGATTCTGTACACAAACCAATTCCTTTCCGGGGCCAGAAGTTTTACCTGCTTTACCTGGAGAATAGTATTGAGTAGCTAGGCTCATGTGAACGTGGTTTGTTTGATATGAACCAGCACGTGTAACTGAATGTCTTCTATCCTTTCCTGAACAATTGGCATTTGAGAGTCAACCAAAGAACAAGGCTGGGCTTTCTCCAGTGGTGAGCTTCAGAACAGAGAGGAAATGGATCCATGACAGGCCCAACTGGATGGTGAACCCATACAACCCTCTCCCAGGAGACATAACTTGGGCAGAAAAGGAAAAGGCTGTACATCTGGTACACCCTGTCTCCCTTCCAGTCATCAACTGTTTATTATAGTCGGAAGTCAGCAAGTCAGCATTTAACCGGTTCTGCCTGAAGCTCAGTGAGGGAGTTTCATTCTGAGGACTGTGATCTCGCTGAAGGGCCATCTCCTTCTCTTTCTCTTGAGGAAGGAGTGTCGTTTGCACCCTCCTGATGCAGAAGGATATAGTAGGCACCCTCGTGTGGCAACATCCCAAATGTGTTCTCTCTGCGGGTTAAAAAAAGAGAAGCAATCCAACTGCTGATGTAATTCATGAATAGATGATGCAGCTTCTAATGACTTGGTGATACGATTTATCATGTCCCAGTCACGTGCACATAGAAGAACCTATGTATGGAATCGATAGGAGCCATAAAACTAAATCCAAATATATTGTGACCATTTAAAGTTTTAGCCCCCTTGATTATCTTTAAAGTAATATATACAGCGGATTTGCCAGTATAGATTTTTCATCACCAGCCATCTGGTATAAATTAGTATGAGATAAATAATTTAGCTTCCTTCTGTTCAGATACAATTTCATTACCCTCTTCCTCGATACTGTGAAAAGTCTTCAGAAATAATCAATTGTAAAGTGCTTTTTGCATTCCAGCCGAAGTTGAGCCTGGAGGTTCCTGGCATGCTGACGTTTGACTCTTCTTCCTCCGTGTGCCGTGAAAGGAAGAGGTGCCGATTATTAGCAAGTGGCCCCCAGAGAATTGCATACCCAGGGGCAGCCCCTGCTAAGTCACAGTGCGTGGAACCATGACATGAGGTTGCTCGGTTGTTCCAGAAGTGCAAGGCGTTTGTTTGAATTAAAAAATTAAGAAGGATGCAGAGCCTAAGAAAGCAACTCAAGAGAGATTAGTTATGTATTCCCCGTGACCCAGTAATTCTCTCTAATCACAGTGAATATCCCAGCTTCCGAAGCACACTAATTGGTTTGGAGGAGATATTTTTCCATTCATAAGAAAAATCTCTGCTCCTTTTGGTCCTGGCCTTATTTCTCCAATCTGGCTGGATTGGAGGAATCTCACGCTAAAGTTGTAGGAACACATGTGCGCGATTGTGGAGGGCCTTGAACACCAGGCCAGAGAGTTTGGATTTTATCCTGTAGGCAGCAGGGAGCCCTTAAAAGATTTTGAACAGGAGGAATGTAAAAAATAGGACTTGATTTGGATGCGTGTTTAGTATAAGAGTGCAATGATAAGGTATATTGGGGGGGGTTATGGTTCTGTTCACAGCATGGATATAACTGGGGAATTCATCTCTACTAGCTGTCTAGTTCAGCTTTTACAGCATGCAAATTTTCAGGGCCAGCTGTAAGAGCTTGATGGTAAAAGAACAAAGTAAGAATTGATAATGTGAATATAATTGTAAAGAGAGGGATTTTAGTGGTCAAGATCACTGGTAACACAGAATAATAAGCATTTTAAAGGGTGACTGTAGAATTATTTGTTATTTTGTTGGAGTTCTTTGAAGTCACTTCTATGATATATAATTACCTTAAGTTTTAAGTGTTCCTTGCAGGGATAATTTATGTATTTTGCATTCTCGTGCAAACGCTTTAACAGTCTACACTGTTGAAAATGGAAGCTGAAAATTATTGCAAACAGGTCATGGTTGTGCAAAGCTTATGAAGTATTAATCATTTTGATATATCCTCAGAGTTTATATTATATTCTTGCATTGTGTTTTCAAACTCTGGTAATACTTAAGGTAACAAATATTTGAAAATTGAAATTGCATATTTTGATAAAGAACTGTAATTTGCCTATCTCAGAATTGAATGTCATCAAAACCCTGTAAAAAATTAATCTAAAAATGTTGCGGTATTTCAGGAAATCTAGAACAGACCAAATTTAATTTAAACTAAGCTATCAAAA